>NC_063355.1:9928002-9986403 GCF_021869965.1 Rhincodon typus
TACAGAGCCCAAAACTGCTCACAATATTCCAAGTGTGGTCTGGCAGGCCTGTACAGAATTCCATTGCGGTTCCTCAAGTCTACCCATTCAGATTCGACACCTTTCGATCCTAGATCACTTCTGGTTATCAATTTCATTTCCTTTTTCACTAACAAGGTAAACCACTCCCTCTGCCACTCTCTCTGTACAATATGACAGTCACACATTCTATCCCTTCTTTTTTATTTTCTGGTAACAATTAATCCCATCACTAACCAGCATTACTACTTTCCCCTTTACATTCAATTTTGATCCCAGCCCCATCCATAGCCATGGTTATACGAATTGCCAGGACTCTGGTCCCAACATGATTCAGGTGGAGCCCCTCCCACTGGAACAGCTCCCTCCTTCCCCAGCACTGATGCCAACGTCCTGTGAATTCCAACCTGTTTCTCCCCCACCCAAACTCTGAGCCACATGTTTCTCTCTTTAATCTTGTTGACCCTGTGCAAATTTGCTCGTGGCTCAGGTGGTAATTCAGAGATTATTACCTTTTTGGTTCTGCTTTTTAATTTCACTGCTCATATTCCCTCAACAGAACCTCTTTCCATCTATACTGTTGGCAACTACACGGCCCACGACAACTGGATCTTTCCCCTCCCTCTCCAAGTTTCTCTGCAGCCCAGAAGAGATTTCCTGAACCTGGGCACCAGGCGAGCAACAAAGCCTTTGCGACTCTCAATCCTGGCCACAGAGAACACTGCCTACTCCCCTGAGTATACTATCCCTGGTTACAATTACATTTCACTTTTCTCCCTGTTCTGGAATGGCTCCCTGTACCATGGTACTATGGCCAGTTTGCTCATTCTCCCTGGAGGCTCACTTGTCAGAATTTACTGGAAGGCCTTCAGCAGGCATGGAAAAACCATGCAGCTGCTATTTAATCCCCGAGTCACCACTAAATGGTAGAAGACTCAAGGATATTGCCTGACACTGGGTCCTTAATGAACTTAATTGACACCCCCTTTGGAAATCCGGGCTCAGACCTCCAGCCCTCTGGCTTAAGAGGATGTTTTTCCACAATTGGGAGTGTGATTCAGGTCTTCTCCTGTGATTAGGAGGGCCCAGCCACTCTGTTTCCTGCTACAATGTACTGCACTTAATCCAGCCCATCCAGAATTGTGGATTCAAATCCTACTCCAGGGACTCCAGTTGACAATACCAGCTGATACTCCTTTTTGAATTATATACAAGAGTATTGAGGGAGTGCTGCACTGTCAGGGGAGCCATCTTTTGGTTGAGGAATTAACTGGAATACCTTCTGCCCTCTCTTGTGGCATCCCTTGGCATTATAGGAAGTCGTCACTTAAAATTATGGTTGTGTCCCAAATTGCGACTTTATGTGAAATAATGTTAAGTTCCAAGGATTTATACATTGGTTTCCTGGGGAAGGAAATGTCTGAATGAAAACCCCCCACCAAGTCATTTTTTTGCCCAAAAAACAAATATACCAATTAAAATACTGTGCTATGCATTAACAGTACGATGCGTATCCTGAAATAATTTGCAAAATAAAATAAATCAATAAATATAGAAGTTATAAAAATAGTAAAAACACTAAACTTAAGGCATAGTATTTGATCGCATTTAGCATTCTAAATATTAGCACAATGGAGAGGGATGACCTAAATTCAGGAAACCAGGATACAGAAGCAATCTGAGGGCGATGAGGAATGATAAAGTTGAGTGGTTACCTGTCAGAGTTGTCTACAGGCCCCTAAACAGTAACCACATGGTATGACAGGATAATGAGGAACAAATAATGGGAGCTTGTCAAAAGGGTACGAGAATTATCATTGGGGATTTTAACACACTGGAAAAATCAAATAAGAACAAGTAGTCTAGATGAGGAATTCATTAAAAGCTTTCAGGACAATTTCTTAGACCAGCAGGTGATGGCACATACTAGCAAGCAGGCAGTGCTAGACCTGGTCTTCACCAATGAGATAGGATTAATTACTGACCTCATAGTGAAAGCTGTCCTGGGTAGTAGTGACCATAATATGATTGAATTTTACATGCAGTTTAGGCTACTATTGAAAGCATGAAAGCACAGCTAGCGAGAATGGACTGGCAATTTAGAGAGATAGGTCAACAGGGATGCAATTGCAAATATTTAAGGGGATATTCCAGACAGTGCTGAATAGATACATTTCAACAAATAAGAAACATTCCAAGGGACAAATCCATCATCCACAGTTCACTAAAAAAGTCAAAGATAGAATCAAACTCAAAAGAAAAGACATTGTTCATTTTGGAAAAATGAATAAAAAGTAAGCACTGGTCAGGCAATTTACTTCTTCTGAACTTCTTTTTCATCATCTTGGTATTGTTTTCACTCTGTGCTGCGCTCCCATTTACATCTCATTCATAGCACAAAAAGGAAGATATTTCTAGGCAGTGAATCGTCTGATAGTTGGCATTTAACCCTAACATTCTTTGGTGCAGCTCATACCTTCCAAACCTTACTGCCATGGGCCCAGCAATAAGTGCCCCAACCAATCCTCCAACAGAATAACCCGTCACAATAAAGGTCCAGAGCATTGTGATGACCTGCTTCTCCAATTGCGTGCCAAAGCGCTCAGTCCAAGTCTCATTGATAAAATTTTGGATAAACTATCATTGTGAAGTAAAGAAAATACAGATTTAGTCTTAATTTTGCCTCTACAAATATGGAAACAGCTGATCTTTTAAAATTGACCATTGGCCTATACTTACGATTGTTGGTGCATTGATGATTGACAGGTTATACCCATATTGGAAGGTACCACCAATAGAGGCAGCAAAGATGGTCAGGAGGAGACATCTGACCTGTAGCTGCAGGGATTCAAAACAAATAGGCTTATGTAAGCACTTTTATTCTAGGATTTTCACAAACACTTGTAAATACCACACAGCATAGTGGATGATATCTCTTCCATGCTTAAACTCTGAGGACCCACATCAAGTTTTCAAACAATCAACAGAAATTACTGGAAATAATTGGACCTGCCAAATAGTTCAAGCATTTTCCATTTTATTTTGGATTCCCAGCATTGCATTATTTTGCTTTTACAAATGATGATTATTGTCAGTACCTCTTTACAACAACAAGTGATCCTCAGCCATATCAAAACCTGATTTTGAAAAACAATTTGTTTTTGAGTTATTGGCAATTGCAATTATTGTTTGTTCTTTTTTAAATAATTAAGGGGAAGCAATGGCCTAGTGGTATTATCACTAGAATATTAATCTAAAGACCCAGGTAATGTTCTGGGGACTTGGTTTGAATCCTACCATGGCTGACGGAATTTGAAATCAATAAAAATCTGGAATTAGAAGTCTAATGATGACCACGAAGCCATTGTCGATTGTCGAAAAAACCCACCTGGTTCACTGATGTCCTTTAGGGAGGGAAACATCCATCCTTACCTGGTCTGGCTCACATGTGACTCCAGGCCCACAGCAACATGGCTGGGCAATAAATGCGGGTGTAGCCTGCAATGCCCACAATCCCATCCATGAATGGAACCCAAGGTCTCAAGAACATGATACCATTAAACATTTGCGTTCAGCATTTGGGTCAGGTGTGAGATGAAGCTTCAATTTATATAGGACCTTTCGATGTCCACAGAAGGTCAAGAAATAATCTGCAGTCAATGGATTACTAGTATGTTTTCATTGCTGTTATGACAAAGTCAACAGCCAATTATGTACAGCAAAGTCCCACAATGAAGAAATGACTATATAAGTTGTTTACAAATGCGACGAGATGGATTACTCTCTGTTGCTTTGCCAGCATTCTAGGAACTTAAACATTATATCCACCTAAACAAGCATGTGAAGCTATGACTCAACCAAAGACAAAGCAGCATTCTGGCAACTGCATTAACACATCAGCTCAGAACGCACTGTAGTGTGAGGGGTTAATGTTAATATGTAAATCAAGTAGTCTTACATCATCAGTGATGAAAAAAATCACAGAACAACCAAAACTACTAGAGATGGTTCCATCCAAAGCCTGTGTGAAGTCTGGTCCTGTACCTAGTTAGAAGACAATGTTCAATGAAAGGTAATATTTATTGATAACAAGACCTCCTGAAATCTGCATCAACCCAAATCTCGCTCATAACTAGACAACAATCACAGATGGTGCTAACAGAAAAACACTTTCAGAGGGTAACATAGAAAACATCTCAAACCAAACAGAATCTGACCATGAGATAACACGGTGTAGAGTTGGATGAACACAGCAGGCCAAGCAGTATCAGAGGAGCAGGAAGGCTGATGTTTTGGGCCTAGACCCTTCTTCAGAAATCACTATTTGACATTCATCAATGGTAAATACTATTTACATCTTGGGCGTTACCAGAGACCAGAAATTGAACTTGGCCAGGCTTATAAATACAGTGGTTACAACGTCAAGCCAGGAAATCTGAAATTAACTAATTTCCTGATTTACATGTCTGTCCACCATTTACAAAGCACAAGTCAAGAGTGCAATGGAATAATAATGCCTGAATGACGGCAGGTCAAGCAACACTCAAAAAGTTTGACACCATCTAGGGTAAAGCAGGTAACTTGATTTGCACCACATCCACCACTTTCAACATTCACTCCCTTCAAAACTGATGCACAATCACAACAGAACGTACCATTTACAAGATGAATTAAAGCAACTCTCCTCAGATATCACCTTCCAAACCTGTGATTCCTATCACCTAGAAGGACAAATGCAGTAGACGCAGGGGAACACCACCACCTGCAATCCCCCATCTAATGCACCCTTTCGTGACATGTATCACTATTCTTCTGTTGTCACTGAGTCAAAATGCTGGAACTCGCTTCCTAGCAGCGCTGAAGGTGTGCCCCGCACTCCAAAGACTGCAATGGTTCAAGCAGCTCACCACCACCATTTCCAGAAAAACATGGATGGATAATAAAAGCTGCCCAACTAGTGACACCCACATTCCATAAACAGATGAAAATAATTGCAGAACCCAAATAGAAGCCACAATATGCTAAATGAGGGCATTTCCAATTCCTTGCAGTCTAAAAGACACTGACTGACGTTGTAAAACTAACTTCTCATTTATGATCATAGGACAATTATAATGAGGAGAAGAAAGAGTTTCAACCTTTCAATCTGACCTCGATTCCACCCAGTAGTAAAAGATCAGTGAGCGAGCGAGTACGGTCTTAGACAGGGAGACACAGTCATAAGTTTCAGGTATTGATATCAAATGCACTTGACAGTATATCGTCTAAGTGGAACCAAACTCTACATGCCAGGGATGCCAGCATTAGCTCAGCAGCAGCACACTTACCTGTGACGCAGAGGGCAGTCCTATTTTAAAGACTCCATGTCATCTCAGCTGATACTTCAACTATGGTACTGAGGGAATGCTGCACTGTCAAAGGTACCAATTTAGAGATGCGACATTGAGGCCCTCTTCCCTTCTCTCAGAACATGTTTCAAAGAGTGGGCAATTTCCCTATAATCCTGGCCTACGTTTATCTCTCAACCAACAACAACAAAACAGGTTATCTGGTTATTGTCTACAGAGGGGACTGGCTACTACATTTTTCTGCATGAAACAATGACTACACTTCAAAAGTTCTCCATCAGCTGTAAAGAGCTTTTAGCAGGTCCTTAGGTTCTGAAAGGTGTCGTTTCATTTTTTTACATGCTTTTTTCCCCCATTGAGTTGTGGGCATCACTGGCAATGTCAGCAATTGTTTCTCATGCTGGGCTGCCATGGCCAAATTGGAAATTTCAGATGTCAAATTCAAAAGGACGTAAAGAGTCAACCACATTGCTGTGGACCTAAAGCCAAGACTGGGCAAAGATGGCAGATCTCCTTCCCTGAACGAAATCAGTGAAACAGATGGATTTACACGACAATTGATGGTAGGTTCACTTTCACTTAGTGAGACTAGGTTTCCAATGGCAGATTTATTTTCAGGGTCTCTTGAGCAGTAACATTACCAATACACTACAGTGTCACAGATGCAAGGTTATCTCATCCAATATCAATAATCCTTACATCTCCAATAAGTGAGGTTGGTAAATTAGTGCTACTTAGAGGGTAGATCTGTGCTTTCTAGTGTCTGCAGTGAGTAGGAACTGAGATAAGATTGCACATTCACTTCACTTCATTTCCTATTTTTTTCTTTCTTTTTTCCCCGATTTACCAATCATCCATGGACTCCATTTACAGAGCTCACTGCTGTGGAAAGGCTGCCAATATCAAACACCTATTGCACCCCAGTAATGATCTCCTACAACCTCTTCCATCAGGCAGAAGATGCAGAAGTCTGAACACACACACCAGCAGTTCAGGAACAGCTTCTTCCTGGCCATTTTCAGACTGATGAATGGACTCTCTAGCCTCAAATAATGCTGATCTTGCTAACGTTGATCTTGCCTAGCACACGTCCTGTGTAATGTAACCTGTATGCCTCTGTCTAAGTCTTTTTACAACCTTGGATCTGTACATCCTTGCTTACTAAGATCTGCCTGTACCGCTCGTAAACAAAACTTTTCACTGTACTTTAGTACATGTGACAATAAATCAATCAATCAGACACAGTTAAATATGAAACCCTGTGCTTTTGGAAATGCCAGCATACAGGTGTTATGACAGTTATTTCTTCAGAACTTTACTTCAGAACTCAGTTGTGTTCTGAAGAAAGGCCATACTAGACAAAAAACATTAACTCTGTTTCTCTCTCCTCAGGTGCTGCCAGACCTGCTGAATTACTCTAGCACTTTATATTTATTTCAGATTTCCAGCATCCACAGTATTTTGCTTTTATTCTAAAGTTAGAGTTATTATTTTAGCCCCTTTTCCATTCATCCTACCATTTCCATCAACACTCAGTGCTACCTTGAAAATGTTAGCTTGTTTCAACCATTGACATCTACACAAAAATCTTCAAACTGCCATTAACTTCAGAACTCTGTGTGCCTCAGAAGGTACTAGGGGAAGGGCCAATGCATATTTTTAAGACAGGTGGATGGATTCTTCTTACGGAAGGGGAATCAAGAGTTATCAAGGAAAGATTGGAATGTAGAATTCAAAACACAAACATATCAGCCACAATCTTATTGTGTGGTCTATTTTTGTTACAATTTTGTTAATGTATGTGTTAATATGTGGTTAAGTTACCAACATACTGAACATTGTTTTGAACGTAACTGATCTAAACATTCTAAGGTGGCATGACAAAAGTTGCAACAGAGTACTTGATAAAGTATTCAATGTTTTTTATGGACAATAACTCAAATTGCTTTTCAGTAACTACTTCTTCTCTATAACTATACTGAACCTTACCATCCAATCTTTCTCAACAACTAGTCATTCAACTGCACCTCAGCGTTATCCCATTTATTTTATTAAAGAGGAATGGTAGGTGTTCAATGAGCATCTCCCAATGCCTCAAGAATTGACAAAACCTTTGGTTTCACTGAAAGAAAAAGGTTTTAATGGTGACAGAAAAAAAGCATGAAGGCTGTGTGGTATCTGTGGGCTCAAAATGCAGTTGTGCACCCTGTGGACACTGTGGATATCACCGGCTAGCATTCGTCCTAAACTGCACAGCAACATCAATATCCCCATGGAGCAGCCCATTTCAATTTCCTTGTGCATGGCCATGCATTTAGACAATTTGCCCATCATCCAAATTGGACAGACTTTTGTCAACAGGCAATTGTGCCCAAGAACATTGCTCCAGTGAACATCCTATGCAAGTGCCAGATGCAACTGAACTGCTGAAATCCTGATGTCGCACAGCCCTACTGCGTAATTACCTGGGTGCATTTTTCCAAATTTGGATTACACAGGCCCATTCAATAAATTTCCACAACACTCACAAATTTTTAAGAGTGAAGTCTGGGCCTTTTGTATTATAGATAGACACCCAACTTGCAGCTAAAGTGAACTTAAAGGACTATTGCAAGCTATTGGAAGCTGTCTGAAAAGACTAAGGAGTATCTTCAGAGGTTTGGTCGGGGAGTTCCTGGATTTTAAAGAGTGTGTTGCTGCACCCTCACAGGAGAGCAGTGGAGTGGATTTTCTGTTCACTCAAAGGCTGTGACACAAATGGAGACAGCACTGGCAGTGTCTCTGGGTCTCAGCATGCCAGGAACACACAGAAGCCATGAGAAGAGGACAAGCTCTGCTCCATATCCTTTCTACCAAATTGAAACCCAGGCCCTTACATTCTTCTCAAGAGAAAGAAGATATCTGTAACGGAGACCAACCAATTCCACCAATATCTCTGCAAACATGCCCATCAGCTTTCACCTGTACGCTGTCCTGCCAACGTCCTCGTTTGGGTTCCTTGTAGCAGAATTCCTCTGAAACCTTGCCCACCCATCACCCCCCTTTCCCTCCCCACATGAACATTCCGCCCCTTCCCCCGGTCTGAGAGTTACGGAGGGGCATGCATTTTTGTCTGTCACTGGTTTGCTCTGCTATTTCCATTGCGTACCTCCACATCCTGCAAGGATGAGGGAAGAATGTGAATTATTGTGTTGCACTGTGTTATTTTGAGTGTTTTTAGCTAAATAACTGCAGGCATATGGAGAGGGAGACCGCAAGATGTGGGCATGGAGCATTGGCATGTGAGTGAAGTGGACGTGCAGTAGCTGTGTGCTGTGTGAGAGCCCTGAGTACCTGATGACTGGAGCTGGAGTCATCAAGTCAGGAATTACAATCCCGTTGCCTGAGTAATGCTGCAAATTGCTTTTCATAACATAGTTTTAAATTACCTTTCTACATTCTTATTTTAATCACATGCCTTTTTGTTTTAAAATCAGTGAGAGTATGTGTGCGTGAGGGAGAGAGACAGGGAGAGGGGGACAGCAAGAGGGAGGGGGTGGTAGAGAGAGAGTGGGGGGCAAGAGAGAGAGCACGCGCGAGATGTACAGGAGCCATTCACTTCAACCATCTCCATTGTCGGACACACAAAACTTGACAATAATGCTGTGCACGTAACTTACCAATTCCATCTATAAACTTTTACAGTGAGAACAGTGGGTGCAGTGTCAGATCCAGGGACAGGACAGCACCAAGTCTGAAAACATCAGAAGTTGAGATACTTAAGCTTCATTACACACGGAGAGTATTCCCTGTTCCATAAAGACAAAACAACAGTCATTTTGTTACATGTGTGCCTTTGAGGTAGCAGAAGAAACTGAATTACAACCTTGTTATTCCTTCGTTTGAAAGATATTTCCAAAACATTTTGGCACATTTTGTGGAAACTACTGTGTAGTTTTAAAACTCAAAAGATCAAATGCTGTTGAATCACTTTTCTCCACTTTGTTCATTTGCCAAAGCGAGAATGGTTGATCAAGTGTACCCACTTGGCAAAGCATTGATGACTACCTAATGAGTGACAGAGAGGACTAAATATAAAAGTAATCATATTGCACCAGAGGTAATTCAAATAGACTGAATCTCATTCATTTCTGCTGCTTTTCAATCACTGCCAAGGTTTTAATAATGTTACTAATAAATCATTAATATGTTGCTAGAATTGCTTTTTACACTTTTGATTTCCTTCCCTAGTTTGGAATGTATTATGGAACATCAGCATCTTAATGTCTCCCTTTCCTGAAGTACACTATTGAGACCATCCAAAATTCAATAAACCCTCCATTTATTCAACAACACATAGCGTGACTCCTTAAGTACTCATCAGCCTTACTTATTATTATGACAGAATCAACAATTGCTTTGCTGGGACCTCCTTGTGCTGCAGTGTTAGTGCCCCTACCCCTGAACCATGAGGCCTGGGTTCAAGTCCCACCTGCTCCAAATGTGTGTCATAATGTCAGGTTAATTAGAAAAATAGGTTAATTTTTTAAAAAAATTTCTTTGCTGAGAAAAAGGCTTTCAAAAGGAAAACGACCTCCCCCGGACCAGTCTGATATTTCTTTAAAATAGGAATACGAGTATAGGAAGGGGGCTCTTGCGTCATTGTGGTAGGGCCAGAGAGTCTGGGTTCAAGTCCCGACTAAGCCAGAAATATCTCACATCATATCTGAACAGGTTGATTCAAAATACAAAAGTAGAGGTAGGCCATTCAGCCCTTCAATCCTGCTGCACTAGTCTATAAGATCATGGTTGATCTAATAGTGGCCTTAACTTTCCAACAGTGAACAGCTCAAGAGAAATGACGTTGGGGTAAAGCTGGGTGTCACTGACAGGGTGTACAGCCTCTGTTATGAGAAGGCGTAAATTAAATGAATCAATAATGGCAGCATGCAATTGAAATATATAACAGAAAACTGCCAAGACGGGGACAGATGGTTTTACATTTATTTGGAGAAGTTGTGTCACATTTTCGAACTCCTAAAAGTTGGTTCTGAAGACGTTTGAACATTTTTAAAAGTTGCACTTTATATTGAGATAATGTACACACTGAGTCAGTATGACGTGTAACTGAAAAATACAAAGAAGACCGGTGTAATTGCAAACAAAAGTTATACACTTGGTTGGAAGTGAGCAGTATTAGAATAAAGTAAATGTTTTTCAAACCATGTTGGGTCAGATGTTTTTGAGCTGGAGTCTAACTATCATTGCCACAAGACCACATTATTATGGATTGTCCTGAAATAATGAGATTCTGGACTCGTGTCATCACACAACTAAGAATCTAACTGTACTGCCTTTTGCCAATGGAACCAGTTGCAGATTACAATCTTAAAGAACCTTTCTCATCACCATGTGTGTTGCACAAACTTAGAAATTGACACATTCAGATAAAAATTCATAAGAGATCTCGAGAACAATAAAATCAAGGTCAAGCTTTTAAGCAAAGGCAATAAGCTGACATGGCAGGATTGGATCACAGCCCTGGAAATGGCAAAAAGAGACAGATATAGATTACAAGAGATCTCTTGAACTGGCAGGGGAGGCTCACCAGATAGAGTCATAGAATCTTAGAGTCATACAGCACGGAAACAGACCATTTGGCCCAACTTGTCCACACCAACCAGGTTTCCGAAACTGAACTAGTCCCATTTGCCTACATTTGGCTCATAACCCTCTAAACCGTTCCTATCCACTTACCAGTCCAAATGCCTTTTAAATGTTGTAATTGTACTCGCCTCCACCACTTCCTCTGGCTGTTTGCTCTATACGTGCATCACCCTCTGTGTGAAAAAGTTGCCCCTCAGGTCTCTTTTAAATCATTCCCCTCTCACCTTAAACCTTTGCTCTCTTGTTTCAGACTCCCCTATTCTGGGGAAAAGACTTTGGCTATTCACCTTATCTAAGCCCCTCACAATTTTATAAACCACTGACTCCTCAGTCTCCTACATTTCAGGGGTAAAAAGTCCCAGTCTATCCAGCCTGTCCTTGTAACTCAAACTCTCCAGTCTCAGTAACATTCTTTTAAATCTTTTATCCAACTTTTCCAGTTTAATAACATCCTCTCTATGGCAGGGTCACCAGCGTTGTATGCAGTAGTCCAAACGTGGACTTACCGATGTCTTATACAGCTCTAACATGACATCCCAACTCCTACACTCAATGTTCTGAACAATGGAGGCAAGTGTACCAAACACCTTCTTCACCTTCCCCTGTCTACCTGCGACTCCATCTTCAAGGAACTGTGAACCTGAGCCCCTAGGTGTCCCTGTTCAACAACACTACCCAGAGCCCTACCATTAACTCTACAAGTCCTGCCCTGGTTTGTCTTTCAAAATGCAACACTTTGCATTAATCTATATTAAATTCCATCTGCCATTCCTTGGGCCATTGGCCCAATTATTAAGATTCCTTTTTAATCTTAGATAACTTTCTTCATTGTTCACTATACCACCAATTTTGGTGTCATCTGCAAATTTACTAACCATGCCTCCTATATTCTTTATCCAAGTTGTTGGTATAAATGACAAAAAGCTGTGGACCCAGTACCAATCAGTGTGGCACACTGCTGGTCACAGGCCTCCAGTCTGAACATAAACCCTCTGTCTCCTACCGTCAAGCCAGTTTTGTATCAAATTGGCTAGGTCTCCCTGGATCTCATGTGATCCAACCTTACTAACCAGTCTACCATGCAAAGCCTTGTCGAACGCCTTACTAAAGTCCACGTAGGCAATGTCTACCGCTCTGTCTTCATCCATCTTCTTGGTCACCTTTTCAAAAAATTCAAATTTGTGAGACATGATTTCCCACGCACAAAGCCACGCTATCAATCCCTAATCAGTCCTTGCCTTTCCAAATGCACGTAAATCCTACCTCTCAGAATCCCCTCCAACACCTTACCTACCACTGATGTCAGGCTCACTGGTCTATAGTTGCATGGCTTTTCCTTCGACTTTCTTAAATAATGGCACAACATTAGCCACTCTCCAGTCTTCCAGCACCTCACCCATGTCCATTGATCTTTAAGGGGCCCTATTCTCTTTCTAGTTACTCTTTTGCTCTTAATATACTTGTAGAATCTCTTTGGATTCTCCTTAACCTTATCTACCAAAGCTATCTCATGTATACCTTTTGCCCTCCTGATTTCCCTCTTAAGAGTATATCTACACCACCTTTACTCCTCAAGGGATTCACTTGATCCCAGCAATCTATAACTGACATATGTGTCTTCTTTTTCTTGACCAGAGCCTCAATATTTCTAGACATCCAGTCTTCCCTACCCCTGCTAGCCTCGCCCTTCATACGAACAGAAACATGCTGACCCTGAACTTGTTATCTCACTTCTGAAAGTCTCCCACTTGTTAAGCTTCCCTTCATCTGTGAACAGCCTCTCCCAAACAACTTTCGAAAGTTCTTGTCTAACACTATCAAAATTGGTCTTACCCCAACTTAGAACTTTAACTTGGGGACGAGGCCCATCCTTTTCCATAACTATTTTAAAACTAATATAATTATGGTCACTGATCCCAAAGAGCTCCCCCAGAACCCCTTGGTCATTTGCCCCGCCTTATTTCCCAAGGGAAAGTCGGGTTTTGCCCCTTCTCTAGTAGGGCCATCTACATATTGATTAAGAAAGTTTTCGTGAACACACAAATTTCTCCCCATCGAAGCCCTTAACACTATGGCAGTCCCAGTCAATGTTTGGAAAGTTAAAATGCCCTACTATTACAACCCTATTATTCTTACAGTTATCTGTGATCTCCCTGCATATTTGCTCCTCAATTTCCCATTGACTGTTGCAGGTGTTGCTATAGTACAATTCCATCAGTTATCAACCACTTCTTATTTCTCAGTTCCACCCATATAGCTTCACTGGTCGATCCCCCAGGAATATCCCCCATGATGTTTTTCCTAATCAAAAGCGTCACTCCCCCTTCTCTCTTGCCTCCCTTTCAATCATTCCTATAGTGTCTGCACCCCAGAACACTGGGTTGCCAGTTCTGTCCCTCCCTCAGCCACATCTCTGCAATAACTTTGATATCTCAGTACCATGTTCCCCTCCATGCCCTGAGTTCATCTGTCTTACTTGTCAGGCCTCTTCCATTAAAATAAATGCATTTTAATTCATCAGTCTTCCCTTGTTTTCTGCCATGCTGTTGCATGCCTTGTCTATTTAACTGGCTCTCTTTAACTTCTGTACTAGCCCCAATCTTCCCTCTCATCTCACTACATTTCACAGCCCCACCTCTCCATGCCAGACTAGTCTAAAGCCTCCTGAGTAGCTTGTACAAATCTCCCTGCCAGGATATTGGTCCCCCTCCAGTTCAGGTGCAACCCTTACCTCTCATACAGGTCGGTTCTGCCCCAGAAGAGATCCCAATTATCCAAAAATCTCAATTCCTGCTCCCTGCACTCGCTCCTCAGCCACACATTGATCTGTCCTGTACTTCTATTCCTGTCCTCACTGGCATCTGGCACCAGGAGAAAGCTGGAGATTCCAACTCTCAGTAAGATTCAGCTCATGGCTACCAAGTTCATGTCTCAGTCAGAAACTTAAATGCACCATTGCCACAATAGCCACCAACCACAGTAACAACAGAATACCAGCTTGCTTTGCCGGCTTATGTAGAGACAAGGGGAAACAAAGAAATACGGCAGAGTTCCACAAACTATTTTTCAATATGGCCCCATTTTTACTCCCCAGAACCTTTCCAAGGACAATAGAGACTGGTCTTGCCAGTGATGTCCCCTTTCAATGAACAAATACATAGAAGCTACATTTAAAAATTAATGTAACCCCAGACATTAGCAAAACCAAACATTCCTAAAGCAGGACAGAAACATTCAGTAATTAATTCTTAGAGTTTACCTATTACATCGAACTCACATGAAAATGTGTTTTAAGGTACTTCGTAATTTTTTTTATTATATAATGCACTCTTGTATGTTTCACCTAAACTCTCTATGTTCCATGGTGAAAAGACATTGCCCTGCAACAACCCAGTGTAATCTGCTCCTCCCTCCCCACCATAAACAAACTTCATGCCAACCCATTTCTCTCCAATGTATTCAATCATTTAGCACAACCTCTTCAAAAATCCCCACTCCTCATTCACTCACACTTGCCCTCCTTCCCCACCCATTCAGCCCCAACTCACTCAAACCATTTCCCTGACCAACCACCCCAGACTCTCATAAATCTTACACTTCCTCCTGATTCACCCTTTACTCTTCACCCCTTTCTCCCTCCCAATTCACTCCACTCATTCCATTTACCCTCCCTACCCATGCAGCCCCCAATCACTCCACTTTTCCCTCCTCCAACAAGTCCCACTCATTCAACCCTTTCCCCAACCACCTCCATTCTCTCAACAGTTCCCTCCCTCCTTCCTGAGGCGGCCCAACACCCTCAGTCCTTCCCCCACTCCCTACCACCTCCAGCACTTCCCTCCCCACACAGTGCCACTCACTCACCCTTTCTCTCGTTCCCCACCCACACATTCCCTCCTCCTACATATTGGACCATTGAGTCATATCAGACTAGAAACGTTAACCTTTTTTCTCTCTACAGATGGTGCCAGACTTACTGAGAGTTTTTTTAAGCAGTATTCAAGTTTCAGTGAGGTCAGCATTAGAGTGGAATATGAATTATGCATCCAATTGCTTGCCTTTGCTGGTAGTAGTAGGGACCGAAGTTTCTCTGGTGGAAAAGATTTGGCTCCAGAAAATATGGCTAAACTAGGACAAGTTACTCTCGTGTTGACGGAGTATGAGGTGCTGTTCCTCCAGTTTCCGGGTGGCATCGTTGTGACACTGGAGGAGGCCCAGGATGGAAATGTCGTCCAGGGAGTGGGAGGGGGAGTTGAAGTGGTTCGCGACTGGGAGGTGTTGTCGTTTGTTGCGAATAGAGCGTAGGTGTTCCACAAAGCGGTCTCCGATCCTCCGCTTGGTATCTCCAACGTAGAGGAGGCCACATCGGGAACAGCGGATACAATAGACCACATTAGCGGATGTGCAGGTGAACATCTGTTTAACGTGGAAGGTTTTTTGGGGGTCTGGGATGGAGGGGGCGCGGGGGGGGGAAGTGTAGCACCTCCTGCGGTTGCAGGGAAAGGTGCCGGGGTGGTGGGGCTCATGAGGAGTGTGGAGCGCACAAGGGAGTCGCGGACAGAGTGGTCCCTCCGCAAGGCAGATAAGGATGGGATGGGAAATATATCCTTGGTAGTGGGGTCAGATTGCAGGTGGCGGAAGTGGCGGAGAATAATGCGTTGGATCCGGAGGTTAATGGGGTGATACGAGAGGACACGGGGAACTCTGTCTTTGTTGTTATTGCGGGGAGGAAATGTGAGGGCTGAGTTGCGGTAAAAGCGAAAGATGCGGTCGAGGGCATTTTCGACCATTGCAGGGGGGAAACTGCAGTCCTTGAAAAACGAGGACATCTGGGATGTCCGGGTGTGGAATGCCTCATCTTGGAAGCAGATGCAGCAGATGCGGAGGAATTGGGAATAGGGGATTGCATTCTTGCAGGAAGTTGGGTGAGAGGAAGTATAGTCTAGGTAGCTGTGGGAGTCGGTGGGCTTGAAATAGATATCAGTTTCAAGGTGGTTACCAGAGATGAAGACAGAGAGGTCCAGGAAGGAGAGAGTGGTATCAGAGATTGTCCATGTGAATTTGAAGTTGGGGTGGAAGGTGTTAGGAAAGTTGATGAACTGTTCGAGTTCCTCATGGGAGCATGAGGTGGCGCCAATACAGTCATCGATGTAACGGAGGAAGAGGTGGGGGAGCCAGTGCCTTAGGACAGGCTGGAATTGTTTTCCTTAGAGCAGAGGAGACTGAGAGGGGACATTGAATGAGATGAATAAAACTGAGAAGCACAGACAGGATAGGCAGGAAGGAAGTTTTCCCATTGATAGAGGGATTAGTGACTGGGGGCATAGCTTTAAAATGAGGGGCAGGAGGGTTAGACGAGATGTGAGGTTAAAATAAACTTTTTTAACCAGAAGGTGTTGGGAACCTGGCACTCACTGCCCATAAAAGTGGTACAGACAGAGACTCTCATAAAATTGAAGAAGTATGTAGATGTGTACTTGTGACACCAGCACATACAAGGCTATGGGCCCAGTGCTAGTAAATTGGATTAGAAGAATTAGGTAGTTGTTTCTGACCAATGTTGGATTGCAATGGGCCAAAGTCCCTCTTTCTGTGCCTTATATCTGTAGGAAAACACTGTGATAAAAGTGAAAGGGCCTACCCCCTTCACCTCTCTCCCTCCTCCTTTTCCTCCATCCCTCCCTCCTTTTCTCTCTCCCTCCCCCCTTTTCCTCCATGCCCCCCCGGGGGGGAGGTGGCCCAGGTCCGTCCCCATTCCCCCTTCTACCTGCTGCCGATCCTCCACCTCCAGCACCGCTGGGCGGCTCGGCTCCATCTTCCGCAAACCGAACGACATTCCCGGCCGCTAACGGCAACCTCACTCGCCTCCCTCTCCCCAACAACCAGTTCCCAACTCCCCACCACCAATGGTGCAGTCCCCCCGCCCGCCGCCTGGCGCCAGCCCAGTCCTCCAGGCAGCAGGGGGCGGTGTTTATCCCCAGCTCCCGGGCACTGAGCTCCTCCAGGCAGCAGGGGGCGGTGATTATCCCCATCCCCGGGCACTGAGCCCCTCCCGGCAGCAGGGGGCGGTGATTATCCCCAACTCCCAGGCACTGAGCTCCTCCAGACAGCAGGGGGCAGTGATTATCCCCATGCCCCCAGGCACTGAGCTCCTCCGGCCAGCAGGGGACAGTGATAACCCTCTATCTCCAGACACTGAACTCCTCCAGGCAGCAGGGGGCGGTGATAAACCTTCCCTCCAAACACTAAACACCTCCAGGCAGCAGGGGGCGGTGATAAGATTTTTCCCCCCCCGTAATGAGCCACGCCAGACAGCAGGGGGCGGTGACACTAGGAAATTTCAGAGGCAAAGGAGAGACCTGTGCAGACCTGTGCAAATTTTAATATACCAGCCCTGCTCAATCCAGGGGCAGAAAATCTAAAAAATCAAATTTTGTGTTTTTTTAATCAAATACAAACCAGTGGAGATTGACAATTGATTTGTAAACCTTATGAGTGGCTTATTGTTTCTAAAGTGTGAAAGTTCTTTACAAAATTATTGAAAATGCTTCGCAAAAGGTTTCAATCAGATGCTATTCCCCTTCATTTCCCACACAACTCAATGCAGCTAAATATTAATGTGAGGGAACAAGTTCAAATTTGAGATAGTAAGAACTGCCGATGCTGGAGTCAGAGATAACACAGTGTGGAGCTGGATGAACACAGCAGGCCAGGCAGCATGAGAGGAACAGAAAAGTTGACGTTTCGGGTCGGGATCATTATTCAGAAAAGCTTTCTTGCTCCTCTGATGCTGCTTGGCCTGCTGTGTTCCTCCAGCTCCACACTGTGTTAAGTTCAAATTTGAATTGTCTTCTAATTTGCATCTACTTTTCAACCTGTGGTCCTCCTGGAGTTTGCCAACGACTCTGTGAATGTTGAAGATTTGAAAGCCTGCACGTGATCCTCAACCTGCATTTAGCTAATGAACAACTGTAACAAGTTTACATAATTTGAGCTGCAAGGACGGTTTGGCAGTGACATTCGGCATGGACATGTTTGGCCGATAGGCCTATTTCTGAGCTCTATGACTCTATGACATTGAATGAGTGTGGATAAATGCAAGTGATATCTCTTGTGGAGCTGTACGTCTTTAACACATATGTACAGTGACACTATTGACTATCCGGGCACAGGCAGAGAAGGATGCTATCTCAGTTTGATCAAAAATCAGAAGAACACAAGTAGCAACATAGAAAATATTGTAGGGGCACGAGTTAGCCATTCATCCTTTGAGTCAGCTCCAGTATTCAACCAGATGATTGCTGACCTGTACTGTAATTTTCCCTCACTATCCCCACATCCTTTGATATCTTCAATATCTAGAAATCTATCAATCCGTCTTTCTCATACTCAATGACAGAAAATTCCACAGATATACCAAACCATTCCTCCTCATCTCAGTCCTAAATTGCCTACCCATTATTCTGAAATTACGTCCCCTTGTTCCAACTGGAAAGGATCATTCCTGCATCCACCCTGTCAAACACTGTCAGAATATTGTATCTATCCATGAGATCATCTCTCATTCTTCTAAATTCTAGAGAATACAGACACAGTCTCCTCAATCTCTGAAGAATCAGTCTGGTGAATCTTTGCACTTTCTATCGCGAGCATAACCTTCCTTTGGCAAGAACAGTGCCCAGTCCCTCCAGGCTCAGTTCTAGACTTTTGGAAATTATTTTTGGAAAAGTTTATGAGAAACACCAATTGCTTAGTTAAAGAATTTTGAGTTTCAGTTTTTTACTTTGAATAGGACAGTCCTGTGGGGGCTTTGGAATAGGATAGTTGTATAGACTACTGTTCCTCAGAAGGATTAGGTTAGGTTAGATTAGATTTATTTATTGTCACTTGCATACAAATACAGTGAAAAGACTTGGTTAGTGTCACCATACTCCGGTGCCATCTTGAAACACAGAAAATAAAGCAAGATATTAATGCACTAGGGGTCATCTTTATGTTTCCTTGTCGTTAAAGTCTCCAGTCAGCTGAGTATAGAGTGAAGAATTAGTGTTATTCCCAGACTAAGAAAGTGTGCGATGCGAGAAACCTCCACAGAGACCGTATCCTGTCATCCAGTCACCCTTTATTGACACAGGGAGAGTCTTTGACATTGATCCAGTTCCCTCACAGCCAGCTCTCAGAGTGACCAGAACCTCTGACATGCCTGTTTATATCTGTCAGCCAGGGCTCCCTGATTGGACCAAGTTAACAGCTCCAATCAGGGAACTCATATTCCATGAGGTCAAGTGGCTGATCTCGTTACAATCACTGCAAGACAACTCCAGGAAATGCAGGGACTCTGGTGTGAGTATTGTTTGAATAGAGTTTTGGGTACTGTACCAGTGGTGCATTCTGAGTACCAACACAAAAGCTGTTTTGCTTCTTTTCAATCTTTGACTGTTTTGAGATTGGACACAATGCTTTTACTGTGTGTTCAAAAATCTTTGATCTTTTTTGTTATAAGTAGATGGTTTGGTTAATTCAGTTTTGTCTTCATCACTTTTGTTAGTAAACTTTTGTTTTATTGTTAAAGGAAAATCTGCAGCATTGTGTGCCATGTTTCATGGAGAGAGTATCTTGTTAAAACCAGTACAAATCAAAATGTGACCTATCAAGCCAAGTTCCTGTCTGGGATCTGACTTGTGCAGCAATAACATCAGCTGGGATCATAACATGTACTGTGCACGTGTCAACATAATGTCCAATTTATGTACAACATGCAAATGCGCATTGACTCCAATGTTTTTATTCTCATTCAGTTCTTGAAAATTGATGTTTCGATTGTGAAGGAAAAGTTTTGTTTTAAAATTTCATAGAAATTTGAATCATTTTACTATTGAATCATTAAGAAATTGGTCCAACCAGTCCATGCTGACCATGTTCCCAAACTACACAAGTCCAATTTGCCTGCATTTGGCCCATATCCCTCAGAATCTTTCCTGTCCAAATGTCTTTTAAATGTTGCAACTGTGCCTGCATCCACCGCTCCCTCTGGCAGCTCACTCCACACATGAACCACTCTCTGTGTAAAAAAAGTTGCCCCTCATTTGCCTTTTAAATCTTTCTCCTCTCACCTTAAAAATATGCCCCTTAGTTTTGAACTCCCCCTACCCTTGCTATTCACTCTATCAATGCCCGTTGTGATTTTATAAACCGCTTTTTCTTTCTCGAGGAAAGCTGTTGAAATGACACAGTTGTGGCTGTTTGGCTAACCAAGGTGGCTAGGGGCTTCACAATTGAACCCCCAGCGATACGTCCAACCAGAGTTGGTAGCTTTAGCTCCTGAACAATTTGCAACGGACGTAAACTGGAAAGAGGACCCTCAACATGCGAAATGGCGGCCTGCTATACAAGTCTGTATTGGCAGCAGTGGTTCTAACCAGGATGTCCTGAGATGAAATGGAAGAAGAGGAGACCCACTTACCCACCACCCCCACCTCCCCTCCTCTGTAGGGAACCCACCCTGAAGCCCATGCAGCTACTCTCAGGTACTCATTATCAGCTTCCTGCTGGCAGTTCCGGGATTTGATGGTAATGGGCAAAAAGAGGCAATTGAAAGGCCACCATTGCCATTTAGAGAGAGAGAGAGAGGCAGAGACAGCACCCAGAAGGAGAGGAATTCCCAAATGGGGCAGCAACACAACGGCAGGCCCTAATTTCCCATAATTCCCACCAGCAGAAGGCAACCTCCCATTATTGACAGGAATTCGTAATTCCCTATCTTTATCCAATACCTTATCCAGTGCCACCTTGCAGAAACAGCCAAAATAAACCACACTTGCCTTAAGTTGTGGAAGTAGGCAAACAATCATCAAGTAGAAAAACAAAGACCAGTCAACAGAAAGAAGCAAATTTATAATGTTACAGAGACACACAACCTTCGATAACAACACGGTCGGTTTATCAATTTCACATTTTTGTTTCCGTCTGTTCCGGTTGAGCCTCGAAATTGCATTTGTGGAACTCCCGAGAAATCTCCAGAAGGGTCTTTCCTTTCGTTTCTGGCAGAAAGAATCCGATGAACAAAGCAGAGAGTAAACTGATGGTAAGAAATGGGATGTAACAGAAACTGCCCAATCCTTCCTGAAACAGGGAAAAGCAGACTGAGTGCAAACAGAACAAATTTTAAATGTAGTCATGATTCTGTTGCTGCCTTTCACACCTTCTCCTGAACCATTTTTATACTTTTTTAGTCTAATTGCTGTCCCCCTTTGCTCTATGCTACTATCTGATTGAGGTGTACAAGATTATGAGGGGCATGGACAGCACAGATTAGGAGCATCTGTTCCCCTGAGTTGAAGGCTCAGTCACGAGGGGACATGGGTTCAGCGTGAGGGGCAGGAGGTCTGGGGGGAATGAGAGGAAAATCGTTTTTACCCAGGGGTGGCACGGTGGCTCAGTGGTTAGCACTGCTGCCTCACAGCGCCAGGGACCTGGGTTTGATTCCACCCTCGGGCAACTGTCTGTGTGGAGTTCGCACATTCCCCCAGTGTCTGCATGGGTTTCCTCCCATGGTCCAAAGATATGCAGGTTAAGGTGGATTGACCATGCTAAATTACCCCTAGTGTCCAGGGATGTGCAGGTTATGGTGGATTGGCCATGCTAAATTACCCCTAGTGTCCAGGGATGTGCAGGTTATGGTGGATTGGCCATGCTAAATTGCACCAGAGCATTCAAGGTGCAGGCTAAAGGTGGGTTAGCCATGGGGAATGCGGGGTTACAGGGATAAGGTGGGGTTTGGGTCTGGGTGGGATGCTTTACAAAGGGTCAATATGGGCCAAATGGCCTGCTTCCACACTGTAGGGATTCTACACCAGCCTGGAATGCACTGCCTGGGAGGGTGGGAGAGGCAAGTTGCCTCACATCCTTTAAAAAGTTGCTGGATGAGCACTTGGCACGTCATAGCATTCAAGGCTACAGGCCAATTGCTGGTAAATGGGATGAGGTTGAAGGCCAGGTGTTTCTCATGGGTCAGTGCAGACTTGATGGGCTGAAGGGCCTCTTCTGCACTGTGTAATTCTATAAACCATGTTGTCATTTAATTCCTCAACCTCTGCCATATATCATCCTCGCTCTTCCTTTCCTTTCTCTGTAACCATTCTAAACCAGCTACATTTCTGACCCTTCCAGTTTTACATACCATATACATCAGAGAATCTGACCTTTCAGACCACAGGATAGTGAAACACTTACTTTTAAATTGGTCATCATACTCCAATTTATTTCTCGTATTTTTGTATAACGTTCCCTTAAATCAATACTACTTGCTTTAACCACTGACTCCCTGTACTTATTGGGTTCTACATTCTCACCACTCTTTTGGTAAAGACGTTTCTTCTTGAATTCCCCATTGGATTTCTGGGTAGCTATCTTAACGTTCTAGGGATGGTCAATAAGCTTGTTGAGTAGAGTCATAATGCTGAATAAAGCCAACAGCGCGGGTTTAGCCCTTGTACCGCATATGGGACTTTTATTGGAGACATGCCTTCTCACCAAACTCCATACTTATGGAGTGTTTACCCTCATAACCTCATTCTAAAGGTGAGATCCTATGGCCTTTTGGGGACCATGGCTCCATGCCATACAACGTTAAAGTTCTTTGGAAAAGTCATGTTATGATCGCAGCTGGTCGTACTACAAGACAAGTCAAATTCCAGAGTGAAACCTGGCTTGAACATAAATTTTTTTTCACAGATAGTAGGAACTGCAGATGCTGGAGAATCTGAGATAACAAGGTGTAGAGCTGGATGAACACAGGCCAAGCAGCATCAGAGGAGCAGGAAAGCTGACGTTTCGGGCCTAGACCCTTCTTCAGAAAACGTCAGCTTTCCTGCTCCTTTGATGCTGTTTGGCCTGCTGTGTTCATCCAGCTCTACACCTTGTTATCTCGGTTTTTTTTCACAGTTTGTTTTCCATGGTGGTCAGTCACTGATCATATTGATACAGAGCTGCAGGTATTCTTTAGCAAAAGGAATAAACAAATCCTATAAATGAGTCAGTTTAGAAAGGTCTTAATGTGCATAACAACGATAAAGATTCAACTATTTTCCCAGCAATATCTTTTACGGATATTTACAGATGCTGGTGAAGTATCACACCGATCTTAACTCTTCAATTTCTCAGTAAACTGACTCTTTCCAGTTTTGCTCAACTAAAGACTTCTTTCCAGTTCTGAGGACTTAAGTTCCATTTCATTTCAGTTTGCCTTCCAGGAGACTTCTACCAAGAGATTCCTAGATTTTTTTTATAAATTCCCCTATTACTAGGATGGAACTGTCCTTCTGAACTGAAACGTGATTCTGCTGAACTCAAAACTATAAGTGGCCCCTCATCATTTTTTTGTATGTCATGAAACTCGGCATAGTAAACTCTTCATAAATTAACTTCACAGGTATCTCTTTAGGCACTTAACCTAAGTTATACACAATTAAATATTGTATTTAATTACTGTTCCAAATTACTTTCTGAATTGAAAAATAGGGTACCTTCTCAGAACTGAAGCCACAAATCCATTTTAGCTGTACTTTAACATCCAAATTCCTAAATGATAATAAATGTTATGAACCTTGATCACAGCCATGAACTTGATGATAGAAAACTGCAGCACAGTTACTGGGCTGGTAATCTAGAGACCTCAGCTAATGATAGGGACAGGAATTCAAATTGAATCACATTAACTGGGCACTTTAAGTTTGGTGACGGTGGTCCTGAAATATCTGATTATTGCTGAAAACGGATATATGCTATCTCGCATTAACCAGAACACAATCGCAAGAATACCAAATCTCAAAGGTACTGCATGAGTAGAAAGTGCTGATTGATTGGTAAGGGTTGCTACTGGTCAGGGCATTGCCATGTGGAATGCATTAGAAAGTGGCTGCTCCCCTGAGCTGTTGTTTAGTTGAAAAGGACCATCCAGAGAAGGTGAAGGAAGGAATGAATAGAGGTATTCAAAATTCTGAAGAGGTTTTCATTTGGCTGATGGGAAACAAACTGGTTCCACTGGCAGGAGAGTCAATAACAAAAGGATAAAGATTTAATATAATGCACAAAAGAACCAGACAATACAGGCACATAGGAGATAGCAGCATGAGTAGGCCATTCGGCCCTTTGAGCCTGCTCCTAATTAAATCAAGGCTGCACCTCTGTCTCAACACAATACTCCCATACTACCTGTGTTTCTCGTGATATCTTTAATATGTAGAAATCTGTCAATCTCTGTCTTGAATAATCTCAATGATTGCACTCCACAGTCCTTTGAGGAGCAAATCCCAAGGATTCACCGGCTCCAAATGAAGAAATTCCTCCTCAAGTCAGTCTTAAATGGTTTACCCCTTATTTTAAATCCCTGGAGACAAGCAGAACCCTTTTCTGATTCAACAAGCTGATATAATCTGGAATGTACCATCTGAAAGGGCTGTAGCTCTCTCAACAGTAGCTTTTGAATAGGAATTAGATATGTACGTGAAAAGGGCTGTGGGGAAAGAGCAGTACTATTCAGATAGTGTTTTATTTTAAAAATACCATTGGAGCCACAAAGAATCAAAAAGGCCTCCTTCTGGTCTGTGTGATCTCACAACCCTTTTCCCTATGTTTGTGGGAAAAGAATATCTGTTCGACTTCAATGATCATACTCACAAGTGAACAGTGCTGATCATTTCGAATATGGCTAATCTACACTGCAATGATTTATGCCAGTGGATGTTATTTATTGTCTAAGAATGCGGGGAGCTCTGTCTCCATCTCATGCTATTTGGGGAGTCTTGTTTTTATAACCAATAGGTCACACAGCTGTAGGAGTGACAGTATGATACATCAGTACTCCTGCATGCTCATACGTTTCATAGGGCTGGACCACAGATTATCGCAATGCCCAGGGTTTAAAAGGGCTGACTCAAATCCCAGCAGACATAGATGGCAAATCATCTGGACACCAATATCTACCAAAACCTAGTAGCTGACTGAAAAGTAAAAACTGCTAAACATCGATCTCAGGGGGAAATGAGGTGAGGGAGACAGAAGAATCCATTTTAAATGGAGTAGATTTATTAAGAGTATTAGAAGGAGGGATCCAGAAAAGGCACACTGCACAACCAAGGAAGCGTTTTATTAGAAATTATTTAATAACAGAGTCACAATATGAAGTTAGATTTAGTCTATGTTTAAGATACTTACTACAATGAATGGGAAAAGCACGCCAACAATAATAAAGTTTATCCAGAGCAGGGAACCATTGATCATGTAGGCTGCAGGCCGTGCAGTTTGGTCAAAGATCTCCATTGGTATGACTCCAGTAACTCCGGCTAAGGGTAAAGAGGCAATCAACAAACATAGTAGGGAGCGTTAATACGATATTCAACAGAGGACAAACAATCTTCACACGATATAGTCATTGTAACAGAGATACAGAGAGGGTATCGGTGTAGGCAGTGACACTGAACAAAATGGAAACATTCCAGTGAATTTCCACAGACCCCAATCCTGAGATGTCTTCTCCAACACTGATCTCTGCCAGAATCCGCAGTTACTGGAAAGTCTCCCACACAGCATGGGACAGCTGGGTGCCAATACTATTTCATGTATGACATAGAACATAGAACATAGAACAGTATAGCACAGTACAGGCCCTTCAGCCCATGATGTTGTGCCGAACTTTTACCCTAAACCTAAGGTCTATCTAACCTCCACCTCCACCTTATACTATCATCCATATGCTTGTCTAATAGCCACTTAAATGCCCCTAATGAGGCTGACTCCACTACCCTCTCCGGCAATGCATTCCACGTCCCTACCACTCTCTGAGTAAAGAACCTACCTCTGACGTCTCTCCTATATCTACCTTCACTCACTTTAAAACTATACCCCCTCGTAATAGCTACCTCCACCCTAGGAAAAAGGCTCCGGCTGTCTACTCTATCTATACCTCTGATCATTTTGTACACCTCTATCAAGTCACCTCTCATCCTTAGTTGTTCTAAAGAGAAAAGCCCGAGCTCTCTCAACCTTTCGTCGTAAGACCTTCCCTCCATTCCAGGCAACATCCTGGTAAATCTCCTCTGCATCTTTTCCAATGCTTCCACATCTTTCCTGTAATGAGGTGACCAGAACTGGACACAATACTGCAGATGTGGCCGAGCCAGGCTTTTGTATAGCTGGAGCATAACTTCACGGCTCTTGAACTCAATCCCTCTATTAATGAAAGCTGACACACCATACGCCTTCTTAACAACTCTATCCACCTGGGTGGCAGCTTTCAGGGAACTGTGGACATGAACCCCAAGATCCCTCTGCTCCTCCACACTGCCAAGAATCTTTCCGTTAACCTTGTATTCTGCTTTCAAGTTTTTCCTTCCAAAATGAATCGCCTCACACTTTTCAGGGTTAAATTCCATCTGCCACTACTCAGCCCAGCTCTGCATCCTACCAATGTCCCTTTGTAACCTAGAACAGCCCTCCGCACTGTCCACAACTCGACCCACCTTCGTATCGTCCGCGAACTGACTAATCTACCCTTCCAATCCTACATCCAAATCATTTACAAAAATCACAAATAGAAGGGGATCCAGAACAGATCCTTGTAGCACACCACTTGTAGCTGAACACCATGATGAATATTTTCCGTCCACTACCACCCTTTGTCTTCTAAGGGTCAGCCAATTCTGAATCCAATCTGCCACATTTCCCCCTATCCCATGCCTCTTTACTTTCTGCATGAGCCTACCATGGGGAACCTTATCAAACGCCTTACTTAAATCCATGTATACCACATCCACTGCTCTACCTTCATCCACGTGTTTGGTCACCTCTTCAAAGAATTAAGACATGCCAACCAGCCTGAGCACCTGCCTATAGAAAGAGGGGGTGGGGGATTGGTGGGGATGGGGTGGAATTGCTAGACCACACCCTTACCCATTCTGAAACTGCACTGATTTGCGCCCTTGCAAATCCAGATTATTCTCAATTAGATGGGAACAGCAGATGGATCAACAGTTTTCCACATTCACTCGTGGGACCTACATATGACCTGATGGAATCTAGTACCTTCCCACAAAAACCTTAGCAACATCGGTTACAGGTAGAAAGTCAGGTCCACGAATGCCCAGTTAATATTGCTCCACCAATCACCCTCATCAGTTTTCACATAAAGGACACTACCCTTAGCGATAAATACAGAAATCACAGAGGCACAGCATTTCCTTAACAGGGTCCTCCTACTTCCTACTCAGGTTACAATGAGCCCTGTACAACACTGGTGGAAATTTTTTTTTATTAATTCTGGGAAATGGGCTTCACTGGTTGAAACAGCATTCATTGCCTCTCCTTATTCCCCTTGAGAAGATGGCGGCAGGCTGCCCCTCAAGCTGCTGCAATCCACTTACATGTAGAGACATGCACATTGCTGCTTTGGGACCCAAATCTTCAGTGATGTGGTTCTTCATATACTAACTCTGGATTACCGCGCATTCGATGCATCCAGCCCCTTCCCGAGTCGATTTTTATCCTCTTTAACGCCATCCGCTCGGGTATGGAGAGAGACATCACACACAGTGTTATCGTTGCTGAGTACAGTGAGGGTAGAATCAAGATGAAACTCCCTACAGTTGGGCGAAATACTCAGGAGCAAGAGTTGGAAGGCTCAAAGGAAAAAGGAGAAAAACACGGAGGGGAGAAATGTAAATGGAAGGGAACCTCAAAATGGGAAATGTGGGTTAGATGTCAAAGAAAAATCAAACTATTCACAGTTGCTTCCATTCACCCCTTCTGCCAGGTGGCACAGTGGCTCAGTGGTTAGCTCTGCTTCCTCACAGCACCAGAGAGCCAGGTTTCAATCCAGCCTCCTCAGTGGATTAGGTGGTTAGCCATGCTTAATTGCTCATAGTGTCCAGGGATGTGTAGGCTAGGTGGATTAGCCATGGGAAATGCAGGGTTATAGGGTTAGGGTATGGGGATGGGTCTGTGTGGGATGCTCTTTTGAGGTTCAGTGTGGACTCGATGGGTGCTTCCATGCTGTAGGGATTCTGACAGCAATCTTTAAAAGTATGGAGGGCTCTTGTTAGTGAAAGAATCGATGTTTTATCCAGTGAAGTGTCCAATGACATTCATGATTTGCAAGATTGTTACTAGAGAAACTGTGGAAGACTGAATAGGCCAGAATTAAAAAAAAGCAGACCAATGGTGATCTGAGATCTTTGAAATTATGGAAGGTTTCGATAGAGCAAACACAGAGAAGATGTTTCCCCTTATGGACAGTCAATAAATAGAGGCCAGAAAATAAGAGATAGTTTGCAATAATTCTGGAAAGGAATTCAGATAAAACCGAGAGACTGGTTGGAATGTGAAACATGGCATCATTTAGAGTGCTTGAGAAAAATAGCAAAGATTTATTTAAGGGAAGATAGATAAGGGAGAAAGGTGTGGACAGTTTTTGCTGATTGGACTGGAGGTAGGAGTGTAGGAGGAGGCTTGTGTGGAACATAACCACCTGCACAGATCATTTGATTAAATGGCCTGTCCGTGCATTAAATGCTTTACAATGTAATCTTGAAATAAAAAAGTTCTGGAAATACTCAACAGGTTTGGCAGCATCTGTGGGGTGAGAAACACAGTGTTTCAAATTGAATATAGCTAGGGTTACCACCTCTACCATCCAGTCCGGGAATATGAATCCAACAGACAGTTAAAAGGGGATAGTAAAATTTATTTTTCCCCTTTGGCTCAATATCTGGTTTACCAAAAGATTAAATCATGCAGAGTGGGTCCTTTGAACTTTGCAGTCTTCAACAGTAAAATATCATGCTTGCCATCAATCCGCAACAGTGTCCATGTATCACTGCTGTCTATTCACAGCAAGCTTTCGCTAAACATGCAAAACCGCAACCATCTTTTGTTTATATTTCATTGCCTTTTGTGATGTTGAAATCTGAACTAACTCTTAATGGCTTTGTCATTTCATCCATTTCACTGTGGAATTCAGACAGTGTGTCGCTAAACTCTGCATACACTTTTTGTTATTATCTGTTCATCAGATGTAGGCTTCGCTAGCTGAGTCAGTATTTATTATTGCCTATCTCCTGTTGTTCGTAAACAGAATGGCTTGCTATGCCATTTCAGAGGGTATTTAATTGTCAACCACCTTGCCATAGGTCTAACAGCATAGAGAAGTCAGAGCAGGTAAAACTGACAGATTTCTTTCCCTAAAAGGACATTTATGAGTCAGATGGGCTATTTAAGACAATGGTTGCATGGTCATCATTGGATAATCTTTTAATTCCAGATTTTTATAGAATTCAAATGTTGGATTCAAGCTCATGTCCCTGGAACATTAGTCTGGATCTCTGGATTACCAGTTTACCACTATAAAACCGCTGGTAGTCAAACAGGAGGCTGAAAGAACACAGCAGGCCAGGCAGCATCTGGAGGAAAGGAGCAGTCAACGTTTCGGGTATTACCCCTCTTCAGGCTACTACCCTTCCTCAGTGAAATGGATGAAATGACAAGGCCATTAAGAGTTCCTTCAGATTTCAACATCACAAAAGGCAATTAAATATTAACAAAGGAGGGTTGTGGTTTTGCATGTTTAACAAAAGCTTGCTGTGAATAGTCCTGAAGAAGGCTAATACCTGAAACCTTTCCTCTAGATGCTGTCTGGCCTGCTGTGTTCTCCCAGCCTCCTGTCTGTCCACCTTGGATTCCAACATCGGCAGTTTTTTTTGTCTCTAACTATAAAACCACTCTCCATTTCGCATTTCAAACTTTTCTCTGCTCGCAGTTGCTTTTGTATTAAATGACTTTTTATAAAATGGAGCTTCTTACATTTTGTACTCCGACAACTTTATCAACTTGCCTCCCACTTCAAAGATTTATGGACTTCCCTGCTGATCTAGTCTTCTAAAGTTTCACCATTTAGTGCAAGTGTCCTCTGCTATAAACCTTATTTAGTCAACTAAAGTTCTAAAGAAGGGTCACTGGACCTGAAACGTTAACTCCGCTTTATCTGCACAGATGCTGTCAGATCTTCTGAGTTCCTTTATTAATTTCTGTTTTTGTTAATAATCAACCATTAGGTCATGTTATCACACACAGCTGGAGAAGGTGAGACTTGAACCCAGGCCTTCTGACCCTGAGGAACATTGTGCCACAAGAGTCCTCCTTGTACTCTTTTCTCTGAACTTTATTTGTCAGTTATCTACCCAAATTACCAACCTATATCCTCCTCAAACCAATTCCACTCTTCTTTGTGATTAATTGCTCACATCGTTGGGCAAATTTTAATAATGTGCCCCCATGTTTAATTTAAAGTCATTTATGTCAACTGTGAAGGGCATTAACCTCAAAATTCATTCCTCTGCAGCATCAATACAGTCTAAAAATGAATTGCAATCAGTAAGAATAGGTGACAACACCTTCTCCATGATAATCCTCAAACAACGGCACCCAGCAAGGCTGTGTACTCAGGCCCCTACTGTATTCCTTACATACTCACAACTGTGTGGCCAAATTCCGCCCCAAATCCATTTGCAACTTTGCTGACAACACCAACATTGTAGGTTGGATCTCAAACAGCGACGAGACAGAAAACGGGAAAGAGATTGAGTGCTCAGCGGCATAGTGTAAAGACAACCATCTTTTCATCAACGTCAGCAAAACAAAGGAGCTGGTCATTGACTTCAGGAAGCAGAGTGGAGGGCATGTTCCTGTCTGCATCAATGGTGCTGAGGTGGAGATGGTCAAGAGCGTCAAGTTTCTGGGAGTGACGATCACCAACAATCTGTCACGGTCCACCCACATCGAAGTGACGGTCAAGAAAGCACAACAACACCTCTACGTCCTCAGGAGGCTAAGGAAATTCAGCATTTCCACAAGGACTCGTACCAGTTTATATATGTACCATAGAAAGCATCCTATCACAGCGACAGCTTGTCCCAAGATCGCAAGAAAGAAGCTTAAACACACGCACCAACAGGTTCGAGAACAGCTTCTCCCAGGCTGTTATTAGGCTTCTGAATGGACCTCTCTAATTTCAAATCTAATGTTGATCTTGCTTTTGTGTACCTCCTGTGCAGCCATATCTGTTTGTGCCTAGGTCTATCTAAATATCCTTATGATCTGTATGTCCTTGCATGTTACGATCTGTCTATACTGCATGCAAAACAAAACTTTTTACTGTACTTAGGTACATGTAGGGGTGGCACGGTGGCTCAGTGGTTAGCAATGCTGCCTCACAGCGCCAGGAGCCCGGGTTCGATTCCACCCTCGGGCGACTGTCTGTGTGGAGTTTGCACATTCTCCCCATGTCGGTGTGGATTCCCTCTGGGTGCTCCGGTTTCCTCCCACAGTCCAAAGATGTGCAGGCTAGGTGGATTGGCCATGCTAAATTGCCCATAGTGCCCAGAGATGTTTAGGTTAGGTGGGTTATAGAGGGATGGGTCTGGGTGTGATGCTCTGAGGGTCGGTGTGGACTTGTTGGGCCAAAGGGCCTGTTTCCACACTGTAGGGATTCTATCGTTCTGTGTGACAACAATAAATCAAATCAATTGAAATCAAGAAACTACAGAAGAGTTGTGAACACAGCTCAGTCCATCACACAAACCAACCTTCCATCTATTGATTCCATCTATATTTCCTGCTGCCTCAGATAAGCAACCGATATAATCAGAGACCCCTCCCACCCTGGTTATACTCTCTTCCATCAGGTAAGATGATATAAAAGTTTGAATACACGTATGAACAGATTCAAGAACAGCTTCTTCCCCTCTGTTATCAGACTCTTAAACGGACCTCACAAATGTTAATGTTGATCTCTTTCCCTCTGCACCTTCTCTGCGGCTGTAACACTGTATTCTGCACACTGTTTTGCTACCCTGACACATTTTGTATGGTACAATCCGCCTGTATAGCACACAAAACAACACTTTTCACTATATCTCAGTATGTGATCACAGTAAATGAATCAAATAAAATCAGATTAAATCAAACATTTCCATCCAAGAAGATAGCAATCCCTTTAAATACCATTTAAAATTGATTGTAGGAAGTTGTTCAGTCACCTTCTATAGATTTTAACAACTGAAAAAGTTAGAAAACAATTTCATGGCAATGCCCAGAAACTCCAAGTTAGTTTGAGCAAAATTTGTGTTGGCATATATTTTGCAAATATCAACCAGACAACACATTAACCATCTGGAACCAGCTGCTTCATGTCATATTACGTTGAATAATTTTTGCTGGAATATCATTGCTGCTCCTTTGGTTTTGGTTATTTACTGGTCACCAGAAAGAAATCCGGTAACATAGGCGAAAATAAAAAGCTTATGTATCCAGTTCCCTTTTCCTTTGATGGGATATAGACATTTGCTGTGAAGAAATTTATAGACAATGTAATTTTACTGAATGAGAAATATTTTATAACTGATTTCTACCATTGCATTTGTCCGTAGAGCTTTTCTCATATGTAATGTGTAAACAGTAACATGCCAATAAGCAATGCTGTTGGCCTAGGCAATGGTTTGAGTAAAATAGATATTGTTTATCATTTTCATTTGATTGTCACTGAGTTTATACCAGAATCCCACTCAGTGGATCTTCTTCCTAGACTATTATAGTGAAATGTTGACTGGTTAGCAAGGTGAGATCATGTGGAATCCAGGGAGCTAGCCATTTTAATATAAAATTGGTTTGAAGGTGGGAGACAGAGGGTGGTTGTGGAGGGTTATTTTTCAGACTGGAGGCCTGATTAGGTAAGATTAGGGCCGGTCAAGGACAGTAGTGGGAAGTTGTGCGTGGAGTCCAAAGAGATAGGAGAGGCGCTAAATGAATATTTTTCGGCAGTATTCACACAGGAAAAAGACAATGTTGTCGAGGAGAATACTGAGATACAGTCTATTAGACTAGATAGGATTGAGGTTCATAAGGAGGAGGTGTTAGCAATTCTGGAAGGTGTGAAAATAGATAAGTCCCCTGGGCCAGATGGGATTTATCCTAGGATTCTCTGGGACGCTATAGAGGAGATTGCGGAGCCTTTGGCTTTGATCTTTATGTCGTCATTGTCTTCAGGAATAGTGCCAGAAGACTGGAGACTAGCAAATGTTGTCCCCTTGTTCAAGAAGGGGAGTAGAGACAACCCTGGTAATTATAGACCAGTGAGCCTTACTTCGGTTGTGGGTAAAGTGCTGGAAAGGATTATCAGAGATAGGATTTATAATCATCTAGAAAGGAATAATTTGATTAGGGATAGTCAACACGGTTTTGTGAAGGGTAGGTCGTGCCTCACAAACCTTATTGAGTTCTTTGAGAAGGTGACCAAACAGGTGGATGAGGGTAAAGCGGTTGATGTGGTGTATATGGATTTCAGTAAAGCGTTTGATAAGGTTCCCCACGGTAGGCTATTGCAGAAAATATGGAGGCATGGGATTGAGGGTGATTTAGCGGTTTGGATCAGAAATTGGCCAGCTGTAAGAAGACAGAGGGTGGTGGTTGATGGGAAATGTTCATCCTGGAGTTCAGTTACTAGTGGTGTACCTCAAGGATCTGTTTTGGGGCCACTGCTGTTTGTGATTTTTATAAATGACCTGGATGAGGGCATAGAAGGATAGGTTAGTAAATTTGCAGATGACACCAAAGTCGGTGGAGTTGTGGATAGTGAGGAAGGATGTTGCACGTTACAGAGGGACATAGATAAGCTGCAGAGCTGGGCTGAGAGGTGACAAATGGAGTTTAATGTGGAAAAGTGTGAGGTGATTCACTTTGGAAGGAGTAACAGGAATACAGAGTACTGGGCTAATGGTAAGATTCTTGGTAGTGTGGATGAGCAGAAAGATCTCGGTGTCCATGTGCATAGATCACTGAAAGTTGCCACCCAGGTTGATAGCGTTGTTAAGAAGGCTTACGGTATGTTAGGTTTTATTGGTAGAGGGATTGAGTTTCGGAGCCATGAGGTCATGTTGCAGCTGTACAAAACTCTGGTGTGGCCGCACTTGGAGTATTGCGTACAGTTCTGGTCACCGCATTATAGGAAGGATGTGGAAGCATTGGAAAGGGTGCAGAGGAGATTTACCAGGATGTTGCCTGGTATGGAGGGAAGGTCTTATGAGGAAAGGCTGAGGGACTTGAGGCTGTTTTTGTTAGAGAGAAGAAGGTTAAGAGGTGACTTAATAGAGACATACAAGATGATTAGAGGATTAGATAGGGTGGACAGTGGGAGCCTTTTTCCTCAGATGGTGATGGCTAGCACGAGGGGACATAGCTTTAAATTGAGGGGTGATAGATATAGGACAGATGTCAGAGGTAGGTTCTTTACTCAGAGAGTTGTAAGGGGTGGAATGCCCTGCCTGCAAAAGTAGTAGACTCGCCAACTTTAAGGGCATTTAAATGGTCATTGGATAAACATATGGATGATAATGGAATAGTTTAGGTTAGATGGGCTTCAGATTGGTTTCACAGGTTGGCGCAACATCGAGGGCCGAAGGGCCCGTACTGCGCTGTAATGTTCTATGTTCTATGTTCTATGTTCTGTGACCAGCGGTGTGCCACAAGGATCGGTGCTAAGTCCACTGCTTTTTGTCATTTATAGAAATGATTTGGATGTGAACATAGGAGGCATGGTTAATAAGTTTGCTGATGACACCAAAATTGGTGGTTGTAGTGGACAGTGAAGAAAGGTATCTCAGATTGCAAAAGGACCTTGATTAGATGGGCCAATGGGCTGAGGAGTGGCAAGTGGAGTTTAATTTAGATAAATGTGAGGTGCTGTGTTTTGGAAAGGCAAACCAGGGCAGGACTTACACACTTAATGGTAAGGTCCTGTGGAGTGTTGCTGAACAAAGAGACCTTGGAGTGCAAGTTTATAGTTCCTTGAAAGTGGAGTCATTGGTAGATAGGATAGTGAAGAAGGCATTTGGTACACTTGCCTTTATTGGTCAGTGCATTGAATATAGGCATTGAGTGGTCATGTTGTGACTGTATAGGGCATTGGTTAGGCCACTTTTAGAATACTGCATTCAATTCTGGCCTCCCTGCTATAGGAAAGATGCTGTTAAGCTTGACAGGTTTCAGAAAAGATTTACAAGGACGTAGTCAGGGTTGGAGGGTTTGAGCTATAGGAAAAGGCTGAAGAGGCTGGGGCTATTTTCGCTGGAGCATCGGAAGCTGAGGGGTGACCTTATAGAGGTTTATAAAATCATGAGGGGCACAGATAAGGATAAAAAGCCAAGGTCTTTTTTCCAGGGTAGGGGAGTCCAAAACTAGAGGGCATAGGTTTAAGGTGAGAGGGGAACTAAGGGACAACTTTTTCACGCAGAGGGTGGTGCATGTATGGAATGAGCTGCGAGAGGAAGTGGCGGAGGCAGGTACAATTACAACATTTAAAAGGCATCTGGATTGGGACATTCATGGGAAGGGTTTAGAGGGATATGGGTCAAATACTGGCAAATGAGACTAGATTAATTTAAGGTTTCTGGTTGGCGTGGACAAGTTGGACTGAAGCATCTGTTTCCATGCTGTATGACTCTATGACTCTGCACTTTACACAAGAGAGACATTTAGCAGTGATACAGCCCTGCCTGTGTTACAGTCTCTGTGCCTGGAAATTGCTGACATTTCCTGCCTGACTCTCACTGACTCACCACCAGCTGCTGGTTCGGACATGTTTGCTGGAAAGTGCTAATTAAGGTGGAGGTCATCACTCAAGGAGATCCTCAGTTAGCCAGCTCATGCTGCCAGCGTATGTTTGTGTGTAAAGCACCTAGTGTCTGCCACTGGGACACTCGGGAAAAAGTCGTCAATGTGAATCTACTTTAATATTATGTATTCCTGAGTCCTGGATAATCCTAGATGTGACCCTCAGACAGTCTCAATGAGTAGGTGAGACGTCAAGCACACTAACTGCTCTTGTTGCCAGGGCATCTCGTACAAGGTGGTTCTTAATAAGGAGCTGATCCTTTTGATATCATAAGAGTCATTCATAACAGGCCACCTACCTGGTCCAATTCCAAAGCTTAGAATAGAAGCAAAGATGCAGGCCATGCTCAAGTATGGCATCCAGCTGATCTTGTCCTGGGTCAACACATACAGAGAGTGAAATTAAAATATGTAGTGTTTAGCCCTTCCTCTCACTGTTTATTAGTGCAACTAACTGACAGTGTTAGCAAGGCTTAGTAAGTTACTTTTATCTGAGTGAGGAGACTGTGTTTCGAGCACCACTTCGGGACAAGATTAACAAGCTGGAGCTGGTCCTGATGGACTGCAGCTATCACTCTGATGGTCACAATCTAATTGTGCATTGAAGTAGATCTTTAATTGCTGGCCAGTTAGCAACTCTTGTATTCTGAATTATGGAAGCCATCCCAATGTAGATCTTCTCCACATTAAGGAAATCAAATGCAAATTGGACTACTGTTGAGGTAGTCAGTAGCCTGAAGTTCTTAATCGAGGACTTCAATTGACTACGTAGGACCCTCAGTTGGCTGCAGGTCAACCATGCAGAGCAGTGGCCCCTGGTTGGAGGGGCAATGAGAAGGTGAGTGACAGTAGCGAATAAGGCTCCATGCTGGAGGAAGTGAGGTCAGAAGAAGCAAAGCCAGAGGAAGCTGGGCCAGAGCCAGCTATTCCATACCCTGTGGCGTCCCAGAGAGGAGTGTCAGAAATGCAGCCATGGTGATAATTCATTCACTAAACTAAAATAATAATAAAACATTCATTCACTAATCCCATGCTAATTCAGATGAGTCACACGCTCTGGAGAACACCAGAATGTGCAATCCCAGGGTGAGTGCGGTTCATTCAGCCTCACAAGTAAAGCAGGGAATTCGGATGATGCTCCGCTTCCCCATGCTCTCAAAAATATCACTCGCCCTCACTGAAAGCCCCAACACCAACGTGACTTACACAATTTTTAAAAATTCCTTTAAAATACACTCACTGCAACTGGCTTCTTACTTTGAAGTGTGATGGGGAGGGTGGTTTGTGACTCACCTGGAGAGTCAGGGAGATGGTAAACAATATTCCCGAACCAACCATCAAACTGTAACCTCCCATAAGCAGCATCCTGCGCCCAATCCGATCAATAAACAAGTTCTAATGAAGGAAAGTCACTATTAGAATAGGTCAATGCCCTCTTTCTTTGGCACAAACAAACAGTAACACAGTGCACTGCAAATCTGTTCTAACTCTTACACTAGTTGGATAACAGCAGAACATGGACTTCAGTGCACAATCTGTTCCAAACTTCACACAACCTCATGATGCAATTGATCTATGATTCTGAAACTGGATATGATTCATAATTTTATTTGGGCCACCTGCTTAACATTAGGTCATGGCCAGTCTCAGTCTAGCTTTTTTTTACTCAACAACTGAATTTATCCCTAATTGACCATGGGGCTGTTAAGAGTTGATCAAATTGTTGTGGGTATGGAGTCACATGTAGACCTGACCAGATAAGAATGGCAGTTTCCTTCCCTAAAGGCCATTTGTGAACCAGATGGGTTTTTCCCCTGACAATGGTTTCATAGCTATCATTATATTCCTAATTCCAGATTGTTATTGAATTCAGTTCAATTGAATTGATGAATCTTTCCCCTTGGTGGGATTCTGAACTTGGGACTTCAGGTCATTACTGGAATCTCTAGATTGATTAGTCTAGTGACAAATCCGCTAGGCCATCACACCCCCTTAATTAGAAGGAACCAGCATGGATTACTGAAGAGTATGTGATGCCAAATGACGTTGATTACATTATTGGATGAGGTAACTTTAAGCAGGACAGTGGAATGTCTCTGAGTAGCATGTAAATAAACTCTCAGCGGGTATTGGATAAAGTGTATTGAAAGAGACTGTTAGCTATTGTTGAAGTTGGTAGTGTTGCATGAAAATTGCTGACCTGTTCGAGTAATTGGCTGAGCAGCTGGAGACAAAGAGAATGGATAATGGGTAGGTAATCTAATTGACGGGATACAACTGGTGCCTTCCTGCAGGGATCTGTGTTGGGTCTTCAATGGTTCATTGCATTTATAAATGACTTAGATAAAGGAGTAGAAGGTTTCATTTTTATCAATGACTTAAAGATCGGTAGAATTGTAAGCAATCCATTGGAGCATAATATTACAAAGAAATATTATTTAAGTGAAAGTGCAAAACTGAGGCAAATAGATTTCAATGTATACAAATATGATGTTGTCTACTTTCAACTTAAAGTGGATGGAATAGGATACTTACTAAATGGTGAAAAGTTGGAAAAGTATGGAAATCCAAAGACATTTAGTTGTCCAGTTGCATCGGTCATATAAACATCATGAATGAGCATAAGATATAATCAAAAGGACTAATGGATGGCCTTTATTACATAGAATGATACAATTATCGTATATATAGGCATATACACTAAAGCATACACATACCATACAGTATACTATTTTATTATATTGATGACCCCTAGTTATGCTGTTTCCCACAACAGGAAAGACTCTGTCTGTATTCATTCTATCCAAACATTTCATGATTTTAAATACCTCTATTAAGTTACCCCACAGCCATCTTTTCCACAACAGTAAAGAGAGCCAGCATCCTCTGTTGATGAGTGTACCCTCACATTTTTGATATCATTGCTGTCGATCTTCACTGTACCCTCTCCAGTGATTCGATATCCTTTTTATTTGTGATTTTATGACTACAGCAACACTTACATCGTTATTTGATTGGATGCAAGTTTAGGATAACTTCCTGATCGTTTAATTTTGCCCCATTAGCAATAAAAGTCTGGTGTCATGCTTTTCTTGTGACTCTGCTAATCTGTTGTGCAACTTTCCATGATTGGTGCTATTTGTACTCCAATGACCTTTATTTCCTGCCTCACTTCATCCTGGACTTTCCCAAGTAATAACTGACCCCACTGTTCTTCCTAATAAACTGTACTGTCTTACACTTATCTGAGCCGAACTTCATTGGTCAAATGCATACCCTTTCTACAATTTCATTTTGTAATCAACCCTTCAGTGATGTTATTACACACCTCTGGAGAAGGTCAGACTTGAGCCCAGGCCTTCAGACTTAGATGTAGGGACACTACCACTGTGCTACAATGCCCTCACATTTTACTGGATGTCACCACCTGCTAGGGTGGGATTTGAACCCATAACCTCAAAGGATCTGGATTACTAGCCTACTGATATTATCACCATACCTCTATGAGTTTTGTTTATACCTGCAATTTTATCGATTGTTCTTCTTTTGTACAGCCAGAAGTGCTATCTGAGGAACTTTCCCACGCTAAAATCACCATGACTTCTTTTTTTCCCATTTTGCCACTTGCTCCTTGATTCTGCATTTGCTGACCTCATTCATTACTCTAGAATGAGGCACAGGGGTGAGAAACCTATGTTGTCTGGTGGATCTCAGCTTTGGCATCTCGGAAATCCACCATCTTAAATCTATATCTCAATCTTTAGGGTACAGCGTATGGGGAAAAGGTGTTTAGAAATATTTCAGCTAGTGACAGCAGAGCTGTGTTCAGAGAAATAACAAGCATAGAAGAAACAGAATCTGTGAGATCCTCCACTAATGACAGATTCTGTCGCTCACATGCTGGTTGCTCCTTAAGTTCCGTACATCTGCCTCTTTCTGAACCTCCAGAAACACATCCTATGACTGGAGATACTGCAACGAAGAAATGGAGGGAAGCCATAGTTGGATGAGCTGCAGAATTAATTCTGGACCTTCCCCACTGTCACCACATAGGAGTCTGGGGGCTGCACCATCACCAATCATTTCAACCAGGTGCTGAACAACATCTGACCCATTCAACATTTTCTGAAATGCTACTGAATAAGAGAGAAGGAAGCATGAGACACCCAGAACCCCAGAGTGGGGGTTAGGGTGGGTGTCTGTACAACATCAGAGCTGGGGTTTGGGCCTGTACTGGGGAAGGAGACAGGCTTCTGTATTGGGGTGGGGGTTGGGGTGGTGGTCTGTGAATGGCTGGTATCCCATCACCCGGTCGTCCTTTACTTACACGTGGACAGTCCTTGACACTGGTCCAGGTCCCTCAGAGCCAGCTGTCAGAGTGAACAGAACCTCTGACACTCCTGTTTATATCTCTCAATCAGGGCTCCCTGATTGGGCCAGGTTAACAGCCCCAATCAGGGAACTCACATTCTAAGAGGTCCACCTGTCTGACGTCTGGCAGAGCTGATGTAGTGGTCCCAAATCAGACCAGAGTTTGGTTGATGGTCTGTACTGGGTTGAAGCTTTAGTGGGGGTCTGTGACAAGCCACTGGGAGAGAGCATAAGGAGAGAGAGTTGGGAATCTGTACCAGGGGGTCAGGGAAGTGTAGAAGTCTATTCTGGGCTAGCGTTCAGGGAGTATCTATCTGAGTGGTGTCTTTGATCTTCTATGGGATTTAATTCATCCCAGCCTCAGATACATTAAGGCTGATTTTCTAAGCGCTCAGCATGTTGTAATAATTGCCCGTGACATAGTGTAACTGTTTGACTCAGTTGAACCATGGCTGGATTTTCAGAGAGTTATGGAGACTCTGAGATCCATCCAAAATGGCAGGCAAACCAGCACCCAGAAGTTCCTTCTCCACTTCTGACAGAATATAATTTTGGGTCGGGGTGAGGACTGAAAATGAGGGTGGAATATAACTCCCGCTTCCAGTAGTCCCATTTAAACTCAGGGCTGAGTTTAAACAGACCCCTATTTTCCCACAGCCTGGGAGTTATGAATCTTTAAGGAAGTCATAAATGCCATGAAGGGTGGATGAAGCCCATAGAACTGTTAAGCTATCAAATTATTTAAATGACCAAGCCCTTCAAGACTGAAAACAAAACTGCCTTCCTGTGTCTGAGAGTTAGTGAATATTGGTTCTAACAATTTCAATAAACATTTGTTGGCGTAACCCTAGTGTAAGCAATATAGCAATGCAGCAATATTAAAGCTTAAGAGATAACACAGTGTGGAGCTGGAGGCTTACTTTTGACAATCTATCATTATCACAGGGGGTCAGGGCTGGGAGTTCACATTTGGTTAACAGCTCCAAGAACCTATTAACTGATGAACAGTCTTTGATATGATTTTATGAATATTAATATTTGTTATTATAGGGAATTATTACTGGAGAGGATTTAAATCTGTTCAACCGGCTTTTATAAATGCAAGAGTATTTTAATTGATAATGCCAATAATACATATTTTGAACTTGATCTTACTTCATGTCAGCATGGCTGCTGTGGTCTGCCCATGTGAATACTGGTATGGAGTTTGCATGGGCAAAGTGTAGTGGATGGGGATGTTAATTGGCATGAGCTGGCACAAAGTTGGCATGGCACCTATAATGAACCATGGGAAGGGATGGGGAGTCATGAGTAAGCACTGAGTCTAGAAAGAGTGATTGTTGTTGGGTTTAACAGGTTGGCATGGAAAGTATCTAGAATATTGGGGATGAGTGAGGGCCAATGAGGGCATGAATGGAGAACAAGGAGTGGGTTGGGGTTGATAACATATGAGGAGTTAGGGCAAAGGCACATAACATTTAAGAAAACAGCTACCTTTTAAAATAGGAATGAAAACAGAAGTTTCTGGAAAAGCTCAGCAGGTCTTGCAGCATCTGTGACAAAAAAATCAGGAAGGGTCATCGGACCCGAAACATTAACTCTGATTTTTTTTTCACAGATGCTGCCAGACCTGCTGAGCTTTTCCAGCAACTTCTGTTTTTGTTCCTGATTTACAGCATCAGCATTTCTTTTGGATTGCCTTTTAAAATAGTCTATCTTGGCACTCAGTGGTCTCTGCGACTATCTCTAATCTCTATCCAGGGTCCACAGGCCTTACACCGACCACCCGACACCCCCCACTAAATGAATATCCAACTACTAAGGAACTTTTGCCCAGAGATGGGTGTGGTGAGCCAATGTTTTCTATCTTATCCACTTTTAATCCATTGAAAAGATGTACTGGCCATTACTTGTTCGGTAAAAGCTCCAAATAAACAACATTCCAAAATCAGATTATATTGTTGACCTCTAGTTATGCTGTTTCCGTGCTGTTTCCCCTCTGTAATCTGTGCACTCTAAATTTATTATTCCTTGGGTCAAACTCATTAGCTAGACAAGAGGGAGCTGAGGGACCTTAACCCCTGCTGGGTGCCATATTCCCCTCAGGGAACCCCTGCTGTTGTGCACCGACACAGAAGGGGAGCAACACACAGGAACTCAGGGATTGTCATCTCAGGTCACTCCAGAGGTGCCATGCTCAATACATCTCCTCTGCCAGGTACTCATACCAGCCCAGCTTGTCCCCGCCTCCCTAACCTGTTCTTCCTCCCACCTATCCCCTCTTCCCACCTCAAGCCGCACCCCCATCTCCTACCTACTAACCTCATCCCGACCCCTTGACCTGTCCGTCCTCCCTGGACTGACCTATCTCCTCCCTACCTCCCCACCTACACTCACCTTTACTGGCTCCATCCCCGCCCCTTCGACCTGTCTGTTTCCTCTCCACCTATCTTCTCCTCTATCCATCTTCTATCCGCCTCCCCCTCTCTCCCTATTTATTTCAGAACCCCCTTCCCCTCCCCCATTTCTGATGAAGGGTCTAGGCCCGAAACGTCAGCCTTTCTGCTCCTATGATGCTGCTTGGCCTGCTGTGTTCATCCAGCTCTACACCTTGTTGTCTCTAGAGCTCTACAGACCCCAGGACATCTGCCAAGTTCATCCAGGTCAAGCCAGCAAAGCAATCAGCGCTCTTCCTCAAGTTCAGCAACAGCTTGCAAGGTGGCCCCAAGATGCAGTAATATGTAAAGGAAGATTAAACAACACTGATGTCACTTCGGGCACACGGATCTCACCATTCTGCACAATGAGACCTCTCACACAACTGTAATACATTGTTCAATAGTCCTGTCAACGCTTTCAATCTGTTAGAGCTTCTGTTTATACTGTCTCATGGATAAGTGCCCCTTACTCACTGAGGTTTGAGTCTGATAAGTGCAATGCTCCAAACAAATTCTCTGTCTGGGAAATTGTACAAGAGGTTACTGGTGACAAGGGAATGAATTACGTTGCAATTAATTGCAAATAAAGTATCTTCACATTTAGGTATAAAACGAGCATTTCCTTGATGGTAGGAACATCTGTGTGCCATAATTGGCTTCTAGTCCTGATTGTCCACTGGTTAATGCAAAGCCACTCACCCTCAAATCTAACCACTATCACGATTTCTTGGAGATATCTGTTTTGTCTCAGTACTGTCCTGGCTTCTTCAGCATCCTCAACATTCGTGTTGGCTCCCTCAGCATCACTGTCAGATTCCCCTTCTTCCTCATCTCAGGAGACAGGTGGCTGGTCCATCTTCCAGTCTTCTAAATTCTCATCCCATCGTAGAGTTAAATTGTGCAGGGCGCATTGAACAGTCACTAATCTGGAGACCTTGTCCAGGAAGAACTGAAGTGCTCCAGCTATGCATTTCAGGAAACAGAAGCACAGTTTCAGAAGGTCGATTCTCTGTTCAATGATGGCTCCTGTGAATGTATAGTCAACGCCATCACCTTCTTTAGGTCAATTAGGGGATGAGCAACAGAAGCGAAGTACACATCCCTTGACTTTTTTTCAATTGTAGCACAAATCAGCATCTGTCTGAGTTTTGTGCGCTGTTCCTTTTGTGTCAAAACCTATCACTGATGACATAGCTCTGGAGATAATGTGGCAAAGAGAGTGAATAGTTGAGGAATGTGGAAGTTGTGCAGAATGGATGGGAGGCACATATCTTCAGGAATTATTGCCTGTGGCGTCACAAACAAGCTGGACATTGCGGGAGTGAAATCTCTTTCTGTTCAGGAATCTGGCTGGCCCCTTACCTGAGAGAACCCAGAGATAGCTACAAATCTGCAGACCTGGGCACCTTGGCTTTCTGGGTGCCTGGTGAACTGGACAAATGGTATTGCTTTCTTGTAAATGGTATTGGTGAACTCTCTCGTGGGCTAGTAATTGGGATATGCCACAAATGCCCCCAATGGGGTTTGGAAGGAGCCAAGGGCAAGGCAGTTCAAGGCTGCTGTGAACTTCAATGCCACAGATTGTTTCCCCAGCCTGTCACCTGCAGACTTGCCTGTACAAAGTAGCAGATACAGGTGACAGCGTCCCCAGTCATGCAAATAATTCTCAGTGCTACATTTTTAATCATTTGTAGGTCGAAGCAATGCCTTTCCTGCCTCAACACTCAGCAGTACTGAACGCACTGGTTCCTGGTTCCAGGAAGTGCATGGTATCCACAGCTCCTCTCTGCACCCCACTCCAACGCCAAGTTTCATGTCTCTGGTTTAATTGGGACAGGCCATTCCTCCTACTTTTCCTCATGCTCCATAACCCGAATAGTTCCAGTACAGCTCTACAGTTAATTGGTCAAAGATGTGTCATGAAAGTACTAACCTGTAAAGAAATAGCAGGAATGAGATATTTGCTTTCCATTTGAGAACTTGACAAAGTCGAGATACCTTTCGGCCTTTCTCAGGCTGCACATGCATTTAGTGAAAGTTTGCAGCCACCTCTTCAGGGTGAAGTGCATCCTCCATGAACAATGACTTACTGTTTCTCATTCTCCCATGCGAAAGTTCGCTTTACTTTCTGTGCATGCGACAATTAGCTCAAAATGACTCTTGGTGACCTCTGCTATCCCCTGCAATGCACACCTACTGACTTAGAATCAATGGCCTACATAATGACTTCATCCCCCCTGTTTGTACCTTTCAGTTACACGAGCTATGAATGCTGCCGCACCAGCTACATGTGGGATAACCACCTGCCCTACCACCGTAATCAGGAACAAAAACAAATTTGCTGGAAAAGCTCAGCAGGTCTGGCAGCATCTGTGGAGGAGAAAACAGAGTTAACATTTCGGGTCCAGTGACCCTTCCTCAGAACTGATGGTGGCTGGGAAAACGTCAGTTTATATGCAGAAAATAGGGAGATGGGTGGAGTAGGGAGTAAACGATAGGATAGAGCCCAAAGAGAAAGACAGTTGGACGGACAAAGGAGTTGCTAACGATCAGGCTGGGAGGGTGAATAGTTGTTAATGGGGACTGTTAGTGACTAACAACAGTGGGTGTGTAATGGCAGGCTATGTGGTAACAAGGCCTGGTGTGTGGGATGGGGGGCTGGGACATGGGAGGGTTTAGGCCCTAAAATTATTGAACTCAATATTGAGTCTGGAGGGCTGTAGGGTCCCCAAGCGGAAAATGAGGTGTTGTTCCTCCAGCTTGCGTTGGGCTTCACTGGAACACTGTAGCATGCCGGAGACAGAGATGTTGGCCAGGGAGCGGGATGGTGCACTGAAGTGGCAGGCAACAGGTAGTTCAGGGTCTTTTTTGGGAGCAGAACGTAGATGTTCTGCGAAGCTGTCGCCAAGTCTACGCTTCGTTTCCCCAATGTAGAGGAGACCACATTGTGAGCAGCGAATGCAGTAGACTAGATTCTTGGAAGTGCAGGTGAAGTGTTGCTTCACCTGGAAAGTATATTTGGGCCCTTGGATAGTGGGGAGGGAGGAGGTAAATGGGCAGGTGTTGCACCTTCGCCGGTTACAGGGGAAGGTGCCGTGGGGCTGTGGGGGGTGTTGGGGGTGAAGGAAGTGTGGACCAGGGTGTCCCGGAGGGAATGGTCCCTGCAGAAGGCAGACAAGGGAGGGGAGGGGAATATGTGTCTGGTGGTGGCATCTTGCTGGGAGGTGGCTGAAATGTCATCTGATGATCTTCTGGATGTGGATGCTGGTGGGATGGTAGGTGACGTAGGCTACCACCGTAATCACTTGGCTCCTCTCAAACCCCATCATTTGTGGCATCTCCCAATTACTAGCCCACGAGAGAATTCACCAACACCATTTACAAGAAAGCAATACCGTTTGTCCAGTTCACCAGGCACCCAGAAAGCCAAGGTGTCTAGGCCTGCAGAATCTTACTCTCCTCAGTTAAATGAATCACTGCACTTGGTTGGGATTTTGATGTTTGGAGTTGGAGTTTCTTCACCATCATTCTTCAGTGAGTGAATCCCTTCAGTGCTAAGACCCGAACTGAGTGCTTGTGCAATAATATTTTTAAGTTTCTGTTTCATTTTCCTCAGTTGGGTGTTTTGTACTGTGCAGGAGGATGTGCAAACACATCTTGGGCCCCTGTCATATGAACTCTCTATTCGCCATGAGCTCTTGTTTTGTGATTTCAGAGAGAAGTGATTAGGCCACTTTGGGAATACTGTGTTCAGTTCTGGTCTCCCTGCTATAGGAAGAATGTTGTGAAACTTGAAAGGATTCAGCAAAGATTTACAAGGATGTTGCCAGGGTTGGAGGGTTTGAGCTATAGGGAGAGGCGGAATAAGCTGGGGCTGTTTTACCTGGAGCTTCGGAAACTGAGGGGTGACCTTATAGAGGTTTATTAAATCATGAGGGGCATGGGTAAGATGAACAGCAAAGGTCTTTTCCCAAGGGTAGCAGAGTCCAAAATTAGAGGGCGTAGGTTTAAGGTGAGGGAGGAAAGATTTAAAAGGAACCTAAGGGACAACATTTTCATGCAGAGGGTGGTGCGTGTCTGGAATGAGCTGCCAGAGGAAGTGACAGAGACTGGTACAATTAAAACATTTAAAGGTATCTAGATGGGTACATGAATAGGAAGAGTTTTGAGGGATATGGACCAAATGCTGGCAAATGGGACTAGATTAACTTAGGATACCTGGTCGGCAAGGACAAGTTGGACCGAAGGTTCTGTTTCCATGCTGTGATCTCTATGATTCTATGACTAAGTGGTCATTTAATTCATTTGCCCTCGATCCTCCCTCTCTACACCTTACCAACTGTCACTGTAGATGGCCTTCCCCTTTCCTTTGGACATCCCTCCATCCTTCAGTATCCAAATATGACTGTTGGCTCGTACACCATCTTCTTTCGTATTCCTGCTCTTCCCCCGATCCTACACCCATTCAGATGCCCATGGTCAGCATTAACTTTACACTTCTCTCGCTTTTTTTCTTTCTCACCATTATCTTTCTCTCTCCCCAGTGTACTTAATTGTGTTTCCCACCCTACATATTAGCTCTCACCTTTTCTTGTTCCCCTTATCCCTGTCACCAGGATTCTTCCCTCTTCATCCCAGTTCCCTTCCTCCATTGATCAAGATACTTCCAGTACCCCTGACAATCACGCCCTTTGCGTTACATTCTCTACCACTCCTTTCTTCATAACTCACCATTTTCTGAACTGTTTGAGCGGAACCCCTTTTGAGTTGAGCCCATTTTGAGTTGAGTCTTGCCTGTCTGTCCCTGTCAGATCTGTTAGTGTCAGCCAAAGCAGACACTAACAAATGAGGTTTCACCTCTTCCACTGCAAGCATTTAAAAATTACAACCAAGGCAACACATGGCTGAGACCTCTCATGAGCTAGTTGACTGGGAGGTAGTAAGACCTGCAGATGCTGGAGTCTGAGATAACACAGTGTGGAACTGGAGGAACACAGCAGGTCAGGCAGCATCCGAGGAGCAGGAAAGCCGACGTTTGGGGTCGGGACCCTTCTTCAGATTTTTGAAGAAGGGTCCCGACCCGAAACGTCAGTTTTCCTGCTCCCCTGATGCTGCCTGACTAGGTGCGTTCCTCCAGCTCCACACTGTGTTAGCTAGTTGACTGGGATTGGCAGACAAATTTATTTGCGTACCTTTTACAATCTGTTAAAGGATAGTGTGCAGATCATGTGCTATTATGTAATTACATAGATTGTGCAATATCTTGTACATATCCAATCCGTGCGTTATCCTGCAGATAAAATAATCTAAGTTGTTGGCTCTCAAACTTTATCTGGTTAAAATTGATCAATTTTGAATTTGGAATTCAAATTGATCAATAGTCCTGTTTCCCTCCAGTCTAAATTATGCTACATATAATACTCGTAAAATGAAAATGCTGCATGTATGCAATTTTTAATAATGAGTTTAGGAAATTGGGTATTTATTTCCATTTAAATAAGTGAGGTAGGTGTGCCTGTTTCTCACTGCATCGTCTGTCTATCCTTGTGTATGTTCCTCCTGGGTGACCCAGACTGCATTGCTCATGTAGTGAGATGATAAGGTGTAGAGCTGGATGAACACAGCAGGCCAAGCAGCATCAGAGGAGCAGGAAATCTGACGTTTCGGATCTGGACCCTTCTTCAGAAATCTATCTCTTGCTCATGTAGTGGCTACATTTGATATCAGCCTCTTGGCTCACATTTCACTTACCTTTGCCTGATCCATGGAAACTCTACAGATTCTCAGAAGTCAGCAGACTCTAGCCTGAGAACCATTGCATTAGCTTGCACATTACCCTTAAGGTAACACATTTCCATTTGTGCATTACCCTTTAGACTCTGAGAAAGGGAGGGAGACTTGAAGTGTTATGATATTAGATACACCAGCTGATCAGGAGTCAAAATCAAAGATGCTGCTCACAAGTCAACACCTTTGATTCTGGTAGAGGGAAAAGGGTACATAAGAGTTTAAAATTAGCAAATGATAAGTGTCGAAACATAATGAAGAAATCAGACTGAAATAGTTTCATTGAGAAGCGCAGTAGAATTAAAATAATACATACACTTGTTAGTGAAGTGATAAATTCACAGCACCCAGTTCCAATAGTGGCATATTGAATCTTTTCATTAGGAATTCCAGCAGCATTAAATATATACACAGCATATGTATATGTCTAGTGGGAAGAAAAGATGTCAAATTTCTTGAGTCCAACAAAATACAGCAAGGCTCTATTAATAAAGGAAACTTGCAATGAGTAGGTAAGTATAAATAAAATTTGAAGCCCAACTATAAACTCACAGGCATATATTAATAAAATACCTTTATTCTACTTTTATTCACCACATTGTAGGAAAAGCTGATACTGTATTCTGTACTGTACCAGCTTTTCCTACAATGTGGTGGTTGCTTCCACATATTTAAATGGTGGACACTGAATTGCTTACATATAACAAGAATTACAAAGGTGAAGCTTTTACGTAGATGTGCTCAGATACACAGAGGGAGGAATTTAATGGAGCCCATCAGAGCAGGCATGGTGGCTATTAGGAGACTAGGGGAATCAAGTGGGAACACCTACATCTAATTTTCAGAAGTGAATAAATTGTCTCATATTTAGTGTTGGCACAGGAAGGGCTCAACACAGGAATTCCAGCAGCTAGAAGCAGGAAGTTGATTACACATATTAATGAGTCACTTAAAACATATTATCCGTGAGCCCACTGGCATTTAAAAATACCTTTTGAATTCATGTATTCCCTCAGGTCGACAATGCCTCCCAAAAGCTGCCCAGCAAACCCAGTTTACTAGTGGTCCTGGCTCATTGACAGGTATTCAGTGCCTAATTAACTGAAAGCTAAGACCCTGCTCCATTTCGGACCCCGGCGCCCTCCCCATCCTGACTGACTCCCATCCTGTCCCACTTTCCTGTCTCCAGAAAGTCAGGCCACCCAGAGAAAAGCTGTTTGAGGCTCTCAGTAGTGTCCTCACCACCTAGCCCCGCCTGCATCCCCACCCAACACCCCCCATCCCCACACCATCCTCGTGCCCAGCATTACACGAACTATGTTCTGCGCAAAGTTAATGTTTAGGCTGAGGACATGACACTGGAGAAGAAATTGTGGGTGAAGTTACTGAGAAATCAGCAGGAGTTCCAAGAAAGGACAGCACGGTAGTTCAGTGGTTAGCACTGCTGCCTCACTGTGCTAAGGACCTGGGTTCGATTCCACCCTTGGATAACCGTGTGTGTGGAGCTTGCACATTCTCCCTGCGTGAATTGGCCATGCTAAACTGGCTCGTGTGCAGTTTAGGTGGGTTAACAATGGTAAAAGAGGGGTTATAGGGTTAGGACGGATGCTCTTCAGAGGGTCAGTGCAGACACAATGGGCCAAATGGTATCTATCTACACTGTAGGGATTCTGTGAGGGAGTGAAGGCAAGATCATTTGAGAAAAAGAGGGCTTTTATGATCGTTTTGTTGCATACAGGGTCTGCATGACTATGAGTATTATAAAATAAACACGGGAGTCTAGTATTTCCTGCTACGCTTTGTGCAATATTTGTCTTTTACCCTGACCACACTGCTAGGCTGGACAATTAGCATCTTATGATGGTGGCCAAAAGTGAACTTTCAACATATAACTCTACTAATTGGAGTGTTGATCCCCTTTTAAATCCCCTATAACACACAGACAGACACAAAATAATCGGTATTATGGGTGAAAAAACAAAAATACTGGAGAAATTTCAATAGCACCAATCAACAGGATTCAATGTTTTTTGCCTGCCATGACCTTCCGTTCTCTGATTGTCAGCTCCCGATTCTTTCATTTCTTTGCAGGAGGGCACGCTAATTATAGTCATTGAGTTACTTGGTAAAGCCAGTAGCTTACATCAATTGGTGGGAAAAAATGAATGGCTTAGGTGCTTTTATTACAGAAATGTAGAGACAAAGCCTGCTTCTTCCAGTCTGGAGACCTTCTGTCGCTGTACTGTTCGCTCAAACCAACTGTTCAGTTGCCCAGGAGCCAATCAGAGAGCTATTGTCAGACTGATGACCTTTGGCATCCACAACGGGTCACAATTGGGCAAACCAATCAGCAATCTGTTGCCGGCCAAAACTCACAGTACACACATCCTGGTGCCATTGTGACCTTTCTGACCTTCCCCCACATCTTGCAAAACAACAGTGTATACAAAATTCAAACGAATTGCAGTGACTTAACTTCAAAAGTGCAGCAATTCTGTCTACTGACCTTGGTTATAAAACAGGCCCTTTTTTCATATTTTAGTTCATAATTAAAGAAAATTTTAAAATGGGGTCTTTACAGGAGGTGGTTCTCCAGCGGACCTCAGTCTTACTTACCGCATCATTCCCACATAATTGCATGGCACTACCCAGAACAAATGTGATGATCAGCTGGCGTTGGACAGAACGGTCTCGGAACAGATCCCACAATTTCTTTGATCTTTGACCTTCTAGCGCTTTTTGCTCCTCCAGCATTTCATCCATTTCAGCATTGAAATTGACATCTCCACGTAATTTCCTCAATGCTACAGAAATAGAAAGGCCAATGTGTGGGTTAGCAGAGTCTCAATCAGACCATGTTAATCTATTCCCTTCCAATAGAGAAAATTGTCAAGTATCCTAGTCAGGTAACCTTTCTTTGAATGCTTCTGGTTAACCGTAAAAGGGTTTAAAAGAATTGGTTGATGAGATGGTGGCTGGAACTGAGCATGTTTACATCGCTGGATGTTCACAAAGCCACCAATTAAAGGCTTCCTCCTTTGAGTGATAGAGTCATAGAGATGCACAGCTAGGAAACAGACCCTTCGGTCCAACTCCTCCATGCCAACCCGATATCCTAAATTAATCTAGTCCCATTTTCAAGCATGTGGCCCATATCCCTTTAAACCCTTCCTATTCCAGATACCTTTTAAATGTTTTAATTGTACCAGCCTCCACCACTTCCTCTGGCAACTCATTCCATACATGCACCACCCTCTGCGTGAAAAAGTTTCCCCTTAGATCCCTTTTCCCTCTCACCTTAAACTTATGCCCTCTGGTTTTGGATTCCTCTACCCTGGGAAAAAAGACCTTGTCTATTTACCCTCTATCCATGCCTCCGTGATTTTATAAACCTCTATAAGGTCAGCCCTCAGCCTCCAACGCTCCAGGGAAAATAGCCCCAGTCTATTCAGCCTCTCCCTAGCATGCAAACCCTCCAACCCTGTGAATTATCCAAAAAGCAACTGAATTACTGTCGTGGCTTTCTTTTAAGATGAAGATTTGGATTCATCTAAAGTTAGAAAGAATGAGGGATGATCTAATTGAAGCCAAAAAAATTCTTAAAGCAGTAAACAGAGCAAATGCTGATAGGATGTCCCTCCTGCTTGGATGGTCTAGAACACAGTCTCAGAATAAGGGGCAAGCCATTTAGAACTGAGATAGGGACGCATATCTTCACCCAGGGGGCAATGAATCTTTCAAATTCTCTATCCCAAAGAACTGTGCAAGCTCATCCTTTGAGTATGTTCAATTGACTGCTAGATACTACTGACATCAAGGGATATGGGGATAGGGTGGAAAATTGGCATTGAGGTAGGTGATCAGCCAAGATCTGCAATAGTAGAGCAGACTTGAGGAGCTGATCCTGCTCCAAACTGCATTGGGATATCTACGATTTGAACTATATTTCTATCTAATTAATCGATTGAGAAAAATAATATCAACTTAGCTTGAATAAAAACTTCAGGCTTCTTACAGTCCCCATTAGCCAACTGTCCCCATCATGTTATTTGGATTAGCAGATATCCCATGCTGTTTATCTTGAAGATTTGGAATTTTGCTACCACAGAAGGAATGGAAATTGGCAGCATATTTTCAGTGAAGAAATGCATAACCATTTCCACAAAGGTGCATTTAGATAATGAAGTGATCGATTTTCTTTCCCCTCAATTACTGGAAAGCAAGTAACATCTTCATTATCTGTTGCAGGTAGATAAATGAAAAAAAAATCTCTTCACAAACCATAGTTACAAAAATAAATAAATCCGTGCCACTCTGATGTGGAGATTGTGCTAATGGAGGAACAGAGTGAATTGGGGTAACTTCTAAGGCTTTAGAGAAGATTTGTAGCTCGGGTTGTGGATGTTGTGGTTGGTTGGTTCGCTGAGCTGGTTCATTGTTCTGCAGATGTTTCATAACTTCTGTTGGAGCTATCTCCAAAATCACTGGACCAATGGACAAAAATACGCGTCCTCGCCTCTCCAAACCACTTACCCTTCATGCACATGTTCTTGTCCTCCTTGTCAATCAGCAAGTACCTCGGGCTTTCTGGACACCATGGCAGAGTCATGAGTTGGATTATTGCTGGAGCTGCAAAGGATGCTAACAGTACAGGCCACAAGTCTTCACTGCCCAAGATCTCCCTGCAATTAGTGGTTGTGAAATCATTTCACTTCCTTATCAATACACATTGCATTAGCAACACAACCATATATTCATACTACAGGCAAAGGATTAGCAGTGAATGGAGATCTGTGATGGGAAAATGTTGATATATCATCCCTGTCAATGATATTCATATTCTGAAGAATTATCTTAAAACTATATCAATGTAGAATGTATACCTATCACATATATATAAAAATATTTGTGGACTGAACATTTCCCAGTTATTAACTAACATTTATTGGTACATTTATTTGCATCAAAGTTGTTAATCTGAAAATTAGAAATTATTTTCCACGTAAACAAATTCAGGGGAGCAATTTAGAAAAGATATCTATTACAGTTTATCTTTTCTTGAAGTCATGACTCTCCTTTATTCATTACTCAGACAGTGCCAGAAGTGAACCTGACACTGGGGAAGGGAGGCTTACAGAATTCAATGCCTAGCTAACAAGCCCCTGGTTTCAAGGAAATTGATATTGGGTGAGCGAAGGCTTTGAAGAAGTTCAGAGGACAGTCCATCAGGCCCAGCGCCTGTGATATAACCAGAGATTGTCTTTTTGTTCATGAAGTATGGGCACAGCTGGCATTTATTGCCCATCCCTATTTGACCTTGATGAGGTTTAAGATGCCATCCTGAAGTGCTGCATACAGTGTGGTGCAGTTGCACCAACTCCCACCATCCCACCACGCCCCACCACCCCACCACCCCCCACAATCAACTGTGCCATCACCAGCCAATGGGACAGGAAATACCCAAAGGTTGTGGAGGAGGAGTCTGGGACATTAACTGTAAGGCATTAATTAGCAAGTATGACTCTGCCAGGTTATTAGTTGACTAGCCTGTTAGACACCTCTCTCAGGTTTGTGACAAGTCTCCAGACGCGTGTGAAGAGGAAGTTAAAGTTAGCGAGGCTGAGGGATTTGTTGTGTCTGATGCTTAGACTGATGCTGTGTTGTCCATCAGGTTTTATTCTCTTTAGACATTATTGCAGTAATTTAATACCATTAATGGATGATTGAGCAATTGCAAAGGGCAGTTGAGAATCAAGCCCACAATTGTGGTTGTGGAGTCACATGTAAACCAGACCAGTTATGGTCAGTGAATTTGCTTACTTAATGAACCAGGTGGATTTTGCTTCATTTCAGGATCACCATTATTGGTGTTTGTTATTTATTCCAAATTTAATTAATTTCAAATTTCTGGCGATTGTGGTGGGATTTGTATTCATGTTATCAGAGCACTGGTCCAGACCTCTGGATTGCTAGCTCAGTAACATAACTGTCTCCTACCACGCTGGTAATAATCAACCATATTACTGCAGCTCTGCAGTCACATGTAGGCCAGATCAGGTAAAGATGGTAAGTGACCTTGCCTAAAGGATATTAGTGAGCCAAATAATTTTGTACAACAATCTGGTAGATTCATGAAGCCTTACTTACAGGAGAATGCCATCCATGCAATCACATTGGTCACAACCTGTAGAGAAACCCTTCTGACCAGTTCAGAATGGAGCTGCCAAGAACCACCATTATCCCTGATCCTCAGCACACAATGCTGTGTTAGAGGTACAATTGTCCTCGAGATGCACCAGGTCATAGTCTAGAAGTAGGAAGTATGAACATGCAAAGTGCAAAATGTGCAGTGTTCCAAATTAAACTGTTTGGTGGTTTGAGAGAATGTTAATAACTGCTTCTTCTCCTTTTCTGAACTGCTATATGCGTAAGCAGTGTTTGTCTAGATACCGAGACAACAAGATGCAGAGCTGGATGAACACAGCAGGCCAAGCAGCATCAAAGAGTACATGGCTTAATCTGCAATCTGAAATAGGCAGATACTTATAAGTCATCACTGTACACCATCCCATGTGGCTCAGTCATTTCCCCTTCCTGCTGCTCCATTTTTATTCATTCATGGGACGAGGGCATCAGTGGTTAGGCAACATTTATTGCTCATCCCTAATTGTCCAGAGGGCAGTTAAGAGTCGATCACATTTTTGTAGGTCTGGAGTCATGTATAGACCAGACCAGGTAAGGATGGCAGGTTTCCTTTCCTAAAGGACATTAGTGATCCAGATGGGTTTTTCCAACAATCAACAATGGTTTCATGGTCATCATTAGACACTTAATTCCAGAGTCTTTATTGAATTCATATTCCACCACCTGCCATGGCGGGATTTGAATCCAGGTCCCCAGAACATTAGCCGAGTTTCTGGATTAATAGTCTAACAATAAAGCACTAGGCCATTGTCTCCCTTACCATAAAATGATGTATAGGTACTGGTCACAGTGGACTACATTGTAAGGGCTCAATAGCAGAGAGGTACGAGGAAGAAACTGTTGAATTTTCTGTGGGTGCTCAGAGGATGGAGGGAGGCTTTAAGGGAAGTGGAGGGTGACTGCTATGGAGTGGGGGTATTAAAGGCAGGCCATAAGAGAGATGGGGTGTGACAGGGAGTCAATAAAGGGGGACCATGAGAGAGAGAGAGGGCAGCTACAGGGGAAGGAGGTGGCAGAGAAAGGGAAACTAACAGGGAAGAAGGGAGAGAGAGGGCGACAGCAAGGGGTTAGGTAGGAGTGAGAGGGAGACCAAAAGGAGGAGTTGGGGAGAGAGAGAGAGGCTGCAAGGGGCACTGTGATGTTGAGGAAATCAGTGCTTTCTTTGAGTGTTACTTCTTCACATTTAATGGAGCGTTGATAATCCACACATCAACACAAATACTGAAGGTCATGATATTACGTGACTGCATCATGCAATGAAGGAGTTAGCGAGAATGAGAGAGGAACTCTTGAAAACCAAAAAGATAGAGCCCAAAAATCAGAAAAGTACCCTAGAGAAATCTCAAGATGAGCTCACGATAAAAATTATTTCTGTGCCTTGACTCACAGGTAGTGTAGAGCTTTTGTGAAACATAGGACTCACCTCAGTCCAATGGTCTGTCCCAGGACTAATCCAGCCGCAGTGAATGGAGCAAACGACAGGGTCACCATGCCTCGGATTTCCTTCGGTGCACTCTCACCGAGATACATGGGGTTAATGTTCATTCCCACACCTCACAGCAAAAGGAAATGTTCAGTTATATATCACACAATTATGGATCAGCCATTCTTTTCTAATCTGTACTCACTTAATACTCACAACACTGCCAAACGATTCAACCTGCACATGTGATTTCAAGGTACGTTATAACAAACTCATATTTTGCTTGGAAATTAACAATGGAGAATCAGAGTAGGGAAATTGGAAACCTGGTGTGGTGACTGTGTTTTTATGACTGGAATAGCAACGAGTGCAGCCTGAAAACTTTGTGCTGCCTAATAATTTAAAATGTAGCGTGGATATTTCATCAAGGGATCCAACCTTGTTTAAGACTTGCACCACCAGTTCCAATGAAATAGCATTAACCCAACGCATTGACTGTTTTTCTCTCCACAGATCTGCTAAGTATCTCCAGCATCTTCTGTTTTTATTTCATTTCGAGCAAATCTGCTGTCCTTAAAGCTAGACTGCATTTCTTACACATGATTGTACTGTTGCTGCAAAAGCTGCTGGAACTGCTAAACGAGGAGTTAATAAGAAGAAAGAGTTGGAAATGGTGCAATAAGCCAGACAGCATGACCCTAGGTACTGCACTGTAGCACTGGAAACATTGGGGCAAGAGGCTGACTAGAAGAGAGAGGTCCCTGACTCCCAGGTGACCAGCTGAACCTTCAGACAGACATTACAAAGATAGTGGGAGCAGATAGTCTTCACTCTGAATGCCAACAGTCTAGTTCCGAGAGCTTGAATCTTGCAAAATTGTTCAATGACCTTACACAAGCAGTCAAGCTTAGTAAGTGCATTTACCTCACATATCCTTATGGATGGACCACTTGTGTCACATATTTCTCCAGTCACCATACCCCTGCTTCACTCACCACCTCACCATCCGAGCCAAGCAGCCCCATCCCTTGACTCATGTCAGCCTCACACAATCAACATTGCTACAATTTTTGCACTCATATCTTGCAGTGCAACAGCAAAATGCATTGCAACTGCAACCACTTGAATTTACACACTTTTTTAACATAATTAAGCCCCATAGCATGCTTTGCAAGAGCATTATTAAACCAAATTTGACAAGGACCCCTATAAGGTGTTATTAGACCAGAAGACCAAACGCATGGTTAAAAAGAATATCAAATGAGAAGCATATGAGATGGAGGGAACATTGGTAGGGGAGTATAGCAGCTGGGAGAGTATCTTAGAGTAGTTTCAGCCAGTGAGCCTATCAAACAGGGAATATTTTGGGCACAACATATATTGAACAGGATGTATATTTGCCAGGATGCATATTGAGCAGGGGGTACAACAGACAGAACTTTGTAGATTAGTGCCTGAATTGGTCAGGGAACATATTAGGTGGGGGTGTATATCGGGCAGTGTGTATATCAGGCAGAGAATATATCAAGCAGATGTATATGGTCTTTGTGTACATAAAGCAAGTATGTACTGGGGGGCAGGTGTATAATGGTGGCGTGTATATAGGATCAGGTATACTTTGAGTGGGATATATATTGGGGTGGGAGTTCAGTGGGTAAAGTGAATATTGAGTAGAGTATATGTTGGGCAGGATGCATGTCAGGTAGGGAGTACATTAGGCATTGTGCATGACAAGCAGTGTATATATCAGAGTGATAGGAGAAAAAGTGTATACTGGTAGGTTTATATTATTGTGCATGGAGAATATCAGGAGGGGTGCATATGGGGCAGTGTGTACATGAGGCACGGTGTATAATAGGTGCGTGTATATAGGACAGGGAGTATAGTGGGTGGGGTACAGGTCAGGCAGGTAGTAATGGCACACAGCCAGTGTGGGAGAGATTTCACTTGAGACAGTCAGAGACCCAGTGGGTACATCCAAGAATTTGATTCAAAGTGAGAATTCAATGCAGTGGAGGAGAGAGATGATTTTACTCAGGTTTACTACAAGAAGTAAAGTCTGCTAATGGGGGAGTTTGGTGAATGGCGGGGAAGAGGTGCTTTCCTTTTCACTGTTTCTTGGTAAGTTCATTGGTCGGAACTGTACAAGGTATTCTCTTAAAATTTACGTAAATTTGAAAAGTGTACTTCTTAAAAGGAATAGCTATGCATGGAATTAACTGAGAAATACCAGGAATAAGGGAATGGCACTAAGTCATGATGCTCACTTGCAGGAGCAAATGGCCTCCTTCTGCACCATAACACTTCTGTGATAGTGGGTATGAAGTCTATTGAGTGGGGTGTATATCAGGAAGGGAATATATTGGTGTTTTATATTGAGTGGAATGTATATCTGGTGGGGTGTGTATCAGGAAGGGAATATATTGGTGTTTTATATTGGGCGGAGTGTATA
>NC_063355.1:9986413-9993212 GCF_021869965.1 Rhincodon typus
TGGGGTGTATATCAGGAAGGGAATATATTGGTGTTTTATATTGGGCATAGTGTATATCTGGTCGAGTGTACTTGAGCAGCAGGTATTTCAGGCAGGAGTATACACAACAGCCAATTCTGTACCCTCCATTTCGTTGCTCCTCCTAAAGGCCAATTTCTACACCCGAATTTATTAAAACCGTTACCTGAGTTTACTCCAGAAAAGAACCTCCCGGCTATGATCAACTCAAAGCATGTTGCTGTTCTGCTAAGAACCATCAGCAAAGCACCAATGAATACGAAAATGTTGCTGAGCAAAAGGGAATTTCTCCTGGAAGAAAACACAATAAGGAAAGTTTGCCGATAAAATGTGCTGGTTTGCAGCCGTTGTAATTTCCTCCCTCAAACTTTTTCATGAGAATTTTCCCAGTCAGATCAAAAGAGCTATATTTTTCCTTGACTATCCACAATTCCTATAAAATGGTTAATATGTTAGCGTTCTCAATGCAGATATTTAAGCACCCTGATTCTGGAAGTCTCATCCGCACACTAAACATTTTTGTTGGAGAGGGTGGATGATGGGAGAGGAGGGTATTTCAGAGACCTGCAAATCATTTAACAGTGCAGCTAACTTGACTCAGAAGCAATTTTCATCACCTCAGATGAATGGGAATTAACGTGTGAGAGTTGAAAACCAGACTTTCAACGATTGTCTCTAATTTTAGACAGACCTGTTCAGCTTTTATTAACCGTGATTTATGTAAATTCTGTTACGCTTCTTGGCATTATAGCCAATATTGGCTTGAGTTTCCTTGGTATAGCTCGTACCTTCCAAACCTTACTGCCATGGGCCCCGCAATAAGTGCCCCGACCAATCCTCCAACAGAATAACCCGTCACAATAAAGGTCCAGAACAGTGTGATGACCTGCTTCTCCAGTTGCGTGCCATAGCGTTCAATCCACGTCTCATTGATAAACTTTTGAATGAACTGTCATTTTGATGATAAAAAGAAAATATAAATTTAGTTTTAATTGTCTCTTGATAAATATGGACGCATCTGACCTTTTCAATTTGACCATTGCTCGGGACTCACAATCGTTGGTGCATTGATGATTGTCAGGTTAAACCCATATTGGAAGGTGCCACCAATACAAGCAGCGAAGATAGTCAGGAGGAGATATCTAATCTGCAGCTACAGGGACACAAAGGAAATAGAAAAAGTTACTTTTATACAACATCTATCTATAGTGAAATTTAAGTTTGGACTTACACAAGGCACTTCACATCCTCAAGGTATCCCAAAGCATTTCAGATCCATTCCTTTTGAAGTCATTCAGTGTTTTTATGCAACAGGATGCAGCAATTTTACAACAAAGATCACTTTTTTTATTATGGTTATGTTTTTTTGACTGTGTTCTGTGGCAGTGATCATGCTGATTTTGCTTTAATTCCAACGTATTTATTTTCAACTCAGTTTATTTCAGCGGTCTGTCTTACAGCTGCTGTTATGTTTCAGAAACCCAAATGGGCAGGATAGGAAATTCTTTGAGCTAGTGAGGTGGAGGTTAGGGATATTCCAATTGCTGGCCTGGATTCGGAGGCTGAAGAACATTTCTTGAGAGAACCTAAGGCAAGTGTTACCGTACCTCAAACATTATGCAAATGCCTGTCTTCACCCCCAGGATTCATATACTTGGCCAAATAGTCCCTTCCAGTCACTTCAAGGGAGCTTTCTCTTGCTGGAGACTCTGTCATTTTGTAACGCCATTGCTCAGAAGCTGTATGATGGTCACAGTGGTATTAAGCCTTTACAAAACTCAGGTAGAGCCAATGACTGATACAAAATCACTTGACAATCCTTTAATGCATGAAGTAGGATAAAGGAGCCTCATTTGCCAAGCCTACAGCCAGACACTTTCTCCAAAACTCCCACTTTTTCATAGAATTCCTACTGTGTGGAAGCAGGCTATTTACCCCTTTGAGTCCAAACTGTCCCTCCAAAGAACATCCCACCCAGACCTACACTATTCCTGTAACCCTGCATTTCCCATGGCTAATCCACATGGCTTGCACATCCCTGGATGCTTTGGGCGATTTATCATGGCCAATCCACCCAACCTGCACATCTTTGGACTGTGGAAGGAAACCATATGGACATGGAGAGAATGTGCAAACTCCACACAGTTGCCCGAGGGTGGAATCGAACCTGGGTTCCTGGTGCTATGAGGAAGCAGTGCTAACCACAGTGATAGCAGATTGGTCTGACAACCAGAAGTCGTGTGTGATTGTGTCCAATGTTGCTACAGGCAGTTCAGGGGATCTTTAAAGCTATTTGGCCAAAAAATGCCACAGTAATTAATTGTTTTATTCAACAAGGAAAAAGGTATGTAAAACAGCAGCAGGGGCTATCTGAGCACATCAGACACAGGCAATTAGTGGTAATACTACAATCACCAAATCCCACCAAGCCGGCAAAGAAACATTCCGGCAGAGACTGGAACGCAGGGTCTACCTGGAAAATGGATTTGAATCTTAGTTCAGGAAACAGGCAGCAAATTGGTAGCACTGGGAAATGGCATAAACCATGATTTTCAGCTGAAGTTCCAACATAAGAAGAGGTGAACCTCAATATGACATTACTTCTCCTGTGCAAAGGAGTCAACAACTCAACAGAACACCCCCCCGATACCAGGCTTCCTAAGAAAGTTTAAATACTGAACATGCTGTTGAAACTGACTGCACCTCTGTCAGACTAAGTTAGGTTAGATCATTGCAGATGGTGCCCTGAAATGACAAGCAATACAAACCTGCTTGCACCTACCTGCTACAGGAACACGGATATCTTGTTAAATATTCATTGCCACAACATCTCGTTCCATAGAATCCATTTCCTGCATCCAATCTATGTCTGCTTTTGCTTTACCTTGGCTGGCATTTTGATTTTGCCTCTGACCTTAAGGGCATGTGTTTTTCAGGTCTGCTAGCTCTTTTCAGTCTGTTTCCAGCATAAGGCCAAAACTGTGCTGAAAGCATTTACTAATTATTCAACTAAACTAACCTCATAAACACGGAGACAACCATCTCATCACAGTCATCCTTCTGGCAATAGACAGCAAGTAACACCCAGGCTCAGGTTTCGCTGGGATCACAAAACTGGCCTTAACAGGCCAAAGATGAGAAGCTATATCTTAAGTTACTGTTCAGCTACACTTGAGACCACTAGGGATGGCAATAGCCTAGTGGTATTATTGCTAGACTATTAATCCAGAAACTCAACCAACAATTTGGGGACCTGGGTTCAAATCCTGCTTTTGCAGATGGTGGAATTTGAATTCAATAAAGAATCTGGGATTAAGGGTCTCATGCTAACCATGAATCCATTGTCAATTGTCAGGAAAATAAAACAACCATCTGGTTCATGAATGTCCTTTAGGGAAAGAAATCTGCCGTCCTTACCTGGACTGGCCTACATGTGACTCCAGGCCTACATGTGACTCCAGACCCACAGCAGCAATGTGGTTGACTCTTAACTGTCCTCTGAGCAATTAGTAATGGGCAATTAAATATTGGCCTAGCCAGAGATGCCCACATCCTGTGAGTGAATAAAAAAAATTATCCTACTTTTCCTATCTACCCTCAAACATAGTATTGAACCTCTCAGCTAGCAAAGACGTGTCTAATTTCTGAAGGTGAAACCTAACAAAACATACAACACAAGCAGAGTAAGCAGCAAGAACTAGCTTTCAAATAATGCTTACAATGTAGAAAAAAAATGTCCAGTATTAGTATTTGTCCCCACATTGGTTTTACAGAATACCTGGTTTTTAGATTGCTCAGGGACGTGAGAAAACTGCCTTTGACATCAAGACAGCATTTGACCACAATGAAGCAATCCACACCTGAATACAGCGAGATCTGGATAACAGTCAGGCTTGGTTTTATAGATGACAAGTAACATTCCCGCTGCCAAGGTCAGTTTCAGCCTTCTTCAGTACTACTCAATAGTTTTGATTTTTCTGCTCAGGTCTATGGGGCTGGAGCTTAGAGTTCTCACTGGCGGGTTTGAAGGTATGGCAGGCTGGGTGTTTGTAAAATCCAGCATGTGACCTTCCTACTGCCTACCCGCCCAGCCTTGACTTACGTGAATTATTTACTGGGGGCAGTGGAAATGTCAAATGGCTTGCCACTTTGGGTTTATTGAGGCTCTGAAGTGGCCAGTTAATAATCTCCAGTGTCGTTTTATACCTGTGGCAGGGGAGACCCATAACGAGGGGGAAGCCCAGGACCTTTAGCTGGTATCAGGCAAGGCATGGGGAATATATGGGGGTCCGCTGTGCCAATTAGAGTAAATCCCCAATTTCACAACTCCCTCATTGACCTACACCCCCCACTTTCTCCATACCCCCACTCCATTTACACATTTAGCCAACCCATGGCCTTTTGAGCTCGCTTGTCACCCTGCTCACAGGTCCCGCCAACCTCACCCCGGTGAAATTCACCCCACTCAGTGTTCAGCTCCAGCTCCAGTAGTGCCAGCAGTGATCATCATTACTGCCTGGTGCACATGGGTACACATAGGACTACAGAGCTGCCAGCCACTCAACCGACCAGCACCTTCTCAAAGTAGGACTTCCTGACCCTGAGGAGTGCCAATCCCACTTCCAATCTACTAATGCCCAATTGGCCACTAAATGGCTGAAGGGCAGCCATTTGTTTACCTGGGAGGGCACACCCTCAACTTTTCAGCTGGCAGACCAGGTCCAAGACTCCTGTAAACCAGTCCATGGGATGAACCTTGAACCTGCAACACACTGGCTCAAAGTTGACGCTGCTCTCCTTTGACCCCCAGCACAGGAGACACTCTAACCATCTCCCTTTGACATACAGAAACATTACCAGCATCTAATCCCCAACCATGAGAAACCCCAAAGGCATCACCAGCCAAACATTTAACTGAAACAACCGCATAAGCCTGGCTACCACAAAAGGTCAAAGACTGAGTTTGTTATGATACCCTTAAATCTATTGATAATTAAACAGAAATTGGACCACCCTGTATTTAACTGCAAGAACAATGCCACAATATTTTGCACTTTTATACAGAAACAAATTTTACTGTATTCTTTTTTAAAATCATTTTAACAATACAATTTTTAACTGCTAATGCTATCAATGTCATTCTACTTTAAGTTCCACCCAAGAGTTCCCTTATACTTTACAAGAATATCTTGTTGGGTCAATCATTTTTTCTGAGAGTAACCTAAAGCATGCTACTGCTCTCAGGAATTCACTTTGGTTTCTCCTCAGTTTTCCACATGGTCTCTAAAGTATGAAATTTCTTGGGATCCTTCCACTAGCATTCAGCAAGACAACACTAGCTAACTTTTAACACCTCACAACTTTGGACAGTCCAGCTCATGTAGAAGCCTCACTGCCTTCTGGCTTAGTGATGTAAACAATTCCTAAGGGTCTCTCTATTACTTGTCCTGGTTTTGGTCAGACACAGACTGCTTTTTCCCAGTCTACTCCCAGGCTAACTGCCTTTCATATGAAGGTTATAGTAGGTTTCCTCCTTTATCTCTGCCTTCCTGCTTTTGTTCCCCTCTATCTTGAGCTGCACCCAATTCTAAGCAGTGAACAATAACGTTAGCATTTTTTTTCTGTTTAAAATGCAGACCTGGTTAACATTTATTTCTTGTTCCCTCAGCTCTCAGTGCACTCCAAGCTATACAGGACTAAGGGTGCTGATGTGTCTTGTCTGATGGTCCTATATCTATGGAACTTGATCCTGAAAAAGTTTCCCCCATCCACTCATTCATGGCAATGGGCAATACTTTACCCCTGTCTCCAAATAGAAATGTTAATTAAATATCACTGACTGCAACAGCCTTTCATCTTAGGAACAAAACGCTAGGTTGCAGAACAGCATTCTTGTAATGTTTCGATGGCTTTCAGGAGACTTAAAATCTTTCAGTTGTGAACATAACCACAGCTGTAATTGCCTTTAAATGTAAATATACTTAACATTCCCTTTCATTTATGCAACATGCATCTTCTATTTGATCCTCATTAATTTCCAGCCAGCTTTTACAGTCAGGTACGCTTCAGCTCAGACACACATAACCCTGTCATTTACTCCAAATTTAAAAGTACATTCCCAAAGTATAAATCTCTTACGGATTGAAAGATACAGTCCTAAAATGCAATCATATGAACATCACCATTGTAACAGTATTCTGTTGCAAGTAATTCACTTCCCAACTTCCCCAAGTCATTTCCACCACCTATAAGACACACATTTGGAATGGAATAGAACTCTTCTAAATGAGAGCAACTCCAACAAGAAGCTCAGCATCTGCCAGACCAAAAGCAGCCTGTATAATTAGCAGCCCATCTACCACTCTACATACTCACACCAACACCCTGGCTACTGCATATACCATCCACAGGACACGCTACATTAACTTCTCACAGGTCATCCCAAATATGCAATACTTACCATCTGGAAGAATAAGACAAATGAGCAGACAGGAACAATACCTTCAAGTTCACTCAAAGTTAGATACCATCTTGACTTAAAAATAGATTGTTGCTTCTTCATTGTTGCTGAGTCAAAATTCTGGAGCTGCCTCCTTAACTTTACTGCGGGAGCAATGTAGTAAGTAGAGGCAGCAGCTCGCTACCATCTTCTTAAGGGTATTTAGGAATGGGCAATAAATGCTAGAGCTGCCATTGACATACCCTGTGTAGGAATTTGTTTTTCAACTGTAGTGCTGCTTTACTTCATTTACTCTTGTTTCTTTCTAACCCTGGATACCTT
>NC_063355.1:9993612-10031125 GCF_021869965.1 Rhincodon typus
ACCTTGTTATCTCAGATTCTCCAGCATCTACAGTTCCTACTATCTCTGAAACAACATTAAATATCCATAGTGAACATCGTTCATGAAACTTCAAGTTACACCAACCAAAAGCATTTTGAAGATGCACTTGCCAGAATAAATTAACACGTTATGGTAGAAATTGAAAAAATTATTCAAAAGGAAATAACTTTCACTTAATTTGCACATATTCAATTCCCCTCCTTGGCTCAGTAACATAACAATAAATTATCTAGCCCAACACTGAAAAGATACATTTGCTGGGAACACTTGGAGACCATTTTCCAGAAGAAATGTTGCTGATTCAATTAAAATCCTCTTGCCGATTTCACTCTTTCAGCTGAAGAAAAACACATTTAAACCCTCACCAACTTCCTCAGCATCACTGCTATTGTTGTCTTCAGCCCTTAGTTACTTAAGTGGTCATTGATTCTGACCAACCTATTCATTTAGCATTGTATTAAATGATATGCGTCTGCACTTTCTACGATCACATGATAAAATCCCAGTTAAATGGATGGTTTGATCATTTGTTTACTTCACATGTGAAGTAAATGAATGATTTTTCATTCACTTCTTATGTGCAGGAACATTAAGGTTACCCATTTACATGTAGTCATAGACAACAAGGTGCAGGGCTGGATGAACACAGCAGGCCAAGCAGCATCATAGGAGCAGAGAGGCTGACGTTTCGGGCCTAGACCCTTCATCAGAAAAGGGGGAGGGGAAGGGGGTTTTGAAATAAATAGGGAGAGAGTGGGAGGCGGATAGAAGAGGGATAGAGGAGAGGATAGGTGGAGAGGAAACAAACAGGTCGAAGAGGCGGGGATGGGGCCAGGAAAGGTGAGTGTAGGTAGGGAGTTAGGAAGGGGATAGGTCAGTCCAGGGAGGACGGACAGGTCAAGGGGGCGGGATGAGGTTGGTCGGTAGGAGATGGAGGTGCGGCTTGGGGTGGGAGGAGGGGATAGGTGGGAGGAAGAACAGGTTAGGTAGTCAAGTGTTGTAAGGTTAACTGTGGATTATTGACTGTTCTTCTTTCCGCTGAATCTGTCCTGGGCTGGTGTTACAAGAAAATTCCTAAACAGCAAAACCCAAATGTGAGAGACCTGTAATACTTGAATATAGAATAGAATAGAAATCTATTACCAGATGTATTTTTACATGAAAAATACAGTGAAAAGTTTTATAAGTCGCCCCACGATGGCACCCACATCAATGACTGAAGACAAACGTTAATAATGTAAAAGAGTAAAATGAAGATAAAGTCAATCACAGTTCAGTTAAAGGCTCCCAAGCTCAGGGAAAGCCAATTGAGGAACAATGGAATACCCTGAAGATGCAGCCAGGATGAGACCGCCACTCCGACCCACTTGGAACACTCTTCCGGAAGCCTCTGCTGAAGAAGACAGCCACAGTGGGCTGACCCTGCCACTCCCAGACAAGACTACCCGCCAGGCCGCTGGAACACCTGGAAGACGAAGATGAAGAAGACCTTCACGCTGAGGAAGAGACCGCCACACTGTGCCAAGACCGCCACCCCTCCTCCTTCAGGCACCCAGGAGGCCCCAGCCGCGGGCCTGGAGACTTGGCCTAGCCTGCGAGTCTGGGCTGGGGGAGTCAGCCTGACACCTCCATCCTTGTTCCTCAGCAACCAACTCAACTAGTGAAGAAGTAGTCAGTGATTACCATGGAAATACATCCTCTGTTGTAGTAACCTAAACTTGGTGCAGCACTATGTTCCTTGCCATGTTAAGATGGGATATTTAAGCCACAAAGACTGCAGTGCAGAGGGCCAACTGCAAATGATCCTCAGGTCATAAAATCAGCTCGGGTTAATAGGGTGTCATTGTGGCTTCTGTACTCCATTAGCTGAACAAAAGCTCTTGACCAATTCTTTTCAAAGCCTGAAGAATGGACGATCTATTGGACATTTCAGAAAGAGCATGTGAAACACATAGCAGAAGAATCTGAATTCTGTAACGAATCAAAGGTTTCAATAACATATATTGCAAATTACCTTTATGCATACTTCCCACTTCTCCCACACGTGTGAAAGCTTGTTATCTTAATGTCACTTATTGACAGAAACCATAGCATTCTTCCACCCTCTACTGTCAGTTATTTACGGAAAGCTCTACTAGTAACTGTATGCAACCATCTACAAATGTTTTCAATGAGGAACTTAGGATCAAGTTCCAAGGACAAGACAGGACAGCACTAAGGTTGAAAGGAGTAAGAGAGAAAATGAGGAAAATCAAGCTCTTTTATTGAAATTACTTGTTTCATTAAGATGATGCCGCAACATGTCAACTTGCACTTCTTGTATCTTTCTCCAGCTTTAATGGGGAGGGTAAACATTGGCAGGGAAAATTAAATTCGACAAAGCTAATGGAAAATCCAAACAAAAAATTCAAACGTCTTTAATAACAACATAAAAATATATTGCTACTCTTTAAGATTCATCCTCTCATCTCCTGTTTCAAAGTCAAAGTTCTAGCCCATGCCACAATCAGGCTTGGGGAAGGTGCCATATTCTGGTAAATGAAGAAACCTCAGAACATGAACAAACAGGAGCAGCTGCAAATAGCTTCACCTTTATCTCTGTTACAAACTGTTACAAACTGCATTCCACCTAAATCACTCCAAAGAACAGAAAAAAAAAGTTGCAGCAATTTTGAAAGCATTAAAGGCACATTTTGAACCTGACATATAAGCAGCATATGTTCAACATCACAGCTCAAGGTAAAACAGAACATATTGATAGATATGTGACTGCATTAAGACAGCTCACAGATCCCGTGCATTCAGACACCCGAAAATGATCTAATCAAAGTTGGAGTTATCTTCAGCACATGAGATTCTATGCTAACAATGCAACTGCTAAGGGAAAAACAATTTTTTTTAATATCCATTCACGGGATGAGGGCATCACTGGCCAGCATCATTCATTGCCCATCCCTAATTGCCCAGAGGGCAGTTAAGAGTCAACCACATCGCTCTGGGTCTGGAGTCACATGTAGGCCAGACCAGGTAAGGATGGCAGCTTCCTTCCCTAAAGGACATTAGTGAACCGGATGGGTTTTTCCGACGATGGATTCATGGTCGTCATTAGACTCTTAATTCCAGAAATTTTTTTATTGAATTCAAATTCCACCATCTGCCAAGGTGGGATTCAAACCCCAGGTTCCCAGAACGTTATCTTTGTCTCTGGATTAACAGTCCAGCGATAATACCACTGGACCATCAACTCCCCTAGGCCATCTCACTCTCAAAGAAGTTATAAACATGTGCAGAAGCTTGTAAATCAACAGCTAGACCATGTATATGGGAGAACAGACAAGTATGTCCAGAATACCCAGATCTGTGCCCTATTTGGATAAGCGGCTCAGACATATTCATTATGTTGCAAAGCTGCCTAGACCTTTCTAGTGCAGCAACCTGGAGGAAAGCAGTAAGCATCCACAGAAGGACCAGCAGAAAGATCAAGGTAAAGTTGCATCTATATAGCAGAGGTAATCAAATAAAACTAAAGAAAACACGTTCAGCATGGGGAAATGAGTGTTTTAACTGCAAAAAGCTAAACCTCTATGAATGCAGGTGTTTAGCTAAGAAGGAGACAAATAAGCCTACGAATCTTATAGGTATAAATGCCACAGTAATGTCAGATGACAATTCTGACAAATCAAGGGTCGGTATGAGACAGTTCAGTGGAAGTCTATACAGCAGAACGAGAGAGTCAACTGAAGAGGAAATACTGGATAGACACTGGTGCTTTCCTGTAACATTGGGAGCTTTGTAGACCTCTCTAAAATTATACTAATTGGTGATTGTAGTGATTGTAATGAGGTCAGCCATGTGGACCTCATTAGAATATGAGTTCCCTGATTCGGGCTGTTCACTTGGTCCAATCAGGGAGCCCTGGCTGACAGATAAGAACAGGAGTATCAGAGGCTCTGCTCACTCTGAGAGAGCAGGATCAGTGTCAAGGACTTTCCACGTGTAAATAATGGGAGACTTGGTGATGAGATACCGGCCTCTGATGGAGCTATTTCAGCGGTGACGAGAGAAGAAATTTGTTTGTGACAGTCTCTTTGAACTGGGGTAGGCATTTCTGGCATCATGCTGTTATTTGGGAAACTTGACTCATTTGAACCTGCTGTCAAAGACTGGGCCCAGTATGTGGAAAGAATGTTTTTTTTCCCAGGCAAATAACATTGGGGCAGATGAAAAGCAATGAGTAACATGCACCTTTTTTAGGTTATTAGAAGCCTAACTTTCCTTGAAGCACCAGATACTAAAACCTTTCAAGATTGATGGATTTAGTTAAGGAATATTCAGGCCTGGAGCCTGAAGTGTGTTGGAACACTGTCCAGGAAGACAAGTAGCAAATGCAGATGCATTGAGCAACCTCCCACTGGTGGATTCACCACCGGAAGAGCCCATAATAGTTTAAAACTGTCTGGATACGCTGTCAGTCACAGCTGACAATATCAGACCTAGAACATAGGAAGATCTAGTCCTGGCAAAACTGAAACAGCTGATGGGTGATGTGGGAAACCAAAGGGCCATCACAGCCAGAAATGAAACCTTTATTGACCCAGAGAGACCAGATTACGGTAGAGTGAGGCATAATATTGTGGGGAGGAAGAGCAATTGTCCCGAGCAAAGGTCGCTGCCTGATACTGGCTTAACTCCTCCAGGGTCATCCAGGGGATTCCAAAATGAAGATGTTTGAGAGAAGTTAGGCCTGGTGGCCAGGACTGGATACAGACATGGCTGCTTTGGTGGGGCAGTGTCCAGAGTGCCCATGAGGATAGAAGTTGCTGCTAGCAGCTGCCCCACATTCATGGGAATGGCTGGGTAATCCTTGGACCCGGTTATAAATGGACTATGCCGGTCCTTTCCCTTCATCATTGTGGACACTCACACAAAGTAGTTGGACATGCATAGAATTCATTCATCAAACACGGGGCCGACAATAGAAAAGCAGTGTGCATCTTCTTGCAATACACAGACTCCCGGAAGAGTATTGGCCATTGTTTGCCACCAGGGAATTTGAGCATTTCCTAATATGGTATTCATCATATAAGGACACCTTCATACCATCCATCATCCAATGGTCTGACAGCAAGAGCAGCCCAAACTTTGATGATAGACTTAAAGAAACAGCCTAGAGCTTCACTAGATACCAAACTGCCTTGGTTCCTGTTTGATTACTGGATCACCCTTCATGCAACTACAGGGATAGCTCCAGTAGAACAAAAACAGTAATTGTTGGAAAAGCTCAGCACGTCTAGCAGCATCTGTGGAGAAAAATCAGAGTCGATGTTTCATTCTTCAGTGTATTTTTGATTAGGGATAACATTTTGGATGTACTTGGGGAGAATATTCCTGAGAGATCACCCAGTGAAGTTATATGGGTGGAACTGAGAAATAAGAAAGTGATTACCTTGTTGGGATTGTTATTGTATACCTTCCCAGTAGTCAGCAGGAAATTGAAAAACAAATTTGTAAGGAGATCTCAGTTATCTGTAAGAATAATAAGGTGGTTATGGTAGGGGATTTTAACTTTCCAAACATAGACTGGGACTGTCATAGTGTTAAGGGCTTGGATGGGGAGGAATTTAAGTGTGTACAAGAAAATTTTCTTATTGAATATGTGGATATACCTACTAGAGGAGCACTTCTCTTGGGAAATAAGGCAGGGGAAGCAACTGAGGTGTCAGTGGGGGAGCACTTTGGGGCAAGTGACAATAATTCTGTTAGTTTTAAAATAGTAATCGAAAAGGATTAAACTGATCAGAAAGTTAACATTTTAAATTGGAGTAAGGCCAATTTTGACAGTATTAGACAGGAACTTTCAAAAATTGATTGGGAGAGGCAGTTTGTGGGTAAACGGATGGCTGGGAAGTGGGAGACCTTCAGAAATGAGAATGAGAGTTCAGAGACAGCATGATCCTGTTTGAGTGAAGGACAAGGCTGGTTGATTTGGGAAATGCTGGATGACTATAGAAATTGAGTCTGTAGTCAAGAAAAAGCTTATGTCAGGTATAGACAGCCAGGATTGTGTGAATCCCTACAGTATAAGGTCAATAGGAGTATACTTAAGAGGGAAATCAGGAGGGCACAAAGGGGATTTGAAATAGCTTTGGCAAATCATAGAATCCCTACAGTGTGGAAGCAGGCCATTTGGCCCATAGAGTCCACGCTGATTGTCTGAAGAGCATCCTGCCCACCCGCCCTATCTCTGCACTCCTCATAGACAATCCACCCAGCCTGCACATCCCTGGACAGTATGAGCAATTTAGCACGGCCAAACCATCTACCCTGCACATCTTTGAACTGTGGGAGGAAACCAGAGCACCCAGATGAAATCCATGCAGACACAGGGAGAACATGCAAACCCCACACAGACAGTTGCCCGAGGAGGGTGGAATCGAACCTGGGTCCCTGATGCTGTGAGGCAGCCGTGCTAACTACTGAATGACCACGCTGCCCTATATAGAGTTAAGGAGAATCCAAAGAGATTCTAAGTATATTACGAGCAAAAGAGTAACTAGGGAGAGAATAGGGCCCCTTAAAGATCAACGTGGCCATCTATGTGTTGAAACACAGGAGATGGCTGAGATACTTAACGAATATTTTGTTAGTATTTACTGTGGAGAAGAACATGGAAGCTAATGAACTTGGGGAAATAAATAGTGCTGAATTGAAAAGAGTTCATATCATGGAAGAGGTGGTGCTAGAGGTCTTAAAATGCATAAAGGTAGATAAATCCCCAGGACCTGATCAGATGTTTCCCAGAACTCTGTGCGAAGCTAGGGAAGAGATTGCTGGGTCCCTTGCTGAGATATTTGTATCATCAACAGCCATGAGTGAGGTGCCAGAAGACTGGGGGTTGGCTAATGTGGCGCCATTATTTAAGAAAGGCTGTAAGGAAAAGCCAGGGAGCTGTAGGTCACTGGTGGGTAAGTTGTTGGAGAGGATGCTGAGGGACAGGATTTACAAATATTTGGAAAGGACTGATTAGGGCTATTCAACATGGCATTGTGCATGGGAAATCGTGTCTCACTAATTTAAGGGAGTTTTTTTGAAGAAATGACAAAGAAGACTGAAGGCAGAGCTAAAAACAGAAGTTACTAGAAAAGCTCAGCAGGTCTGGCAGCATCTGTGAACAAAAATCAATTAAAGTTTTGGGTCTGGTAACCCTTCCTCAGAACTGATGGTAGCTGGGAAAACGTTGGTTTATATGCAGAAGATAGGGTGGGTGGTAGTAAGGAGTAAACAACAGGTGGGGATAGAGCCCAAAGAGCGAGAGGAGCAGTTAGACAGACAAAGGAGTTGATAGCAATCTGGCCAAGAGGGTGAATAGCTATTAATGGGGACTGTTAATGGCTAACAACAGGTAGTGTGCAATGCCAGGCTATGTGATAACCAGGCCTGGTATGCTGGGTAGGGAGACTTTGGGCCCCAAAATGATTGATTTTGATATTGAACCTGGAGGACTACAGAGTCCCCAAGTGGAAAATGAGGCACTGTTTTCCAACTTGTGCTGAGCTTCGCTGGAACATCACAGCAAACCTGGGACAGAGATGTTGGTCAGGGAACAGGGTGGTGTGCTAAAGTGGCAGGCAACTGGAAGCTCAGTCTTTCTTGTGGGCAGAACATAGATGTTCTGTGAAGTGGTCACTCAGTCTACACTTTGTTTCCCCAATGTAGGAGGAGACCACACTGTGAGCAGCAAATGCAGTAGACTAGATTGTGTGAAGTGCAGGTGAAGAAGGTATGTTTGGGCCCCTGGATGGTGGGGAAGGAGGAAGTGAACATACAGGTGTTACACCTTTGCCAATTGCAGGGGAAGGTGCCATACGGCTGTAGGGAGGTTTTGGGGGTGAAGGAAAAGTGGACCAGGGTGTCCCAGAGGTAATGGTCCCTGTGGAAGCTGGACAAGGGAGGGGAGGGGCATATGTGTCTGGTGGTTGCATCTTGCTGGAGGTGGTGGAAATGACATCTGATGATCTTCTGGATGTGGATGCTGGTGCGATGGTCGATAAGGACAAGGGGAACTCTATTGCTGTTGCAGAACAGAAGAGGGGGCTGAGGGCGGAAGTGCAGGAGATGGGTTGGACCTGGACGAGGGCCCTGTCGACAACGATGCTGGGGAATCCTTGGTTGAGGAAGAAGGTAGATGTTTTGGAGGCTCCCTTGTCGAAGTTGGTCTCATTGGAACATATTTGACGGAAACGGAGGAAACGAGAGGATGGGATGGAGTCTTCACAGGAAGCAGGATGTGATGATGTATAGTCCATGTAGCTGCGGGAGTCAGTGGGTTTATAGTGGATATTAGTGGCCAGTCTATCCCCAGAAATGGGAACAGATGTTGAGGAAGGAAAGAGGAGTCAGAGACCAGGTAAATGTGAGGGCAGAGTGGAAATTGGAAGTGAAATTGATGAACTTTTCCAATTCCAGATGAGAGAGGGAAGCAGCACTGATGATATTCTCGTCATTGGAGATAGAGTTGTGGGCAGGGGGCCAGACTAAGACTGGAACAAGGAATATTCCACACCCCACGAAGAGACAGGCATAACTGGGGCCCATGTGGGTTCCCATGGCCACTCCTCTGACAGGAGGAAAATGAGAGGAGTTAAAAGAGAAGTTGCTGAGAGTGAGGACGAGCTCGGCCAAGCGGAGGAGGTTGATGGTGGGTGGGGACGGTTCAGGCCTCTGCTCCAGGAAAAAGCGGACAGCCCTAAGACCCTCCTGGTGGGGGATGGACGTATAAAGGGATTGCACATCCATGGTAAAGACAAGGCGGTTGGAGGCCGCGAACTGGTAATTCCAAAACGAAAGTGTCAGAGGAATCACAGATGTATGTGGGCAGGGACTGGGCCAGGGGAGAGAAGACTGAGTTAATGTGGAATTGCTGCAGTGCTCCAGCGAGCTCAGTGCAAGCTGGAAGAACAACACCTCATTTTCCACTTAGGGACTTTGCAGTCCTCAGGGCTCAATAATTTTAGGGCCTGAACTCTCCCATGTCCCAGCCCCTACCCCACACATCAGGCTTTGTTATCACATAGCCTACCACTACACACCCCCTGTTGTTAGTCACTAACAGTCCCCATTAACAAGTATTCACCTTCCCAGCCAGATCATTATCAACTCCTTTGTCTGTCCAACTGCTCTTCTCTCTCTTTGGGATCTATCCCCACCTATCGTTTACTCCTTACCCCTCCCCCACATTATCTTCTGCATATAAAGCGACATTTTCCTAGCTACCATCAGTTCTAAGGAAGGGTCACCGAACCTGAAAGATTACCTGTGATCTTTCTTCACAGATGCTGCCAGAGCTTTCCCAGCAAATTCTGTTTTTGTTCCTAATTCACTTAACGTTGAGCCGCAGGTAGACAGGGTGGTGAAGAAGGCATTTGATACGCTTGCCTTCATCGGTCAGAACATTGAGTAGAACAGTTGGGCGTCATGTTGCAGCTGTTCAGGACATTGGTGAGGCCGTTCTTAGAATACAGCACATAATTCTGGTTGCCCTTTTATTGGGAAGATGTTGTTAAACTTGAGAGGGTGCAGAAAAGATTTACAAGGATCTTGCCGGGACTGGAGTATTTGAGTTTAGGGGAGAGGATGAATAGACTGGGGCTTCTTTCCTTGGAGCGTCAGAGGGGTGACCTTATAGAGGTTTATGAAATCATGAGGGGCATGGATAGGGTGAATAGCCAAGATCTTTTGAGTTGGGGAGCCCAAAACTAGACAGCATAGGTTTAAGGCGAGAGGGGAAAGATTTAGAATGGGCCTAAGGGGCAACTTTTTCATGCGGAGGGTGGTGCATGTATGGAATGAGCTGCCAGAGGAGGTGGTGGAGGCTGGTACAATTACAACATTTAAAAGGCATTTGGATGGGTATATGAATAGGAAGGGTTTAGAGGGATATGGGCCAAATGCTGGCAAATGGGACTAGATTAATTTAAGATTTCTGGTCAGCATGGACAAGTTGGATTGAAGGGTCTGTTTCCATGCTGTATTAAAGTCAATACTGCAGATGCTGGAAATCTGAAACTAATACCGAAAATACTGAAGAAACTCAGTAGGTCTGGCAGCATCTGAAGAGAGAAACAGTTAATATGTCAAGTGTTATGACTCTTCAGCTTCTTTAAATCAGATTTAAACTCTGCAGTTTTGCCACATCCAATGATGAATGATGGTAGGCCACTAAGCAACTCACTGATGGAGGAAGCTCCACAAATACCCCCATCCTCAATGACTGGGGAGCCCAGGACACCAGTGCAAAAGATAAGGCATAAACATGTGCAATGCTCTACAACCAGACGCATTAATTGGATGACAACTCTTGGCCTCCTCCACCGGTCCCCAGAATCACAGATACCAAAATTTAACAAATTCATTTCACATCACATGATATCATGAAATGTCTGCAGTCACTGGATAATACAAAGGCAATGGACCCTAACAACATGCCAGCAATAGCACTGAAGACTTATGATTCAGAACTTGAAACACCCCTAGCCAAGATGTTCCAGTACAGCTACAACACAGCATCTGCCGGATAACGTGGAAACTTGCCCAGGTTTGTCCTGGATACAAAAAGCAGAACAAATTCCATCTCGGTCACTTATCACCCCATCAGTCTACTGTCAATCATCAATAGAGTAATGAAGGGATCATCAACAGTGCTATCAAGCAGCACTTGCTGAATAATAGCCTCCCCACCAACACTCAATTTAGATTCTGCCAGGACTATTCAGCTTTTGACCTCATTACAGCCTTGGTCCAAATGTGGACAACAGTGGGCAGGGACCTAAACTTAGGGCCTAAACTCTCCCATGTCCCAGCCCCCTACCCCACACACCAGGCCTTGTTACCACATAGCCTGCCATTACACACCCCCTGTTGTTAGTCACTAACAGGCCCCATTTAACAACTATTCACCCTCCCAGCCTCATCGTTATCAACTCTTTCTCCGTCAAACTGCTCTCCTCTCTGTTTAGGCTCTATCCTATCGTTTACTCCCTATCCCAAACCCCTCCCTTTCTTCTGCATATAAAGTGACGTTTTCCCAGCCACTGTCAGTTCTAAGGAAGGGTCACCGGACCCGAAACGTTGACTCTGATTTTTTCTTGACAGGTGGCAAGTAGCCTTGGTGCCACAAGTGTCAGGCAATGGCCATCTCTAAGAGAATCTAACCATTACTCTTTGACATGCAATGGTGTTACCATTGCTCAATCCCCACCCTCAACAGTTAATGGGTCACAATTGACTAGAAACTGAACCGGACTAGTCACATAAAAACTGGCTACAACAGGTCAGCGGTAAAAAAGATCCTGCAGCAAATAACTCACCTCCTGACTCCCCAAAGCCTGTCCATCATCTACAAGGCACAAGTCAGGAGTGTGCTGGAACACTCCCCACTCGCCTGGATGAGTGCAGCCCCAACAACACTCAAGAAGATGGACACCATCCAGGACAAGGTAGCCCATTTGATTGGCACCACATCCTCAAATATTCCTCCACCACTAATGCACAGTAGTCATAGAGTGCCACCATCTGCAAGATGCACTACAGAAATTCACTTAGGCTCCTTGGACAGTGCCTTATAAACCTATGACCAATACTATCTAGAAGAACAGTGGAGCAAGCGTATGGGTCCACCTTACAGAAGGAATGCTGTCTTGATGAAAACGCCATCCTTCCAAAGTGCCATTTAAAGGGACTCTACTAGCTCAGATGGGCATTCAAGAGTTTGTGGCACTTATCAACTAACAGGACTTATCCACATCAATTCCACCCAAAATAGGTGAACAAATCATCTATCTTATTGCAAGATGGCTGCTTCAATTGCCTTAACAATAACTGAATTTACAAAATAAATTAATGCATGAGATTTTCTATATATACTCAGGGTATGGGTATAACCAATATTGATAAAGGCACGTTACTAGTCTTTTCTGAGACACTAGAAAAGGATAATGGGTCTCTGCTCCTTAAACCAATTGATACTCGAGATGTTACACTCAGTGGTGTTAATTAAGGAATTCCAGGTTACTGAACCAGTGAAAATGAAGGACTATTGTTACATATCTAAGTTTGCTAAGTGTCTGACTTTGGAGGGGATCTTGAAGGATAGGATGTTCCCAGGGCATTCCAGGTTGTGTGTTTGTGGTTGAGATCACAAGGGGCCGAAGTCATCTCGATCAATATTAGCACTGCTAAGTGAAATAACACCACAGAGATTGGTATCCTGTCACTCATCATCCTTTATTTGCACGTGGAGAGTACTTGACACTGATCCAGCTCCCTCAGAGTGCTCCTGTTTATATCTATCAGCCAGGGCTCCCTGATTGGGGCTGTTAAGCTGGTCCAATCAGGGAACTCATATACTGAGGTCCCACCTGGTTGACCTTGTTACAGTCTATAAACTGAGATTCATGCCACCGTACAAATCCACAAGAATTGTTAAAGAAGATACTGCATTTGAAACACATTTGAACTCTTCAGAAACAGATACAGCATAGTACAATGGCAGAAAGTAACTTTCTGACTTGTAACAATCGTGGACAAATACATTACATAAGTTACTCATCAATTGCTAAATAAGGTAGTTTAATGTAGTGAGGAGCTTCAGGGCCAAAGAATTAAGATAAAATGATAATGAAAATATATAATTTTATCCATTGTTTTATGAACTTACTGGTATCATTAAAAGACATGGCCAATAGAGGCTTTACCAGCTGTGAGGTTTAGTCACTATTGGTGAATCATAAAGTATTTTATTTTGCATGAAATTGGTTAATGTGTCAAATATAAATTAAACTTAACATCCTACAACTGAAACAGTAATCCCTTGTTCACCGAGCCATCTCACATCCTGCTGCCAAACAAAACATGACCACCTCATCATCCATACAACACTGTAAGCTCTGTTGCTCATGTGGTTAGCAATTGAAACAAGTTCTACCTGAGTTTTGGGAAGACACATTATCTAAAGGCTTTTCTAGAGTCTCTGTCTCCAATGTAGGTGATAAACCCTTGTCCTGGAACTGGGAGCAGTGACACAACATTTCTCAGGCATCATAGCAGCTTTGCGTGGTGATGCCAAGCTCTGGAAGGAAAACACAACTGATTTATGATCGGTTATTACTATGACTGAGCAGGTTGATTACATGACCAAAATTATGTTTTCACACTGGTCTTTATTTTTCATCTTTACTGGTGACCGTGCCTTTAGCTGCAAAGGGACCTCAGTTTCAAACTCTCTCCCTAAACCTGTTTGCCCCTCTCCTACTTTTAAGCTGCTCCCTACAATCTTTCGACCCAAGATTTGGGTCACAAAGCCTTATATTTCCAAATGATGCTTAGGGTCAAAATTAATCTGATAGCATTTCTGCAAAGCAGCTTGAGATATTTTCATAAGTGCTATATAAAAACAAGCTACTGTTGTTTCTATCATTTATCCACTGGAATTGTACTTTTGTGGGCCAACACTGACAGCTTGCTGCATATCTGGGGGATTTGCACCTTCTGTGATACTTTGCTAGATTGCTTCTAATATCTTGCTAATGGTATTTGATGAGGTTTGGAAAAGGATAGTCCCTTGTTCATTGCTACTGATGATCCACTGTTAGTTTCCCTTAACAGTACAATGTATAAATTAGACTTTGGACCCTTCACTAAGAATCATTCTTCTTAAAATGGAAAGAACTGCGGATACTGTGTTTCAGCAACAAAAACAGAAATTGGCTAAAGCTCAGCAGGTCTGGCAGCATCTGTGAAGAGAATTCCGAGTTCACGTTTTGGGTCGAGTGACCCTTCCTCAGGAATCAGTCTGTTATCTGCACCAGCTTTACTCCTCCAAGATGATGATCTGTGATTGGAATTATTTTCTAAGCTATTCGTTAATGGAATGTGGGTATCCCTGGCAAGACCAGCTTTTATTATCCACTCTTAATTCTTGAAGATGTAGTGGTCCACATTCTTGAACTGGAATTCAACCCACTAACGATGCAGGTCTGGTGTAGTTTGGACAGAAACTTGGAGATAATGGTGTTTCCATAAACTTGCTGCTGTTGTCTTTCTCAGTGCTAGAGACTGTAGATTTAAGAGGCACTATTAAAGATGCTTTTGCAAATGGAGGGTCCAGACCCGAAACGTCAGCTTCCCTGCTCCTCTGCTGCTTGGCCTGCTGTGTTCATCCAACTCTACACCTTGTTATCTCAGATTCTCCAGCATCGGCAGTTCCCACTATCCTTGGCAAATGGATGCTATCCATTGTTGAACTGCAGTGACATTGCACTGGTGGGGGTTCGAATGCCAACAAAGCAGCTTGCTTTATCCTTTAAGATGGTAAATTTCCTGATTGGTGTTGGAGCTGTACTCATTCAGGCAAGTGGAAAATATTCTATCACACTCTGTCTGGTAGTTGGTGTAAAAACCACTGGAATGTCATAAGGTGAGCCTTTCAGCATGGAAAAGCCAAAGTTGCTTCTGTAACCAGAGTATTTGGATGGCTGACCCAGTAAAGTTTTTGGTCAATGGTAACCTCCAGGATTTTATTATTGGGGGATTTCAGTGATGGTAATGTTGTCGAATGTCGAGAGGAGGTGGTGGACTCTTTCCTGTTGGAGATGGTTATTGTTGGGCATTTGTGTGGAATAAATATTATTTGTAACTTAAGAGCCCCTGCCTGATCTTGTGTGGGTCTTATCACATCCAGGCACATGTTGCTTGAGAAGCTGAAAAGTTGCAAATGGAACTGAATACTGTATATTCTACAGTGGACATCTTGACTTCATCTCATTTGATGGAGGGAAGGTCATTGAATGAGAATGCTGATAAAGGTTGGGCACACTGCCCTGGGAAAGCTTGTAATGATGTCCTGGGAATGAGATGAACTGGCATCCCACAATTCCAGCTCTAATCTGTCATCCTGCTACATCCAGTCCATCATAAATGGTGATGAAGAATTAAATACCAAATTGGAAAAAGAGACTCCACAAGCATTCCCATCCTCAATGGGGAAGCCCAGCACATCAGTACACAAGATGAGGAAGAAGCATTTGCATCCACCTTCAGCCAAAGTGTCAGGTGGATGATCCATTTCACCTTCTCCTGCAGTCCTCAGAATCACAAATGGTGGTCTACATCGAATTCTATTCCCTCCACTTGATATCAAGAATTGGCTGAACTGCAAAGGCTATGGACCCTGACAGTATTCTGGCACCTCGTGTTTTAGAACTAGCCATGTTCCAGTACATCTACGACACTGATATTGACCTAGCATTGAAGAACATTTCCCATGTACATCCTGACCACAGAAAGCAGGACAAATCCAACCCAGCTAATTACAGTCCCATCAGTCTTGTCTTGATTATCAACAAAGTGATAGATATTGTCAACAGTGCTATCAAGGGCCATTTAAACAGTAATAACCTGCTCACTGATACTCAGTTTGGGTTCTGCCAAGGCTCCTGACTTCATTATAACCTTGGTCCAAACATGGACAAAGAACATGAACTCAACAGGTGAGGAGAGAGTGACTGCCCTTGACATGAAGGCCACACTTGACTGAATGTGGCATCAAGGAGCCGTAGCAAACTGGGATCAATGGGTATCAGGGAAACCGCTCCACTCATTAGAGTTCTACCTAGAACAAAGGAAGATGGATGTGCTTTTTTGGAGGTCAGTCATCTCAACTCCAGGACATTGCAGGAGTGCAGGAATTCTTCAGGTGTGTCCTTGGTCCAACCATCTTCAGCTGTCTCATCAATGACCTTCTGCCTACCGTAAGGTCAGAGTGTGCAACCATCAGCAAAAATCCCCAATGTATAGTCCCATTTGCAGCTCCTCAGATACTAAAGCAGTCCTTGTCCAAATGGCATGATCTAGACAAGATTCAGGTTTGGGCTGCTAAGTGGCAAATAACTTCCATACCACATAGTGTCAGGTAATGACTATTTCCAACAAGATAGAATCTAACTATCTTCCTTCGACATTCAATTGCATTATGCAGAAACATAAAAACTAGGAATGGGAGTAGGCGATTCAGCACTTCAAACCTGCTCCACCATTTAGAATGATTTATGTCTGACCCTTTCTCTCAACACTGTATTCTCACTTTATCGCCAGCCCTTTTGATGCCTTTATTATCTTAAAAGAAATCTGTCTGCTTCTTGAATATATTCAGTGCCTTGTCCTCCATAACCTTCTGTGGTAGAGAATTCCATAGGATCACTACCCTCTGAGTGAAGAAATGTTTTGTCATCTCAGTCCGAAATGGTCTACCCTATATCCTGAGACTGTTCCATGGTTCTAGACACCCCAGCCAGGGGAAACATCCTTTCTAGTCTGCCCAGCCATGTTAGAATTTTATACATTTCAATCAGATCCCCCTCTGCTCATTCTAAACTCTAGTGAATACAGAGATAGTAGGAACTGCAGATGCTGGAGAATCTGAGATAACAAGGAGTAGAGCTGGATGAACACAGGCCAAGCAGCATCAGAGGAGCAGTAAGGCTGACGTTTCGGGTCTGGACCCTTCTTCAGAATACAGGCCCAAAAACCAATCTCTCTCCTCATATGACAGTCCTTCCATCCTCAGTATCAGCCTAGTGAACCTTACCATTGCTGAGATCCCCATTATCAACATTGTGGACTTACTGTGGACCAGAAACCGAACAGGGCCAGCCATGTAAATTCTGCGGCTACAAGAACAGGTTAGAGGTTGGAAAGTCTGGCCTGAATAGCTCAGCTTCTGACTCTAGGTACTTGCCAGGAGATTATAGCCACAAGTTTCTACAGCTTTGGACAAACGGAAGTGAAATTTACTATACAAAAGTAACACCAGTAAAACCGATGGCAAAATAGATGCAACTTTTCCGCTAATATACAGAATTAATGTGAGGTAAATATGGGGAACAGAAACTCTGTTTGAACATTGCTCGGAGCACATCAAACAGCAATGCAATCAAGACAGATCTTGTGGATTTCTGACCAAAACCCCCTGGACAGAACTGCGGATCTATAAATCTCATTGAAACTTTTTCTCCTCTACAAGGTATTTCAGTTCTTCACTTCAGAAAATCTAGGAACTCCCTCAAAACCTGCTTTGCCATGGACTGCCTCAATGACTGCCCATGTTCTTGGAACTGTACTCCCACAAATCCTTGAGACTACACTCCAGCTTTTCTAAAGACACCTAACTTCACTAAGCTGATACTGCTCAAGAATTTCTCCCAGCTCCAATTGTTTTCAGTTGCACCAAGCAAATTACTACTTGTGGGCTTCCTTCACCCCATGCCCCCCCATTCTCAATTGCAGTGAATTATTAACAGCAATGGCCTAATGTTATTATCACTGGAATTTTAATCTAGAGACCCAGGTGATGTTCTGGGGGCCCGGGTTTGAATCCCGCCACAGCAGATGGCGGAATTTGAATTCAGTGAAATATCTGGAATTAAGAGTCTAATGATGACCATTAATTTGTTGTCGATTGTTGGAAAACCCGTCTGGTTCACTAATGTCCTTTAAGGAAGGAAACCGCCATCCTTACCTGGTCTGGCCTAATGGGGATCCCTCAGCAATGGTAAGGTTCACTAGGCTGATACCCAGGCTACTGGCACTCAGAGGTTTGCTGAAGACCAGGCACCTGCTGAGCCCCAGGCAGGAGAGGACCATATCGTATCGGTACATTTTTGTAATCACTCCATTTAAATAATAGTCTGGCTTTTGATTCTACCGACAAAAGTTTATCCTGATATTAAATTTCATCTCTCAAGTTTTTGCCCACTTGCTTCTTGCAGATTCCTTATGTCTTCATCACAACAAATCCTCACACCTATCTTAATATCATCAGCAAATTTGGTTACAAATTTGGTTCCCTTTTCCAAGTCTTGAATACAGATAGCAAATAATTGAGGGCCTAGGAATGATCCTTGCAATGTTGTGCTAGTTACATATTTCAAAACTGAAAAGACCCAACAATCTGGACTTTCAGTCTTCAGTGTGTTAACCAATCTTCGACCTTTGTGAATACAATAAAGCAATACTGTGAGATCCTGCCTTGTGCAATATAGCATTGAATGCGTTCTGAAAATTCAAATATATTGTATCTACGCTTTATCAACTGTGCTAGTTATATCCTCAGAACTTGAGCAAATTTGTCAAACATGATTTCCCTTTCATGAAACCATGACTCTGATAGTGTTTAGCTTTTCCAAATGCCCTCCTATTTCTTCCTTAATAATGCACTTTCCCAGTGCCAGATGTTAGGCTAAGAGGCCTATAGTTTCCTGGTTTCTCTCCCCGTCCCTTCTTGAACAAGGCTGTCACACTAGCAGCTTTCCAACCTGCTCGAACGCTCCCAATGAGTGCTGGAATATTTTGACCAGTGCCTCTGCAATCTCTGCAGCCATTTCCTTTCAAGCCCCTGGATGCAAACCTCATCAGGTTGGGGTGTGATCAGTTGGCAGATGCCAATGTCCATGGGAGGCTTGAGCATTTGGCTAAACAGCCTTTGATCTATTTTGTGTCGTTAAAAAGTTCCATGAACATTCTACCTCCAGGTATTTAAGCCCTGATGGGATGGGAACCAGGATCCAGGTAAAAGGAGGTGAGACTCAACTGAGCTAATGCGGTTCCAATTGTTTGGACAAGTCTGAGCTCAAGGTGCTTGGGAGCATGAGGCTCTCCCAGCAGGTTCCTGGAAGAAGCCCTCATTCCCAGTGAGGCGGGTGAATAGGCATTGCCAATGCCTGACAGGGTGGCAGTGAGGGGAGGTTACCATCCCCATCTGTAACATGTCACCCAATCCCCACCCTGGATCATTGCCCTCTTCCCAAGTTCTGAGCTTTCCTCTACTCCAAGGCGCAAGGTGCAACAATTTTGGAGGATAATTGTGAGGCATGTGTCCAAGAGTGTATGTGAGCGTTGGCCATTCTGATGGGGATGTGTACATCTTCTCATGGAGACGAGTCATTGGGAACACGTGTATTGACCCCCTGAGGCTGTGCAGGAGAATGTCAGGGAAGTCCAGAGTGTGAGCCACTCTGTTATAGCCTCCTGAGGTCCTGAACCCTCCTAGTGCACTGTCTCTGGGTTGGAGGGAGCACGCCTCTGCTGCTAACTTCCTCAATCACTTCCATCCATTCCTCTAAGAGACTGTCCTTTTTTCACAACCGCCCCCAACACCAACCATTCTTGGGATAATTCACCCCACTGCAGCCCCTCAACTCCTTCATGTGGTCCTCCAGGTGAGAGTGAGGGACCAGGGAGAGCTAATCCAGTTATCTGCTCCACTCCTGCGCTCGCTGCAGCTTGAAAAGTCCAAGTGTTGAGAGGCGTGGCTCTGAAACTATTCCTTTCACAGAAAAGACAAATCAGAATTGGTCTGTGAAAGGAATAGCTTCGAATTAAAGGGAATACCATGTGTTTCAGAGCTGTTTATAGACTACCTCCAGAAAATCTTGCTCAAGGCAGGTGAGTGACACATCTGCCCAGTGGACCATTAGTGGCAATTAACCAGCATTTGGGACCAGATTAGAGATGTCACTGGGATTTTAATGGGTGGTGGATGCCTCATGCCTCATGCATGAGTCTGGGGTTGATGTCGTGGCAGCCGGCAGGGAGGGGTCAGCAAGATCTCCTCCATTTAAGTCCCCCCTCAACCATCAGGAGCCACTTCTTCTACAGGCCTTCAGCTGGAGCCCCATGCCATCCTCCTCAGTGATGGCTGGCAGCTGTGCCCAATATAATTCCATCTGTCCCGGAGGGCACCCCCATCTTAAGCTGCCCTCCCATTCTCCTGCCTTTCCCAGTGGGATTACGAATAAAATGTCTAAGCTATTGGGACTCCTCCTAAGCCAGCCAGGTGTCTACCCCATGCACCATTCTCAGCTAGATGACCCTCCTGGAGGGGGCATCTTAAATGGTTGTTGTTGTAATGGTGCAACTGAATTAAATCTTTAGATGATCACATGGTGTATGGGCTAGCTAGATTCCTGGTGACAATAAGGTAGATTTTCTGCCACCGTCCTCCTTTTAAGATGGGGATCTACAGGGCTTAATTTGTCTAGGGTCTGTCTCTGTGTCTGTCTCTATCTCAGAGGTAGTAATTACAATGAGAGTCAATTCCCAGCTCAGGCCATCAGATTGTTGATTTGTGCTATTTCGGTGCAACCAAAACTGGTAGCCAACATTAGGTACCCAGCTTTAAGGAGAAGAACATATTGAATAAACTGAATTGACTCTGGTGGTGGAGGGGGCTTTGCCAATATATTAGAGTGTGTGAGTGTATGAGACTGTGACTGCAATCCACCACAAAGTATCATCACCTCAATGGTCACTGCATTTGGACCTTCCAGTACGATCCCAACCTGGTTTAATGCAAGGCTCTGCTCTCCGCCCTTTCCCTCATCCAGGACAGGCTAGGGAAGCATAGAAACGGGGGTTTCAATGTGACCATGGATCTGCTACCTCCGGGTCATCGCTACGACCGTAGTTTTAACAGGAGCGCATAATCAATGCCAGGAGCTCAGAAGCAAGCAGTGCATCTAGAGGTGAAAGCTCATCGCGTTTTAACTTGACAGAGAGTCACTTACACTAACCACTCCAATTCCTCTTTGTAGACTCGGTTTCCTTAAAATCGAAAGAACTCTTCAGGACCAAAACTAGCCTTGCACATTCCTATAGTCCAACGTTAATGTCTTGTTTCCGACATCACACAGCTCATATTTCCAATTGGATTCTTTTCCTGTTTACCCTGTATAGGCTGAGATGCCCCTGAAACTGGCCCCTTTCTCCTATGCCCTAAGTAATGGACACCCTGTTTGTGCATATGTACCATTTCATTATCGACAATGGCCACTGAGTAATCTACAAACTGTTTACATGTAATAATTCATTGCATTGTTAAAAGAAATTCCATAAACATCTCATGTTAGATGGCTTTAATTCATTTGGAATAAAACAAGACATTTATTAAAGTTCCATATGTGTGGCTTTAGAGAAAGCTGAAACTTGTGGAATGCAGATAGTAAAGAAAACAAATGAAATGTTGGCTTTTACAGCTAAAGTAATAGAATATAAAGGTAAGGAAGTATTGCTGCAACTGTACAAGGCATTGGTGAGACCGCACCTGGAGTATTGTGCACAGTTTTGGTCCCCTTATTTGAGGAAAGATGTCGTGGCATTGGAAGCAGTTCAGAGGAGATTCACTAGATTGATCCCAGAGATGAGGAATTTGTCTTATGAAGAGAGATTGAACAGTTTAGGCCTATTTTCTCTGGAATTTAGAGTAATGTGGGGAGATCAAATTGAGGTATTCAAGATGATAAAAGGTATGGATAAAATAGACGTGGAGCAGATGCTTCCTCTTATGAGGCATTCTAGGATGAGCGGTCATAGTCTTAGCATAAGGGGTAGCAAATTTAAAACAGAGTTGAGGAGAAACTACTTCTCCCAAAGGGTTGTGAATCTGTGGAATTCGCTACCCCAAAGTGAGGTGGATGCTGAGACAGTGAATAAATTTAAGGAGGAGTTAGACAGATTTTTAATTGGTAATGGGTTTAAGGGTTATGGGGAGAAGACAGGAAAATGGGGGTGAGGAGCAATTCAGCCATGATCAAATGGTGGAGCAGACTTCAATGGACCGAATGGCCTAATTCTGGCCCTATTTCTTATGACCTTATGTTGTGCTGATTAGCAAGATTTAAACTGGCTTGTCAAAAAAAAGCTCTAAATGATGGCAAGTGAAGGTTTTGAAAAGGATTTGAAGGAAATTGACATGTATGATCCCAGATTTAGATTTCTAAGATGGTGAGGGCTTCGCGAGCTGAACTTGCTTTCATTGAAAAGAAGAATGAAGGATACATTGGGGTGGCACGGTGGCTCAGTGGTTAGCACTGCTGCCTCACAGCACCAGGGACCCGGGTTCGATTCCACCCTCAGGTGACTGTCTGTGCGGAGTTTGCACATTCTCCCTGTGTCTGAGTCTGGGTGCTCTGGTTTGCTCCCACAGTCCAAAGATGTGCAGGTTTGATGGATTGGCCATGGTAGAGTGTCCAGGGATGTGCAGACCACATGGATTAGCCATGGGAAATGCAGGGTTATAGGGATGGGGTGGGTCTGGTTGGAACATTCTTCAGAGGGTCAATGTGACTTCATGGGCCAATTAGCCTGCTTCCACACTGTAGTGATTCTACTTGATCCAGGTCTTCAGAATGCTGAAGGCACAGATAATGCCCAATGTAAATGTGACATTGGTCAAAGACTACAAGCACAGAACATACAGTTTTGGATTTAAATGCGATTACAATTTGTAAAAAACAGGGTGAGTACGAAAATCAAAGATATTTATAGCTTCGAAATAGACTGCATAGACACTATATAGAAGGAAAATATATTTCATATTTCAAAGTAACACCTGGTTAACAACATTCATTTCCTATTTACAGTATTGAGGCTGGTCCAGGTTCTTATACTGACGATTGTATTTTGCCATTGAGAAGCAGATGGCTGCCTTACGGTCACATTCACAGACAAACATCATACAGGGACTATTTTTGCCTGAAAGAAATAAACACGGCAAAATATCAGTGATTCGTTTGGAAACCACTTGTATCAATGGGTTCTTGAAGGGTATTGCACGTGGGAACTGTGACATGGAAGAGATTCCATGCTCTGTGAATTCTCCCTGCCACCCTGTGATGGATGTTTCTCCACAGGAAGGATCAACACCTTGAGTGCTCCTCGACATTTGCTGCTGTGACAGAGACCGACAGCAATTCATAAACATTGTGCCCGATCCACGACCTTGTTCATCACCCATTCACTTCTATCCTGTCAAGGATGGGCCTTCCCCACATTAATAAACAATGGGACCCAGAGAAACACTTCCATTTGTGGGAATATCAAAACAAAGCACTGTGAGTATATAATAGGCAACAATAAATAGAGAATCCAGGGCAAACATCTGAAAAATTGCTGAGTGTGCAGAACATAAAGTAGTTGAGGCAAACAGAAAAGATGCATTTAAGGGGATGCTAGGTAAGTATATGATGGAGAAAGGGACATTTATCCATAGATTTGAATGTAGAAGGGTGTGTGGAACATAAACACTCATGTAGCCTATTCGGAGCGAACAGTCTGACAAGTGATGCTGGGACCCAAGTGTTAACCAGCAGGTCTCCAGGCCCGTACAATGCAATTGTACAATACATGCATACATACACCTACGCACCTTGCAGTTCGGTTGGCTGGACAGTTGCTATGGTTATGAGTGGTGCTAAGAGAACGGGATCCAATCTCTGCTCTGGCCGAGGTAGGTTCAAGACTTGCCCCATTCCCTGTCTCTGATGGGCAACGTGCAGCATCAGGTTTTTTATTCATTAGCTAATTGAGTTAATTGTTAAAAAAAAAGGTTGAATACTGCTTGGGTTTTCTTGGAGAGGGACCATGTGGCATCTACCTTTACATTTGAGACTTTTCAAGATAGAGACCTTTACATTTGAGACTTTTCAAGATAGAGACGAGAGTGCATTATCTCCCCTTCCAAAACTATTTTGATTTAGGCCCCTCCTGGTTTCCCCATTTTGGTTTGTTGACTCTCAATCTTGTCACACCTCCCCTTGGTGGGCGGTGGATGTAATTTGTTGAATTGGTCATTTATTTACTCAATGAGGGGGGATTTATTTAAAAAGAGCTGAATTCTTGGTCGGAGATTGCATCCCCTTTTTAGTTTATTTTTTAAAAAAAAGCTTTTATCATCTTTTCCGTTTCACTTTGGCCCCACACTCCTGACCTTTCGGCAGCTGGTTGTAGAGTGGGGTAGGCATGTTGGCAAATCTCCTTGGGACTCAAACAGCCACTAACAGTTTCTGGCCTTGGAAGGGGGTCACAGTCTCCCAGCCTGCTCTCTGTTACCCTTGGAGAGAGATAGGTGGGCACTGCAGGAGCTGGGTACATCAACTCCCATAATATTTTGATTTAACGTCTGATTCAATGCCTCTAGTCATAGTCATAGAGTCAGACAGCCATACAGCATGCGAACAGGCCTTTTGGCCCAACATGTCCATCCTAAAACTGAACAAATCCCATTTGCCCGTGTTTGGCCTATATCCCTCTCAACCTTTCCTATCCATGCACCTGCCCAAATGTCTTTTAAATGTACTGACCTCCACACTTCCTCTGGCAGTTTGTTCCACACATGAACCATCCTCTTGTGTGAAAAAGTTTTCCCCTCAGGTCCCTTTTAAATCTTGGCCCTCTCACTTTAACCCTATGCCCCCTAGTTTTGGACTCCCTTACCATGGGGAAAAACCTTGGCTATTCATCCGATCCATACCGCTCACGATTTTATAAATCTCTGTAAGGTCACCTCTCAGCGTCCTATGATCCAGGGAAAAACATCCCAGCCTCTCCTTGTAACTCAATGCATAGTGAGTAGTTCTGTTTTTAATTTAGTTTGTTTAAAAAAAAAAGCTGAACTCTTCCCCAATGGGTGTTGACTTCTGGATGGGATAAGGTCAGAAGGGGAAGGTGAAACTTATTTTGTACTATACTACGGATTTACACAAATTCGTTCTCAATCTCTGAATGTCTTTTGCAAGTTGGCTCCAGACCTGGCTCGTGCCGTGGCTAAGCCAGATGGAGTATTGAGGAATGGAGTTAAGAATGTTAGAGTTGAAAACACAATCTTGGTTGACCAGCTCTTCAAAATGTTTTCTCCAGCAAGCACTGACTGCCTCCCTGTCATTGTTGAATTCCTTTCCATGTGTGACTTTCAGGGGGATGTGCTCTTAAAGTGCCTGATGAAGAGACATCGAGGCTCGAGACATTAGTGAGCTGTCTCTCCATAGATGCTGCCTGACCTGCTGTGATTTGCAGCATTATTTGTTTCCAGTGCGGATTCCAGCATCTGCAATAATTTGTTCCAACATTAAGTAACAAGTGACAGGCATGTTTCTTACAGTAGTACAGTAACTGCACTTCCAAAGTATTTAATTGACTGTGAAGTGCTTTGGGTCATCCTGACGCAGTGAAAGGCACTACATAAATGCAACTACTTTGTTTCATTTGAACCTGATTTCTGCAGAATAGCATTTGTACAATATTTAGAGGCACCCAATTTGTACTTACTGATGCACGTAACAGTGTTCTCAGAACAGGTATAACTGTAGATGATGGTGTAAGGATTGTCAAAGATTGGCCAGCACTCCTTTAGCTTCAAGGCCTCACTGTAACAGTTATCATGGATTTGACAGCACCTGTTAAAGCATAGATAACATCTCAGTTGATGCCATGTGCTTGACTTTACAGATCACTAAATTAAAGCTTCACCCACCAGCCACAGGGTAGATATTTTTATTTATTATTAGATATGTTATAGCACACCTCTGGATCCGGTGTGACTTAAACCCAGGACTTGTGGCCTTGGGGGTCAGGGACACTACCACCGCATCACAAGAACCAGATTTGGTTAGGCCATGACATTTGAGTTTCATGTAATTCATTGTGGGTTTCCATATTTACGTGGTGCCACACTGTAAAGTGTGGATGGGAGTCACCGTGGAATGTGCTTCCTGGGAACCAAGATCTCCCAGAATCTGGGGAGAGTTATATAGTCAAACAGCACAGAAATAGACCCTTCAGTCCAACTCATCCATGCCAACCAGACACCCGAATCTGACCTAGTCCCATTTGCCAGCATTTGGCCCGTATCCCTCTAAACCCTTCCTATTCACATGCCCATCTAGATGCCTTTTAAATCTTATAATTATACCAGCCTCCACCACTTCATCTGGCAGCTCATTCCATACACGCACCACTCTCTGCATGAGAAAAGTACCCCTCAAGTCCCTTTTAAATCTTTCCCCTCTCATCTTAAACCTATGCCCTCTTGGTTTGGACTCCCCTACCCTGGGAAAAAGACCTTGTCTATTCACCCTATCTATGCCCCTCATGATTTGATAAACCTCTATTTGGTCCCCCCCTTAGCCTCCGATGCTCCAGGGAATATAGCCCCAGACTATCCAGCCTCTCCCTATAGCTCAAACCGTCCAACCCCAGCAACATCCTTGTAAATATTTTCTGCACTCTCTGAAGTTTAACAACATCCTTCCTATAGATGGGCAACCAGAATTGAACGCAGTACTCCAAACGTGGCCTCATCAATGTCCTGTAGAGCTGCAACACGTTGTCCTGTAGAGCTGCAACATGACATCCCAACTCTTATACTCAATATTATGACCAATGAAGACAAGTGTACCAAACGCCTTCTCCACTATCCTATCTACCTGCAACTCCAATTTCAAGGAACTATGAACCTGCACCCAAGGTCTCTGTGTTCAGCAACATTCCCCAGGACCTTATTACTAAGTGTATAAGTCCTGCCCTGATTTGCCTTTCCAAAATGCAGCACTCCTCATTTATCCAAATTAAACTCTACCTGCTGCTCCTCAGCCCATTGGCCCATCTGAACAAGATCCTGTTGTACTCTGAGGTAAGCTCCTTCGCTGTCCCCTTTATCTTCAGCTCTGGTGTCATCTGCAAATGTACTAACCATGCCTCCTATATTCGCATCCAAATTGATTATATAAATGACTAAAGAAAGGTGGCAAGGAATTTCCCAGCTTTCCCTTGATAATTCCACTGTATTCTCTCCTCTCTGAGCAGCCTATTTCTAATTCTTGTGTTCATGGTTTTTTTGCCACTCCCTGCAATTTTATGTAGGGGAGGATTGGAGATAAGAAATTACATTACTCCAACATGCAATAGTTTCAATCAACTGTTTAGTCTTTCCCTCCCCTTGCATTTTCTTATGTTCTCACTAAGGTCTGTGCACTCTCCTATGACATGCCACATCTTTCAAAAGCATATCTTTCGCAATGCATTGGAAAACAAGAACAGGGAAAGCATGCTCCATGCAGTTTAAATCAGTTTAAGATTGTCGAAGCAAGTGCTAGATCCGCACCCACGTTTTTATTTTGGCAAAAGGGAGGTTGAAGTTGAGAGTGTGAACACACTTGTTGTCGACCTACTTGTCCAGTTCATCCACGGGGGTCCCAGATCCCCCAAATCCGCAGTAACAGCCGTAGTTACTGAAATCCAGCAAGGGGTGACTGCCTGGAATGCTGCACAGAATCACATGGTGGAACTGCCAGAGGGCTCTGGGCTGACTGGCCTTGCTGCCAGCTGCTACAATAGGGGAAAGAGGAACAGGTGTCAATTTCAACCAGGAGTGATGGCCAGACATCCAAAACAAAGGCGTGAAACAGACGAGAAACTCCCTGGAGTTACCTGCCAGGAGGACCACAACCAGCAGCGAGAACATCCTTCTGAAGCAAATCTCCACCAAAGCTCTCGACCTGAAATTTTCCAAAGGAAACAAAACATGCGCTACAGGATACTCAGCAGGTTCCGTGGAGAGAGAGACAGGGTTAAAGTTTCAGGTCAGAACTGGCAAACTGTCTTTATTTTCTGTACCTCGGTGCCGGGATGTGGTTTTTGTCCAAAGGTTCACTCTCTGATCTTTGTAAGGGCGGTACAGCCTTGATAAAGCAAAAAAAGATGCATTTGCATTCTTGGGTTTTGTGATAAAACAGGATTGATAAAGACAGTTGTTCCTGTTGCTTGCAATATAACCTCGCCTATTGGCACACTTTGCTGAACTGACACATACCAGGAGCTGTGCTTCAGAGGGAAATTGGGTTGTCGGTGATGGTTCAGGGAAACTGGGAGTGTAAGTGTTACAATCCCCTTAAATATCCATAACCTTTACAAATGTATCATCATATCCAGTGCCTGGCTGGAAACCAGGAGCAGGAGTAGAGCACTCACACCTTTACAGCCTACTCTGTCATTCAATGTAATCATGGCTGATCCTCTCTCTCAACACTATTCTCGCTTTCCCTCCATTCCCTTTGCTGCCTTTATTATCTAAAACAATCTCTCTTTCTTGAATATTTTCAGTGCATTGTCCTCCACAACCTTCTATGGTAGAGAATGCCACAGGATCACTACCCTGTAAGTAAATAAGTCATTGCTTATCTGAGTCCAAAATGGCGTACTCTGTATCCTGAGACCCTGTGCCCTGGTTCTAGACTCCCCAGCCAGGGGAAACATCCTTTCTGCATTTGTCCAGCCCTGTTAGAATTTTACACATTTCAATCAGATCCCCCTCCTTCTAAACTCTAGTGACTAAAGGCCTAGTCGAACCAATCTCTCCTCACAGGATAGTCCTGCCATCCCCAGTATCAGCCTTGTGATCTTTTGCTGCGCTCCCTCCTTGGCAAGTATATCCTGTTTTAGGTAGGGACACCAAAGCTACGCACAATACTCCAGGTGTGGTCTCACCAAAGCCCTGTATAACTGCAGTAAGACATTCCTACTTCTGAACTCCATTCTCTTGAAGGACTACATGACAAGATTTCACATTTTATGGTATTTACTGTAATAAACATAATAGAAGCAATATTATCTAAATACTATTCCCCGGGGAATTTATTGTCTAAACTCTTAAACTGGTAAAATATCTCCCCCCCCGCACTGTTATAATTAACTCTGTTCCTTAAGTGGAAACATCATTTTCCAGAAACCAGTCAAAAATTATTCTCAACTCCCAAGATATGGTTTTCTATTCCAGTTGAATGAGTTCCAATCCCCGAACAGATTTCCCCACAAGGCCAGAGGACTTGGAGACCCTTTCTTCTAGTCAACCTGGGTGAATTTTCCAATCTGGTTTAAATCATCTGTTATGACTGAGGGAAGAAATGAGCTGGTAATCAATCCTAGTACTCCACAAGGCAGATCAAAAGTGTAATTTATTTAATTACCAAAATGGTCAATTTGTACTTCTTCATTAATTATCAAGAACAAAATAAACTTTCACCAGGTTTCTTCAATAAACTCAAAAAGAACTTATTTATTAGAAACAAACTTACTCTTTACACAAGTTGTGAAACTGGTTATCCCTTGCTACTATGCAGAATTTAATTATATCCCTCTTACTCCTAGCATACACAGACAACATGTATCAGCAGAGATATTGAGTTTGGTAAATAAAGGTGAAAAAGGAGCAACACCATTGTAGGTCAAGGGTACAAACTGAGAAGATAGAATGGGTTAACTTGCCACAATTCCTTTGATTTCCTGTTAATGAGAATAAATTGCTGACAGTTGCAGAATAATGGAAGATCTTCAGGCCAGGATTTATATTCAGGTGGGAAACTGTTAGGTCTCTCAATATTTGAAACTTTAAAAAGTTTTCAAACTATTACTTATACTTCACACTACTTTGCTTTAAGTTTTGTCTCGTACTGATTGATAGAGAGAGAGAGAGAGAACTGATTTCTGCTGCAAACTCTTCCAACTACTCATATCTAAGTCTGAAAACATAGCACATCAGTCCAGAGGCTGTTGCTAGGCAGTGAATTGCGCAAATCCCAGGGGTTTACCAATAGTTAAGGACCATGAAATATACCTTTGATTTCTCTCAAAAGCTCCGGTGGACTCTTCTTCCAAGATTACTTTTTTTTTTCAGTAAATAACAGTTCTGTTTGACATTTCAATTTTTCATTTCTAAGAAATCATATGATAAAGCTTCTTCAACCCAGAAATGTCCAAAGGTTTCCATATTCCAGGTTTTCACATTCCACAAGTATATATGTATCCCTAATAGCTCGCATAACTTTCAATCTCCCAATGCAAGCTCCGACCTGAATTCTACATTTTCTCTGCTTCAGATACAAAATAAGCTGCCCCTATCTTCCTTATCTCCCAGATTCTTGCAGAATAACCTATCGTGAGGTACAGGGATATCTCTATGAACTGAAACTGCATCGGCTTTCTATGGCCTATTTCTCTCTCAAAGTCTATTCCCGTGAAGGAAATGCTGACTAACTATCTTTTAAATCACAATTCCTTTTTATCCATCTGAACAGGCAGGTAGGGTCTCGGTTTAATGGCTCACCCAAAAGACAGCACCTCCAGCATTACAGGGCTTCCTCCACTACTACAATGGAATGTTAAGCTGATAATTGTACAATCTTCAGTGCCATTTATCACTCCTCAGTTACTGAAGCAGTCTCTGTCCAAATGCAGCAAAACCTGAACAATACCCAGGCTTGGGTTGACAACTGGCAAGTAACAGTTGTGCCACGCAAGTGCTGGGTAATGACCACCCCCAACAAGAAATAATCTATCCATCGCCCTTGACATTCAACAGCATTACCATTGCTGAACCCCCCTCCCAAATATCAATATCCTGGGGCTTACCGTTATGCTACAACAGCAGGTCACAGGCTAGGAATCCTACAGTGAGTTACTCCTGCTTCAGCCCATATGCCATTCACAAGGCACAAGTCAGGAGTGTGCTGGAATACTCCCCACTTGCCTGGATGGGTACAGCACCAACAACACGCAAGAGGCTTGACACCATCCAGGACCAAACAGCCCACTTGATTGGTACCACATCCACAAACACCCATTCCTTGCACCACCAACGCTCAGTAGTAGCAGGGTGTACTATTTACAAGATGCACTGCAGAAATCCACCAAAGATCCACAGACAGCACCTCCCAAACTCTCAATTACCATCATCTAGAAGGACAAGGACAGCAGATAGAGGGGAACATCATTAGCTGCAAGTTCTACTCCAGGCCACTCACCATCCTGACGTGGAAATATATCGCCCTTCCTTTGGGGGCACTGGGTCAAAATCCCAGAACTCCTCCCATAACGACATTGTGGGTATATCGACAGCAAACAGAGTGCAGCAGTTCAAAAAGGTAGCTCATCGCCACCTTCTGAAGGGCAGATAGAGATAGGCAACAAATGCTGACCCAGCCAGTGATGCCCATATCCAGGAATGCATTAAAAAATACCTAGCCTGAATAGGCCCTATTACACACTGGCCACCTGATCACTACTCCAATCTGACCTAACAAACCTCTGACCACCCAACTGGGACAGGCTACCTTCCAGCCCAATGCAACCTTACTGCCCCCAAAAACCTAGTTACCCACCCAGCTACTAACCCACTCCTTCACCTGCCCAGTATACCTCTACACACTTACCCATCTATCCATCTCACTTATCTGCCCAGTCACTCTGGTACTCACCTCACTCTCTACCCATTCACCCATCTACATAATTACCCACCTCACTACCAAGCCAATTATTCACTTTCCCACCTCACACACCTTCTCATTCACTCCCCTATCTGCCTCACACATCTACACAGCCAACCACAAACCCACCATTGACTCACAACCCCCTGACTCACCCATTCATGTATCCATGCACTAATCCACACTCACTGACAGGACCTTAAACGTACCTTCGTATATAGTTACTGCTGTAAGAATGGAACATGTCCTCTCTTCCCTGACCTTACTCTCTGCCAGTGGTGTTCTCTAGCTAGTACTCTGTTGTGCAATTCTTCGATGACCAAGATCAGAAGATCCTGTGCATTGCAGCTGCTTGGAAGGTTCAAGCCAGACCTTACAAAAAAATAGTCACTGTTCCATATCTATTTTCCCCTTATTGAAAGGTGCTGACTTCTCACTGGAATAGTCACCCACAGGTTACAAATGCCCTGGGTATTTCACTAGTGTGCCATGCCCATTAATGGGACACTATTCTGCTGGCAATCACAATGCTGCCAACAACTTGCATTTATAGAGTTAACGTTGTTATTGTATCAAAATCTCTCAAAGCAGGAGCATTGTGAGATAAAAGTTGCCAAAAGTGTTGTTCTACAAGTAGCAGTCACCCCATAAGTGTAACAAGTGTTAATATTCTTTCCCCCATTGCTGCTGACATTGGGATTGGACCCTGACTTCACTAGGTTCAGCTACAGACTGGTTTCTAACCAGAGACTTGCTGTCCAAAGCTGAAGTACATTTCCCATTGCTTCTAGATCTGTGGGCTCAGGCGTGCAGGTTGTGATCAACTAGTTGACTGCAGGGTCTCTGGCAGTCGATCCCTCCACCCACCTGCATTCCCTGACCATGCCTGTCAGTCGTGCATGGTGTCTGCTTCTGGAAACCATGTAACTAGAGAAAGGGTGCACACTCTTAACAAGCTTTACCAGTTTACAATATCTTGTTACAATTTGTTCCAAATGGGGGTGAAGCATGTTTTGTGGTGGCAATGCAAACAAGTGAATAAGAAGTATACTAGGAATTGATGTGTGAAGCCAGTATATTGCAGTACTAGAAAAATAGGAGACTATTCAGCTCATCAAGTCAATGCAGACTCTCTGAAAAAGCGGCTTAGCTACTCCCAGTCCTCTGCCCAATCCCTGTAAATGCGCATATTATTTTCTTAAGCAGTTTATTTAATAAAACAATGTTGGACAAACAAAAATTATGGGAAACTCTGTCGCACCTTACATCCAACACGAGTTAACCAGCATCCCCAGGAACAGATTGCGACCAGAGAAGAGTGTATACACTTGAAAGCAGCAGAAACATTCCAGATGTTCCAGAGGTGTGGATCCAGGAGCCTTCCTGCAGCATTGCCAGCAGAGTGCCATCATGAATTGCAAAGGGAAGTAACAATGAGTGACAAACCTGAACTATCTAAAAAGAAAACAAAAATGAACAATTTCCATGAAGAATGGGAAAAGAACTTCTGTTCACAAGTGTAAAAGATAAGAGTGTTTGCATCATATGCCAGCAAAGTATATTGATATGTAGAAGGGTGAATTTGGAATGACACCATACAACAATGCAAGGTAGTATACTGTTCAAGGGAAATCTTCGGACAAAGAAAGTTGACGAGCTGAACAGAGTTTTGGAAGCTCAAGTCTTTTTATTTCTAAACCAGCATTAGAAGGTTAAGCCTGCAGTGAAGCATCATTTCATGCTTGCCATCTCTGGAAAAACACAAGAAATCGTTCAGTCGAAGAAGTAATCAAAGCAGTATGGCTATGGCTGCTGACTCTTTATACAATGTTTTTAAAAGCACAGAAGAAATAATAACAGCAATCCAGAACATGTTAATTGGTGCTTCCACAGCAGCTAGGCGAGTAAAATCTTTGAAGACATCTATCAGCAACTACAGCAGCACCTGAAGGACTGTGAATGCTTCTCACTGCAGTTTGCCCAATCCATCAACATAGACAAACAAATTTTTTTTGTGTGCAAGGTGTTTAAGGATATAACAACGACAGAGCATCTTTTCACCCATTTGCCACTTAAAGACAGAACACAGGGTGACGATAACTACCACAAATTCAAAAGGTAGAGGCTTGAGAAAAACATTCCAGTCAAGAGCCACCTTCCATCACAAAGTGATGGTGCACTAGATATGCTTGGCGCAAATTTTGCAAAAATGATCGTGATTTCCCCTCTTTTGTCAATTACCACTGTAATAATTTCACCAACAAGCAATAATGCGTAGAAGTATGGACTTTTCTCATGTAATTAAAGTTGTTAAAATAGTAAACACAATTCAGCACCACTTGTTTAAATCCTTAGTTGATGAACTCAATGCTGCCTGCGGTGATTGTGTATGCTGATGTGAGGTGGTTAAGTGGAGGGGAGGTCCTGTGCAGATTTTTAGATCTGGTGCCTGAAATCATCAGTTTTCTTAATTCAGGGAGTGAAGCTTGCAGTGAGGTGTTAGATAGTGCATGTCTGTTCGACCTCACATTATTTACAGACAGAACGTCAAAACTGAACGAGCTGAACTGCGAACTGCATTGAAAGGACAGATGTTTAGCACATATGATCAGTGCTGTGAATGCATTTAAATTGAAATTTTATCTGTGGTCCATTCAATTTAAAAATAAAATGTTGCAACACTTCCTGAGTCTGGAGAAAATACCCAGAAAACATCGATGCACACCTGAGGAAGTTAGCAGAGAAACTCAAAACAGGCGATTTCTGGATTTAAATGTAATGGAACTTATTGTCATGTTAGTCTCAGGTCCATACTTCAAGCAGACAGTGATGGTTTGGCTGCAAAATTCCTTAAGGTGTTTGATTTACAAAGCAGTGGAGTTACATGGAGATAGTTATAACGCAAAATGATAATGAATCAAGAATCAGATCAAGGGCTGAGAGATTTGGAGACTCAGAAAAATATCTATTTCCATTCTTTGCTTTTAAAAAAGCTGACTTTGTTGTTTCACAGAAGTGTTTGGAGGTATTCCCCGAAATAAAGATAATCAAGTACAAGTGTCACACCTACATTGCAGATATCCATTTCACACACAATATATAACAAGCATACTTAAACTACAATCCAGACTTCAAAGCATTGGTAGATAATGTGCAGTCACATTGCCATACCAAGACTTGGTGAGAAGATGACAAATTTTAGATTTATAGACCGGTAAAAATAAACGGTTTATTCTACATTTTGTTTGATGTAGATCCTGGGACGCACTTAAATTCAAGTAATCTTGTCCTTAAAAAGGTTAGAGACAACTGTTCCAGGTCTCTTGGTGACTTGTTTTCTCTCTTCTACATCCTAATCTGCACCCTTTCCTCTTGCTATTACAGCCACTTTTAATTTCAGCTGCCTCACGTAGTCTTCTTTCCCAAATCCTAAGCCCTTCTGTTCAGTCTGCCTTGACCTTCCTATTCTCTACCACCATCTCAGGCTTAACACCCTCTTGAATAAATATTGCAGTATTCTTTTGTTCTTCACTTGACATGCCGGGAAGGTCCACTGCCTCCTTGCTCCATCTTCTTGTTAAAGCTACCTTTAATTTGGCTACTTAATAAGAAATCTTGCAGACAATCAAGTACTGAAACAATGATTTAAATTTTATTACATGTAGCAACTAAAATAAGACCCCTCAAGTATGCAAGTTAAGCCTCACAGCTCAATTTGGCTATTACCCGATTAATGATGGAATCTGGCCAGGATTCCACCAACAGTGTCTGTGTTTGGAAAGACCCAGGGTTTGATCCTTCTGCAGTGCAGTTCTGCTACTAACTTGTTCTGGTGTTGCATTCTTTTACAATTTTCTCTCTTTCAAGTTTGTAATGTGACATTACAGATGATTCAATAGATTCTCTCATCACCAACATCGATTATCCTTTTAGAGACCTCATGCTTGTAGCTTGCCTTCTAATCAGAAGTAGCTCCTCTGTTCTTTGTTACATTCGAGGTTAGCTGTCAGTTTAAAACAAGAGGTTTTCCTGTAATTAAACCCTTAACTTCTTCTGCAGGGCAATCCTTATTCTTTGTGGCAATGAATAATCCTGTTTATCAAGCAGCTGTCAAAGCTGTTGTTATCTCTTTTCTCCCAGGAAACAGATTATGTTGCTTCAATTCTTTTCCAGGAGCTAGCTAATTCACATGCTGCTGTGCATTCTTTCTTTATAACAGTGTCTCCTTGTCTGTTCCATCTCGAGAAACTGTTTATTCCAGAACTATTGCCGATTCTTTCAATCCGTAAACAGTTATTAAAGTTGTGACATTTACACTGTCACACTGCTCTCTGGCTTGTTTTCCGACTCACCGTGCCCTCTGGGAGGTGAGTTGTCTAAATCCTACCTGTCCTAACCACCCTTCCCAGCGTTAATCTTGTGGACTCTGCCAGGAGCCCACCTATTACCCTTTCCAAATCTCTTCCTTAATTGTCAGTTAACTTGAATCAAATGCCTTAATATCCATGAATCAAAAACAGCAAATAGATCCATGTCAACTAAGTGAGCATTTGTTTATTGAGTTGGTTGTGCTTTCATGTGAAGAGTGAATCACAAGCTTCTGGGTTCAAGTCCAGTGCAGGGGTTGAGCATAAAACTGAGGCTGACACTGAGAGTGCTGCATTTTTTGGAGGTACCATCCACCTGCTCAGGTACAGCAAGGAATTCTTCTTGGTATCCTAAAATCATAGAATGGTTACAGCACAGGCAGTGGCCATTCAGTCTATCAAATCTGTACTGACTCTGCACTGAGCACTTCACCCAACAATCCAATTCTCTCTTGAAAACCTTGATTGAATCTGCTCGTACCGTAATCTCAGGTAATGCATTCCACTCACTGCATGAGAACACTTTTCCTCAAAGCACCCTCTCCCTCTGTCAGACAAGTTATTTTTTTCCCTTCCTAAATTCACTAAAAATCATAGAAAACATCTATTAAAATGATAACAACCATTGTTGGCTCCTGGTTACAAATAGCAGGCTCTATATATGTGAAGTCACTGGTATTAAGAGGAGGAATGGTATAATGCAGTGTTAGTTGTAAGAACCAATAGATGATGCCACGAGCTTATGTGTTCAATATGAAGACAGCAGCTGAACTGACATGCAGTAACCACACAATCCCAGTGTGCAAGCTAGCCATTCAGCCCATTGAGTCCATACCGATCCTTCGATGACCATCCCACTCAGACCCAACATCCCATCCCATCCCATCCCAGTAATCGCTGACAGCCTGGTTGAGTTCCTGAACTTCAGTTTCTCCTGCCTACAATTTCCCATGATCTTCAAGGAAAACAAATAATCACATTTACACAAGAGCTTTTGAATGCTTGCAGTTTCTGCTATTGAATCTTTATTTGCTTTACAGCATTGACAAAGACTCTAGTGGCTGCCCTACCCTTGCCTTGGTTTGATGATTTGTCATTTGGAGATCTCCTGTATCACGTTTTATCTTCTCCTCTTAGGATTGATGTGTTTTGCTTCCAGACCTCAGCTTCACTAAACATCTCGATGGCTTTCTCGTGAGTCAGATCTTTTATGGACTGTAATAAATATCTCCACCAGACTGTAGAGATCATTATTGAAATTGTCCATGTTGCATCTTGACCTTTCAAGAATTTTATTAGATTGAAGGTTGAAATATTTATTAATGGCTTCCAAGACCCTTTCAAATCTGTTCGGTGCTTCATTTAACACTAGGCAAACAATAAGACCATCCACTAAACTCCCAATCATGTAGTTACCCACTGTTGCCAACTTGTTGTGTGTTGGTTTCTTCAAGTCTGAAGTGGTCTAGTGTGGATTAAAATGTCCACCTCCCTGGTCTAAGCAGAAGAGGCTGTTGAGTAAACAAGTATATTGCATCCTTGCAACTATTTACAGCGTACACAAATATAATCAACATTACTACAACTCTAGCCAAAGGTCTGTCTCCTACAGCTCCTCCTTTCATCTCTGACCAAGTCCCCATGATATCATTACAGTGGGTGGTGCTCGTGCACTCAATCAGGGATTAACCCTTTCAGATTCATATGCAATAAGGAAGATTCCAATTTGAAGGGTGCTAAAGTAATTGACTATGAAACAGACAGCAGAAACTTCAGAAATCCAGCCACTGTTCAGGCTCCCCAATATCAAACCCGTAATTATTAAAAACCACATTGCTGTAAAAACTCAGCAGGCCTGGCAGCATCTGTGAAGAAAAAAAAATCAGAGTTAACGTTTCGGGTCCGGTGACCCTTCCTCAGAAGGCCTGGTTTCATACATAGAACATAGAACTGTACAGCACAGTACAGGCCCTTCGGCCC
>NC_063355.1:10031525-10033370 GCF_021869965.1 Rhincodon typus
CCTGCTGAGCTTTTCCAGCAACTTTGTTTTTGTTCCTGATTTACAGCATCCACAGTTCTTTTGGTTTTTATTATTAAAAACCACCCCCACATTAGGACAAAGCTGGGCTCTAGCTCTCCTCACAGGTGGTTGCTGCTCCAACAGTACCAAGTGCTCAGGGGCATGGAGCTCCTCAGGTTGAAAGCCAGCTGGCCACAGCTCACCTCCCGACCCAATCCTGAATGCTGTCCTCTCACTCCATGGTTGGGAGAGCAAATGTGAAGAGTGAGACAGGATAATGAATTTTCTTTTTTTAGAAACAGTGAAGGCCTCACCACCAGCTTCAAAGGTGAATAATGACCAGTGAGGTGAATAAGCAAACTGTGGGCAATGTACTTGCAGCCAGGATTGTTTGTACATCATGGAATTTAACGCTGCAGGAGTGGAAGCTACAGAGCGAAAACAGCTCTGGGGAGGACAACAGTGTGACGGATGGATTATTTCCAGAAAATACCACTTTAGGATGAACCACACCAAATACCAAAGGAAAGGGAGATCTGAAGATCAAATAAAACTAGAATGAGACACACATGGAAAGTTTCAAATAATTTATTAGGAATTTTAAATGAAATCTGAAAAAGGGTTACAGAGCCAGAGATGACATTTCTCAGATTGCAATAACTTACTGGCAAAAAAAAATAGACAGAAATGTAAAAAGGATTAAAAAGCAAAAAACCTCTGCCTGGCAGTACAATGCACTGGGGGAGCAAGACATTATTTACCAAACACCATTTCATTTAAAAAGAAAGACAGACTTTCACTTGTATAGCGCTTTTACTGACCACCAGACATCTCAAAGTGCTTCACAGCCAATGAAGTACTTTTTATGGAAGTATGGTCACTGTTGTAATTACGAAATGTGGCAGTCAATTTGCGCACAGCAAGTTCCCAATAACAACGGCATGTTAATGACCAGATAATCCATTTTATTTGTGTCTGATGTTGACTGAGGGATAAATATTGGCCAGAGTCCCTGGGATAATTCCCCTGCTCTTCTGCAAATAGTGCCATGGGATCGTGTACATCCACCTGAGAGAGTGGACGGGGCCTTGGTTTAACGTCTCATCCGAAAGACGGCACCCTCCGACAGGGCAGCACTCCATCGGTACTGTACTGGAGTGTCAGCCTCGAATTGAGAGTTCAAGCCCTGGAGTGGGACTTGAACCCAGAACCTTGTGACCAATAGGCGAGCATGCTGCCAACTGAGCCACAGCTGATAGAACAAAAAAACAACAAAATGATTTCAACAAAAAAAAAAAAAATTGCTCCCCAAGATGCATTTTTACAAAATAGCGTTTATTGCTGTCACAAACAAGTGTTTGTTTGTAATTCCAGTAGTTTTTTTTTAAAAAAATCAAGAGCAAAGCTAGCAACTCTCCACAGAACTGTCAGTTTAACCACTGACAAAGGACAAGTAAATGCCCCTGGAATAAACTGACAGAGAATCGCAGCATTTAATGCCCTAAAAATCTTATCATTTTAAACAGTTTTCTGTTTTGCTTTTTCTTTTCACTGTAAGCGCTAAACTGGCCTTAATCATCTTTTTAAAAAAAAAAATCAATTCCTGTGTCTTTTTTTTCTTCCTCCCTCTAAAACACATTAATTAAAAAAGTATTTTACAATAATTCAATGTGACTCTTTCTGTCTGTGATTATGTCATATATTAAATGTGTCATTAAACCCATGGGGAGGTAAGGAGAAGCCTCCTCAGGTCAACTTGATTCCTCATCTTTCAAAACAAAAGGTTCTGATGTTCGTATACATGTTCTTTACTCACTGCTGCTTGTGGGGGGGGGGGGGGGGGGG
>NC_063355.1:10033470-10040556 GCF_021869965.1 Rhincodon typus
GGGGGGTCTCCTTCTCCAGCAGGTTCTGAAGGACTGTGCTCCATTCAATGAACAGACAGCGAGGGGTCCCCCTGCAACCTTCTGCTGACATTATTTAATGCTGACCACCAGTGGGTGCTCAGGAAACAGCTTTGGCTTCCTCTGCTCCTGAACCCCTCTCACTCGCTGATACCCCAGCAGAAAACAACTACATGAAGGAGGCTCGGGACATGGGTGGGGGAACTGGGAGATTAAAAGAAAAACTTAAAATGCAGTGTATACGCACCCCCCCTTCAAAAAGAATGATCACAAGTCCTACCACCACTTCCCCTCCCAACAACCCCAACGTGCAAGTTTGCCCTTCACAGTAAACAGTGGTATGACTTGATTTGGCTCTACTGCCCTTGCTCAGGAAACTCCCTTCTTCTCATATCTACAGCTGAGAAGGCATTGTTTCCCACGTTACATTACGCACGGTGACTTACTTCGCCTGTTGCTACTAAATGGAAGTACAGGCTGTTTTACAAGAGTTTAAAAAACAAAAAACAAAAACAGACTAAGCACGTACAAGTACTACAGATAAAAACTGGGAGAGTTGACAGCTTTGTGGAAGTGACCAGCTGAGGTAAAACAGTGGTAGCTAGAGCAACAACCATTCTTATCTCAAACTAGGGTCAAAAATGGAGACCTGACCTGGCCTACACAACCTTTATAGATATGTAGTGTGTGGATTTTATTACTTTTATTTTGTTTAGCAGCTTTATGACCTCTTGAGGTACCATTCATTTCCTACCAATGTCCTTCATTTAAATGAGAAGTCAAAGAAAAAAAGCAATTCTACAGTAAATTAGCCCCTTACGACATCAACTACAGAATCTCCTGGGAAGTCAAAGGTCATCTACAGTATTGCTAAGTCTCAGGCTGTGTAGGGGCCTTAGGTCTCAGCTTTTCTCAAAAAATACTACCGTACTCAAAAAAGAACCTTTTGTGCAGAAGGCAAATACAAATCCAGCTTGTTCTATTTACATATTTTACAGAAACGTTTTATCCAATTTCAGAAAAAAATACTTTTATGATTCATAGTGTTTTTTTTACCAAAATATACATTTTTGTCCTGCAGATGTTGTTTTTTTTGTTCCATGATAACTGGAATTCAGTGTTAATAGATGACATTTACAAAGAATATCAAAATAAATTGTATTTAGACAAGATTCCATTTTCTTCAGGAGTGTTTTACATTATCCTCTTTAGCTCTTAGTCATTAAAAACAATATCTGGCAAAAAAAAATGGTCAAAAAATGAAGAAAAATGTCCTTAGCAAAATATTCTAATACAATCACAGAACTCCCATTTTAAAATAACGCATCTAAACACTTTCAAATAAGCAACAACAAAACAGACACTGCTTAAAACTGGTCGATCATTAAGCTAAAAAAAATAAAATAAAATAAATTAAACAAAACAAAAATCAGGAAAAACAAAAGCGTAAACTTTTATATGTTAGTGAAGGAGTGAGATGTTTTCTTCAGTTGATGGGGTGGGGTGGTCGGAGTTGAGTTTATGGTAGTAAGTCAGTGTGTGCAGTAAAATTATTAAAAAGTCGCCTGAGCTCCACCAAAACCCATGTTTTCCCCCTCCTCTTGCTGACGGGCTGGGGCCCTGCAGGAAAAAAAAGAATACAACAGTTGCTATTACTGGAATGAAAACCTTGACCCAAACACGACAAAATATGTCAATTTGCTTTCAGAGGAAATAAACTGCAATTTTCCTATCCTTTGTTTGCCCTGGGAATACAGAAATGACTTGGGAATATATTCACCTTCGGGGAACAAGGTCCGAGAGACCCTCATGTGCTACACAGCAGCAACTCTAACCACTCCAGAGACAGAGTATGTTGGCCCTTTCAGTGATATTGTTGAGCCTTGAAAACATTGAATCACTTTGTAAAGAATCAGGAAAAAGGATCTCAATGCGACTCAGGGCTATAGGACATGTCACAATCAAGAGGGTGGATCAGATGTTAGGCATGTCCCAAAATATGCTCCCCACCAAGGCCAATATGTCTTTCCAAAGGTGTGACACCTAGAACTGCTCATAGCAACTCCAGGTATGAGCTAACTGAGATTGTAATATCTTTTGTCCTTGGCAATGGTAATGATTTGTATATACGCGTATACATAATGAGTACCTAAGCATCTGACTTCCAGGGAGCTGAATTGGAAAGATCTTGAAAACAGAGATGTACAGTTAACTGGACTTCACAAGCTTCAAAATCTCCCCTCCCCCTACCGCATCCCAAAACCAGCCCAGCTTGTCCCCGCCTCCCTAACCTGTCCTTCCTCCTACCTATTCCCTCCTCCCACCTCAAGCCCCACCCCCATCTCCTACCTACTAACCTCATCCCGCCCCCTTGACCTGTCTGTCCTCCCTGGACTGACCTATCTCCTCCCTAACTCCCCACCTACACTCACCTTTACTGGCTCCATCCCCGCCTCTTTGACCTGTCTGTCTCCTCTCCACCTATCTTCTCTTTTATCCATCTTCTATCCGCCTCCCCCTCTCTCCCTATTTATTTCAGAATCCCCTTGCCCTCCCCCATTTCTAAAGAAGGGTCTAGGCCCAAAATGTCAGCCTTCCTGCTCCTCTGATGCTGCTTGGCCTGCTGTGTTCATCCAGCTCTACACCTTGTTATCTCATGTACAGTTAACTCATCTGTTTGATGTAACACACAGAGTGTGGCTGCCTGCATTAACCACACCGTCGACCAGAGGGACCCAAACTGCAAACTGTGCCTCTGAAACCCAGCCACTGCTGCTAAAACCAGGCCTGCAGCAGTTAAGTGGAAGGTGCATTCAGACTCCTGGAGATGTTGACATCATTCCAAGTAGTTCAATGCACAAACAAATGGCTTAACATGAAAGAGAGATGGCTTGCTGGTTTTCTAACACTGCATTGGAGGTTTTGGTGGAAGGAGCAACCCTGAATCTAGAGGGGTTAGAAGTGGTGAGATTGCTGACAGGACAACTGTCCTAAAGACCTGGATGCAGTGAGAAGTTGCAGTACCTCACACAAGGTCGGTGAACACACCTTCAAACATGCTATGAGCTGCACCATTAGCTTCAACTGCTGCTTAATCACTACCCTCACACGTTAACCTAGCAATATTAAACAGGACTCATATCTAACACTGTAATGCTTACTTTATCCTCACTGTGCCAATCCCATAACCACATCTCACAGTGTGCATTCACTTGGTAGCCACATCAACCCAGCATAATGTACAACATGCACTGTCACAATTCACACATTCTTGCTAGAAAGTAAAGTATCAGAACAAGCTAGCCAGTAATATAAAAGCAGAAGTAAGTGTTTCTACAGGCGTGTAAACAGAGAAAGAGTAACTAAAGCAAGTGCTGGTGCTCCAATAGTGCATTTGAATGTGGAAAACCAGGAAATAATGGAGGTATGAATTAACAGGTATTTATTTGTAACTCTCTCCACTGTAACTGACTTGGAAAACTTCCCAAAGCCTAGGGTCTTAAAAGAAGTGGCAGCAGAGATAGTTTTAAACTTCTAAAGTTCTTTAGATTCTGAAAGGGTTCCAGCTGATTAGAAAATAGCCAATATAACACCTTTATTCAAGATAGGAAGGGAACAAAAAGCAAGAAACTACAACAGGCCATTTAGTCAATATCAGTCTGAGGAAAATTGCTAAAATCAATTATTAAAGTCATTATAATAGGATACTTTGAAAATTTTAATGTGATCAGGGCAGAGTCAAAATGGCTTTAAGAAAGGGACACTGTGTTTAAGTATTTTATTAGAGTTCTTTGAAGATGTACCATGAAAGGTGGATAAAGGGGAACCTGTAGATGAGGCGTACTTGGATTTACACAAGGCATTTGACAAGGTGCCACAAGGTAAGGGGGCAACATACTAGCTCAGCTAAAGGAAGCGTTTAGCAAACATTTCTTCACCCAGACAGTAGTCAGCCTGTGGAATTCACTGCTACAAGAAACTGTTGAAGCCAAAAACATTGAAGACTTTCAAGAAAGTTGTAGATGCAGATCTTAGAAATAAAGGGATCAAATGATATGGGCAAAAAGGAGGAACGGGGCACTGAGTGAGATGATCAGCCACAATTATGTTGAATGGCAGAGTTAATTCGAAGGGCCAAACAGCCAGCTCCTGCACCTACACTCTATGTTTCTATGAAGCAGGGAATAGGGATCATTGGCAGATTGACAGGCTGGAACAAGTGCAGTGCCCCGGTACCAGCAGAAGCAATGTCACTGGGGCAAAATCCTGGACTTCCTTCCTAACAGCACGGTAGGTGTCCCTACATCTTAACAACTGCAGTGATTAAAGAAAGTAGCTCATCACCGTCCTTTCCAGCACAATTAAGGATAGGCCTAGCCAGTGACACCCACATCCCATTGATGAATAAAAACATTTTGAACTAATTTTCTCAGCTACATTTCCAATCTGATTTGCACAGTCTAGTCATAGGTTGAAACCAGCAATAATTACTGGTGAATCAGGAACTGGGGTGAGTTCATTGGTATCTCACTTGAATTACTTCGTGTACAACTTGAGCAAAAAGGGACGGTGCAGATTGAAGGCTGCACTGCTCTCCCACCTCCTGGATGGTTGTGAGAGTTGGTCCCAATTCAATTCCCAAGATCAACTAACCCTGGACAGACTGGGGATCAAAGCCTGGTCCTCCAATCACAATTCAGGATATTACAAGGAGTCAAGGCTATTGAACAATAATAACTCATACAAGATAACCAAGCAATTGTTTTAGAGCAACAGCATTTAAAAACTTACTTCCTTTTTCAGATTTTCGAGCCTCTTCTTTAGTGGTAACCATTTGTGAAAGCTGTCGCAATCAAAGGCCCCTGGAACAAACAGAGAGAGGTGGGGGAGGTAGACTTAGACAGAGGTCAGTAAAACCAGGGCTGTCCTGACAGTCAGTTAACGTATCATCAGGTCATTGAATCACCCTGGGTCATAGCGCACAAGCAGTTTTTGAAATAAACGTATTGCTGGCAGCTTCTAATTGTGGAGGGCTCGAGGGACCTCAGGGTGTAAGAGAAGCTGTGATGTGGAGGTACCGGTGTTGGATTAGGGTGGACTACATTAGAAGTCACACCACACCAGATTATAGTCCAACAGGTTTCTTGGAAATCACAAGCGTTCTTAGCGCTGCCCCTTCATCAGGTGACAAAGGAACAGCGCTGCGAAAGCTTGTGATTTCAAATAAACCTGTTGGATTATAACCTGGTGTCATGTGACTTCTGACTTTGTAAGAGAATCTAATTGGACAGGGGAGGGCCCAATGGGAGCAGCTTTAGCTCGTATTTCTGACATTCCAACAGACTCCACTTCTTTGGCTGTGTAGTGGCCTGGATTGAGATCATTAAATTATGCTATTAAATGTTAGCAAATCCCAAGACATCCTACCATCAGACACCCTGCAATCAGCAGGGGCTACGTACATGCTACAGCAGCCATAATGGGATGCTTTTATTTATTTAATTCTCAGGACATGTCCCACACTGGTAGGAGCTGCATGTATTGCCTATTTGTAGGTAATAGGCTTTTCTCCTTGAACCACTGGTAGCAGTTTTAATACATCAAAAGGCAGTTCAGAGACAGCCATGTTGGTGCAGGGATTGATGTCACAGACAAGACAGACCAGGGAGGGATGTTGGGGCTTTCCTTCTCTAAAGCACATGGTTATAAGAAGCTTGTTTTGCTAGCCTGGGAATCGCAGGTTTGAGACAGGGTTTGAAAGAACTGCCAATTCACTAATCCAGAACTGTCATCTGGCGGCGTTGTTCCAGGAATAGGGATCCATGAAACCACCCCAGCACATGAAAGAACGGTTTTCCAGGGATGGTGAAGTTTTACCTCCACTCACCTCACAGTATCCCGGGGAGTAATGAGGCTTCCGCATACCATTCTGAGACACCCCACCCTATTTCCTCAATTAAATTAGTGCCAGGTCTGCCCACAAGGACGGGGAACCATGGTAGGAGCCCTGCCTGAGATTCACCAAATGGGGCAAGAGGTGTTATTTTATAGCAAAACCCCTCCACACTTATTCTCTGAAGGTTGGAACATCACACCTGTCCACAAGCATTCCCAATTCTATTCCTGCTTGGGGAGTTTCCATTCCCATCCTGGAGCATTCCCAATCCTGTTCCTGTTCTGGGGAGTTTCCATTCCTATCCTGGAGCATTCCCAATCCCATTCCCATTCTGGGCAGTTTCCATTCCCATCCTGGAGCATTCCTGCTCCTATCTGAGGGCACTTACAGTCCCATCCCAAAGGGTATTCCCGCTCCCAGGGGTGTAAGATCAGGAACATAAAGATCGAATAGTTGCTGTAGGATGAAGCCTGGATGCCTCTGGAGCAATGAACCAAGCGGTGATCAAAGAGCAGTCCAACTGAAAGAGGCCTCAGAGTTAAATTAAATGCATCACAAGCATAAGCCAGTACCTGAAATGCATCTGAAATTGAGAATGACTGGGATCTTAGCCATATCTTACTGGCAGCTTTCTGACTCACTGCTGACCTCTGGTGGTGTGTGAGATGATTTACCACACAGTGACATCAGGGTGACACTTACCCCTAGACTGTGGCCGAATCCAGTGCTCGGGGCAGGGCTGGCTGCACTGATGTAACTGCTGACCCCAGAGTCCTGGTTAGCCGCACCGTACAGGTCAGCCATGGGGCCTGGGCTGGTGGTGCCCAGGAATCCTCCAGTGCGGGTTGGAGTTGAACCTACCGAGAAACAAACAGTACATCGGGACTCATTAACACAGCTCATACACACTGACTGTTTACCGAGTGACCAGACCCCAGACCAGGGACCATGTACTAATGACCCCCATGCCCTGTACCACTGCCCATTTACTGACTGAGTGTGGGATAGAGGTGATTCAGCTTCGAGGGCAGAGTGGCAATAATGCCACAGTCAGGGCAACCCGGGGGCAGGTGGGGAGGTGACCCCGGAGTAGGGGGCAGGGGAGAGTGGTGAGACCCCGGAGTGGGGGGCAGGGGAGAGTGGTGAGACCCCGGAGTGGGGGCAGGGGAGAG
>NC_063355.1:10040566-10162138 GCF_021869965.1 Rhincodon typus
AGGGGAGAGTGGTGAGACCCCGGAGTGGGGGCAGGGGAGAGTGGTGACCCTAGAGCGAGAACAACCCCAGAGCGAGTCTGGGCCAAGTGCATTTCCAGTGTGTGGCTGATCCCATAGTCGGCACAGAATGAGGATTACTCTGGGATCTGACCCTGCAGCCTGTTGGAGGGGTTTGATGTGACAACATTTTGGATAGCGTTAGATTCTACTGTGTGTTCAAACTCCCCGCTGGCCTTACCTGTCCCTCGAACCACCGCCGCTGCTGCAGCTGCTGCCATCGGGCCATATGCAGTCAGGGGGATTGCTGAGAGAGAGAGAGACACACACAGAGATCAATACAAATCCCCAGGATCCACCAAAAAAACCGTCTCAGGAGCATTGACCAGCAGTTAGGTATCACAGATACCACCCTCCATCAGCCCACTTCAGCAGAGGCCTGAGGTCTTCCAGCTGCTCGAAACAATCTGACCCTGGCACCACACAAAGAAAGCCAGACAAGACAAGACAACAATCTGACCCTGGCACCACACAAAGAAAGCCAGACAAAACAAACTCCCCTATGACCATCTGTTTACCATGTCCCTGCTCCAGCTCCAGTTTCAGATGTATTATAAACACAGTTTGTGCCTCGACACCCACAAACTGTCTTCACACAGACATTATTCTGCGTTTACAGTAAATTGATACTTTCTGGTGAGTCACTTGGACATGTAATTGAACTATCCAGACGTGGGGAAACCACAGGTTTGTTGCCCAGTCTACGAAGAGCTAGATGGTCTTAATCTGAATAGGGGAACGAGATTACATTCAAAACAACTGGTTTCGATATGTCAGGGTTAAATTTAGAATCAGAGCCACAGTCCCTGCACCCTGCCCCACCTCCCCAAATACACAGTGATCCCAGCAGTACTGACCAGTCAACACTGGCACCCTGTGGTGACTCTCACATGTTTAAATGATGTGCCAACACTCCCTGGCAAGAGTTCAGATGCCTCATGCCCATTGTGAAACTACTCTTATACTCAGTAGTCAGAAGAGGGAAAGAGGAGATAATGTTAGAATATTCAAGCCTACAATTGTTGCAATCTGTATGCAGATCCTAGACTGGCAAATACCTCCACAACTAGCCTCAATGGTGAGTTCTCCCTCACTAAACCAGTTTGAGCTGTTACAGAAGGTGATCACCTGGCAATGAGTCACAGTCTAGCTCATTGAGTGTCAGCTTTAGGGTTGTCAGATCTCAGTTACCCTGCTGGGACCGAGAACCCGTGAGCTGGGTGTACAGCACAGTCCCTGCGACTTCAAAACAGAAAATCAGGCAGCGAGGTTAAACACAAACTCATTCGAAAGGCAGGGGATTTGAAACTGCAGCAGCTGGGATTTGTGAACAACACTGCCACCTAGTGAACACACATTCACATTAATGCCAGCCCACCGAAATAAGTCATGTCTTCGTCCCTCCGCAATTTTAGTAAAATTGTAGAGTCGGGGGTGGGTGGAAACAGAGGGTCTCAGCCAGTTTTTCCCAGTGATTCTCCCAAAAACCAATCGCAAACACTCCTTAGCCAATCAGCACAGCTTCAATTACAATCCAGCAATTGGCTCAATAATTTTAGGGCCTGAATTCTCCCGTGTGCCAGCCCCCCACCCCACATGCCAGGCCTTGTTACCACATAGTCTGCCATTACACACCCCCTGTTGTTAGTCACTAACAGTCCCCATTAACAACTATTCACCCTCCCAGCCTGATCTTTAGCAACTCCTTTGTCTGTCCAACTGTCTTTCTCTCTCTTTGGGCTCTATCTTATTGTTTACTCCTTACCCCACCCACCTCCCCATTTTCTGCATAGAAACTGACGTTTTCCCAGCCACCATCAGTTCTGAGGAAGGGTCACCGGACCCGAAACGTTAACTCTGTTTTCTCCTTCACAGATGCTGCCAGACCTGCTGAGCTTTTCCAGCAACTTTTGTTTTTATTTCCACTTTGGCAGTGCCCTCAGGGTCAAGGATGACTTGCTTCCTTGGGGTGATTCTGCAGTGGCCAAGTCATCCAATCCTGCAGAAGCAGACTCTGCCACAGGAGGGGCCGGTGGTGTGTACGAGGGAGGGAGGGTGGGAGGGACACTTTGGATTCTGCTCTACATGCTGCACTCAGTGACCCTCAAAGTGGTTGGTGCCTTTGTGGAAGCTTCTTCTCCAGTGCGTGCATTTCAGGGGCAAATGATTCCCACGTGTCAGCAGGAATGTTGCATTTGTTAAGTGATGTTTTCGAGCCGTCCCTATAGCGTTTTCTCTGTCCATCTAGTGATCAATTCTCATTGCGGAGGTCGGAGTAGAGCAGTTGCCTTGCGTTGGGTGCATGGACAATGTGGCCCGCCCACATGTGTGACCAGTGCCTTGATACTGAGGATATTAGCATGGGACAGAAAACACACACCATGCTGTTGGCTGTACTGTCAGTGGGTGTGCAGGATTTTGGTAAAAGGTAATAAAGAGATAGTATATTGTAGAGTATGAGAAAGTATCAAAAATGTAAAATATTTCATTACATTTGTTCCCACTTAAATAACAGTGCAGCTGTTTGTAAAGTGAAGGGACACATATGCTGAGCATGAATGACCCAACGCCACTCTCTCCCTAAACAAAAAGGTGCTGCTTCTCTCTGGAGAAAGAAGAAGTGAGCCTGTGGCACGTGTGGTGGTTGTTGTGGGGGGAGCGTATTCACTTTGACAACAGGGAGGTAACTAGGCTCTTCTGGTTGGTTTTAACATTGTTGGTACAAACTATACCACACCCAGGTCATGACCCTTCCAGCACTTCTGTCACACCTGGATTTTTAAGAAAGTATAAACACACAAAATACTCTTCTTCACTAATTAAATTATACACGTGTGGCGGTCAGAGCAAATGGAGGCTGGACAGAGTGCTAAAGACAAGCGAGTCCCATCCTACACAGACTCACCTCCCGTTGGCCAGTCCTGGAGCAGCATCGATGGGGGCCACTGGGAGGTTTGCACCCCAGACTGGCCTGCCCGCCCAGCTGAAGATGGAAGGGTGGTGGCCGGAGGCAACAGTAAGGGACCTGGAGAGGGGAACAGAACCGAGAGAAAGGTTAAACCTCACAATTGACAAAAGTCCATCCTCTGAAAACAGGGGAGATTTTACTAATTAATCTCAAGAATGGGGTGTTATGAGCTCAGCATTGTCAAACCTGTTGGCACCAACACAGCAACATACCGGGAAACTGGTAGGTGTAACCGGGAGCGAGTCCTGTGTAACCACGACTTGCATATGAAGCAGCCTGGAAGCCTGGGTACCCTGCAAGAGAAATGACAAATTCACAAGACCACCATTGAAACGTGTTCTCACAAACAAGCTGCAGAATCAGTCTGAATGACCAACCTGCTGCACAAAGCATGGTCAAGAAAGACCAATATCAGGAGAGGCCAGAAGTGATTATCATTCCACTGTCAGCCAATCCTTGCATGTGCTCTGCTCCCCCCCACCTCACCACCATCCCACCCCCCAACACAAAATAGGGCCAGGAAGCAGCTGGGTAACAGGGTGAAAGAACCCTCCAGTCCAACGCAGTGACCTGGGAAGGAGGAGCCACAGGATTTACAATCCATGTTAGGGCCTAATACTCAGAGTCCTCATCTCCAGTACCACAGATTGCAAGACTGTTACTGTTGCTGGGAAGAGCCGGGTTTATAGGGACTCTGGCCTGGCTTTCTCTCAATAAACCCCAGGCAGCACCTTGACCTTGAAATTAGCTAGAGGTCAGAGAAAGTTGGTGGGGTAGTACTAAGCAAAGGGAAGAGGTTGAGCACATGTGGGGGAAAACAGGAAGAGGGACCCTCGGTATGCCAGGAGGAAGGTAACAGGGATTCAGCCCGGGGTGGTGGGGTTTGAGGGCTGAGAAGAAATCGCCTGATGTGCAAGTGCCCCTCTGGGGAGGGGCAAGCGTAGAGCAAGGGTCCCCTCAAACCGACGTAAGGAGAGGACAGAGTGGTCCTGGCCATGTGTGGGGAGGGGAGAGGGTGTACAAGGGGACAGAGGGACCTGCAAAGAGATTCTAGCATCCAGTGAATGCTCCAATTCACTGTGTGATCAACAGCAATATCACTCCTACCTAGCATGCCAATGCCCAACATGAAGGCATCCATCCCATAGGGCATCACTCGAGAACGACCTCTGGCGGTCCCTGTTGGTGACATCACCTCCTTGGGCTGGGCCTTCTTACACTCCACCTACAGCATATCAAACAGTGCTGTTAGCTCTATTTTACAGTGACTAGATACTGCCATTCTCTCACACACACAATTGCGCAGGAAGTACACAGCATAGGAACAAGAAGAAATAAGAACACTGACTGGAGCTTTCAAGAGAGTAATGGCCAAACAGTAACTCTTGGCATTGGCATCTGAATGGGCCAGTAAAGAGATGAAGCAGGTAAACTACAGCTGGACTCTGCTCCCAGGTTAGGACTCTGATAACCATTAGCCAGAATTCTCAGACCTGATCACTGTCCATCAAATGATGCCGGAAAAAAGACATGTTAGCATGAGGAGAGGGTGATTTACTGCCTCTCCCTCAAACAAATGTTTACTGCCCAAATCAACAGACTGACAACATGGTCTCCTGTGCCATGTCCTGGAACAGTCTCCAGGCATAAATGGACAGTGAGCTAGAGGTAAGCAAAGCAACTCACTGGGTCTCTTAATCCCACATGAAATCCTCTAACATGTATTGCAAGGCCCAGGAATGATTTGTTTTTTTGCAATTTTTCTCAACATTTGAATTGTCAAAACTTTGGAGTGTTAGCCCAGAAACGGACTCCTAAAACAGAGCCAGAAAACATCCTACTATGGTGAGGCCAAGGAATACTGTTGGCAGTTGGGAGGGAATGACTCTCCGGAATATAAATATTTGTCAAAAATTGCACTCAGGTTTGCTTCAAAACCACACAAACTCCTCCACCCCGTGCACATTGCCACAGGCAACTTCTGCCCAGCTCACCACCAAATATGGCCTGTCTGCCCAGGCCAATCATCACATGGACGCTCCCCACCTCAGACTGTCTCATACAGTCCCTGTGCAACATTGTAACACACGGAGCAAGTGACCTCCCATTCCCACACTCACCATTTTGTTGTTGATTTCATGGAAGTGAATCTCACACACTTTCTCCACAATATCTTCACTCTCAAATGTCACAAACCCAAAGCCTGAAACAGAATCAAAGGGTTTGGAGGCTTTAACAACAGTGAACCCTCTTCTCAGTGACCCGCTGGTCAGGCTCCATTACTCAAACACTTGCCATTTGCCAGAGGAACAGAAATGGAGATGTTACTGTTCACAATAACAAACTAATTAAAATGGCATTAATATTTAGATATTGTACCCTCTGGTGCCTTACCCAGCCAATTATGTACAGCTGGCTTTTCAATTTGATCATATCGTACCCAGTTGTTGGGGACGGTTTTAAAACTCACCAAGATTCTCTTGGCAGTACCTTCCACACTGACACCCTCTACTGTCTAGGACAAGGGCAGCAGATACCTGGGATCACCTCCAACTTAAGTTCTCCTCCAAGCCACACACTATCCTGACTTTGGAACTATATCATGATCACTGACGCGGAGTCAACATCCTGGATACTCCCCCCACTTTAATAGCACTATAGGGGTTCCTACACCCCAAGAGTTTCAGTGATCCGAGAAGACTGCTCACCAGCAGATTGTCAAGGTCATTCGGGATGGGCCAGTAAATGCTGGCTTAGCCAGCGACACCGATATCCTGTGAAAGAATATGAACAGATAAATGCTGGGACAGGAAGGCACGAGGTTTAAGCATCCAGCTCTTGCTGAATTAACTGAACTAAGGAAATACAAGTCTGATCTCGTAAATATACAAGATCAGGGAGTAAAGGCATTTTTTTTTTTTTTCAAAAGATTAAAGGATTCAATCAGAAACTATTTCCTCTGCTGGGGAGACCAGACCAAGCAGTCATGATATTAAAAATCAAGATAGATCTTCCAGGAGGTGATGTCACGAAGCAATTATGTAAGAAATGCTGCAATTCTCATCCCTTGAGAAATTGACGATGATTGGTCAACTGAAAATTTTAAAATTGTGATTGATGGGTTTTTTTTATGCAAGTGTATGAAAGCAGCAGGCACCAAGACAGATCAGCCATTATCTAACTGGAAGGGTTGTACAGGTTTGACGGGCTGACTGGCCTTCTCCAGCTCCTATACTTCTAGACCAGTATGGGACCTCCAAGTGGTCTTAGAGACTCCATGCAAGGAAGTGAAACTTATTGGGGCCACGGATACAGATAGTCACTAATTAACCCACCAGGGAACTCAGGAGAACCTCTTTATCCAGTGACTCATTAGCGAGGAGCTTGTTGTCACACGGTGTAGTTAAGGTGAATAGTGTCCACGCGTTTAAGGGAAAGCTGGATGCATTTGAGAAAGAGAAAGGAGTAGAATGATATGAAATTGTGAAGGTGTGAGCAGTGTAAATGCCTGCACTGACCAAATGGGACACTGTGTAACATTAAGGGATAGAATCCTTCCCTCTACTGGATCTTTCTCACCTCGTACACATGGTACAAAACCAACCCTCGCAGGGGAACCAACAACCATTCCAGACACCCCGAATCGAGGGCTGGGAAACTGCCCACACAGACATGGAAACCAGGGGTCAGTGTGTTTTGTGTAAGTAGCCTGCATCCTGGAGGTGATCAGCAGTGAAGCGCAGTCAGTCGGATACCTAGCTAGGGCTACAGTGACAGTGTGATGCTCTTTGCAAGAACAGTGGGAAATAGGACAAGTGAAGGTCTGAATCATTCTGCAAAGCATGGACTGGGCAGCAGGGGGCTCTCGGGGACCGGACAGGCTGATAGATTTCCCAAAGCTCACTTCAGGAGTTGATCAGAACTCCTACAAACTGAAAGATTCCTCACTCACCTCAGCTGATGTTACAGAAAGTATAAAATATTGCTGAGAAGGAGACGGTGTGTCAGGTACACTAGCAAAGCTAAATTTCTCCACATGCTTTCCACCCTGTCCACAACTCTAACCCAACAGGAGACCATGGTTCATGTAGAACAGAATTATAAACTGGTGTTTACAACCAGAATTGTCACTGCTGATCAATGATTAAGGCCTCCACAGAAGGTTTGGGCTCAATTGTAATGTTAAACAACACTGAAGGTCCACCATTTGCTCAAAGACTGAAGGAGTAGATATGGAAAAGATGTTTCCTCTTGTGGGAGAACCTAGCACCAAGGGATCATAATTTAAATGTAAGACATTGCTCATTTAAGACAGAGGAGGGGGAAAAAATTGTGTGTGTCTTTGGAATGCCCTTCTTCAAAAGGCAAAGGTAGATAGATTTTAGATTACCAAGGGGATGAAGATTATCGGGGATATGCAGAGTAGAGTGGAGGTACAATCAGATCAGCCATGGTTTTACCAAAGAGCTGAGTGGCCAACTCTTGTTACTTGTTCGTATGTTCATAAATCATTGAGCGCGTACAGCTGTAAACCTAGCAAGTTATAAACAAATAAATGCTTCAGTAGGTTCAGGTGTCTGAGGCAGGAGGAGAAGGTGACAGGATCATAGTGAGATCTGCTGATATGTTTGAATACCGAACTCTAATACACCCAAGTCTTTAATTATATTCTGTGTGCTTTCTGAAGATCTGCACAGCTTGATCGACTCAAAGGGAGACAGAATCAGCAGTAATGGAATGCTCAGTTGTCAGCTCTCCCCTCCAAGACACACATACACATCTAGTTCAGGCAAACTTATATCACATACCAAGGCAGACTTTAAACCCTGTCAGACCCTAGCACAGTGGTCATCTTACTGGACTACTTATAGTCTTTGACGAATGCTCTAGAAAGAGGAATTCAAATGGCACCTGGCAGAATTCCAATACAATTAATTAACAAACCTGGAATAAACACTGGTCTTGTTAATGATTATGAAATGAGTGGATTTTAAAAGCCTGCAAATGTTCTGACATCCTTCCTTGGTTTGACCTACATACAACTCCAGACCCAAAGCCATGTGGCTGACCCGAAACTGGCCTGGCCATCATATCAAAGCATTACAGAAAGTAGAAGTGTGTGTATCTTACACCACATGGACTGAAGTGGTTCAGGAAAGTCATCACCATCTTTTCAAGGACAATTAGGGATGGGTAATAAATACTGGGCCCAGTTGGCGTCTCTCATAATCCATGAATTAATATAAAAATAACCCCCAAAATACTTGGATAGCAAATGCGCAGCCTGAATTCCCCAATAGCCTGAGAAGGGTAGCAAAAGTTTCCTAAAGTCCACTTCAGGCAGACTGGATACACTTTGAAGCTGTGTAAAGTGGCAATGGTGAAGTGTTGGGACACAGTCGACAGCGTCTACCATTGAGCAGTAATTGGAATCGTGCTCTCACATCTGCTCAATCTCTGCCATCAATAATTCATCTACAACTCTGTTCACATGAATAATGCAAACTGCTGCAGGTTGGACCCCTTTGTCCAAACCATTCCCCAAGTGTTAAACAACGACCATCAGTGCTCTATTTGCCACTTCTTTCCTGCACCAAACATATGCCGTCTCACAGGATTCACAGAGCTTGAAGTCTATTGACTCCCAGGGCCACACGGTCCGGTCGATCCTCTGAGGCTACACTCCTACCATTTCATTTGCTTTTCCTTGCAATTTCCTGTAACACGAAGAATTGGTCTGTTCACCATCAGTGCAGCACAGAACCTGGAGAATTTTCACTAACTACACTAAATGGACAGCATCAGTTCACCATCACCTTCTCAAGGGCAACTAGGGATGAGCAACAGTGCTGGCCCAGCCAGGGACACCCATTTCCCATGAACAAATAAAAATAACTATGCTTTGGTACATGGGGTTGCAATGTTCAACTCTTGACAAGGGATCGCAGGCAGAAAAGACTAGGCTTGGAAGTGGATACAATGCACATTCACCACAATGATGCTGGGTTAAATTATGAGATCAGGTCACACAGACTAGATCTGCATTCCTGCAAGTTTAGAAGATTGATCTAATTGAGGTGTTTAAAGAGATAAAATATTTTTATTTCATTCACTCTCAGGTGTGGTCAGGCTAGCAGTTATTGTTCATTCCTAATTGCCTTTGAGAGGATTACACAGAGCCATTTCCTTAAACCACTGCAGTTATTAGTTGCCTTGAGGTGTGATAAACAGGCTGGCTCGCAAAGTCATTTCAAGTGGAGGTTAACAGTCAACCACATTGCTGTGGGTTTGGCCAGACAAGGTAAAAATGGCAGATCTCTTTTCCTGAAAGATGCAAGCAAAGTTGATGGGTTTTCTGCAATAATTCAGTAGCTATGTGACCACCAGGAAGCAAATATTAATTCTCTAGCTGGAAGGGTGAGATCAAAGCTCATGTCTCAGTCATCAGACCAGGCCCCTCAGGTTTACCAGTCCAGTAACATAATCGTTATGCTATCACATTATGTATCATCTTTTGGTAGAATTTAACAATTTCTTCTAATGGGGAAATCTATAACAAAGAAACATTAGAAATAGGCCATTCAGGAAGCACTTCATGAAGATTTTTGGAAATTTGAAAATCTCTTTTCCCAAAGGGCTGCAGTTGCCAATCGACAAATGGAGATTTTGAGACAGAGATCAATGGAATTTACATTACACAAGGAGCATCGAGGAATATGGAGTAACTCCAACAGCGGCAAAATGGAATAGCAGCACAGGCTCATGGGACTGAATGGTCTACTCCTGGTCCTATGTTGCAGGACTGTTTCTGGCAGCGTCAATGAGAATAATGGTGCTGGTGCCATGTAACTCTTCTCAGTGGCTGGTTAGTTGGCCGATCCACACAATGCACATGTTAGCAGCAGAGATCACCACCTCTAGTAGTCACCTCTACCAACACTAACCTGATAATCGCTTGTTTAAATGGGTCACTTCAACATCTCATTATCCACTAAGTGGCAAAGCCCAGGTACCAACAAAACTGAAAACCTTTAAACCATCCTATAACTACCTCTCTATGATCAGAGGTGAGCAATACTGAACCGCAGTTACACTGTCTCCAAACACCAAACTAAGTGTGCCAGTTCCACTGGAAACCCTGTAACTTGTTTTACGCACAGTGTGTTTTTGTCCTTGGATCTCAGGAGAATGTTTTATTTTTAAATTCAGTCAGAGGTTGAGTGTGGCACTGACAAGGGCAGCGTTTATTGCTTTTCCTTGTTACTCTTTATTGTGGTGGACCTTCATTAACCACTGACCGGTGGTCTTGATACAATAATGGAGCCTGTTTAGCCCACTTCAGAGGGCAGCTAACAGTCAACTACATGGTGTAGGGAAGCACCTCAGGATACAGCAGGACTAGGTGAGAACAACAGGTTTCTGTCCCTATATGGACTTGGTGCACCAGTGGGTGTGAAAGCCAAACTGATCCCCCCCATTTTGAGGTCACTTTTACCAATACCAATTCCTTATTATTCCCGACAAAGCCCGAAGAACTACGAATGCTGGAAATCAGAAATAAAAGCAGAAATTGCTGGAAAAACTCAGCAAATGGTCTGTGAATTTATGCTTCGACTCCACAGATGCTGCCAGACTTGCTGAATTTTTCCCAGCAATTTCTGCTTGTATTTCTTCATTTTATTTGAAACAAAGAACTGAATTTAAATTTTCAGCCCACATGCACTCTCTACAGGGGTGGAAACTGACCAGAATGACCCAATGGTCCACCTACTACTATAACCATTCCTCCTCCCCCCCTCCTCTGCACCCCATCAGTAACACAGGAAAGTCCATGTGCAGACATCAGGTGAACAGGGAATGACAATAACTTGAGAGAGAAGAAATTAAGATAGCTGGCAAAATTCTCAGGGAAGTGGGCAGATGAGAATTTTATTTTATGCACCAAAGTGCAATGTTTTTGCATTCATTGCCTTAAAAGGGTGAGGCAAGTAGATTCAATTATAACCTCCAAATGGGAATTTGATCCTTGAAGTGGAAAATGAAAGCCGTTAGGGATTTTGTTAAAAGCAAGCTTAATTTTTTTTGATGAAGTAACAGAGAGGGTTGAAGAGGGTAGTGTGGTTGATGTAGTCGACATGGATTTGCAAAAGGTATTGAATAAACTATCACCTTACAGATGTGTTAGGCAAAACTGGAGGCTGCAGAATAAAAGGGACAGCTCCAGTATGGATGCAAAACGGTGCACCTCCTGCCACTGGCAGAGGAAGCCAACACCACTGAGATCACATGTGTCAAGAGCCAGAAGCTGGTGCTCACTCGGCCATATGAACATCGATGGTGCCACTGACACTCAAGAAACCCTTGCCACGCACGCTTCATTCACTGCTCCCCTCAGCATTCTGTTTGCCACTTCACCCTGTGCCACTTTCTCCCTGAATCTGGCACTTTGCTCACTGCCCACATTGCTACTTCCCTGGTCACTCTGCTCCTGACCCTCCGCCCCCATTGCTTCTCCTGCACTGGCCACCTTGCTCCATTGCTTTTCAGGGCAGTGAACAGTGCAGCAGCACAGAGGCAAACAGGAGAAAGGCATTGAGGGGTCAGGAGTGAGGCAGAAAAGTATGTGCAGTGGGGCAGTGAGCAAATTGTGATCCCAGGATTCAAATTCAATTAAAACATTTGCAAAGTACTTATTTCATTGCTCCTACTCTTTGCTGCATGGACTTCCCTGCTGCACTGTTGGCAATGATATCACAAGCACTACAACTACATGGGTGGTGAATGCAGCTCCTGCAGTTGCAGTGGCAACAATTGCAGGTTCCACAGGCATCAGGGCAAGGATCCTAGCTCTGCCTGATACACATTAACGACCCAGAGACTTTGGTGTAGAGGACCCAATTTCAAAATCTGCAGATTATACAAAACCTGGAAATATTGTGGACTTTAATGAGATTAGTGAAGATATTTGAAAGGGCACAGGAAAGATTCACAAGAAGGTTCCAGGATGAGGAAATGCAGTCGTAAAGAAAGATTGGAGAAGTTGGGTCTGTTCTCTTTGAAGAGAAGGTACAGAGGAGATTTAATAGAGGTTTTCAAAATAGCAAGGTTTCTAGACAGATTGATGGAAACTGTTCACATTGGTAGAAGCACTGTAAACCAGAAGGCACTGAATTAAGGTGATTGTTATTGGGAAAGGGCTATAGCCCATTATTAAGGAAGAGGAGGACCTTTAGAAAAGCTTAATACAAATGGAGTCAACATGGTTTTGTGAAAGGGAAATCATTTGACAAATTTGCTAGAGCTCTTTCAGGATATAACGAGGAGAGCTGATAAAGGGGATCTGGTAGATGTGGTGCATTTACATTTTCAGAAGGCATTCGATAAGATGCCACATAAATTATCGCACAGAATAGGAGCTCATGGTATTGGGGTAATCTATTAGCAGGAATTGAAGATTAGTTAGCACACAAAAGATGGGGAATCAAAATTTATGGGTCCTTTTCAACTTGGAACAATGTAACTAGCAGAGTACCATAAGGATCAGTCCTAAGTATTCCAGTAATTTCTATCCATTTAATTCCTTAGAGGAGGGGGCAGAGTGTAAAGTATTCACATTTGCTGGTGCTACAAAAATAGGTAGGAGGGCATGCTGTGACGGAGAGAAAAGGAATGACTGGACGAAAACCCAGCAGGTAGAGTTTAATGGAGAAAAATGTATGAAGTCACGTACTTTACTAAGGAGAATTAAAGGGTAGACAGTTGTTTAACTACAGAAAGAAAGTGCAGCACAGAGGGACCTGGGTGTTCTAGTGTAAAAAAAAACATAAGTTAGCATTCAGGGTAGCAAGTATCTAAAAAGCCAAATGAAATTTTTGCCTTTACTGTTAGGGAACTGGAGTTTAAAAGCAAGGAAGTCTTACTTCAACTCTCTAGTGCCTTGATGGGGCCAGACATATATTACTGTGCACAGCTTTGGTCCCTGTGTATATATATATATTAGCCCTGCTACTTCACAGCAAGAGGGACCCAGGTTCGGTTCCACACTCAGGTGACTGTCTGTGTGGAGTTTGCCCATTCTCCCCCTGTCCATGTGCGTTTCCTCTGGGTACTCTGATTTCCTCCTACAGTCCAAAGATGTGCAGGTAGGGTGGATTGGCCACGCTACATTGCCCCATAATGTCCAGGGATGTGCAGGTTAGGTGGGTTAGCCATGGGAAAAGCAAGGTTACAGGGATAGAGTAAGGGGGTGGGTCGGGGTGGGATGCTCTTCAGAGGGTCGGTGTGGACTCAATGGCCTGCTCCCACACTGCAGGAATTCAATGATTCTGCATATATATACACACACACACACACACATAAAGAATAGGCATTGGAAGCTGTTCAAAAGAGATTCACTAAGCTGTTACCTGGAACAAAGGGGATGAACTTATCAAAAATAGGTGAACAGGTTAGGCCTTCATTCATGATAGTTTAGAAGACTGAGGAGTGATATTATTGACACATACAAGATTCTGAGTGCCTTGACAGAGTAGATATTGAGATGTTTTCACTAGTGGCGGAATCTCAGACCAGGGAACTCAGTTGCAGAACAAGGGGACACTCATTTAAAATTCATGCATGAAGGAAGTTCAATGCCAAAAGGGTAGTGAATGTCTGCAATTCTCTACCCTGGAGAGCTGTGGAAGCTAGATCACCGAAAGTATTTAAAAAGGAGGTAGACAGATTTTTTGAAAACAGAGGGGAATTGAAGCCCAGGGTAGATCAGCCATGATCTTGTCAAATGGCAGGTCATGTTTGAGGAGCCAAATGGCCTAACTTCTGCTTCAATTTCTAATCTAATGACGTGAAGAAATATTTAATTTTATGCAATGGATGGTTAGGAATCTGGAATACACTCTCAGTTGAAGAAAAGTTCAGTTGTTCCTTTCAAAAGAGAATTGAACAATTATCTGAAAATAAACAATCGCAGGGCTGCCAGGAGGGGTTGGGATAGTTGCTTTTATTAGAGAGCTGTTACAAATACAATGGGCCAAATAGCCACCTTTGATGCAATCACTCTACGAATCAATGAGAAGTAACTGCACAGCTCTCTCAAAGAACTGGCACAGGTACATCTGTTCAAATGTGAAGAAAGGGCACTTGATCAAGGCACAAGAGGACACCTGTAAATTGCTATCAGCTTCAGATGAGAAGCAACAGTAACATCTCAAACTGTGGAAATGGGAACATGCAGCTTCGAACACTTTGAAATTACGGACTTGGAGTACTCACAAGTAATTCTGTGTCATGAAATAATTAAAAGAAGTGGGAAACTTAAGGGAACACAGCCCTTCATAAGAACATGCAGCAAATTTAAATAGATGACCTGCTCCAACAGCCTGCTAGCCAGTACAGACCTGGAACAGAGTGTGGTGCAGGATGAAGCTTACAGTTCAGTCACACCCCACATCCTGCTGAGCCGCACACAGACAAAACTAAATGGCTCGCTGATCTCTCTCTTTGGTGTTAAAATCTTAAACACTACACTACCGAGAATGTGCCAACAGAAAGAACCATCCAAACAGAAAAAAACGTGTTTGCTGCATGTAAAAAGCTAAGCTCTGCCAGGCACAGGAACAGGAATTGTGTACGGATATCAATAGAGAATCTGTTTCATTTATTCTTTCATGGATGTAAGCATCACTGAAAAGGACAGTATTTGTTACCCATCCCTAATTGCCCTTGAACATTTCTATGGGTCGGAAGTCACATATAGGCCAGGTGGGTTTTTTTGTAACAACAAGCAATGGTGGCTCCATGATCACAATTATTGAGATGAACTTTAAATATCAGTTTTTTAAAATTCATTTGTATTTGAATGCCACCAGCTGCCATGAGATTCAAACACATGTCCCTCAAAGCGTTAGTCTGGGCACCCAGATTACAAGTTCAATGACACTATCACTGCACCATTACTCCTCAGGGGAATAAAAAACTTGGCAAAGGTAAGATGCAAGGTGAAAGGGTGGATTTGGTGGGTAGAGACAGATAGCTGCTTCAGGCAAAGGTTAGTAAGAAACAGAAGAGGGCAACGAAGTTGCAAAGTGGAACAGACAAGGGGATGGGGATGGGAGGGAGGAACGGAAAAGGGGAAAGACAGGGAGAGGAGGACATCAGAGGGGATTGGGAAGGCCTGCCACTAAGCTACAAAACTTACATTATGGCTTCTATTTCTTCTAACGTTGTCCAAATGGTGTTATTTGCCCTCTAATGTTTTTATTAATAGCCATTCCCAAAGCATGAGCCTTAAGCCAGGCCCATGGATCTCTCCCATAGTAAAAATTAGGAGGCAGAGAGCAGGAGCCAACGCAGTTTCTGAAATTCCTCACCTGCCCAGGGGCACTGGGGAAAAACCAGCCAGTGTTAATTCTTCACACTGGTCCTGTTGATCTGCAGTTAACAAAATGGGGCCCTTCTTGACCTGAGATCAATCACCCACTAAGATGATAGCAGCTTAACCCATTTGGAGCAGTCTCAATGCTGTGTCAGAACACTGTAGGTTCAAGCTCCATTACTAATTTATCTATGTAAGCTAGGTAGACCCATCAGTTCAAATGGCTATTGAAAAACTGATTTGATTTATTATTGTCACCTGTACCAAGATACAGTGAAAAGTATTGTTTTGCGTGCTAACCAGCCACAATAATAGAACAGAATGCAGAATACAGTGTTACAGTTACAGAGAAGTTGCAAAGATATATGAGAGGTCCAATCATAAATCTGATAACAGAGGGGAAGAAGCTGTTCTTAAATCTGTTGGTACGTGTTTTCAAACTTCTATATCTTCTGCTTGATGGAAGAGGGTGGAAGAGAGTACAACCAGGGTGCGAGGGGTCTTTGATTATGTTGGCTGCTTTCCTGAGACAGCAGGAAGCGTAGGTGGAGTCAACGGAAGGAAGGCTGGTTTTGTGATGGACTGGGATGTGTTCACAACTCTCTAATTTCTTGTGGTCCTGGCACAGCAGTTGCCATACCAAGCTGTGTTGCATCCGGATAGGATGCTTCCTATGGTGTGTCTATAAAAATTAGTAAGAGTCATTGCGGACATGCCAACTTTCCTTAGCCTTTTGAGGAAGTAGAGGCTTTAGTGTGTTTTCTTGACTGTAGGGTCGACGTGAATAGACCGGGACAGATTGTTGGTGATATTTACTCCTAGGAGTTTGAAGCTCTCGACCACCTCCACCTCAGCACCATTGATACAGACAGGGGGCATGTCCTCCACTCTGCACTGGATTTTGCTTTATAAGGAAAGGACTGCCAAGTCTCAACACCAATTCAAAAAAATCATCCACCAAGCCGCAAACACTTGTGGTCAGATTTTGTTCTACCAAGGCAGGTAGCTTGAAACTTCCTGACTTGCTGGACCTACCCCTGTGAAAACAAAATGCACCAAAGAGTGACAATTTGTGTTGCACTGGAATTGGAGAGATGGGAGTGGTATGGGAGTTGGGTTTACCAATCCACAATCTCAGTGTAGGCAGTCACTGCGGCGTTTGAGTGTCAAGGCAGGCTGGATGGAAGGTCTGATTCAGTTCTTTGGAAATTCAACCCTGGTGATTTAGAAGTTGCTAGGCCATTGAGCCCTCATACCCTGTCGTTCACTCCCAAAGTCCATCCTATCCAATTACCCAGCATCCAGCATGAGCAAACCTCAGCATCCACAGTGCAATGGAAAATAAACTTCTAACAGTCTTACACAGCTCTCACTCCTGCACATTTGACTGTGAAAAGACTTCCACTCATAGACCCATTCAAAAGCTTTTAAATCTCAGTGGCTAATCTCTGATAAAAAATAAACTTCAATTCAGATGCTGCAAATACAGTGAATCTTTTAATAGCCTGTTTAAGCTGTCAATCAATCTGAATTCCTGCTGACATAATTGCAGCTCTTGAAATCCAGCCAAACCCTCAATGACATAATAACAGCTCGCAGACAAATGTCAACAAATAAGTGTATTTAAATTACATAACCAAATTTATTTTTCTAACCTGCTCCAGATGGCCTAATGATTAAAACAGTTTGGCAGAGGATTTTATTTACAAACATTCAGTGACAAGTCAGCCTTTTTTTAAAAAAAAAAGTTTAAGGAGCAGAAGATTTTTAAACAATCTTCCAATATGACAGTGATGGATACCTTATTCCTCCTTCAAGAAAATTTGCATTTTCTCCATCATGGTTCCCACACTGCAGGTTAAGGCTCCTGAAACAGCCAAAAGGGGTTCTGTCTGAACTCAGGACCAAGTTCAAATTATCTTGCAAGTGTGGAATTCCTTTCCATGCCCTCCCCTGTTCGCCACCGGCAAATACTGGATTTGACAGGAACGGGAGTCAGCACTTCCATATCTAGGTCTCATCCACCATTTTACACTTCCACTGAGACTTTCCCACAGCACAAAAACTGGTCCTTGGTGAAAGGCACTATTTAAATTAATGTTTGTTCTTGTTTACTCAACCAGTAGGACGGAGGTTATAGAGAGAACTTTCACAATCCATAACTTTGTGTCAAAGCTCTATGAGAAGCAGGTTTCTTTCCATTGGAAAGCAATTTACAACTGGAACATTTTCTTTTGTTGTATGTAAATACTTGGCTTTTATCAACCTCTGTGTGTGTCTGTCTCTCTCTGTCTCAGAGTCTGTCTCTTTCTGCTTGTGTGTTTTTGGGAGTGTGTCCGGCCATATTAACCTGATAATTGCAAAGTCCAGCTTGCACAAGGAAGCCTGGCCTGCCTGCCTGCTGTTAATATATTGTGATGATGGACAGCTCCAGTCACGTTGCCATGGCTACAGGCCTCATTCCCAAATTACTGCGACAGATGTGGCGATGCTGGATGGAGTATAATCTGTGTATTCAGGGGCTAGGGTTGAGTCATTAAGGGAGGTCAGGGGTCAAAGAGGCCAGACTTCAAACACTGGGTGCCCACAAGCTGATCAATTAACGACAATTTTTTTTTTGGCTGCTGTTACTTAAGCCCTAGTTAATTTTTTAATGTGAAAACTGGATACACTTATTTCAAAGTTTGATCAAGGAATGCGGGTATGATTGCATTTAATACTGCTCCCTAATGAGTGGTTGCTAGGCTACTCTGTGTTTTGTGGGCTGGAGTCACCTACAGATCAGAGTATCTCTAAAGGACAGCAGCAAACCAGTCAGGGCCTCTAGTACTATGTAAAAAAAGTTACTTTGGACCATTTTTGCATCCTTATGGTTGAAATGCTAAACTCCAGAATTCAGACCATTTCACATTGGATCTTTATATTAATTGTCACTCATCTCTGTCCAACCCCAACATTATTGCCCCTTCTCTCTCCAGCAAGTCAGGATAAGCAGGCATCAGGCAGCACTGGCTAACTAGTAATTCCTTGCCACCTTGAAGACAGGCTTTAATGAGTGGTGTAGACCGATTGTCCCCTCTTATCCAAAATTATTACTTTTCGATTTATAAAGACTCCACACCCCTAGCTCCAAACTGAATATCAGAGCTTTCCCTCCGCAGCGACTAAGACCCTTTCTGCTCGACATGGGCAGTAAATATTTGCATCAAACTGCCCCATTGCCTGAGCTGACTGTCCAATTACTCGGCTATGACAACACAACAGCTGTCATTCAATCTAGATTCGAAGCAGATACACTTCATATCATATCAAATTACTTGGTTTTTAAGAGAACAGAAAAATGACTTTCAGCCCAACTGGTCTGCATCAGTGTTTACGTTCAACCAGAGCTTCTTCCAACCCTATTTGGGCAAGGAAATAATTACAATCTTTTTAAACCCCACCCCAAAAATGGCTGCCCCCTCCCAACACCGTTAAAACCCCTAAGGCACTGGGCATACATGCAAAGAGGCCTGAGGAAGGACCATGTTCAAATTTCCAAACTTGACTGCTCCAAAAGGAATAGCATCAGTTTAAACTGAGCACTAGCCATGTTGAGAAAAAAAGGGGAGAAGGTGCAAGCTGCGCTGTTCATGGTGCCAAATAAAGCACTCCCTGGACAGAGTACAATGGGCTGGTGTCAGCAAGTTTGACCTAGGCTTACCCGGCCTGGATTTACTCTGAAGCCACTGGCTGTCATAAGCAATTCATCAGTCTCCGCACAGCAAGGAGGTTTTATGCTTTTAGAGCCAAATGCCTGTCTCTCTAATTAGACAAACCAATACCTCTGCTCCTGTAGTCTCAGCAGCTTATACGGATCCAGTCAGCGCAGGTCACCTACTAAACATCCCCCAGGCTCTCTGTGAGCAGCTTACATCACAGAATGTTACTCATAGAGGAGGTGGCAAGGAGAGGATTTCTAATTTATCTCATTTTGCTTTTAAAGTCGTAATAAACTGATAGACTTGGCTTGTTGCCCCTCAAGTTTAGCGCAATGATAGGTGATCAAATTGAGATGCGCGAGACAATAACAGGAATTTGTGGGAATTCAAAACCTGAGGGGTAATTTTAACAGAGATAGTAGGAACTGCAGATGCTGCAGAATCTGAGATAACAAGGTGTAGAGCTGGGTGAATACAGCAGGCCAAGCAGCATCAGAGCACAGGAAGGCTGACGCTTCGGGCCTAGACCCTTCTTCAGAAAATTTTCTGAAGAAGGGTCTAGGCCCGAAATGTCAGCCTTCCTGCTCCTCTGATGCTGATTGGCCTGCTGTGTTCATCCAGCTCTACATCTTGTTATCTCGGGTAATTTTAACAGCTGGAGCTAGGCCAGTCAGCAGGACTGAATGAAGCCCTTTCTCACTGTGGAAGATCAGAGTCCATTGGAGCCTTGAAGGCTGAGATCAGTAAATTTTTTTGTCAGCTATGCAGAGCAACAACATTTCAGGAATCTAAATGTTGTGAAAACTGCCAGTTTTGGCTACATCCTGATACACAAAATTGTCCTAGTTTAAAGGATTTGTGACCCCATCTTCATTCCAGTAGAACTAAGTAGCCAGTGAATCAGGCTATTTGTGCAGATATCTGCCAATGGCATCTGTTCTATTGCTAAGTCATAATTAAGTACATTTCACAGACCTACTGAGCACATTCCGCCTGGGAAGAAATGGAGACTCCCAAAATGAATCCTCAGCACACTTAATATTTCCCTTCCATTGTATTGGTAGCACAGACAGTACGGATCACCTATCAGATTGTACTGTGCCCACCACCACTCAACCATGCCTTACAGTGGTCTTTTCCCCCCAAACCCCAATCTGTACAATGCTCACTACCACATTATCCATCACCCCCCTCTCCCATCCAAGTCCATACACCATTCCCTCTCTCCTCCACGTTAATTTTTCTCATTCTCCCCTTAGTCCATATGCCACGATCTTTCTTCTCCTTCATCAGTCTGTATGGCTCTATATCTCTTCCTCATTTGTTTAGCATTCTCCACCCCAGATCTACACAGCTCCCCCTCTCCCTACCTTCAGTCTGTGTGATGTTCACCCTCCCCATCACCCCAGTACGTACAGTGCTCTTTCTATCTCTTTCCCCTTCAGTCTGTACAACACTCTCTCTCTCTTCCCTCAGTTGTTCAGCACTTTCCCCCTTCCCCTTCAGTCTGCACAGCTCTCTTCCGTCAGTCCATTCAGCACAATTTCTCTGCATTTCCTGCCTAACCAACAACCTTTGCCCCATCATTCTGCCCAGAACCTTTGATCTGATGGGCTGTCCTTGATAACATTACACCCATATCACAGACACCCCCAGAGATGGGCGACTACAACAGTAAAACGTTCTGAAAATCATAGAGAACTTAGATGTATGAGTTGGAGACTGGAGAGAGAATGGGAATAGTTATGGTGGGAATTGGGAGAAATCAGATGAAAGATGAGTGATGGGGGGAAAGACAAGGGAAGATCAAAAACTAAGGAACCAGAAAATCAGAGATTGTTCCTGTGTGAAAGTCGGCAAGTGAGTGAGTGAAAGGAAAATGATTCAGGGCAAGGAAGTGCTGAGAGATTGGGTTGGGTAGAGGTTTACAAGACACAGAACCTCAGAGGCACAGAGCTGTAACACAGGACAACTCAAGTCATTCAGTGTCAGTTGCAGAAAAGGATTACATTAATGCTGGGATCAAGGCTGCTGAAACCTGGAATGAATACTGAAAACAATCAGCAAACAGGTTAGGGGCTCACATGACAGCATTCAGTTGGGGCATTCTTTTTTTTAATCTCAGGCTTCTCTCAGAACACTACGCCTTCACCCTGACAATCTGCTCTTTGTTTGGGCCCTGTAATCCATCCAGCTGTTTAGAAAGCTATCTTTTCTTTCCTTTTCATTCCCAGACATCATGTCCCATCCAGTTGTTCCCAGCTCCCTTTCAGAAATTACATGAAGTTCTGCCAGGAAGCATTTTAATAGCTTCTTTCTCCAACCTGTAACAGAACATGTCCACAGGTTTCAAAACACCAAGTAAACACTGACTGTGAGTGATGCACTCACAGGTGACTCGGTGAGTAGCACTCTCACTTTGGAACCAGAAGATTGTGGGTTCAAGTCCCACTCCAGAGCTTTGAGCACTTAATCCTGACAGACACTCCAATGCAGCACTAGGAAGGCATTGTTAGGGGTACTAACTTTTCGATAAGATGTTAAAGCTCTCAGATTGAAAATGCAAGATCCTATATGATTACTCGGAGAGCACATCTCCTTGTCTTGGCCAATATACATTCCTCAACCTAGGAGTATATGATCTGACCATTGTCACCTTGTTATTTGAGAGAGCATAATATGCTTACAATTGGTTTCCTTCCTTACAATGATACAAGAACATAAGAATACACAGGAATTGGGCAGAATGACCATCGAGCTTGCTCTGCCATTCATTAAAATTATGACTAATCTAAACAAGATCTAAACTCCTCCTTTCTGCCTGCCCCACATAAACACTGAATAAAAAAACAAAAGAACTGCGAATGCTGTAAATCTGGAAACAAAACAGAAATTGCTGGAAAAGCTCAGCAGGTCTGGCAGCATTTGTGAAGGAAAAAACAGAGTTAAATTTTCAGGTCCGGTTCTAAGGAAGGGTCATCGGACCCGAAACATTAACTCTGATTTCTCTCCACAGATGCTGCCAGACCTGCTGAGCCGTTTCAGCGATTTCTATTTTGTTTCCACATAAACATGGGACTCCCTTCCAGATTAAATATCTAACTCAGCCTTGAATCTATTCAATGACCCAGTCTCTACTGCTCTCGGGGGAAGCAAATTCCAAACACCAACGGCCCTCAGAGAATCTTCTTCATCTTTGAATTCAGTGAGTAATCTCTTATTTTGAAACTGAGCTCCGCAATTCTAGCTTCTGCCAGTCTTCCACCCATGTTATAGCAGCTGAATGCTCAGCACCCCTTCCCAATGAACGTCAAAGTGGGAGAGGCACCTCAATGAACTGCAACTGGTGATATTATCATCAGTTAACCAATATCAGGTTCAACAGTGAATTAGTTATTAGCTGGTGAATGGACAATTTTCATATGCACAATCCTAATCAAACATTTGCTTCTCTTAATGTCCTTTGGAGCTTTTAAATCCTGCCCTTACATCCTGTCAAATCAGCTTTTCCAGAATTTACTCTCACCTGTAGTAAGATTCCAGTATCAACCACTGGCAGCAAAGGATGAATCAAATCATTCAATAGTCTTCTACCACCACAATGTGTAACCAAAGGCCAGCAAAAAGCAGAGGGGCTCAGGCCAAGAAAACCCAGGTCCAATTCTGGACCTGTGCTGGGTTAATTGGTTTCTACTTGGACAGTGTTAGGAATCCTAAAGCTGGGTTCAGCATCATTGGGCAAACAAGAGAGTGTATGCTTGTTGAAAGGTACTGGTGGAGGAGACCAGGAGAATAAATTTCGGCTCAGCGTTCTTGCTCCCATTATTGTTATTTAGTTATTTTCTTTTCCAAATAGTCTCTTGGTGGTACAGAACTTGTGTGTTGCTGAGAAAAAAAGCAGTTATGTTGTTGAGCCTTTTCATGTTGCACTCATCACAGCAGACACAAGAATGCCAAATTTCAAGGGGAGACACCATTTATACGGTAGGAGGAAAAGGTGATGATCGGTTGACAAATCAACTCTGATTGGTCAAGATGTTTGGCAGGAGAACGTGCTGGGGAACTACTACCCCATGTTTTTCTTTAATTCAAAAAAGCTGCAATGTCTGGACATGCCCCTTTTGCCTGCAAAGGTCAGGTCTCTACACATGACTTTAAGTAGCTTCCATTAAGCTCAAGTGAACCATACTGAAAGCCCAACTGACAATTATAAATTGATTTGTCAATGTAATTCTTAATACATTCGGGTTTGGTCAGCACCCGCTGAACAATCATAAACATTTAATGATAAATATGATTCAATGCACTTGAGTTTTACAAGCGTGGGTCGGTTGAGTACGGTCAGAGTTCTACCTATGACGAACAGCCAAAGAGACGTGCTACTTGATATGATCCATCAGTCACTGAAATGAACAACCTGTAAAACTGGCAACACACTGGCACTGAAATTCATATACCACATTGCTTATTTACATGGAAGGCAGGATCCTGTTAGTGGAGAAGATCACTGATGTTGTTACTGCCCAGTAGTAGCACAAAACAACTCACTTCACCTGTTGCCTAAATTTTTGACAGATTTTATTCTTTCAAGGTAATTTGTGGCAGACCAGATTGTTGCTTCCTTTCAAATATGGCACCTTTGCATCTGTTCTGATGAATACAAGATGAACCACTTCAACAGCACATTTTTTACAGCAATATGTGTTGTTCTTGCTCATTCTTAGAATATGAGGTTATTCGCAAGGCCAATATTTCAGAGGTTATGAAAGGCACAACACGAATGTCAATTAGTTTCTTTGACTTAAGTCACCTCAATCCAGTAGTCACCACAACCCAAGCTGGCTGACTCAGCAGACACTGGGTAATCAAGCTGGGATCATCTAGCTTGTATGGTTCTGTTCCACTCAAAGTGCTACTGAGCATGTTAACACTTTAGACTTTTAAGCATCTGCCTAAAGGCTATGCTGTAATGAGATTCTGCAGACATTAATTTGAGGTATTCACTGATTAATGTCAACAATGCAAGAATGTCAGCTTCCAAACAATCGTTGCGTTTTTTTTAAAAACTGGTTTATGTAATATTGGTACGTTTTGATATTAGGTGTTACGGGTCACTGGTGTTAATAGAGACATCAGTCAGTGAGAACACAACATCACAGCATCACTGTATCTATATTAGTTAATAATACTCCTGTCACCCATCATCTTTTTCCAATCATTAGATAGTTCATGCACTGCCAGAGGGAACACACAACGATGCTTCTCATTTCTCTCTCTTTTCCATCTATTCTACATTTCTCTTATTCTCTACCACAGATTTTCTCTCTCTTTTTGCTCCATTACTCACATGCTTTCTCTCCTGGTGAATAACTATGTAAATACAGCACACAAAGGAATTTTACACAAATGTGTTGGGCAGTGCATTACAGGATGGAATGAAATCCTCAGTCTCCTCTGTCCCTGATGGCCCTCACTTGTGATGGAACTGTACAGCTGTGAACAGGAATCAAGGAGTGAATCAGACCCATGGACTCAGGGTTTAGCTTCATGGATAATATAAATAGATGCAACTTCTTTTGCACTATACATTATAGATGCATACTATATAGTATTAACAGAAGTGAAATACAGTGCAAATGAGATGAATTGTCCAGTATCAAGAGATTTATTATAGAATGGAAGGGAAAGTGAATTAAATAATTATGGAATCAGATGGAAACAGCTAAACATTTTTGAAAGTACTTTTTGTAAAAGCTGTAGACTTCAGCCTTCTTAGGTACAGCCAACAGCTTATAAAAACTTCAAGGGATGGGACAGCAACTCAAATTCAAACACTTGCTTTGCCCAGACGAAGAATCCCAGTTGTGCCCATTTTAAGAGCAAGTGCAGAATCCATGAGACCACATCCACTGCGCAGATCAATCTCAGCGAAACAATGAAAAGGTGAACTCAAACCAGACACTTACCTCGATGTCGATTGGTCGTCTTGTCAAACATCAGCATTGCATCATCTACCTGTTGAAAATATGAAACAATATTAATACTTCCTATAGACACACCCAAGTTTGGCACAGTCTACAGCTGGTAACTTATCAAATAAAAGACCCTAGTCAGCTGACAGTGATGGAACATCATGAGTAAATGAATTGGTGAGCCTATTCCCATATTATAACATTGATCGATTCCCATAAAACATGTTATAATAAAGGGCCTATCATCTGAATCAATGTTTACAGATACTGACTGGCCTATGCATTTCCAGCACTTATCACCTTTGCATCAGTTTGGTGCTATTTGCCTTTTGTTCCCCCTTCAACCTCACTCCTGTGGTGAACCAGTGAAAGGGAAAGATAAAACGTACTACAGAAATTCTAGTGGCACTGGACAATCAGCAAGCTGTTTATGAGCTTAGATCTCTCTTTACAAAAGGCCTTGGGTTGAGGAGGGGATTACAGAAAAAACATCTGTGAAAACTGCATTATGGCCACAGGAATGATTCCAAATTTGTGGATGTAGTGACTGCCTTAATAGTTCAGTGAATATGTGAGCTTGAGAGATGAGGATGATTCCAGGTTCAATCCCCAGCCCTACAGCAACAAGCCAGATACTGTATCACCAATGCTCGAATTACTCCAGTGTCAACAGGAAAAGGGCAGAAAAGCTGCCTTGTTTGACTTCTTTCCTTCCGAGCAGTCACTTAGCGTTCTCTGCAGCAAAGCGTACTTGTGACTAACATCATCTTGCATTTACATAGCCCCTTTAATGTAGCTAAATGGTCCTAAGGAGCAATACTCAGCTAGGGTAGGACCTAGTTCAACAACACAACCTTGCAGTCAAATGACCTGCTGACATTCATTATTTACTCTCACAATGATGGGTAACCAGAGTGATTTTCCCAGCAAGACAACCCGGGAATAGAGAAAGGAAAAAGTTGGGAAAACTTCTGGAAACAATTATTCAGGATAGAATTAATAGTCACCCGGAAAAAAGTGGAACAAGCGGAAAAGAGTCAGCTTAGATCTGTTAAGGGAAAATTACATCTAACTAACTTACTGGAGGTTTCTGAAGAGGTGCCAGGGAGGGTTCATGAGGGGAAGGCTGCTAATACAGTGTACATGAGCTTCTAAAAGGCATACGATATAGTACCACGCAAAATTGAGGGGAAAGTTAACAGGTCACAGGATAAAAGGAGTGATAAAATGTGCATAAAATTGACTGAGGAATAGGAAACAGAGTAACAGTCGGTGAGTTTGTCAGAGGTCAGTATTGGGACTGCTGCTCTTCCTTGTGAAGAGGACAATTTCAAAAATTTTATGTTGTCCACAAACTGAGAGAACTGAGAGAAGGACACAGTATAGAATTTCAAAAGGACATTGACCTATTGATGGAGTGAGTGGATAGGTGGCAGATAAAGTTCCATGCAGAGAAGTGTGAGGTAATGCACTTTAATACAAAAAAAATCATTGAAAGGCAGTATAAGATAAAAGGCATTATTCTGAAAAGTGTGCAGGAACAGAGAGACCAGGGTCAGTAATGTGCAGTAGTCATCAAAGGTAGCAGGACAAGTAGAGAGAGCTGTTAATAAAGCATACAGTATTCTAGGCTTCATAAATAAAGGCACAGAGCACAAGAACAGGGTGTTTATGATGAACTTATATAAGATGCCAGTAAGTACTTTGCGGGAGGAGTGTGTGCAGTTCTGGCTGCCACAATTTGGGAAGGTTGTAAATGCAGTGAACAGGTTCTGTGAACGGTTCTAGGAGTGAGACACATCAGTTGAGAGATAAGATTGGAAAAGTTAGGGCTGTTTTCTCTGGAGAGAAGAAGTGAAAGATGAGATTTGGTAGAAGTTTTCAAAATCATGAGGATAGAAAGGCAAGGGAGAATTTTTCCCAATCAAATAGATTGAGAACCAGAGGGCATGTTTTAAAAAAATGTTTTGCAAAATAAGCAGATGCAAGTTTAAAAACTCTTCCATGCAGCAAGTAGTTAGGGTGTCGAATGCACTGCATAGAAATATAGCAGGTTCAATTGCGGCATTCAAGAGGGCATTTGATGGTAATTTCTATTTAAATAATATGCAGGGTTATGGAAAAAAGGCAGGAGATTGGTATTGAGTTAAAATGCTCAGAGAGATGGTGCAGGCACAATGGGTCAAAAGGCCTCCTCCTGCATCAGAACAATTCCGCACCTTCTCTGAAAGGAGTGGCACAGAATGGTGCAGTTGATATTGGGAAAAACAGGAAAAGACCCACAGAATCCTTGCATTCAGACAACTCTCAGTGAGCAGGTTCACTGACATTTTCAAGGCTTTGGTTACTTAGCTTTATCTGGCTCCTGTCTAATTTCTGAGATATAGTGGAAGCCACCTTGGGATATTTTGCAAGTTAATGGTGCTGTACAAATGAAAAATCTTGTTGTTGAAACCAGGTTTACCACAAAGAAGTTACAAAGGTTTGCAAATACCTAATGTGATGTGTCATGCTGTCCTAACACTAAAACAAAACCATAGTTTAGCAATAAATTTGGAGTGTGGGGGATGGGTGCAGGCAGTGAGGGACACTGACCTTCCAACCTTCACATCAAACACCACTCAAGTCTGCTTTCAATTTTCTAAGCACGAGGCTGAAATTCCTTCTTTTTTAAAAGCAGAAAAAAAGAAATACAAATATGCTAAGTGGTACTGATTCCTACAAATGATGTAGCAGTGGGTCCTTTCTTTTAAAATGCAAGTGTTGGCAGGATGTGGCCTACTGTTACAGGCCTTCAGTATTCCAAGAGATTTCAACATACAACAAGCACCGCACAGAGAGTAAAAAAAACTTGGAGTCAGCCTGGATAACTCCTGCACACTGCCTGGGCACCAGAGTGAGGCTGGCAAGAGTTTGAGAACCCAGTGCTACACCTTTGAGGGTTTTAAAATCAGTGACTCATTATTGCTTTGGATAAGGAGCATGTCTCTTCAAGAGGGTTGCAGTTTAACACCATATTACACTGTTTGGCATTTTTACTTCCTCCCCCACCAACCACTTTCTGCCAAGGTCTTCTTGCTCAGGATCCGAGTCAATCCCTGCTTTTTAAGGCCCTAAGCTGTGCAAATAGACGTCACGTTACAGTCTAAGCTGCACCTTACCATGTGTGCCACTGGCTGAGTCAGCCACAAAGAATGTCAGCATGTAGCAGCATTAAGCTCTTTTTCAATTATAGAAGGATTTCCATACAAAGCAGCAGCTTTATAAACACTCAGATCTTGCAACTAACAGGAGACTGCACATTCCGCAGATCTGCTGCCACAGGTATTGTGCATCACACTTCACTCAATAGTGGCATTGCAGGTATACTGTGCACCTCAATTTTCAGCAATACCACTACAGGTACTCTGCACCAGATATTCCTTGACTGCAGAAATGCATGTGTTCAAGACAAGAGGCTGACCATTAGTTTCATACTTCACCCTGTTCAATTTTAGCAAACCAAAGCTTTTCTGGTCTCTACCTGTCCCTTTGGGAATGACAGGCAGCACTAGCAACAAGAACAAAAAAGCAGGCTATTCTCACCAGATACAAAGTGTACTACACAAGCAATAGAGAAAACAAGTCAGATACACACCAGCAGAGACAGAGGCGGGGTGGGGGAGTTGGAGGGAGAAAGCACATCAGGTGGAGACAGAATGAGTGCTGAACAGGGCGATGGGAGATATGAATAACTGCAGCAGGACCTTTCCTGAAAGTGAGAAGGAAGAAGTTGCAACTGAAAGATAAACTGAAGCAACAAGAGACTGGCTATTTCGCCAATGTACGAGGGAGTTATAAAATTATTCCCTATGTGACCTCTTCAAACTTCAGCATCACAAGACTGCTCTTGTAGACAACAATTTCATTGTCTCTTAAAAGAGAATGTTGAAAGGTGTAACAAGCAGGAGACCAGAATTAATCAGAGACTCTTTTGGGTTGGGGAGAAAGGTTCCTGTACACTGACATTCAGTGATTCGGGACAGTTAGACCTTGGCACCTACCAAGTTAGCTGGACTTGAATGGGCCTGTATCAAGGGATGGGTGGGTTGCTGTAATTGGCCTTGCCAGCTTAAGGGTTAAATAAAACTGTGCCTAGTACCCATGTTAAATGCCAACATATTAGTAGATTAACACACACCTTCAAATTTCATTACAGCTCTGCCCTCAATTACTGGACCGACTACAATCCACAATCATTCAGATCTCACTTTGGAACAGCTTTGTGCCAGAAAATACCTCCTGCATGAATAATTCTGCAATCATTTACAAAGTGAAAGGCTGAGATTGTTCCTCTGAGAAAGCATTTACATAGCTGTTTGTCCTCCCCAGTCCCCAAGGACTGATTTATTCTTCGCAGCTTACTCTGCAGTGCAAAAGCACACACATCCACTTTACTCAAGAGGTCAGGCACAGAAAGCAGGGTTTTGTTAGCCAGGCTGGACTTTGGATACTGGTGCCTGAGAATTAGGTGCTCTCTCACACTCTCCCCCTCTCCCCTCAACTCAAAAAGAGTTTTTCAAAAGGGAATCCTATTTTAACTCTCCAGTCAGCAACAGCCATACCCAACACCTGTACTTGTATTTCAATACTCTGGCAATGAAATGAGGGCTACAGCTTCAACTGGATAAGCATGTAAACCTGCCCTAGTTAGCAACAACACAATCGATCCCCTTCAATTCCGGTTCCATTTTGCTAACTCGGTCCCCTGGGGTTAACTTGCTTTACAATATTCAAGCAAATTGACATGATTAATTTTAAATTAATTAATTTAAAAATGATCAGTCCAGCCCAAGAGGCTCCCAAGCAATGAAATATTTCAAGCTGCAATGTAGCACCATCCTGTCAAAATATAACCTGCCATCCCCTTACTAAATAACCACCTCCCAACACTCCATGCAGATCAGCACCCACTACTGGGGGACAAGAATACCACCCACAGGGTGCCAGTAGGGCAACAATTACTGATCTAAACTGCTACTGAGCTTTGGATTTGAACTGAAGCCTCAACATTCACTGAAAGTATTTCATCAACAAAAAAAAAAATCCAATTTTGTCCCAAGATAAAAGCGACAATACAGAATCAACCAGCAGCAATAATCTTATGTACATATCAGACCATGGAACGGAGGACAGGCAGCTCCATTAAAGGACTTGGCCCATCAGCTTTGTCTTTTCACTCCACTGGTCTAACCTCCATCCCACGGCACAATATGCGCAAGCCTTCATTCATTACTGTTGCGGTGTAATATGGCCTTTTTAAATGTCATCTTCAATTTTCCAGCCAAAAGGACAATGATAAAGAAAAAAAAATTACAGCTGCATTATTAAACCCTACATCAATCAACCTTACAGGGAGTAAAGAGTATGACCCCTGGCCTCTGGTTCCCACGGCAACCAGTGAGGCTCCTTCAAGGACAATGAACCAGACCAGGCCTGCTCATTCTGCCAATAACATAATGGAGCATTTTTTTTTCTCTCTTTTCCTTAACTTCTCTCCAGAAGGTGCTGACTCATGCTGGGATATGATTCCATGGTTGCCAGCAGGCTTCCATTACCTCTCACAACTAGCCAGTAATTGTTTTATGAGGTAGCACTAACAATTCGAATCCTGCCCTACCCAACTTCCACATTTTCCAGTCAGAGTCACTGGACAGGCAATCAACCATAGCTGGCTATTATTTCCCTCCCCTAGCCCAAAGATGCAGAGTTCAATTAGAGTCTCTCTTTACTGCACTCCCGCCACCTTGGTTAAAATCTGATAGTGCTGTGGAGATAAAAGACCACAAAGGTCCTTGCCTGTCAGATTCTCATTCATTTCGTACTTGGTTCTTTCTCTATTATCCTTCTCCAGGGTGGCATCATTCTGGCCAGAGAATTAACACTGATTAACACTAGCACCGAGCAATAGAATGCCTGCACAATGCCTGAGGCAGTAACATCACCACAAGAACATCAGGGATTCTTTAAACAGGCCCAACAACGCTTAGGAATGAATGATAAGTGTGGCTTGCCAGTTTTGCCGAAGGACTACATAAGCCTGTTGGTCGGTATATTTTTCTGCACTCTTGAAATGCAATGTTCCAGCCTGAGCGGGTTCTTCACTATCACCTACTTTTGAACAGATGAAAAGAGCAGAGGTAGACCACCCAGCCCCTTGAGCCTGTTCTGCCATTCAACAATATCACAGCTCAACTATGTGGGTGGAATGTGGAATTTGAAATACAATTCCACTTTCCACCCACCTCTGACAATCTTTGATTCCCCTGCCTAACACAAATCTACCTTCAACTTAAAGATATTCAATAACTCTGCCTTTACCGCTCAACCCTCAAAAAAACTCATCTGCCCTAGAAGGGTGACCCCTAATTTTAAGACTGTGCTCCCTAGCTCTGGACTGACCCACACTAGGTAACATCCTTTCCACATCTACCCTGGTCAACATCATTCAGGATCTTGTACACTCCAATCAAATCACTCTTCACTCTTCTAAACTCCACAGGAAACAAGCCCACCCTGTTCAACCTATCCTCAAAGGCAACCCATGCATTCCCGGTATCAATCTCTTCTGAACCACCGCCAATACAGCTATATCCTTTATTAAATAAGGAGGCCAAAACTGCAGACAGTATTCAAGATGTGGTCTCACCGATGCCCTGTTTAACTGAAACACAACATCCTTACTTTTATGTTCAATTTCTCTCGTAACATAGGATAACATCCCATTAGCCTTCTCGAGTTACTAGCTGCATCCACATACTAACCTTTTTGTACCTCATGTGCCAGAACACCCAAATCCCTCTGCAGCTTTGACTACAGAGTTCTTTCTCTAATTTAGTAGGACTCTGTTTTTTCATTCTTCCTGCTAAAGCGAACTTCATATTTTCCCACATTATATTCTATCTGCCACATTTTTGCAGACTCCCTCAATTTATCTACATCCATCTGTAACTTCCAGATGTCTTCTTCACAACATACTTTCCTACCTATCTTAGTATCATTTGCAAATTTAATTCCATGTCTTCGTTCCCCTCATCTAAGCCATTGATATAAATTGTTGGGAGTCTACTCATTACATCCTGCCAATCAGACAAGGATCTATTTATGCATATTCTGTTTTATTGCCAGCCAGTCTTCTATTCAAGCAAATTTGTTATCCCATACACCATGAGCTTTTATTTTCTGCAATAACCTTTGATGTGGCACTTTTATCAAATGCATTCTGGAAATCCAAGTTCAGTTCGCTATAGGTTAGCATTTACCCACAGCATGTTACTCCTTTTTTTTTATTTAACCCTATTTTTCTAATCAACCTGTTCAGAGATGTTATTACACAGATGTTATTGCACCTCTCGGTCCGGGGTAGGTGCACTACCACTGGCCACAAGAGGACCCCCATGTTACTCCTTCAAAGAATTTCAACAAATTGGTTAAACCCGATTTCCCTTGACAAAACCATGCTGACCTCTCTCCCTTCTTGAACAGAGGGGTTATATCTGCTACTTTCCAGTCTAGTGGTACCGTCCTGAATCGAGGGAATTTTGGAAAAATACCAACCCATCCATTGGGCTTTGCCTCAAAACCAAACAGGCCAGGTTTGACTTGAGCCTGTATGCTTCATTAACTGATCTCAGTGGCGACTGAGGTGGCACAAATGGTTGCAGCATTCTTCAACATTTTGTGGGGATGGATTCAGTCAGTGGAGTGGCTCTTCACTCGACTTTGCAAATACCCCATACAGTTGAACAGCCTTCTGGCTGCCACCCCAACGGCATAGCATTAGGCAGGAAGAAAGGTCAGACAGCAACCAGATCAACAGCCAGTATAGTCATAAAAATACATTCAGGCACCCATGCACTGGGGAAATCCATGTTTTAAAGGAATGAGAAAGGACCTGACCTCAGGAAACAAAGTGTCAATCTGCACTGGAGGTAGCAGCCTTTCAAACATCAGATTCCAGCTCTCAACACTCAAGTTATTCTCTTGTCGCACTATTTTTGGTTGCTATGACAAGAGTTTAGGAGAATTCCCACTAACAGCCTGAATTCAAAGGCAGCTCACAAAAGAAAGGGTGGCAGACAAAGAGCTTTGATTGCCTTCCTTAACACTAGGGAAATCTCTCTCAAAAAAAAGACTCAAAAACATTTTGATGTTTTCTCATGCTCTCAGCTGATGTTAGAGATGTGCCCCTTTTGGCATCAGCTGCCTCTGGTGTCGTCATGGAGTTACTGGCAAACAGCAACCTCACAATAACCAGTGATATAACCAGCCCGATCCCTGCAGCCTTCCAAAGTAACTAAGTGAATTTTAAGACACAGAATAGGTGGAATTGGATAAAACTTTTGCTGTTCATGCAGTCTTGGAATTCTGTAAAGCTCTGTACAGAAAATTTTCTGCAATAGCGCTGCTTTTTAGCAGAGCAGGTGGTAAGGCGGCTTTGTGCTCAAGGGGCAGGACAGAGACAAGGTTCTGCGTCCAAAGGAGGTCCGTGTGGCTTGATAGCAACTGGAGGAAAAACTCAGCTGTGGAGAGAACCAGTTACTGAGGTGAACCATCATTTCCCATCGCCTTCAAAAGCTTCATTCATGCAGGAATCCATTGACTGAAGAGAAACTACTTGCACAGCTCGGTTTTACAAAATGGTGTTTACTTCACTGAGATAAGTGTTTGCAGAGACTGGGAAATCCTGTGCCTACTACAGCCCCTGTTTAGGACCTATAGCCATTAATTTCATCAACTGTCTATTCCAAATAGCTCTGGAGCTAAACCTTATCCAACATCTAAATCAAGTAACCAATAATCTATACATAACCTTCATGCTGAATTATTACTAAAAGAACAAAATGCACTGCCTTCAATGATAGGAGCCATGTGACATCCCATTTCTCATACTGTAACTGCCGATATTGCTTTCCTTTGTCACTCTAACTTAACCATTTGAGAAAGCTGAAAATGCTCTGAAGTTTGAAACAATTCACCTCTAGGACCTACTCCTCTTCACTACAGCAAGCACAGCATCAGGAAATCATCCAAGTAATGATCTCACCTCAGCTGGATCTTTGTACCCATTGCCAGCAACGCTTGACAACTCGCTGCTTAAGTAACATTACTGAGTCAGACAGGTCCCAGCTTTAACTCCAACGCCTCAGAGCTTGGGAGACTCTAGCCTTCAGCATTCGGCACTTTACAGTCTTCATCACTCAACACCACGTTCAACAATTTCAGATCGTAATCAGTGCTCCCATTTCCTTTCAAACAACAGATGCTGGTAATGGACACAACATCACTATTTACAGAATCAAAGGTTTGAATGCCAAATCCAGGCCGACACTTGCAGTGCACTGCTGAGGGAGTGCTGCATGGTCAAAGGTGCCACTTTTCTGATGGATGTGTTAAACCTACACTCTGTGTCACGTCCAGAAATGTATGAGATCCCAATTAACCAATTCAAATTAAATACACAATAGGAGCTCACTCTGGTGGCCTGGACAATATTCATCCCTCGATCAACATGACTAGGAGAGATTATTTGGTTATCATAACACTTTGAGGAATCTTGCTGTGCGTACACAGTTTCTCACATTTCCTAAGTTGCAACAATGACTATGGGCCAAAAAATACTTCATTGCCTGTAGAGGTGGGATGTCCTGAGGCTAAGAAAGGTGCTGTACAAAGGCAAGCCCAATTTTTTTGCTGGATTGGATAAACATTATCTACAACTCCCTGACTAACACCACATCCATGGATTGTCTTCAGTCCTTGCTCTGTTTTGTTGGAATGGCTCTGCCAGACAATAGATGGCTTTCTGCTAGATAGGACTTTTTCTGGCCCCGAACATCTAGGTAGCACGGTACAGGATGCTGGGGCTGTTCAGTGTGACTCATCAAACTCAGCTGCTTGGTAATTAGGCAGCCCTGGTTCAGTGAACTTCGCTTCCTGTCCTGTTGGAACACATAGTCCCCTGGCACTGACTTAACACAACTATCAGGCCAGAATTTACATGGGAAAGTGACACCTGGCAAAGGGGGTCACGCTTGGAAAATAAGGTGGTGGGCCCTGCCCTTTCAGTCTCAGTCTTAACCCCACTCTCATATTTTCTGCCTCGTTTCCAGTTTGAAGGTGGCGATTTATATGTGGCCATTTGAACCACTTGAACTCGTATGAAGAACATTTATTGTGAATAAGGTAGGGCCGTAGAACGTGACACCAGTTTAAGCCAGCTCCTTCAGGAGAGAGGGGACAATAGTTTGAATTTCACTGTTAAGAATAACTCCAGCTATTTAAAAGGTGCCGATTGTGGGAGGGAGCAAGAATGTCATTTGGGACTGGGTCTTACTCTCCATAACTGATGAGTGGGAGGTAGATAAAATCTGGCAGGTGATCTGCTTCTAAACAAGCATCCAACACCCCTCCCTTCCCCAACCTTTCTGATAGTTTATTGGTGCGGTAGAGAGGGGGAGGTGGGGGAAGAGACCTGCTTTGGGGACCCTCAGATCCATTGCTGGCAACCCAGAGTCAACGCCACAGCCACGCCAACTTTGGTCTCTTGAAGTTGATGCCCTCCACTTTCACCCCCTCAGCGAGACCAGTCCCGAAAAGTCTGGAACTGCCTGTCAATCTGAGCTTCCTCAGCACGGTGGAGTGGGGGGGGGACTGTCAGTAGTTCCAGGGGTGGCTACTGCTCCTGGCTGGGACCACTGGGATTATCAAGCTGCCCGCCAATCCAATTGTCCAGCAGCTCTCTAAACCAGGACTTCCTCCCTGGAAAGGAGCGGAAGTCTCGCCTGAAGGCGATTCCCAACACTCTCAGTATCAAATTGCTGTGGGCTGCCATCAGGCTTGTGAATGGTTCGCACTAAACAACTGCACCTCCCAATCGCGAACCACTTCAACTCCCCCTCCCATTCCTCAGACGACATGTCCATCCTGGGCCCCCTGCAGTGCCACAACGATGCCACCCGAAGGTTGCAGGAACAGCACCTCATATTCCGCTTGGGAACCCTGCAGCCCAAAGTTATCAATGTGGACTTCACAAGCTTCAAAATCTCCCCTCCCCCTACCGCATCCCAAAACCAGCCCAGCTTGTCCCTGCCTCCCTAACCTGTCCTTCCTCCCACCTATCCCATCCTCCCACCTCAAGCCCCACCCCCATCTCCTTCCTACCAGCCTCATCCCGCCCCCTTGACCTGTCCGTCCTCCGTAACTCCCCACCTACACTCACCTTTACTGGCTCCATCCCCGCCTCTTTGACCTGTCTGTCTCCTCTCCACCTATCTTCTCCTCTATCCATCTTCTATCCGCCTCCCCCTCTCTCCCTATTTATTTCAGAACCCCCTTCCCCTCCCCCATTTCTGAAGAAGGGTCTAGGCCCGAAACGTCAGCCTTCCTGCTCCTCTGATGCTGCTTGGCCTGTGTTCATCCAGCTCTACACCTTGTTATCTCAGATTCTCCAGCATCTGCAAGTCCTACTATCTCTGAAAGGCTTGTGAATGGGTTCCCCAGTGACTTATTAGCTGCTGGTGATGGGGACTAGGGCAGGTTCAGGAATTTTGGCACTAGTAGAATTCTGCCTCGATTTCCTAGTTAAGGGATTAATTTTTTTAAAAAAATCAGGATTTCTGGTTATAATGTTTTAGAAATTAGAATTTTGTAATGCCCCTGCCTTTACAGCACCATGGGTCCCACCTCCCAGGCAGAGCGACCAGTTTACATTTATATTTCTTATCAACTGATATTCTAAGTATGAATCTCACAGCCCTGAAGGTTTGGAAGATGCTTCTGGATAATTCCTCAACAAGGATGCCAAGATCAGGTTGTATCAGCAATCCAAGTGATATGCAAACTAATAGGAACACGGATTTAAAATGCGTTTGTAGCCCAAGGCTCCACAGATGCACCTATGAGGCACATGAAGACAAAAGGCTCAAGGAAATGAGTATTTCCGTACCCTTCCCCCAAGCCACTCATCCTTATTCCGTCCCCTCCCCCAGCCTTTGAACCAGGTTGATTATAGCACAGCTCCTACACAGGGGGGTCAGTGGAAAGAAAAGACATGACTCTGTACACATTCACAGAGCATGAAGCTCCTTCCAGCAGAGTAAACCCAGCACTCGTCAAAAGGAAGAAGCAGGATGCCCCATATCACAACACCTTACTCTAATCTTATTAAACTATCTGCTCACTATTCATATTATTTCCTTCCAGATGGATAGTGAATGTGGGAGAGATGTATTGCCCAAGGCTCTGCACACATCAGGGGATTTGCACTGATTTAGATCAATGAAGGTGGGGGTGGGGGCCTTGGTTCAGAACTGACAATATTCAACCCATCAGCAGCAGCAGCTGTGGGCGAAGTGAAGTGCTTTTTCCTGTCTGCCGCAAACTGCTGAAGGTCCCCAACCAAGTGACAAGCAGCTCGTTTATTGGTTATTGAATGACCCTGATCCAAGCGGAGAGGGCAGCCATGTGATCCCACTGCACGGCCAATGTGTCACTAGCATATCAGATGACTGTAATGGCCATGTCTCAGCCACGAGACATCTTAAAACACAGAGGTGAGCTCAAATCAATTTCTCAAAGCAAAATGGCCAATCTGTTCAAAACTGCTCTGAAGAACTTTCTCACTGAGGCAAAGGTCAACAATTCTGGGGAGAGAGTATGTTATGTATCCACTGGCACCAACTGTATCAAATTGCATACAACATGAGTACCCCCGACAGGAAATCTGTCAACAACTCCCCAAACTGGCATTCTTTCACTGGCAAACATTATATTAAACTGCATTTAAAAAAAAGACCGCTCCACAGAACTGCTTCAAGGAAAATTTTGTCAGCAAGATATTAATAACTTTTGGAGCTGTTGATTTAGGTTAACGTCCTGCCCTTTCACTTCTGCCAACTGTGTTTGAACCTACCCGCACCGATGAAGGTAACAGAACAGACAGGGTTAAGAATGATGGCAGCCTTTCGGCACATCTTACCAAACAATAGTCATGCACAATGGAGCATCTAACCACTTACTGATCCAAAGCAAGCACAGGTCCAAACTAATGAAACAAAAATATAGGACCTGTGTCAGAAAGTTGCTCTCAAAAGGATCAATGTGCAAAGTATACTTCTGGATAGGAAAATGGAGACAGAAATCGTTAGGTATTTTAATAGTTCTATGCTATGGAGGAGAGAACAGTAATCCTGGTAGTTTGCTGGACAGTTAGGCTAGGATTATCTTGCTCAGACACATTGATCATGGAATCTTATCAGTCTCACCTGGGATAAAACTCAAATTTCAAAGGTGAAAGGGCATTACCCACAGTGTACTATTCTGAATGGACACACAAAAGTGCAGAACCAGCAAGAATTGGAACTTTTTTTTGCTTTGCTGAGACTATATTAACAAATCTGCAGCACCTCAAACAGTAAGACAGGAATATGGCAATGCCAGGAGTTCAGGAAGTTCCTCCTCAAGGATGGTTATAATTGTGTGATCTATATCTGGACCAAACAGAAACTGAGACAAAACAAACTGGTCATTTCCATCACTGCATGGAATTAAAAAGTTACAGAATACCACCCCACCCATGAATCTCATTGATGTCCCTTTAAATGCTTCATCAGTCCAAGTGCAACTGTCAACTCCAGGTGGTCTGGTTTAATTCTTTACTGTACTTGAAGTGACAGACAACCCAACTGTACACGTTTCAGGTGCTGGTCTCCATTCAGGTTTTAAAGGGCCCTAATTTAGTTGGATTTGTGGAACCAAGAATCTTAGATTAGGAAGGTTTTCCCAAAAAAAAGAGATATGCATGCAAAGTACCTAAATTCCCCATGAGTTGACATCCCCCTCTTTGGCGTAGGAATACAGAATGCAATCGCAACTTTGGATCAAATCAGTTAACACACCATGTACTCTATCTTGAATTTTAAACTGTCTTAAACCACGATTTGGCCTCACATACAGTCAATTTAGATCTGCTTCGCCCGAGTGCAGATCCAGAGATGGTAATCGCTGTGAGGACTGCAATAAAACAACTTCAGTCATTTCAAAAGCCCACATACAAGAGGAGTAGTGCCAAACCACGGTGAGACCCCATTTGAAGTACTGCATTCAGTTTTAAGCACCACCACTCAGGACTTATATCCTTGGATCGGGTAAAGTGCAATTTCACTGAAATAAGCCTGGAGATTAAGTGATGAATTTATGAGGACAGGTAGTATAAACCTGGCTTGCATTTCCTCAATGAAAGCGTGCAACAAATGCTCTACTTGAGATTTTTAACCATTAAAAGCATTTGCTACATTAGGAACAAAGCAACTGCTGCCTCTGGTGGGAATCCAGAATCAGGGACACAATCATATAACTAGAGCTAGACCATTTACAAGCAAAATCAGGAGGGGAAACACAGTGGTAATGTCATTGGACTAGTACTCTGGGTACATGGGTTCAAATCCCATGGCAACTAGTGGAATCTAAACTCAACTAACAAACTTGGAATTGAAAGTTGGTCATGGTAACAGGGACTATAAAACCACAACCATTTGTTGTAAAACTCACCTGGTTTACTGATGTCCACCCTTACCCAATGTAACCTCTATCCAACTCCCCTCTGAAATGGCATAGTAAGCCACTCAGTTCAAAGGTAATTAATGGATGGACAACAAATGCTGACCTTGCCAGTGATGCCCACATCCCAAAGAATCTTTTTAAAAAAAACAAGCACTTAGTGGAAATCTGGAGCTTTCTTCCACAAATTGTTTTGGGATGCTAGAGATTAGCCGAAATTTTCAAGAATACAATTGATTGATACCTCGAGCTAATAAAAACTGTACAGGAAACAAATGAATAAATGGAGTCACGGTACAGATGATCTGATTGATTGGTGGAGCTGGCCCGAGGGGCTAAGTGACCTATTCCTATATTTCTGTTGAAGAGAATCAGCTTTTCAGATTATTTAGAGGAACATATCAGACTTACCCAACTTCAGAAAATCTGAGCCAACTGAATATGCAACAATTCTACCTCTGCAAGGATCTTCTTTCATGGTCATGACCGAGCCCTCAGGTCAGTGTCCCCCACTTCCTCAAAGTGAACTGACTGCACCAAGAGACAGTTCTGTAGCACAAGGGGTGTATAGGTTCTAGGAATAGAAGGGTGCAGGAAGTGAGGGGAAACCAAGGGGTAAATAGCACTGGGGCCAAATAGAAATACATAGGCAGAGCCAACATTGTAAAGCTGGTGGCCATGGAGAGGTGACTGGAAACACCACCAGTATATTCTGTTTATATATACACACACACAGACACACACACACACACAGATAGGGTGTGTGCTGAGGCTAGCATCTCTCTGGTAATAAACAAACGCTTATGTGTCCTTCACATTCAGCTCCAGTAACCCAATAACATTGCTAGCTTCAGGGAGCGAAGGGATACCATTAATTCTGTTGCTTGTAACTGATCCGTCGGGAGGAAGCAGCCTCTTGTTTTTGATTAGCAGCAAAACCATTGCAGTTAGTGTCTGGTAATTGTGTACAACCCTGAGAGGTCATTACCACCAGATCATGTCACCCTCCTTCCAGTAACTTTAATTAAAAGCACATAACTAAGCAATTCAGCACTGGCGTTAATAATGAAACTAACAAAACTAACAACACAGGAGCAAATACAAATCACGTCTTCAAAAGAGTACATAATGCTTTTAAAAGAAAAGCCTGCAAAATAACAATCAATCTTTGGGACATGAGTCAGTTGCTTCCCTGGTAGGTTTGGTTTTAATACTGAATATCACTGAAGTGACTGGGGAGCAGGGAAGAGATTACACAGCCCAACAACTGGAGCGGATTGGAGAGAGGAACACGCAAACAGTTGAAATGGTCAGATGGCAGAAGCACTACACTCACAGACTTGCACTGTCTCCCATTTAAACAACACTGCAACCTTCATTTCTGTGGCCTCCTGGCATACAGCAACACACCAAGGTAGTTACATTTCTCCAGTTATGGGTTCCTCAGCATCTCAATTACTTTCGTGACATTCCACCTCCCCTTCTCCACCCTGCCCCCAATCTTACGCGGGTTCATAAAAAAAGAGAGTGTTAATGTTTTCAATAACCCTGGAACATCATTGTGTCAAGGGGTGCTATATAAATGAAAGTCGTTTGTGGCCTGAATTGCACTTCCTCAGCCCCGTGATAAAAGTCACCTGCATCTGTACAAAAGAAGACAGTGCACAGTGTATGAATCACAGATACAGGCCTCACCACCACCTTTAAGTAAATTAGGGATGAGAAACACAGTAAACTATGTTACTCTGTAGGTTGGTATGCTGCCCCACTGCTGTACAGAACCAGACAGAATAGAAATTTGACAGACATTTATCCTTGTGGCACCTCAGCTCAGTAGCCCTGAGAATTCTGAAACCAGCCTCGAACTTACCTTAAAAAAAAGGACTACATTTCACAAGTCATTTATGAGCTGTGAAAGGCTCTGCTTTCTTCCAATGGTGAGAATGATGTTACATAAAGGCATATTCTTTTGTTCCCTCATGTAAATCAATATCCCTGACCTGTGAAAGGCCAAAACAAGAATGAGCCAAGCTGCCCGGTTCCAATCACTACCAAGTGAATCCAATGGGAATGCGTGCATACAAATGTTGGGCAAGAACAGCACAGGGCTCCTCTACAATGCCTCCAATACGCCGTTACCTTGGCAACATTTCCTTCTCCCTCTAAGGTCTAGACTCTCAACTGTATGGTCCTCCTAAAGAGGGCCAGCTCATACTCATGGACAATATCCAGCATAAAATCTGTAAAGGGAGAGAGAATTCCAAAGACTCAACTCTTGGAGCGAAGAAACTTATCTCAGTCCAAAACAGCTAATACCTTCTTCTCAGACTTTGACTATGTCCCCATTCACATTCCCAATCTAGGTCCCCAGGATAAACATTGTCCCAGCATCCATACTGGCAGGTCACTTATGAATCTTAGTAGATTTTAGTGAGATCACAGATCACCCTTCTAAACTCCAGGGAACATGGGCCAAATCTGTTCAACTCCCCCCTCACAGCACAATTTTCTGGCCCCTAAATTGCAGGGACACACAGACAAGTATATCTTTAAGTAAGCGTACCTGTAAAGACTGCATCTTTTCATTTTTCCTTAGTTTTGGTGGTGGACCAAAATACAAAAGGACTGAATTTAAAACCAAGAACTGTTGAAGGATTTGACGTACTTTTAAACACAAGTTATTGGAACTCATTGTGAGTAGTATATACACAGTTGCTTTCCAAGTAGTAAGGAAGGAGAGATTAGATTCTATGGCAATGAGGATTGTGCATCGAGTAGAGGTTCATCCAGCAGACTGCTGATTGGTTTACACGTTGGAATTGATTGTGGATAACAGAAGTCATTGCGGGAGACAAATCTCTGATTGGCTCCTGGGCTGGTGAACAACTGCGGTGTTCACGAGGGAGGGAGAGATGCTGCCAATCTGCAGAATGCACAGGTTTTTGGGTCTCCATATCTAAACAAGAAACATACGTAAAGCCTGAAGCAAGCCAGTTATTTTTTCCCATCAGTTTTCTTACTAATTCACTCATGGGATATAGGTGTCACTGGCCAAGTTGGAGGATGGTGGTGAGCTGCCTTCTTGAACCTCTGCAGTCCATGTACTGTAGGTACTGCTACGAAGGAGAAAATTCCAGGGTTTTGACCCAGCAACAGTGTAGAAACAACAAGAGATTTCCAAATCAGGATGCTGAGTGGTTTTGGAGGGGTACTTTAAGGTGGTGGTGTTCCCATGTACCCGCTGCCCTTGTCCTTCTAGATGGTGGTGGTCATGGGCTTGAAAGGTGCTGACTAAGGATCTTTGGTGAGCCTTCATGATTTACTGCAGCGCAACTTGTAGTTAGTACACACTGCTGCTACCGAACATCAGTGCTGGAGGGAGTGGATGTGGTTTCCATCAAGCAGGCTGCTTTGTCCTGTTTGGTATCAAGCTGGAGTGTCATTGGGGCTGCACTCATCCAGGCAAGTGGGGAGTATTCCATCACTGATTTGTGCCTTGTAGATGGTGGATAGGCTCTGGGGAGTCAGGAGGTGAGTTACTCGCTGCAGTATTCCTAGCCCTTGACCTGCTTTTGTAGCCACTGTACTTATACGGAGAGTCCAGTTAAATTTCTGGTCAATGGTAACCACCAGGATGTTGATGGGGGCGGTGGGGGTGGATTCATTGATGGTAACACGCAAATGTTACTTGCAACTTGTCAGCCTAAGCCTGGATATTGTTCAAATCTTGCTGCATTTCAACATGGCGTGCTTCAGTATCTTAGGAGTCATAAATGGTGCTGAACATTGTACAATCAGCAGCAAACATCCCTGCTTCTGACCTTGTAATGGAGGGAAGATCATTAATCTAGTGGCTGAGGATGCTGGGGCCTATGACACTACCCTGATGAAGTCCTGTCGAGATGTCCTGGAGCTGAGATATCTGATTTCCAACAAGCATAGCCATCTTCCCATGTGCCAGGTATGACTCCAACCAGTGAAGAGTTTGTCCCTCGATACCCTTTGATTCCAGTTTATTTGCTAGGGTTCCTTGATGTCAATGCTGTCACTCTCACCTCACCTCTGTACTTCAGCTCTTTTGTCCATGTTTGAACCAAGGTTGTAATGAGATCAGGTGCGGAGTGGTCCTGGTGGAACCCAAACTGGGCGTCACTGAGCAGGTTATTGCTGAGCAGGTGCTGCTTGATAGTGCTGTTGATGATCATCAGTAAGGTGACGGGAGATGTCAACAGTCGACTGATGGGGCAGTAATTGACCAGGTTGAATTTGTCCTGCTTTTTGAGTACAGCACGTACCTGGGCAATTTTCTACATTGTTATGAAAATGCCAATGTTGCAGCAATACTTGAACAGCTTAGCTATTGGAGCAGCAAGTTCTGAAGCACAAGTCTTCAGTACTATTGCTGGATTGTTGTCAGGGCCCAAAGCCTTTGCAGTATCCAGTGCTTCCAACCGTTTCTTGATATCACGTGGTGTGAATTGAATTGGCTGAAGACTGGCATCTGTGATTCTGGGAACTTCTGGGAGGAGGCAGAGTTGGACCAGTGACTTGGCACTTCTACCATTTTTTTTTAAAAAACACACTGTTGTGTTGGGCTGTTCCATCGAGGATGGGGGTATTTGTGCAGCCCCCCCCCTCCAGTGAGTTATTTAATTGTCAACAACCATTCACAACTGGCTGTGGCAGGACTGCAGAGCTTAGATCTATCTATCACTTGTTGCTTATGCTGTTTGGTACCTTCACCAGGTTGACACCTCAATTTGAGGTATGCCTAGTGCTGCTCCTGACATTCTCTCCTATACTATCCATTGAATCAGGGTGATCCCCTGGCTTGATGATAACGGTTGAGTATGATTTATACCAAGCCAAGAGGTTGCAGATTGTGCTGGAGTGCAATTCTGCTGTTGTTGATGGCCCACAGCGACTCATGAATGCCCAGGGTTGAGTTGCTAGAGCTGTTCGAAGTGCGTCCCATTTAGCACAATGATAGTGCCACACAACGTGATGGAGGGTGTTCTCAATGTGAAAGCAGGACTTCATCTCCACAAGGAATGTGCGGTGGTCACTCTTACTGATGCGGTCAGACAGATGTATCAGAGCGGGCAGATTGGTAAGGATGAAGGTGAGTGTGTTTTTCCCTCATTTGTTGCCTCACCACCAGTCTAGCAGCTATGGCCTTCAGACCCCAACCAGCTCAATCAGTAACACTGCTGCTGAGCCATTCTTGGTGCTGGACACCGAAATCCCCCACCCAGAGTACATTTTACCACCTTCAGTGCTTTCTCCAAGTGTTATTCAACATGTGGGAGTACTGATTCATCAGCTGAAGGAGAACAGTACGAGGGTAATCAGCAGGAGGTTTCCTTGCCCATGTTTAGCCTGATGCCTTGAGACTTCATGGGGTCCACAGTCAATGTTGAGGACTCCCACAGCAACACCCTCCTGACTGTATACCACTGTGTTCCACCTCTGCAGGGTCTGTCCTGTTGGTGAGACAGGACATATCCAGGGATGGTAGCATCTGGGACATTGCCTTTTTAACTTTGCTTCTCGTTTCTCTGACCTTTGGCTACACTGTGTATAGTTGTAATGTAAATTCATTTTCTTCACTTCTCTATTCTATAATCGGAGGATTGTACTCTGTACGTAAGATGGCACCTGTGTTGGTGACATTAGTTACAGTGTAACTAATCTTGTAACCAGAAGTGGCAACTTATAAACTTGTCACTGTACTTATTTGAGTACATGACAATAAAGCTCATTCAATTCATTATCTGTAAGGTGTGACTCCATGATTCAGGCTGTTGCTTGACTAGTCAGTGAGACAGCTTTCCCAATTTTGGCACTAACCCCCAGGTGTTAGTAAGGAGGACTTTGCAGTGTCGACAGGGCTGTTTCTGCCATTGTCTTTTCCAGTCCCTAGATCGATGCCAGGTGGTCTGTCCAGTTTCATCTCGTTGAGACTTTGTAGTGATTGATACAACTGAGTGGCTTGTTAGGCCATTTCAGATGGCAGTTTGGAGTCCACCATATTGTTGTAGGTCTTGAGTCACATGTAGACCAAACCAGGTGAGTATAGCAGATTTCCTTCTTTGAAGGACATTCATGAGCCAGATTTTGCCTGTAGCCAGTAACTCAAAAGAATTTATAATTACTGTGTTAATCCCTTTACCTGGTGTGAAGAAATGAAAGAATCGAGAATAGAGATCAGCAAACAGGGGTCTTAGGGAGCAAAAAGACCATCTCATCATTTTGTGGACTGGTGCTACTGAATCTTATCACCACAATACTTTCCCCCTACCTATAACAATGTTTTGTTTTATTTGTCTATATGTCAGTAGTGGGGAAATGCTGTTTTGCTTAATAGAGGCAAATACCAACAGGGGTCAGTACAAGGATCACTGTCTTTTTCTTGCTGCATTAATGACCTAGACTTAGGTGTCTGGTATAAAGGCACAAAATTGCAAAATTTGCAATTGACAAAACTTGGAAGTACAGGGACTTCATTTTGAAGCTTTTTTGCTTTAAAGTTGTTACTTTAAAATGAGGAAAAAAAAGATTTTAAAATGTATCATTCCCTGTTTTAACATCCCTGACTTCCTTGGCCCTCCTCCTGTCATTGCACACACGGTCATTACAAGAGATATTATCACGTCATTACCAAGGCCCCCTGATTGCGGGGCTAGAGTTGTCTGTGCCCTGCAGTTGAAAACAGTCCTGTTTGTTTTTAAGTAAAACAGTCCTCTGCTCAGGTACTTAAGTAAACATCATTTCTAATTTTTGTTTTTGAAATTATTTACTGTACTCCATAGCACTTTCCCTGTTCACATACAATAGCTGAGGGCAACTTGTACTGTGACTCAAATGTAAACTTCTTTAAGACTCCTCTGCAAGCAAGAACCTGTTTTCTTCACCAAAACTCTCCTGGTTTTGTCTCGCACTTTATTTCAGCTAGGAACGCGCAGTGCTGCCCCTGTATAGCACTGTATTTCAACTTTTACGTGGGCTTCTCTGGGCAATAGAGCCTAACTACATCTCTAACATTGATTTGAATTGTAAACCACATTTCACTTAAAGTTGTAACTTTCAGGAATGCAACCCTGACTTTAAGAAAAGACAGCATGTACTGTGATCAGTGAAGAAAGTGATAGACTTCAAGAGGGGAAAAAGGCTGGCTAAATGGACAGAAATGTGTCAGATTAAATTCAATACAGAGAAATCTGAAGTAGCATATTTTGAGGGGAAGAATGAGGAAAGACCATATAAACTGAAGATACAATTCTAAAGGGCGCACAGGAGCTGAGGGAACTGGGGTATATGTGCACAAATCATTGAAGGTGGCAGGAGTTAAAAAAATACTGCAGATGCTGGAATCCAAGGTAAACAGACAGGAGCCTGGGAGAACACAGCAGGCCAGACAGCATCTAAAGGAAAGGAGCAGTCAATGTTTCGGGTATTACCCCTCTTCAGGGCTGGATGTGGGGGTAGGGGAGCTGCAGATAAAGGGCAAGGGTGGGGGGGGGGGGGGGGGGGGAGAGGTGGAGGTGGAGAGGTAGCAGTATGGTGGTGACAGGTGGACACTGGTGGTAGGTACGACCTGGTTGGTCAATGGGAGGGATGAATCCAGTTGGCGGCTGGAAGGGTGGGTCAGAAGGCGGAATGGAAGGAGGTGGGCTGGAAAGGGAGCCAGGGGATGGATGGGAAGGTTATTTGAAATTAGAGAACTCAATGTTGAGCCCTGTGGGCTGTAGGGTGCCCAGGCTGAAGATAAAGTGTTGTTCTTCAAATTTGAGTTGAGTTGCTGCGACACTGGAGGCCGCCAAGGACAGACATTTCCGAGGGGAGTGGGGGTGGGAGGGCTGGTGGGGGTGGAGTTGAAATGGGTGGTGAATGGGAGGTTAGGTTGGCCGTTGCGGGCCAGGTGAAGATGCTCGGCGAAACGATCACCTAAGCTACGTTTGGTCTCACTGATGTAGAGAAGTCCACATCGGGAGCACCAGATGCAGTAGACTAAGTTGAAGGAGATGCTGGCGAAATTCTGTCTCACCTGGAAGACTGTTTAGGATCCTGGATGGAGGTAAGGGAGGTGGTGTGGTGGCAGGTGTTGCATCTTTTATGGTTAGAAGGGAAGGTACCAGGTGGGTTGGAGTGGTTGGTGGGGAAAGTGGCGCATACTAAGGAGTGGCAAAGGTAACGGTCCTTGCAGAAGGCAGAGAGAAGGCAGGGAGTGCAAGATGTTCCACGTGGTGGGGTCTAATTGGAGTTGGTGGAAGTGTTTGAGGATGATAAATTGGAAGCAGAGGTTGGTGGGGTGGAAAGTGAGGACAAGGGAGAGCCTCTCTCTATTATGTTTGGAGGGGGGTGGGTGGTTAAGAGCTGTGGAGCAGGGAATGAAGGAGGCAGAGCAGGTTAAGAAAGCTGGTCACTAATGTGTATGAAACCCCAGGCTTTACAAATAGAGGTACAGTATAGAGTACGAAAGTGAGGAAATTTTAGTACGTCTTTATCAAATCCTGGTACTGCATCAATGGAAGCACTGTAACAAATTCTATGCACCTCCATTTAGGAAGTTCATGAAGGGGTGAGAGGGTGCAGAAAAGGTTTACTGGATCTTTCCAGAAAAGTGGGACTTTAGTTATGTGAATAGATTGGAGGAGCTGTTCTTATTCTCTTTAGAGACATTTGAGGGTTAGACTCGATACACTCAATGGTTTGAGGAAAAAGACCCACAAACCTTCCTCCCATCCCACCAGAATGTGACATGTGTAACTACTGAGGTACTTGCCTTTTGTTCATAGCTGGGAAAAATCCTGACATGGATTCTCCTGAATTGCTTACTTTCTGTGGCCAAGAAAATCCTCCCAGAGACAGTGTGACTTTAGACCTTCCGAAGGATTCTCTGGCATGGTGTTTGTTGCCGGACAAATCCAAGAAAGATGTCAAGAGCACCAAGAACGTGTCATTGCTTTCACTGGCTCAGTAAACCGTGAGGCTGTGGTTCTTGCTCCAGAAATTAACAACTTCCACAAATTTTATGGTGGTCAGTTTGGTTAGAGCACAGCAACAACTCAGGTTAGAATTTTCCATCTAGGTGGTATTCAACCCTTGTACAAAAGGGGCAGTTGATCTTTGGGGTGAATACCCACCATCAGGTAGACGAATAGTACGGAGTCTATCCCAGCTCTGTTTGACACCTAGTCCGCATTTTGAAGGCATCGTTTTAAGATCTCCCACTGAAAACATTTACAATTGTGCAACTGTGAAACAATTGCAGGATTGCAAAAAAGTTTCTTGGACATCAGAACTGGGGACAGTTGGTGCGTATCAGCCTCCTTTGTGTACTGCTCATTTAACAATATTGACATCATCTTCTTAAAAACAACCCACTTTTGTTGAAGTACACAGTTGAAAAGACAGCAATAATACAGATAAGATCTTGATGAAGTGGAGACAAGGAACTGGACGGGCAGTGGGGCAAGGGAAGGGGTGACATCTGAGGGTGGATAAAAAGGATTTCTCACTATATTCAAATTAGAATTAGATTTTAATGTCACATGTACTCAAGTACAGGGATACAAGAGTGCAATGAAAAGTTTACAATGTCGCCATTCACAGCATCATCTTAGGTGCAAGGTACCTAGTTATAAAATCTTAGGTAAAACATAGAAAAATAAAGATATAACTTGAAAGTTCTACATTCAATATCTGAAGTCCATTACGCCCTCAGGCACACAATGGCCCCTCGTGAGCCATTTCCCCACACTAAGCTACGAACGCTCACATTTGAAGTGAAACGTCATCCACCCCAACTGCACTCCATCCCACCCCCAACCACTCCACCAGCCACTTTTAGTTATCTGTAACCATTTTGTTAAATGCTCTTACAGCGAGTTGCCCCTTTTTAAAATTTGGTACAAAGTTTTGGTGTTCAAACTGTTCCATTTAAAAGTGGTTTCAAATTGCATCCAGTGATCCCATTTGAAAATAAAAGTGAACTCTGTCCCAGCTGTCCCACATTTAAGTCTGGGTTTAGTAGTGGGTTTGTATCAGAATGTTGGTCTCCAGTGCACAGCAGAAGTCCAGAGTTGAATCTTGGCCTTCTCCCGTCTTGATGCAGTGTTGGGTGGTGTGGACAGTCTGCCCATCCCACTACCAAGTGAAGCCCTAAGTGGGGCAATTTTCACATACCTGTGGCCCAGGATCCTGCAACAATACCACATCTTGAGCAGGCTCATCCTGGCAGTAGTCCCTGCCTCTTAATAGGGCAGCCGCCTCTCACTGGACCCCATGGAAGCAGTGGTACCCTGCAAGGATCTGTGTTGGGTCACAACTATTCACTGTTAACCATTTATTACTGGCTCAGATGGTGAGACAAAGTCTCACACAAATTTGCTGATGATTTGAATAGGGTAAATTTCTAAACAGTGGGAAAGAGACTTGAGAAACCAGATGCATAGATTAAAGTGTCAGAAATGGGTACAGAAAAACGATCAGAAAAGCAAATGATCTTTTTATGCAGAAAACCAGAATACAAACAGCTGGAAGTCATGTTTCATGATATGAAGCCCTGACTAGACCACATTTGGAGAACAGTGAAAAGTTCTGAGCACCACACTTTGGGAACAATATTCTGGCTTTAGAAGGAGCTTAGTGTAATTTTCCAGGATGTTCCCTGGACTCCAAAATCAGATTACAAAAACTAGGGTTTGTATTCCCTATGGTTATGAGTGATTTCATTTTTGTTTACAAATTATTAAAAAGAACTGATAGGAAAGAAATACTTCTACGGTTGCAGAAAGTCTCCAAATGGGGGTATTGTCTCAAAATTTGGCTTTCGGGTGAAATTAAGAAACACCTCTACACCAGGAAGATAGTGGAAATTTGGAACCCTCTTCTACAAGTTGCGATTAATACTAGATCAATTTTAAGTCTGAAATAGATGATTTTTGTTCATCAAGGTTATGAGAGAATATGGGACAAAAGTGGCTATATGGAGTTAGGTCACAGACCAGCTATCATCTTGTGGAATGATGGAACAGGCTCGAGAGGCTATACGGCCTTATCCTGTTCTTATGTTTAAAATCAATTCTTCTGTCGTTTCCCGTTAGCCCATCCATCATTGGGCTTGCAAGAAAAATCTCAATATTGCAAGACAAAAATGAAGACTTTGACTATTTTCCCAAAGGACTAATAACTTCTCAAACATACGAGAAACAATCATAAACATCCTTTAGTTACACTATTATTACCTAGCTCGATACTGGAGGAACACTGCATATAGATGCACTGTGTTACTTTGCGTGTCAGAGGTGGTGTACAGATACTGTATTACCTAATAGAAATGTGGTGTGCAGACACACTACTATCTAACTCACTATTGGAGGAACACTGCACTATTACTCTTCAGTTTGAAGAACTTGCTGAATTTGCCTCTTAATAGTTTGAACTTATATCCCCTTCTCTACAGAAAAAAAATACAAGAAGACCATCAATTACTTTCACACTCTGAAGTTGTCCCAAAAGTAGTTCACAGTCAATTAATACTTCAAGGTGCAGACTTTTTTGTTTAGATAATAGAAACAGTTATTTTTGCACAAGGTCTCATGAACAACAAATGGTAAATCATGAGTTACATCACTTGACTATCAACCTGGATTATGTCTCCAGGTTCTAGAGTAACGTTTGAACATTTAACCTATTTCCAAAGGTTCTTCTCCTCTTGCAAATTAGTTTGTCATTGCCTTAAAGTTTTACCTCTGTGGAATGACTTCTTCCTGTAACACATGCTTTAGCTACATGGTCCTATATTTAACTTGTGTTGTGAATTGAACCAATATAGAATGGTAATGTCTATCAAGTTCAAATCTCGGTAGACAAGAGTTTTGTATCATTTTGAGATGGATCTGCACTGAATTTTCAACTTCATGACATCAGTTTTAAGACTGTAGAGATTTCAACATCATCCTACTTATTACTAGTGGGGTGGTAAATGGTGAGGAGTGTAACCTTAGATTACAAGAGGATACAAATAGCTGGTCAGAAGGGCTGATTGGTGACAAATGAATTCAATTTAGGTAAGTGTGCAGTGATGCACTTGGGCAGGACAAACAAAGCAAGGAAGGAAATACGTGAATGATAGAACACAGAGCAGAGAGGATCAGAAGACCTTGGTGTGCATGTACATTGGCCCTTTAAGGTTGTGGGACAGGTGGTTAAGACAACATATAGGATTCTTGCCTTTATTTGTTGTGTCGAGATTGAGAGCAGGGAGGTTACGTTGGAACTGTTTAAAACATTGTTTAGGCCACAGGTAGAATATTGTGTGCAGTTCTGGAATCACAGGAGGGACATGATTGCACCGGTGATGGTGCAAAGATATGCTGGGACATTGCCTCAGTTGGAGAATTTCAGTTATGGAGAGAGAATGGACAGACTGGGGTTGTTTTCCTTTGAGCAGAGAAGATTGAGACTGGACATGATTGAGATGCATAAAAGTAGGAGCGGCACAGACAATGTAGATTGGAGGAGAGATCAATGACCAGGAGCATAGATCTAAGTTAAGGGGCAAGAGGTTTAGAGGGGATGTGCGGATTTTTTTCATCCAGAGGATGGTGGGAATCCAGAACACACTGTCTGAAATGGTGGTAAAGGCAAAACCCATCAATATTTCTGAACTATTTATATGTACACCTGCAATTCCAAGGTCCACAAGGCCATGGGCCAAGTGCTGGAACATAAATTAGAATAGATGGTTATTTTTGACCAGTGCAGATCTGATCAGTCAAATGGTCTTTGTCTACCCTCAAACTGAATGTAAACAAAGTAAAACTCCCTCAACACCGTCCCCATTAAACACTCCCAGGACAGTTATAGTACATGGTTGGATGCAGAGTAAAGCTTCTTCTTACTCTTTAAACTGAAAGTAAAGCTACCTCAACAATGTCCCCAGAGTCCCTGGAGATTTCTATGACTTCACCATCTCCACCTGATGTAACCAATACCTGTTACTTTGTTTATCAGGCAAATTCAAACCCTTTTCAAGGTTGGTTCTCAATTCTCATAGCCAAGGGCTAAACAAACAAGCTTTTATTTGGAAATTTGTCAAGTTACTTTAGGAAGTAGGGTTGTACCATTATGCAAGTCTTTAAATCCGATCCTGAAAGGATCCTCAAAAAGTCAATTATAACAAACTAATGATTCACCTAACGATCACTGCAAACTATTGCCTGATCTACAACCTCCCATTCCTCTTCGAAGTTCTCAAATGCATTGTTGCACCCCAAATCCTTCCCCATTTTTCCTGAAATTCGAAGTTTGCGTCTGTGTGCCTGCCAGATTGCTGAATTGTCCGTTGGAAGAATCACAATGGACTTAAACATGACTATGACTATGACTATGACTATTAATATTTGTCCTTCTTGACCTGCTTGTAGAGTTTACACAATTGATTATGGCATTTTCCTGTATCATATCTACATTCCTGTCCAATTGTGTGGGACTACACTCACCTGGTTCCAGTTATTTTCAATCATTTGTTCGGAAATGTTATCACACATCTGCAGGACAGGTGGGACTCTAACCTGGATCTACTAGCCTACAGGCAGTGGCGTAATGTTAACATCGCCGGACTAGCAATCCAGGACCCCAGGCCAATATTAAGGAGATATGGGTTTGAATCCAGCCATGGCAGATGGTGAAATTTGAATTTTATTAAAATCTGGTGGGCCAACATGCCCAAGTAACCATTGTCAATTGTCATGAAAACCCAGTTAGTTCACTAATGCCTTCAGGGAAGAAAATCTGCTTTCCTTATCTGGTTTAGCCCAAATGTGACTCCAGACCCACAGCAATGTGCTGAACTCTCAACAGACCTCTGGCAATCAGGAATGAGCAATAAATGCTGGCTTGGCCAGCAATGCCCACATCCCATGAACAAATAAATAAAGGATAGGGATTATTAATCCAGTAACACTGCCACTACAGCACCATCTCTTATCTGGGAATAATTACCATTATCGTCATCTATCTATTCTTAGTCAGAGAATGATCTATAACAAATTCTCTTCCAGCTATCACACCATTTCCTCAGGTGCTCTCCAACAATCCCTGGCCCCGAACTATCTACTTGCTCTTCACTTGGCATCACCAAAACTATGGTGAAATTTTCATATAGATGCTGAAAACATCTGGCCAGCCCCACCACAGAACCAATTCTCCTCAACTGAGTAAATTATCAGACCACTTGTCCAATACGAGCTTACTTTATGAGCAGAAATGATGTTCAACAAAGACACTGTCTTTGCAAATTCCTCATGAAGCTCAATGCAACTTGAAAGAACACCACCTCATCCTCTGCTTGGCGGCCTTAAGGACTCAGCATAGAGCTGACAATTTGGGAGCATAACCATCTCCTTCCATGTCTATTACATACCTCCCACAGCCCAAGTCCGGTCATGAAATGGGTTGCTTTCAGTACAGTAACCCATTTTCAATTACTCACAGGCTCCATTGTCGCTTATCTACCTTCTACTGCTCTGGTTTATATCAATAATTCCTCTACCTAACTACCCTTTCATCTCTCTCAAACACTCTCTCTGGGGTCCCTGTCCACCCATCTACTCGCGCCCATCATCAGCATAAATACCACCTTTCCCTTGCTGCTATCAGTTCTGAAGAGTAACTAGACTTGAAACATTAGCTGCTTTCTCTCCATAGATGCTGCCAGGCATACTACTTCAGCAATTTCCGTTTTTCTGTTTGTTACATGGATTAAATGTTTATTTGAAGGCCTTGGTCTCTCTCCCCATCAGAAGTGCAGGCTAGTGTTTGCAGTTTTCCTTATAGCTAACTCTCTTCATGACTGCAAGCATACTCCTGTTGAAGCACAACTATAATACTTCCTAACATCCACCACCAGCCTGAATGGATACAAATGGATTGTTTCCCTCATGGTACAAAGTATTGAGCTTCTTTATTTTCAACAACTGCTTGCATTTTAGTTTGGAGAAACAGCACATTTCAGATATATAACAAGAACGAGCTATCAGACATTGAAGGAAGCTGAGACTGTGATTGATATTTGGCTTGGAGAAACAAGGCAGCTCAAAAGATAGATTAAAAAAGAGAAAGTAAAACAAAGATGAAGGAAAAGCCAAGGAGACAAAAGGAAGAAAGTAGCCTCATCACCTGTGCTTTTATTTTGTGAAGGCAATTATTGTTAATAGAATGTTTAGTTATGCTTTCTCACTGCCTGCCACTAGAAAAGATTTCTTAGCTTTCCCCTCAAGTCATGTTGTGAAAGCTGCTGAGCTGAAGATTTCACAGGACAGAAGCTCATTACTAGTGGCTGTTCTTTGTTTATATTGCGATGGGAAACGTTGTGATTAATGCAGCTGTACAAGAAAGAGGATCTCAGCCTATATTTCTTTTAGGTGAAAATATTTCAGACATGAAGTATTCTTGATCCTCAATAGTTTTTCCAAACTCCTGGACCACCCACTCTCCCTCAGCTGCTAACACACATCCCCCCCCCTTACTCTTTCTCTCCACAAAGCAACTGAACAGAGCATCAAGCAATGGCCGGGGGGAGGGGGTCTTCAATCTCCCACCAGAATTTCAAAGGATGATCATCTAGAAATGCTAATAATGTTGAATCAACAGTTGCTCACAGCATTTCCTTCTAACTTCTAAATTACAGCAGGTGATATCCAAAATTCTACTATGGGTGTCCACTATCAGACCAAGGCCATGTTGCGTTTATGAACTTGTTAAAAAGAAATGTGTTCAATTCTGGTCTCCCTGCTATAGGAAAGATGATGTTGTGAAACTTGAAAGGGTTCACAAAAGATTTACGAGGATGTTGCCAGAGTTGGAGGGTTCGAGCTACAGGGAGAGGCTGAATAGGCTGGGGCAATTTTCCCTGGATCGTCGGAAGCTGAGGGGTGACCTTATAGAGGTTTATAAAATCCTGAGGGGCATGGATAGGGTAAATAGACAAGGTCCTTTCCCAGTGGTGGGGGAGTCCAAAACTAGAGCGCATAGGTTTAAGGTGAGAGGGAAAGATTTACAAGGGACCAAAGGGGCAATTTTTTCACGCAGAGTGTGGTGCATGTAAGGAATGAGCTGTCAAGAGGAAGTGGTACAAGAGGCTGGTACAATTACAACATTTAAAAGGCATCTGGATGGGTACATGAATAGAGGGATATGGGCCAAACGGGACTAGATTAATTTAGGATATAAGGTCAGCATGGACGAGTTGGACCGAAGGGACTGTTTGTATGCTGTATCCAGTACATTCAGAAATGTATGATGATCACCCACAATACTGATTTACAGTTTTCATGAAAATAATAGAATTCAATCCAGAAAACATGCCAGGAGTTTGTAGCCAATAGAGATTAAAGAAGTCAGGTGATGCGGAGCAAAAACACTGGTAAGCCCCAGTGGGCTGAAAAGAGCCCATGTTGTGAATGCCACGTAATTCCATGATAAAACACAATTTGCTTGATTTCAGTGACTGCAAATCAGTCATTCTGATCATTAACTATAGATTATAGTGTTCCCACTATAAATCAGCTGGAGCTGGTGACTCTGTTAACATCAATAAGGCACCACTTCAGGAGAAGATTTGGGAAAAATGGAAAACTTGAGATTTTCTCATGTAGCCATGAAGGAGAGTAGAGCTCTCTGATGAGTTATGCAAGTTATGTAAATCATGCAGAAACAGAAAAGTTGGGGAACTACTTGATATAAACAAATAGCCAAAGGTTCAAAAGCAAATTTAGATCCTGACAGTAGAAAGTTGTACTTTATACAATAAGCATGTTAAATATTATCTTGTGTATGAAAGCAAAGGAAAATTCAGGATCAGATTGTGCTCCCATTTTATAGTGTTGTCCCAATGGACATTCAGATGGAAGTGGGACCATTTAATCAGGTTATGTTTTCCCATTACGCAGGTCAAGTTTAAATAACCAGTGGTCTTTTTTTGTACGACTCTCTGCAATGGTCATTCCTAGCCCATATGATCGCCTTGCTATCACCTGAAGCTACATCCAGGATTCTAGTTCCCAGAGGTGAGAAACATTGGTTAATTGAGCAAGAGACAACTTTCGCCTTGTGGCTTCTGTTAAGTTTAGCAGTCCCTGTACTTACAGCTGTGATGCACAATGTTGATTCCAGCAATAAATGCCCCATGATCTACCCTACAAGGCGGATACATCAGACACTAGCAGTTCCAACTGAGCTGTTACTGTGAACCAGCCACTTCTTTGAAAAAAAAACTACTCACAAGATGCAGGCATTGCTGGTATTTGCTGTCCAGTTCCAAATGCCCTGGATAAGGCAGTAGTGAGTTGCGTTCCAGGATTCTAACCCAGCACCAAAGTAACAGCAATACATTTCCAAGTCAGGATGGTGTGGGGCTTGGAGGAGAACTTGAAGGTTGCGGTGTTCAATGTATCAGCTGCCCTTGTCCTCCCAGGTGATAAAAAGTCACCCAGTATGGAAGGTGCTGTCGAGGAGCCTTAATTATTACAGTATATCTTGCAGACGGGATACACTGTGGTGAAAGGAGTGAAATTTTAAAATGGCAGATGGAGTGCCAATGAAGCAGGATGCTTTTTCCTGGATGGGGTAGAATTTCTCAAGTGTTGTCTGGATGACAGCTGTTTCAACAAGTGGAGAATATTCCATCACACTCCTGGACTGGGGGACTTGTACCTGGTGAACAGGCTTCCGAGACAGGAGATGGATTACTCGCTGAAGGATACCTAACCTCTGGCCTGCTCTTGTATTACTTAGCTAGTCCATTTCAGTTTCTGATCAATGGTAACCCCCAGGCCCCCACCAGAGTGTCGATTGTGGTGGATTGAGTGATGCTAATACCATTGAACGTTAAGGGTTGATGATTGGATCCTTTCTTGATGGAGATGATAATTGCCTGCCGCTTGTGCGGCACAAATGTTCCTTGCAATTTGTCATCCAAAGCATGGACATTGTCCCTGACTCATTCAATATGGATCCAGGCTGCTTCAGTATCAAAGCTGTCATGAATTTTTTTGAACATTGTGTAATCATCGGTGAACATCTCCAGTTCTGACCTTTTGATGGAGGGAAGGTCATTGGTGAAACAGCCGAAGGTAGTCGGGTCCAGGACTCTACCCTGAAGAATACAGTGATATCCTGGGGCTGAGATGATTGATCTCAACAGCCACAGCTATCTTCATTTGTGCTAGGCATGACTGCAACCAGTGAACAGTATTTCCCAATTCCCATTAACTCTAGTTTTAGCAAGGGCTAATGCCATGCTCTGTTAAATCTTGTTGTCGGGGGAAGTTACTTTCATGTCACTTCACTTCAGTTCAGTTCTTTTGCTCATGTTTGGACCAATGCTGTAATGAGATCGGGAGCTGAATGAGCCTGACAAAACCCCAACTTCTTTTGCAAGTATCACTTGATTCTATCTTTAATGTCCCCGCTGATCGCTTTATTGATGGTCAAGTATGAACTGATAGGCTGTAATTGACTGGATTGGATTTGTCCTGCTTTTTGTGGACACAGCATACCAACGCAATTTCCACATTATCAGGTAGGTGCCACTTTTGTACAGTACTAGCACAGCTTGGCTAGGGGTGTGCCTAGTCCAGGAGCGCACGTCCTCAGTACTCTTAAGTAGATAACTCAACTGCTTTCTGAAATGGTTTAGAGAGCCAATCAGTTCAAAGGCTGTGCAGTTGATTCTTAACTGTACCCTGATAGCCCAAGCTACTCAGTTATATCAAAAACCACCACAAAGTTTAAAAGAACGTCATGAAAATCAACAAACCACATGGTATGTAAACACTGGAAACATCAACAGCAAACTGAACCCTGTTGGCCTTGCAAAGACTACCTGACTAACATCTAGAGACTTGGGCCAAAATTGGGAGCAGTCCCACAGATTACTCCAGCCTGATGTCGTCATACAAACAGAATCGTAGCTTACAGACAATGACTGACTCATCACTGAGCATATCCTGCCTCAATAGCAGGGTACAGCCACCAGAGGTAGTGGTGCAGTGATATACAGTCAGGAGGTTGTTGTATGGGTGTTTGCAATATTGACTTCCCACCCCAGGAAGTCTCATGGCATCAGGTCAAACACGGAAAAGGAAACATCTTGCTTATTACCATGTAGCATATTTCAGTCAGAGTACTTAAGACGTGTGGATCTGGAGTCACACTAGGCCAGACCAGTTATGGATGACAGATTTCATTCCTCAAGAGGTAAACCAGATGGGTTTTCACAATAAATATCAATGGTATCATGGTTACCATTAGACTAGTTTTTAATTCCAGATTTTGAATCAAATATATATATTTTTACTAAGTATAGCACACTTCATATAGATTTTTCACATGCTGTCAAGATCAGAGATGATACTTTGGAACGTTGCGTATTAATCAAAAATTCTAAAAAGGCATATGTTATGCAACTGGACAGTGCAGTTTGAGGATCAGGCAAAGGCAAGAAAGTTTGAGGAATACATTTCTTCTGCACAATTTCCAGCCCCTCCCATCCTGAAGGCATAGATACCATGCCAAATTAGGAACGCAATGTATAGGTACATTTGTACAGGCATTGTCAGGTATGGGCCACCCATGCATTTCCCCTTAGTTGCAAGGCTTCATAACTGTCCTTTATGTATGTACAGTCAGTCAACTGACCCAACTTTCTCCAGCAAAGCCTAACAGGCTATTTGCTGGCATCCACACTTGGATGTTTCCCATACAAGTCAGCGGACAGCAATAAGAAACTGGATCCCTTTCCAACTTCCTAAGAGGGCCAAGGCCAGGGCAGTACCCCGAGGTAGAGTTTTTCAACATTTCTATGGCATTGGCTCTCAATGTTAAAAACCCAGCAAGCCATCAGTAAAACCTAATGGCTGTTTTTGTTCCTTTCAAAAAAAAAGAACAATCTCTAGCTCGCTGCTCAACAAAGGCCACTGCTTCGATCCAGAATGTGTGAAGAGCTGGCTCAGATAGCCATTTCCCCTCATCCCTGGAAGAAGAGTACAGTGAAATACTGTTTCTCCTTGTCTAGCTTCCAAAGCATGGGAAGCAGCAGCAGAGCCAAGCAGTCTCTCCCTACAGGTTGCTAGTACTCTGGCACTGAAGGCAGTCAGCTAATGCAGTACTGCTGGACGGCAGATGTCTGCCCATGGCTCTGAACTCCTGAGACATGATGAAAGCGCCCTCAGCTTCAAAAGATTGCTGAGCACAGCATTAAGAGGTGCTGGCTCCTCACAGGCAGCCCTCAAGCACAAAACATTTAAAGAAATTTAGCTCCTTGTCTAAAGGGGTTTCTAACATTTCTACATTGGGAGTTTCAACTCAAAACCAATTACACGCCAGTTGAAGTCCACTCTACCCACACACTTCACTGTGACTTCAATCATTCCTGATTTTGCCAGGGCAAATGGACTGCAACCTCAAGGGTTAGAAAAAAAGTCTCCACTTTAAGGATCAGTTCACTTACTTGGTTAAATAGCTTGTGTCTGAAGCAGCATAAACCCAATGGCATGGCTAATACCTCATATAGGTTATGGCAGTCAAGGACTCTTGCTTCATTGCTTCGCACACACACGATGTAAGCCATGCCCCTTAAAAAATATGGCCAATTATTGCTCCCCAATGGACAGTGTACAGTGCTGAGACACTTCGGCTAATTAGCTCTTTTTTGAATTGCTGGAGGTTTTGTTAACTCTGGCTCTTCAGTTCCAATGAAGAGGTCACAATCATAAACGTCAAGCTACCTTTCCTTTTCTAACAGGTACACGAGTGCAAAATGTGCTCCATTTTCTCCAGTTTTAATTTGAGATATCCAGCACTGGTTGGATGTTTTTCCTGGAGGCATCATCACATAGCCTCCCATCTCAAAAGACACCCACCCTCCCCCACCCCTCTCATATTGGAGATGTTAAACCCTGGTCCCATCTACTGTATCACATGGATCTAACAAATCGCATGCTCATTTTGAACAAAAGCAAAGATGTTCTGGACAATACTGCATCCCTCAGCCACCATCCCTAGGAGAGGTTCTTCAGTTGTTACACCATTCCTGTTTGAAGGACAACATTATATAATGCATTTATAAACTGCTTCTAGGCATCTTAAACTAGGTCAACAAGCATTTTACAAACTTATTAACAAAACTTTGTAAAAATTCTCAGTTTAGTGGGAATAAAGAAAACATTTGACTGACAACTGCATGATTTGAAGATTCATTTAATGCCTCTGATATGTTGCGAAAGTGAGAGATTAATCAGAAGCAGTGATGTAACTGGGGGTGGGGGTCAGGTAGCACAGAATTAAAGAAAATTTACAGTACAAAAACAGGTCTGTACTGGTTTTTGGGGTCCACAGCAACCACTACTTCATTGCACCTAATCCTAGCTGTAGCATAAACAACAAGGGAGGAAGGAATAGAACAGGTCAGTAGGGTTAGAAGAGGAAGGGTGGATGAAGGTTCATATGGAGCATAAATACAGACATGAACCAGATAGGGAGAATGACCTGTTTTTAACCTGTACATTCTATGTAATCTCTTTCTCCCATATGTGCTTAACCAGCCTCTTTCTAAATAGATTTCTGCCCCTTGTTTCAATACTTTGCACAGAAGAGTTACACAGCCTCAATCTGCCTGAAGAAATATGTCCTGAATTCCATGTTGGATTTGCCACACTGATGAGTCCTAGCTTTAGGCTCAATATTTGCCCTACCATCCCTCAAGATGCCAGGTGACACTGCTGCCCTCCAGCATGTCAGCCCTGCAGGCATTCTTCATTTAGGAGCCAAGCAGAACACATCAGCCAGCCAATGGATGGTGCAGAGAGAGCCGAGAATCATTAATTTCGCTGCTAATATCCACACCACCCTTAAGGTGCTGTCTGACTTTGATCAAGCTTTTGGTCACCTTCACCTCAGTGTCAACATTTGACACTCCCACGATTCACCCTCAGATGCTTTCTTAGACTCTACATTAAATACAAGTTATGGCTATCTGCACCCAAGAGGCACCTACTAAAATTGCACTTTCTTAACAAATTGTATACAAAACCAATTGGAGTGATGCATGTTATCCCTGCCAAAGCCCAAGCTGACATCAGTGTCTGAACTGGGGCCCTTCATCTACACAAGCTGACAGTTCTCGGAGGCAGCACAGTACTGATTTCTTTCTGATGCAAAGCAACAACTTTAAAACCAGTCAGTCAGTCAGTCACATGTCAGAACATGAAAAACAACAGAAAATTCTCAATACTGCACCATGTTGGCAAGTGCGACACGTGTGTGGAAAACAGCTTCTCAAACAGAGCAGGGTTAAAGAGAAATTCTTCTCTGGGACCATACGGAGTCACCTTGGGGGTTGGTTAGCTGGACGGCTGGTTTGTGAGGCTCAGTAGCACCAACAGTGTGGGTTCAATTCCCACATGGGCTCAGGTTCCCATGAAGGATTCTTCTTCTGAAATGCTTCCCTCACCCGAGCCATGGTGACCCTCAGATTAAACTATCAGTCATCTCCCTCTCTAATGAGAGCGCAGCCCTGTGGTCCTCTGGGACTATGGTGATTCCATAAAAAGGTAAAGTTGCCTATGTAACAAACTTCTAAACTTGTTCTTCTAAAACTATTACTCAAAGCTTGCTAGTACTCATTCTATTGGAGTTCAAGTGTCAACAAAAAGGCTGTAATTGACACAAAGCCCTTTCACACCAGGACGCATGTGCTGCCCCCCTCTCACCACAGATAACTGAAGCTGTAGAGTAATACTTAATGATTTCTAAGTTACACGTATTTAGAATACATGTTTGATGAAATCAATGGAACTGAAACAAATCATGGCTAGACTTGTAAAGCCGATTATTGTCTCAGACTACGGGTCAGACCATTTACAACTGAGGCAAGGATGAATTTCTTCACTCAGTGATGAATCTATGGAATTTAACCTTCAGAGGTCAGTGGAGGCTCAGTCAGAGTATATACAAGACAGAGAAATCAATAGATTTCTTGATATTAAATTCATCCTGGGATATGGAAATGGTGCAGGAAAATGATTTCAAAAGTAGATCAGCCATGAATGACAAAACAGACTTGAGGGGCTCAATGGCCTAGTCCTGCTATTTCTTCTGTTCCTGGGATTCTGCTCCTAAACAAGAGGGCACAGCTCCCATTACAGCTTCAGATTAATTCAGTCAGCAGCAACAAAGCTGCAGCACTTCTGAGGCATCAACCTGATTTCGCCTCAACGTGTAAACAGCCATGAATAGGATTACTAATACATGCATTATAAGACTACCAGGTGCAGATATGGACTAAAAACATTTAAATTAACAGTGAGCCTTTGTTTGTATGTCTGCATCGAGTCAAGGTGCAGCATTTGGATCCTGCCACAAACAATCCCAGCGGGTAAGGATCAGTGTTCCAGCTCAAAACTGTAGGTTGACATCGAGAGATACTCACATCAGTTGTGGGAGCCCATAAAATGCTACTAATATATAGGGCTAACCAAAGCTGATATAAAAGACAGCTGCATCAAGAAAGGAGTATTTATGTCAGAATATTAATTAGGCTCCACTGCATCACACTATGTTCCAAGGGAAGGGTGTGAAGCTATGAAAACAACCACCATGGGCTTGGTAAACATTAATAATGCAAAAAACAACCAGCTGAAGTGGGGGGCTCAGCTGTTGTGAGGGAGTGGTGGTAAGAAAGGTTCACGAAGAGAGAAGGATAAACTTGGAAATTGTTGAGCATTTAATCTAACGCAAGCCATTAAACATAAAGGTTAGTCAAATTATCGTAAGTTTGCTAAATGTGAGTGAGGCTTTCACAGATTTAAGTATTTTTTGAAGAAGTGAATGATTGGATAAAGAGAATGCAATAAATACAGCCTGTGGATTTTCGAAAGTATTCTAAGTTGTCTCTTAGGAGGCATTCACAAAATTTCAAGCATTTGGGACAAGAGGAATCATAGCAGCACAGATAGACAAATAGGTGACAGCAAGAGAGAATGTGTTAGGGTAAATGAGTGTTGTTCAAATTGGAGAAGGGCTGGAAGTAATAAATCTACATTTTTTCTTGGCACATAGATGATCCTTTAAATACTTTAGATAGGAAATATTTACAGGGCTGTGGGGATTAAAAAAAAAAAAATCAGAGGAGCTATTGTCATTGAATTGTTCTTTCAATGAGCCAGTATATGCACAATGCACAGAATGGCCTTCTTCTGTGCTGTCAGAGCCCATGATCCAGAAAGAGTGAGGTATTGGGAGTAGCTGGAGAATAATGGCCCCAATATCAAGAAAGCTGCACACGTGAGATGGGGATTGTAACTAACAAACAAACAAACAAACAAACAAACAAACAAACAATCTGTAGCTGTTACACACTGCACACTGCAATCTTATTAGTTAATAACAGTTCACTTAGAAAACCAGCTATGGGAACAGGTGTGAAAATCATCTTTTAACTGTCATCATGCCACTGCTTAATCACACAGAGATAAAACACAATAATACTTGTGTTCAGTCAAAAAAAACCCCGGAATCAGCTGACCCCAGGGCTCTTTCTAAACTTAGACTTAAAAACAAGCAGCACTGCTAGCTCCGGGCAGTTCTCCCTCCGACAAACTAAACTGCTGAATTTTAGAGGGTGGCAGGGCAAAGAGATACATCAGGTTCAGCTCCTGCTGTTAGCGGTTTGGCTCTTTACTGGGTGGTTTGTTTTTGTGGGTATTTGGGCCAGCAAAGAATCAAACTCAGCTACGATGGCTTCCAGTGCTGAATACCTGGCCTGGTGCTCATCCATGACGATTCAACAAGAGGACAAAGGGTCCAGCTCAGTTCCACTGGGAACGAGCAGCAGCGATATTTGCCCATGTTTTGTTTTGAAGTGATCAGCAAGCCAACCTGTGGTTACTGAGTGACAGATACACAGCAGTGGGCAAAACTGTCCTGCATGTCAGATGCCTCAATCTTGCCACAAAAGTTGATGCTTCACTCAGTACATCATGTTTGCACCAGTTTTAAAGCCATTCTCCTGCATTTTCTCCATAACCCTGCACATTGTTTCTTTTCAATCAAACAAACAGAAGCCCTCTTGAATGCCTCAATGAAACTTGCCTCCACCTCACTTCCAGGTAGTGGAAGTATTCCAATGCTTCACTGGTTTCCCAAGAAGAGAGACAACCACATTACCTAAAACACGGAGGGATCTATTTTGAGACACAATACAACCAGGTTTCTAGGGTTAAGTAAAAATATTTGCATTTAGATAACACATGTCTCAAAGCACTTTACCCCAACAGAAGAACTTTCAAAGTGAAGTCACTGTTAAAATGCAAACATGTTACACATTTTAATGAACAACACTCCATGAATGACACCAAACTCACCCTCTCCCACATGCTTCAAATAGCTGTATAGCTGTTGCTCCACATGGTACACAAGTGGTGCAAGGTTCAGCTCTGAACTGTGCTAGCTGACCTGGTTTCAGCTGGACTGAGTCACATAGAAACTCGGAGCAGGAATGGGCCATTTGGCCCTTTCAGCCTGCTCCAACATTCAATATGATTGTAGCTGCTCCTCTATCTCAATGCCATACTTCCACTTTCTCCCCATACCTTTGATGCCCTAATGTATCAATCTCTTTTGTGAATATATTCAGTGACTTGACCTCCACAGCTTTCTATGGTAGAGAATTCCACAGGTTCACTACCCTCTGAGTGAAGAATTTCTCTAATCCTGAGACTGTGACCCCTGGCTCTAGGCTCTCCAGAACGTTCTCCCTGCATCCAGTCTGTCACATTCTTATAATTTATGTTTCAATGAGATCCCCTCTCATCTTTTCAAACTTTCTGGCAAGCACAGGCCCAGGCGAACTAATCTCTTCTCAAACAGCAGCCATGCCATCCCCAGTACCAGCCAAGTGTCACTATAACTGGTAAAATCGGTAAGACAGAACAGGAAGAATCAGACTACACACTGGGTGATAGAGCCATTTGACTCAGCACTGCATCCTACTACTAAACCAGAAAGCAATCATGCCAAGAATCACACATAACAGTCAATCCTAGGTCCTAGTGAATACTTATCCTTCAAACAACAATCGCCATAAGCAGATCATCTGGTCATTCTCAAATTGCACCTCTGCAGGAGTCTGCTGTGCTCCTATATCACACTGCATTAACACCACCTTGGCTCTAAAGTTCTTTGAGATGTCCTTGGGCCTAGAAAGGCACCATAAAAATCCATGAACTTTTCCATGTGTGTCAGTGAGCTAAAAGCTTCAGGAGATATGGGGCAAAGCCTAAACACTTTTTAATATTGAGACAGTGAGCATTTAGCCAGTTTATACCAGAGTGTTTGATTCAGAATTATAAAATGAAAGCAGTAAATCACCAAGGTTAGTGATGTCTTATTCTGAGGAAGGGTCGCCGGACCCAAAAAGTTAACTCTTTTTTTCCTTCACAGATGCTGCCAGACCTGCTGAGCTTTCCAGCAACTTTGTTTTTGTTCCTGATTTACAGCATCCACAGTTCTTTCTGTTTTTAGTTGGTAGTGATGTCTTATATCACCACAGTGGGCAATCTTGCTGCCAAAGAAGATTTTGAAAGTAATCTTAAACTCCGCCATTGAGACCTGACCAATACCCGACCCACTTTCATGACATTAGACAAATTAAGATGAAAAATGTTTGTTTGAAAAGTAAAACAGAAACATAACTTAATTACCTTGGCTCACCCTGCATTTTTGCTGCAGCAACTAACTTAGGTTATGGTCAACCAGTGCAATGTCATCTTATTCAGACTGCACTGAAGGATGAAGTATCCATTCTATCCAAGCTTACAGTTAAATAACAGATTAGAAAATTAACACAGTAATGACAGTCCACATCATGTCTGCTATAGCTTCACGAGGCCTGTGGCCTGGTCTCTATCACCAATCCTATAATGGTACACTGGCCAGACCAGTTAATCCTGTGGTAACACAGCAACAGATGTTCGGAATGTGATACTATAAAACTGTCCCAACTTCATGGATGCTATATTAATGATATTCTTTTTTTAAAAATGCATATAATCAAGACATTAATATTTAGTATGGACTCTTCTTGTAACCAGAACAATACTCATCCTATATTGTATTGATTGGGCCAATCAATAAAATACTCCAGCTGCTTCAAATCAATAGACACAGATCAAATGACAGACAGTAGACATTTGGGACAAAGTCCCTCAAGATCTCTTGAAAATGTACCCTTGCTAACTACTTGAAAGCACAATAGTGCTCAAAAGGTCAAAGTATTTTATACATTGTACTCTTCTGTCCAAGTGAGGTGTTTATTTTCACCAAATTCCTTATCCAGGAAATTAAAGTCAAAGTTTGAAAGTTCAGTTCGATGTATGTATTTGCAAACATCATTGGTCGATTCAACACATTAGCCTACTGGTAGTGAAAGTGCTACTCGGTAATGGCTTGCCTTCAACATATCCAATACCAAACATCTTTTAATGGAGATAGCAAGAACTGCAGATGGTGGAGTCAGAGATAACACAGCGTGGAGCTGGTGGAACACAGCAGACCAGGCAGCATCAGGAAAATTGACGTTTCGGGTCTGGACCAGTCAGGTGAGAAATGAATTCTACACCATTTGAACAAAGGGCAACTTTAACATGGGGGAACCACAGGATTCAACAAATGGATTGAATCAAGTCTTATTTGGGGGGGGGGGGGTGCGGTACGAGATCTCCCAAACTGCATCTCCCATCAACACCAAACCTTCAACTGTCATCAATGTGTGGTAGCATGCATATTCATATCTAACCACCATTTTGGTTTTAGGACGTTTCAATTGGTGGTTGTTGGGAATATCAAGGATGTCATGCCTCTATGTTTCTTCAAGTTGGACAGGCAAGAATTACTCGCCATTCCTTCAAACAATCTTAGAATTCTCACAGTGTGGAAGCTGGCCATTTGGCCTATCAAGTCAACACAGATTCAAAGAGAATCCCGCTCAGACCCTTTAGGCTATGCCTGCAATTTCCCAAGGCAAATCCAACCAGCCTGCACATCCCTGGATACTATGGGGCAATTTCCCATGGCCAATCCACCTAACCTGCACATTTTTGGACTGTGGGAGGAAACCAGAGCGTCTAGAGGAAACTCACACAGACACAGGGAGCATACGCAAACTCCACCTGAAGCTGGAATCAAACTCTGGTCCCGAGCGCTAACCACTGAGCAGCCCCAATGAAGTTTGTGAAAAGTGTGAAAAGTCCAAAGAGACATACAGACAGGAAAGCTTTTCCACAAAAGGTGTAGACTATTCACCCCTTCAAGCCTGCTCCGCCATTTAATATGAGAGGAGTCCCGACCATCTTGGCCTCAACTCCACCTTCCTGCTCTCCATAACACTGATAACATGATCTGTGATTCAGCCTGAAGTAACTAATTCTGACTTTTATTGTAGCAGGAGCAGTGCTGTTGCTGCATCTGGAGAATGACGCTTGAGCAAGCCCAAAATTGGTGCTTACTTCAAACAAATTGTCCAATGGCAAGTAACCGCTTATTTTTTTGTGGGAATTAATGTCAGTGCCATACAGACTGAGCTGTTAACTAGTTAACCCTCATTTTGCATGACTCTTCAAATTCAATGTGTCTGAGATTCCTCACTTCAGGGGAAATGGAAGTGGAAGAGACAAAAATCTGTTTGTGGCAAACCAATCCTCTACAACCAGCTTGGAGACACCTCACCCACAACTGGGTCTGTGCAAGCTTATCATTTACCATAACCTCCCCCACACTGGGCCTCAATAACTAGCTCACAGACATCCCACTCTCAATTAGGTCTCTACAACCAGCTCTCAGTTCCCTCCCTCTCCAAGCAAAGTCCTGTAAGCACTCTCTTACCCTCATATAGGTCTCTTCACAAGCAATCCTTCCTGTCCTAAAATAAATGAGATCTCTCTTCTGTAGTACCCATACAGGGAGAACTAGCCATTTGGATACAAAATTGGTTAGAAGGTAGGAGACAGAGGGCGGTGTTGGAGGGTTGGTTTTTGGGCTCGAGGTTCGTGACCAGCGGTGTGCTGCAGGGATTGGTGCTGGGTCCACTGTTTTTTGACATTTATACAAGTGATTTGGATGTGAATACAGGAGGTATGATTACTAAATTTGCAGAGGACGCCAAAATAGGTGGTGCAGCAGGCAGTGAAGAAGGTCACCTCAGAGTACAGCAGGACCTTGATCAGGTGGGCCAAAGGGTCGAGGAGTAGCAGATGGAGTTTAATTTAGATAAATGTGAGGTGCTACATTTGATAGGACAAATCTGGGCAGGACTTGTACACTTCATGGTAAGGTCCTGGAGTGTTGCTGAACAGAGAGACCTTGAAGTGTAGGTTCATGGGGTCCTTGAAAGTGGAGTCACAGGTAAACAGGATAGTGAAGAAGACGTTTGTTACACTTACCTTTATTAGTCAGTGCTGAGTATAGGAGTTGGGATGTTATGTTGTGGCTGCATAGGACATTGGTTAGGCCCCTTTTGGAATACTGTGTTAATTCTGATCTCCTTGCTATAGAAAAGATGTAGTTACACTTGAAAGGGCTCAGACAAGATTTACAATGATGTTGCCAGGGTTGGAGGGTTTGAGCTATGGGGAGAGGCTGATTAGGCCAGGGCTATTTTCCCTGAAGTGTCAGAGGCTGAAGGGTGACTTTATAGAGGTTTATAAAATCATGAGGGGCATGGAAAGGGTAAATAGACAAGGTCTTTTCCCCAGGGTAGGGGAGTCCAAAACTAGAGGGCATAGGTTTAAGGTGAGAGGGGAAACATTTAAAAGGGACCTAAAGGGCAGCTTTTTCACACAGAGGGTGGTGCGTGTATGAAATGAGCTGCCAAGGAAGTGGTGGAGGCTGGTACAAGAACAACATCTAAAAGGCATCTGGATGGGTATACGAATAGGAAGGGTTCAGAAGGATATGGGCCAAATGCTGGCAAACGGGACTAGATTTATTTAGGATATTTGGCCAGCATGGATGAGTTGGACCGATGGGTCTGTTTCCAAGCTGTACATCTCTATGACTCTAAATGGGACACTCAATAGTTTGGCCTAATTGCTCTGGGAAGCAGGACTAAAATTGCAATGTTTTAATTTATGAGAAACTCAAACAGAATTATTTCACACACAGTGAATGACAATGCTGATCTAGCCTTGGAGCTCACCGAGTCCTGGCTAAGAAGCTACTCAACGTCACAGCAGCTTCAACGCTTGTTTTATTTTTAAATGCTTGTAAGTGTTCTGTGTCTCAGCAGCATCATGAAACAGAGCAAGCCATCACCGGCCACTCTCCAAAAATAATCCTGGATGTGCTGCGTATATGTAATCACAAACACCTTTAACAACGTTGTTTTTTTAAAAGGACCTACAACTGAACTATTCAGTGAATTTTTGACGAATACAATGTGATGTGAAGAAGGAATTTATATTGATGAACTGAAATACTCATTAAGAATGCAATCAAGTGAAGTCCAGCATACTAAAATTGCAATCTTGCCTTCTTACACTGCATGAAGCATGTGCTCATGCTCATTTCCCTTCCCCCATCGCAACCATTCCTGCTTTTCAGACACCTTATTCAAACAGTGCCGATTGTGTGTGTTTCAGGTTGCTGTACAATGTCCCTGTGTTGGCTTTTTCTGAATCATACCCCCCCACCCCCACATCTCCTCTCCACTCAAAAATCCAGTCTCCAAGTTGGTTCAGGGATGTTACTCAACAGCAACATTCTGCATAGGAAAACTTTGTCCTGCTCAGCCGTCCCTCCCCCACCCGTGAGACCCAAGCACAGGGGGTTTTGAATGAGACAGTCACAAGAGACTCTTGTGTGGGGAGAGTGAGCACTGACGTGGTGCAGTGATGCCACAAACACCAGATTGCCAGACTCGGATGTAACATCAGCTCCACTTGAACCCCCAAGAGCCTTTAATTAAAATCTCCTCAAAAACGATCTTTCAACGTAAATGTCATTGGGAAAAAAAATATGGACCTTTCCCGAGGCTGAGTATTTCATAGTTAAAAGGAAAATGTTAAAATTTTTATTGGGGGGGGGGAATGTAAATAAATAAAAGAGGCCCACATTATCTAGTTTACTAACTTTTCAGCACAAAAACAGGCCATTTGGCCCAACCAGTCTATCTTGATGCTCACATTCTACACAAGCCTCTTGCCACACTATTTTGTTACATTCAACATATGATAGTACTTTATCTCTCCTGCACTTACCTAGCTTCCCCTTTAACTGCACCAATACTATTTCCCCAAACTGCTCCTTTTGGAGACAAGTTGTACATTCATTCTCTGGTAACAAAAAAATTTTCTCCCACATTTCTTACTGAGGACATTTCAAACAGCAGTACAGAATGAAATCTTATAATGCAGCAAATTCCTGACCTCATTACTTCCAAGTCTGATGGCTTGGATGTTGAGGAGCAGGAGGTCAAAGTAACAGCGACAATTTTGCAAAGTTCTCCACGCAGACTGAACAAGACATTCAAGGTGACCCCAAATCCGGAGGTTGGGTAACAGAAAGAATATTTTCAAAACCTGCAAGCCAGTCTTGTTGAGAAAAAGCACTTGTTTCCTTTCCTGTCAATTTGGGTTTTTGTGTTAAAAATGCTGCTGCTGTCTAATGAATGGAGACTCGGGGTACACCCTGCAGGAAGAGACCTCAATGACAAATGAAGGAAGATCAACACAGGAAGATTCTAAACATCTGGAGGCAAAGTTCTGTGCATGAAAACAAAAGAAAGAGAGAATCCACCCGAAATATAAAAGGTCACAAAGCTTAAATTCAAGATGGAGACTCAATGGAAAATTGAACTCTTACCAAACAGGGGGGAAAAAAACTAATAATCTAGCTTAATAAAATATGTCTAGAAGTAAAACTCACTGAAGAGGCATTGAGCTCAGAAAGTCAGCCCTGCAAGTGTTTTTCTTTCCAACACAAACTGCTTTGCTGTAACTAGTGTGGAGAAACCAAAAACATAATGTAGCTGTGGAAAGTTGAGTATTCCACAGAGTAAGAGAAGCAGCAGGGAATAAATTAGCAGCAACTGCACACAGCGACGCAGGCACTTGGAGAGAGTGGAGAATGCAGTCACTCTAATGTTTTACTGGAGATGAACAATGAAATTTACATTGATTTAGGATCCAACATGCCAACTCACTTCAACACCAATTACCTTTCAAGTACATGCACTATTGTTATGCTTCACACAAGTCCCCACCACCCCCTCCAACTCAAACGATCAAATCCCAATAACTCCCACCAAACTCTTAATAGGTAGACGGTCTCTTCACGTGGAACTAAACTACTTTATTCTCCCATTGTTTTTGTTCAGCAGCTGGCAAGTTCTCAATTTGAAACAAACATTGTACATTTGAAGGGATTTCTTCACTCCACCTCCCATCCACAACCCTCACCCTCCCCAAAAATTGCTTGAACTCTTGTTCACGGACTTTATCCTGAATTCCTCTCCCCAATTCCCACCGGTTATCTTTAATTCACTCCAGCAGTAATTGTGTCTGTGTCTGTGTGGGTGTGTGTGTTCCACATTAGCCCATTAGCCATTGAGGAGATGAAAGGCAATGAGAATCCCTGCCACAAACCCTAAAAACCCAAACCCCCAACTCCGTGCACTCTGTCATGGAAGGCCACGCTACACACAACTTATGAATCCTCTGGTCTCACATATACGTGCATATACGTATGCTCTGCATAAACTTGCACTTATGTACATATCACCTATAACTGCCTCTGCCTCAAACCATCTTCCATTAAAGCTCGCTTCTATGCCCTTACCAGGCATCCACTCTCTGTACACTTCAACTTATCAAAAACTTTCCTACCCATCATTCCTAATACTTTGTGACTTAGTTTGAACCCCAGTTTCTTCTTCTTTATTCATTCACGGGATGGGGGCATCAGGGCTAGGCAGCATTTATTGCCCATAAAAGGACATTAGTGAACCAGATAGGTTTTTCCAACAATCAACCATGGATTCACAGTGATCATTAATTCTTAATCCCAGATACTTATTGAACTCAAATTCCACCATCTGCCATGATGGGATTTGAACCCAGGTCCCCAGAACATTATCTGGGGCTCTGGATTAACAGTCCAGCGTTAATACCACTAGGCCATCACCTACCCAGTTCTCTCGATGCCTTTCTTACCCATGACACTGCAACTTCTTTCAAACCTATAGCTCCTCCATTACTCTCCATTTCTCACTCTGGTCGCTTGTTCATCAACCCTTTCCTTCAGTAATTATTAGCTATCATATTTTCTTTTTGTTTCGTTGCTGCTATGTGATGGATGTTAGCTGGCAATTTTCTTGAGCCACTATGAACAGAAACTATTTGAAAATGTGTCCATTGGGCTAAGAGGTAGTCACTTGTAACTTGCAATTCTAACTAAAAGATTATTTTAAAAGAGTGTAAACATTGGCTCTGGTTGTATCCTTCAATTAGCTTTCAACATTTTCAACTACCTAGGCTCAAGAATTCCCTCCTCAAATCCGTTTGTCCTGTATCCTGCTTCACTATTTTCCTTCAAATCTATGCCTAGGTCTTCGATGAAAGTTTTGGTATCCCTTTGAATATCTTTGTGATTTAGCATTCATTTTTGTATGATCATGGCTTTGATTTTTTTTAGGTCCATAATTCAGTGGATTTACGATATCACTGTTTCCATTCAGTTCAAATTACGCCCACTAAGTGCATTTGATGACAGGAAGACCACAAACACCAACACCTGCTCCCCTCCACTAATCCTCGAAGTACAGCTGCTCTCCTGGAACAGGTTACCAGATGTTACACAGTAATTCACAACAGCATCACTTTGACCAGGAAGCAAAAGTTAAATCTTCATAATTCTATACCAAAAAATATTCAACAGATTTTATGAACGAGTGGAGTCTACAACTTACACGGGACACAAAAGCAGAGGAGTTAGCAAAACCCGAAATATCAAATTTAGACCACAGAATTGTCGTTAGCAGAGATCAGACTGCAGTTTTGCAGAACTTGCATTTCTTTTTAGTAAAAATAAATTTCCACAGTCAAACAACTGAGAACAGCAGCAGATACTATGACTTTATCTTCTAATGCAACTCCATCCTGGTTTCTAAATCACAACCTATAATTCGCTCAAAGTCTGAGAATTGGTATGTTCGCTCTCTTCCCAAACGCCCTCATTTACCGTTCAATAGGATACCACATTAGATGTTGCAGATCTGTTTGGAATAAGCCCTGGTTAGAGGGAAGAGAGAGATTTGAATTGGAGCAGAGCACCACAGAGGTCAATTATAGATCAGTCCCTGCCAAATTTGCTCTTTAGCCCTGTGAGTACAAAAGAGCCAAGGCAAAGGAACAGAAATCATTTCAAAAAATATCCAGCCCTCAGTAAACACTATGCTGTTCGAGTACAAACTCACATCACTGAAATGCGCGAAATGCATTGTGCTGTTTTTCCCAAGGCTTTAAAAGAAGAATTGGAGTAATTTGCTCCTCCCCCAGTTTTCCAGTCCTGCTATAAAACAATCCCATAGCGCTGTCCCTCTCAGAGGTGCTCTGTCATAGTGTTGGCACCTCTCTCATCATTGATAGACAGACTCCTGACCAGATCTTCAACAGGCCAGGTAAAGAAAACACAGTCAGCGATTAAAAATGAACTGGAAACTACATTTCTCATGAAATTTAAGATTAAAGATTAGGATTAGAAAGATTTCAAATTTCTATCTGGGTCTCAAATAGTCAACCTCCTAACCTGAGGAATGGATGTTTTAACACAAATGGACAAACCATTTTCTGTCAATCACTATGTCTAATGAAATTGTAAACACACGCATAAAGAACACACTTACGATTTTGCTACAAACAGCGGGAATCTTCCCTTTAGCTCTCATTCAAACCGCAGTTTGATTATCTCTCAGCATTTCTTGTTCGTTGTTTGAGAAGTAAAAACAATTTTTTTGGAAACAAAAATTTTAAAAACACTCCTGAAAAGACTAGAACGAGAATAAGGAAAGCAGCAAATAACATTTTGAGTGAAATTCTAGCCAAAACTAAAACTAAAATATCACTAGAGTCTGCAAAGAAAAGTTACTAGACTAAAACTATGACTAAGGTTTCTTCCAAAGAGTATGAAACTAAAACTTAAGGCTCACAAGACTATAGACTAAAATGTAAATGATTTCTAGAACTAAGATATTACGGTCCTCCACTACCTCACCTACATGGTCATTCTATCAGAGACAGCTTTGCTAAGCTGCCTCTGGTTCCGGTTACTGTGGAAACCACCAGGAATGTTAGAGGAGGGAAGGGGAGTGGATTCCACAGCAGCCTAAACAGGAGCAACAACTGCACAGGAGCCGCTGGTTATTTTACCCCCTCCCCTCCTGGACGGAATGAATTGGCCATTTGGTCAAGGCGAAAGCGGGTGAAACCTACTCTGTCCTTGGAAAATGTCAGGCCTGCACTTGCTGCTTGGCAGTGACCACGTAGCAGCAACACTGGGTAACCTCCCTCAGCCCAGAGGTCCAACGTAGTAACTGTTACTGGGTAAGCTCTCACGCTCAACACTGCCTTGCTGCTGGCTGCAAAATCTGAGTTTCACAGACTAGAGACAGGAGTTAGGCGAGGCTGAGCAGCCATTCCTCATCGTCAGTGACTGTGACTGGCTTTAGCTCCCTTGGTGGTTGGAGATCAATACAGGGTTTGAGAGTGCAGAACTGTATGGATAGAACACACCAACACAGACCCTGAGAGTGCAAGCGAGTGAGACAGCGAGACAGCGGTGGGGCTATGGGACACCCAGATAGAGAAAGACACAATGGGTAGCTCTAGTGCCTAATGAACTGGCTACAATTGCCTTTCCTTTAACAGACATAGCAAGGCACCAAAATTCTGAAGCTATCCAGTGCATTACAAGGCCCATCCCAAAAATCCCCATCTCAAACCTGAAACTGAAATGAGAGAGCCGCATCTCCTCATCAAGCTGTAATAGGCTGCCCACTACTAGAGTCCTGTTTACTCATTCGACCTTATGCTTCATCAGTACTTTCTAGCACCAGAGTTACCCGGTGCTTGAAGCATTTTACCTGCAAGAGGTAAGGATCAGTACAGGAGGGTAGCATAAATTAGAGTCCACTGTGACTTACTAAATTACCAACACGCTTCAAAACAGGAAAGCGCAATTCCACTTCACTAACTCAAACACATGCTCTCCAAATTGTGCCCAAGAGAACTGGAAAAGTATTCAAACTCACTTTCAAACCATTTTGTTGCACCTCAATCTAAACAAACTCCTTCAGTCATAAACTCTCACATGCCACAAACACTGGCTCACCCTTTGTTCTATGTATCACCCTTAACAGTCAGTCAACCATTTGGCCACTTTCCTCTTGAACATCCTCCACTAATCACCATGCTGCGCCTCCTCTGCCCGCCATAGAACCTTACTCCCAATTGTACTTTGAACCATTCCCCATTACCCAGGGACACATTCAAAAGGTAATTTTGTTGGTACATGAGGGCTGGTTACAGAACAGAGGGGTTGCTGTTTAAACTGGAGTTGTAATATCTGGGAAAATTAGAAGGGTCGAGCCAAATTCAAATTTAGGTGCCACATAATTGATCAGAAGAAATTGGATTTTCAAGTGTGCGTTCCATTTATTGACCCAGCGCAACTGACTTGAACATTAGGTTGTGTTTTATAAACCTCCCTCAAATAAATGTCAGTCCAGGTCTTCAGCAGGGCCTCGAAGAAAGGGAGCCTGGAGACTTCAATCTGACAAAAGGATTTACAATTTCTTTTGTTACTTCTCTGAGCAACACAAAAAAGCCCAGCAAACCATTGTTCAGACTGATGATCCCACATTCCCATTGGCCAAGAAGCTAGTGTTCACAGCTCCTAATTTGTATCCTAAAGCTGTCCGAGGCACCATGGAAACAGAGAAGATTAGTAAACCGTGGGGTAGCTGACCATTCGGGGCTGGATGGTGGCTGAGGGGTGGACAGTCATCTCAGACAGTTGAAGGTTAAGTCTGAGTGGCAGCAATTCTCCTCATGCCCATTGCCTTAGCATTCCCCTGGAGAGCGCGCAGGAGTGTTCGCCTATTCTCTTGTCACTTCTGACCGGCTTTGCGTGCCAGCGCTGAATTGAGTCCCGAACAAAAGAACCTGTCTATGACTGCTCCTCTCGTCCTGTCACCATGGTGACCGTGGCACCAACAGGGAAGGCTGGGCAGGCTGGGTTTGAGTGTGTGTATGTGTGTGTGTGGTGGAAGGGGGCTGCAGTGTGGAGATGGTGGGGTGGGGGGGTGGGGGGGAGAGGAAGTGGCGGCAGCCGCAGCGGCTCTGAATGCAGCTGCTCAGTACACAACACTAAAACGACAAGCACCAAGACCCTTTCTTCTCACCTTATTCTGGGGGTGGGGAAGAGGGGGGCCCACTGCCAGAGAAACTTCAGGCTTAACCTGGAAAAATCTGCAGCAAGAAAAAACGGCATGACCCAGATTCGAGGACGGATGTGAACAGAAACATAATGAATGCAAGCTGCAGTGAGGCTCGCGTTTCACTCACCTTTCCAAACTGGTCGAAATACTGCTTGACATCCTCCACTGTGGTATTTACAGATAATCCGCCCACAAAGATCTTCTTTGTTCTGGTCACCATCTATCAAAAATTGAACGGGTTCCGGTTAAAGTGGCCAAGCGTCTCTCCGATAGGTCTCACAACAGCCCAAAAAACAAGTCCAGAGCAACCAACACAAAAAAGACAGACCAACAAGACAGTAAACACAAAGTTCTCTTGTCAGTAGCCATCCTGGCTTATTTATCAATACAGGTGCACATACACCACATTTCAAAACCATTTGAGATGTCTCAAACCATTTTATAGCCAAGTACTTTAGAAATTTGGTCACTAATTGCACTGCAAAGTCCAACAAACACCATTGAACTGGCTGAGTTCAGTGATGATGCTAGCTGAAGGGTAAATATTGGCCAGGAATAGTCCCTCTTCTACCCGAGGGGGCAAGAAAAAGTCTGTTTAACATCCCATCCTAAAATCAGCACCTCAAATAGTGCAGCAAGACTGTTACGCACTGTTCATTGCATCACCTCCAATACCCATAAAATAATCGCACCCAGGCTTATAACCAAGAGAAGAATTGTCAGAAAGCTCACAGGTTCTCAGTAGTTACAGCAAAGATGGGGCAATCAAAGAACAAGATTAGCAAAGATTCCTGTTATCAGTGGCCACTCCTAGAGTGTGCTCATGTGGACAATTAGACTTTGGTGTGAAGACCCAACCAACCAAATAATTATAGAACACATCAAGATTGGCCACTTGGGCAAGATACTGAAGGATAACCAGTTCACACCAACAAGGAACCTTACAGTTGTGTAAGACAATATTTGAGATGATGTTCTTTTTTGGAGCAGGTTAAGGCAGGTGAATACCACTGATCCAACTGCACGGGACCCTCTGTGACTCTACAATGGAGAAACACAACAGATACCCACCATGACCTGCGCATTCTCTGAATGCATTCAGTGACCTGCCATCAGTTAGTGGACAAGAGAAACAAGGATTGGGGAACAGAGCTCTGGCAAATTTCCTTTCATTTAAAAATTAAACAAAAAACAAAGCGGCATGATACTGAAGAACACATCAAAAATTAACACAATCAGCAATTAGCACATGAAAACTGTTCTCTCGCTGTGCAGAGATGAATCAGTAGGCCCTTTTCACTGAAAATCTATTTAAATGGAAATTCCTCATTTGAGGGCAAGCACAGAGCCCCCTTTCTAATAGAGGGCTGACCTGAAGGCTTGCGCCCAATTTGCTGTTTAACTTCAGAGCGCAGGAGAGTTATGTGCACACACTAACTCTGTGTTCACACTAAATTTAAGCCATTTTTCCCTGTCCAGAGGTACAGGATCGTGTTTGTAGGGGCAATCTGGTCTAAATAAGCCCGAAACCAGGCAGTATCCTGTTGCCAAGACCCTAAATTTGTCTGCAATTGCTTCAAAACACCTCCCAAAGCTAGTGCATCTCATTTGCCTTGACACCATACTCAGAGATCCCTGCCTTTTGGCAATAGAGATGAACAGCAGCCCTTGAGGTGCAGGATGTTTCCAGATTCCACCCCAAATATACACCAAGGCATCTAATCCTCACAGAGGATGACAGGGTTTAGATTGGGTTTAGTGACAATGACCCCAACAGACAGCCTGCTGATACTCTCAAATAAAAGGCCACTCATAGATATCAGGAATTCAGGTCAAGTATTGGACAGCTGCCACCACATACCTCATACTTTGAAGATTTAATGAAGTTTAAGTTTCTTTAGGTCCATCTCAGGTTTAAAACAGGCACAAAGTCAGTGGGCCCTGGGCCTCAGTCTTTTCAACAAACATCAGGCACTTGTCACACTTACACAGATAGCACACTAATTTTAAACAAATTAATTTCAGACCAAATGGCCCATCACCAACAGCTCATGGTGAGTCTCCAGGGCAGTGGGGGAGGGAGTGAGTGAGTGATACACTTATTTCCAGTGGGAGCACTTTAGGTCCACCTTTAATTCCACAGGGATTGTTGCTGTACTGTCTCATTAACAGCAAACTCACTTCCAAAACTGAAAGCTTTAGATTTTTAAAAAGACTGGAGCACGGAATCTAGGCAGACACTTCACTGCATTCATGTGGAACGCTTAAATGAGATACTAAACCACAAACCAAACTTAAAATCATGAGGGGCATAGATAAGGTGAATAGCCAAGTCTTTTTCCTAGAGTGGGGTAGTCCAGAACTAGATGGCATAAGTCTAAGGTGACAGGGGAGGATTTAAAAAAGGGACCTGAGGGGCAACTCTTTCACACAGAGGGTGGTGCACGTATGGATCGAACTGCCAAAGGACGTGGTAGAGAAAAGTACAATTACAACATTTAAAAAAAGACACTGGATAAGTGCATGGATAGGAAAGATTTAGGGGGATTTCGGCCAAACATAGGTAAATGGGATTAGTTCAGTTTAGGAAACCTGATCGGCATGAACAAATTGGGTCAAAGGGTCTGTTTCCATGCTGTATGACTATATGACTGAGTATTTTCTGAAGAGTAGGGCAGTTCTCTCTGGTGGTCAATTAACCAACAACTAAAAACAGATAATCTGGTGATGACCACACCACTATTTTGGGGCTTTGCTGTTGGCAATTTAGCTGCCATGTTTCCTCAATACGTTAGCAACTACAAAAGTACTTCATTTACTGCAAAGCAAAGGGTGCTATATAAAAGCAATTTGCTTCTTTTTATTTAAACTTACAAAGAATTGTGTTTCAGTGGTCCAGAATTCCCATAGGGTAGGCACGAAGCCTATTTTGTTTCACACTACCCAATTTGCCTAAAGCATTCAAAACAGGTATTAAATTAAATGCATGAGTAGGATACCCACCACAGGGCATTTGATAAAACCAGTGACCCAATTTTGGGCTCGAATTCCTTTGGGTACTTTTGAACAACAGGGCATGAGCCTCCAAACAGGCTAGGCATGGTCTAAATTCTAACACAACATCTTCAGGTGACAATGATAGAAAATCAACAGAAATTAATTTTTATTTTTAACAAGTATAACTAACAGTTCCATGCTCAGTGAAATCTGGATTCAGTAACCTAACAGGACTTCCTGTTTGAAACTGATCCCCCACAGGGTCCAAGAACAGGCACTTGTCTTCACTGCAGGAATAAACTGTCCCTGTTTTCCATTTTCTTGCTCTTGTCAAACAGTGAGCACAGCTATCAATGACATCAATACAAGGCAGCCCTAAGCCAGGGAGTCAGCACTTTATCAAAAATAAAGATTTAAAAAAACCAAGCAGGCACTGGCTTTGAGCTGAAACGTTCAAACTCCTGTTGTAAAAGTAACTATACAGAATAATGTTCATGCTAACGGGGAATGTGACTCATAAGAAGGAGCAGAAGGAGACATATAGCAGACTAGAAGTTTATTTTCAATAAATACTCTCCTGTAGTGCAATGGGAACCAATTTAAATCTCCTTTCAGCCCCAGCTGAACATGCAGCAGGAGCACTGCTGACAAAGCAAGGGTGACACTTGCTATTCTGGGATCATGTATGGTGGTTATTAATGACACACCCTGATGCAGTGCTCAGTCTCAACAGTAATAAGGCACAGCTTGTGTGGATCTGGTGTGCCTATGATGGCAACACTTAAATCTGTCGGAAGGTCTGACATGCATCAGGTGCTCCTGTTAACCTGTCAAATAAAAGTAAAACAATGTGGATGCTAGAAATCTGTAATAAAACTAGGAAGTGCCAGAGAAACTCAGCAGGTCTGGCAGCATCTGTGGAGAAAGAAACAGCATTAATGTTTCAAGTCCAGCATCAGTATCGGATTCAAAATGTTCACAAATGTCTCTGCACAGATGCTGCTAGACCTGCTGAGCTTCCTGGCATACAAGAATTTTTTTTTTTTTTTTTTTTTTTTGCTTTTATGCTCCCATATCCTGACCTGGGTTGCCGATATTCCAGGTGCTCCCCCAAGGTACTGCTACACTGTCAGAAGTGCTGGCTTTCAGATGAAGCATTAAGCCCCCGCCCTCTCAGCTGAATGTACAAACCCCATTACATGATTTGAGAAGTGCAGTGGAGTTCAATATCCATGTCAACCAACATCTGTCTATATCATATTGCTGGCTGTGGCTTCTTATTGTGCATAAACTGGCTATCATTATTCATACTTGCAAAGCATTTCATGACCCGAGGTTGTGAACAACTCTATCTAAATGCCAATCTCTTTTCCTTACTGCGTGGAAGCTATAAATGCTTTGCGCCACTGAACGAGGAACTACCATCCCAGCAGCACTCCTGAGCTGTAGTATAAACACAAATACTCCTGCTCAATTCTCCTGCTCAGTAATATTGATTCAGCAGATATTTAAACAGGACGTACCATCAGGTAATTTTGACATAGGGTGGATGAGACATTAGACCATTCAAAATTAGAATTAAAGACCCCATGGCTACTTTTAAACATTAGAAGATTTGTCCCAAAGTCTTGATACATGTCCCTTTCCAAACCAACCCCATCAGAAACAGATTAACCAGGGGAGGTGATGGCCTAGTGGTGTTATCACTGGACTGTTAATCCAGAGACGCAGATAATGTCCTGGTGACCTAGGTTCAAATCCCACCATGACAGATGGTGGAATTTGAACTCAATAAATATCTAGAATCAAGAATCTAATGATGACCGTGAATCAATTGCCGCTTGTCGGAAAAACCCATCTGGTTCACTAATGTCCCTGAGGGAAGGAAACTGTCATCCTTACCTGGTCTGGCCTACATGCGACTCCAGACCCATAACAATGTGGTTGACTCTGAACTGCCCTCTGGGCAATTAGGGATGGGCAATAAATGCTGCCTAGCAAGCAACGCCCCCATCCCATGAATGAATAAAGGAAAAAAAATTCAATTTGCTGTTTTGGGGAAAGTGAGAGATAATTAATTAACAATTGGCTTGCAAATCGGCAATGAAGACACTTCAATCTAACGACTTGGCTGAGTGCATGCCTCAAGTTCACAAAAGTTACTGTTGTCTATAAACTCAAGAAGTAGAGGGGTAGTCTGTAAAAAGGAAAGAGTGAGCAAGAACAAAAAGGGGCTGAGATCTTAGCACAGGATGCAGTTATTGATTGCATCTGTTTTGTCCCAAACTTCTCAGTTCTGGTAACAAGTAGGCTGCTGTGCAGCACCCAATCCACATCTCCCAGTGGCCAAACTCCTCATTGCAATACCCATCTAGGATCAGGTGTAGCACTTGAGTGAAATACCAGAGCACTGCTAGTAGGCACCAGCACCTTCAAGAGAAAATTTGTGAAAAAAAGAAACTTGGGGATGTTTGCTCTCCTTTCAGCCTCCCAACAGCAATCAATACTGTCATGCTAAGATCTTAAAGCTAGTTGGGAGAAGCCAAGAACAGAATGCACATTTGACAACGCAAACACGAGAACCGAAGACCAGAGAATGTGGTACAAAAGGAGTACAGCTACAAACTAGAATTGACTCCCAGGCTGCAAAGCTTTATGCATTTATGTCTATGTGATGTGTCAATAAATGCCCGCAAGAGATGTGCAGCAGAGAGGTGGAACGCATGGTCTGTGAGTAGATCTGCTGAGACAGACATGCTTTGCTTTCCAGGCCAGAAGGGAATTCAGAGAAGGGCACATACAGATGTACTGGAGACAGGCCACCACCAGCAGACAGCTGCATTCTTTCAAGGTGCTGAAACCCCTTCAAAACAGGAAGCAAGATAAACCAGACCACAGAAAATACTGTTATCCTGGTAATCTCAACATTACTAACATCAATACTGGATGACAAAAACATGTCCAAAGCCAGGGAGCTAGCTAAAGATGAAAGGGTGCTGGTTGTGAGGTCATGCAGACCTTTGATTAAAATAGGATGATTTCTAGCAAGATGTCTTCATCCCAAACCTCACAAGCATCCTTAAATCCTTTCACAATTGTGAAAAGCCCTTTCAGCTCTGCAAATGGGGAAAAAAAAAAATCCATCAGCTATGGATATTTTAAGTAGTTTTAAACTGAATTACTGGCGCACTGTCATTGCAGTATGTGCTATTGGCAGATGTGCTCTACAGCAGTTCGTTTTGATTACTTAGACTGCATCTCACTCCCCTGAAAAACTTAGCACAAAGTACAAGTACAATAACATCACAAGAGGACAATCGCTTGAACTCGCAATGCACCAATTTAGACATACATCAGCCTTGCATCACTGCTAGGAATTTCCTACCAAACAAATTCATGGCTGCATCAACATCACTAGGACTGGTGTCAAAAAAAAGGGATACACTAAGTGTGGCCAAGCCAGAACTGTCCATGTCCAGAGGAAAAAAGTAGTGTTAGAAAACAAAACTTCATCCTCTGATGAATGGTGGCACTGTCACCCGAGTCATGAAGTTGTGGGTTCGAGCTCCACTCCAGAGACCTGGGCCCAGAGTTCAGGCTGACACCTCTTTGTAATACTGAGGGAGGGAGGGAAGGAATGTTGCCTTTTGGTTGAAACAGAAGGTCTCATCTACTCTCTCAGGTGGGCATACAAGTTCCCATGCCTATTCAGGTGTCTTAGCTGACATTTATCCCTCATCAAGAAATAGATCAATTCCTAGTCCATCTTAGTACTGTTCATTCAAGCTTGCCAAGTCCAAATTGACCAATAATACAACAGTTCGACAATATTTTACAGGCCAAGAGATTTCCCAGGTACTACAAAAACAAAATTTATTTTTAATCAGACAAACTGGAAAGTGCTTGCTGATTTGTGCTCTTAGTGAAAAATACATCCACATAAAGATAACTGCTGTAGATGTTTAAGAACAAAAATCCTCAAAATTTGCTGTTCAATGTAGAGCTACCATTTTGGGTCTCCATACACAAGGTGCTTGCATTCAAGAGATTAGGTTACTTAGTAATCTTCTACTTACAAAGGTAGTTGCTTGGTTTAAAATACTCCTTCTTAAAAAAAACACTATTCATGCTTTGCTTTGTTTAAGTTTCGAGTTCCTGGTGACTCACCAATCTTCTGAGTTACTGAGCAGCCTAGTGGAACCAGGCCAGCAAGTGTACGTTACAAGTCTTTGTGATGTAAGCAAACAGAGCTCACCTGACTGACTGGAGGAGGATGCTGTAAAATGGATTATAACCATGATTCACACATTTTAAAAAAAAAACCAGGTCTACAACAGTTCAGTAAAATACTCGTTTTTAAATCGCAATCATTATTTAAAATAGAATGTTTCAATTATCCCAGTAGCTGACTTGATTTAAAAGGTACTTTTGTGAGCACAGAACCACTAACAAGGATCGGTGGGCAAATGCTATTTTTATTGCAGAAGATTTTAACTAAAGGCTTGAAAATCATAATCCCATCTGTTTTTTCTGCAAAAAAGAAAACAAAACCAGTAGTTTTCCTTCTGACATACAAAGGACTACTATTCTTTATGTATAGAGTGGCTGAACAATCACATTCCATTTTTATTCAATGGAATAGCAGGATTTCAAAACCCACGTTTCAAGGGTTGTGTTCCCCAACCCTAGATATTCTTCATATTTACCATAGAACATACAAAAAATAACTATTAGCACAAACTCAATCAATTTGTTGGCATTCCATTCATTCACTGAATCAATGCTTTACTGTGATCACGCAAACCATTTATTCTCACATTTAAGTCAAGAGTCTCATGAAATGTGAAATAATACTGGTCTCAAAATATAGAGATATCACAGTAAACTAACAGCCTACCAACCATGTCTCATTCACAGGATGGGGAGTAGAAACAGCTCCATGGCACCATCCAAGCTCTCACATGCTTGTCACATTCTTCTACACATGCTGAATGATCAAAACTGATCATCACTGGTGAGGTGCAATAAACACCTAAGCTTTTGGAGGGTATTTCTATCCAGTTTGTGATGTACATTAAATCTTTCACTGATCATGTTTGGCACAGCTTTTAGAAGCTGAATTACCTTCTCAGAAACACATTTCATTACATTCAGACTGTTATTTTTCTGGTGTCGAGGCGAGCTATAGACACAAAAGGTTAGCACATGGCTTCTTAATCCATAGAACTATGGGGCTCAGTTGATGAAATAAAGGCTATGATTCAAGTCCTGAGAAACTACAGCTATGGGTTAAGAGGCAAAGTTTTGTGACAAGGATCGTGGAGCTGTAGAAGTGTCGCACGCAAACACTGGTTGGAAAATTATTCACTCCACAATTTGATAAGCAAATAATGACAAGAACAAAGAATCTGGCTTTCCAATGTGGACAAAGCTTTATGGAAATTTAATTAGAGACAGACTATTGGTGTGTAAATATCAGCCTGCTTAATTGCTTTTTATAGTAAAAGAATCATGGAGATATGTGAATCCCACAGACTCTGAGCTGTACAGATCACCAAGTGCCGCAATTTGGTCTCTATTCTGTGCTGTGTTAGCCAGTGTCAGTAGGCTCTGTGGCCTCACCAATACAGAAAACGAGCTGAACACGAGAGGGCCAGCAGTACTAATGGAACTGAATCCAGCACAAATGCCTACCTTCATTACAGTTGGGTTAAGAGAAGAAATGCTGGAAGATTGTAACCATTTGATCACCATCTAAAATCAGTGATTCTTTGAGTCCCATGTAGTAGCACCTCCTGTCCCCATCTGAAATCAAACAGCTTACCAGAAATTAAATCTCGCTTTTACTAACCAGGCTGGTCATTATAATTTTCAGGACAAAAAGAGGACTCTGCTTAAGTGCAGTGCACTGAAGCCACATCCAAGCTGCCACAGAGTAATGCCCAGCTGTACAGCTCACTCCCATCCAAACTATATCCCAAAAAGTTAACGCTCCAAAAGTAGACTTTCCCATAGAAAGGGGGAGAAATAAGCCAATCCAGGAAGAATACCCTAACATCTTTGAATAGATCCAAACACAGAAATGGAGCAGCGTTCACAAAGCTCTAGAAACAGAAGCAACCCTGCTTGCTCTCAGTACAGTGCTTTTAAGGAGACCCAGAGAGGGTAGAACATAAGTTGAGCAGCATTCCTCTATTGAAGCTGCTTACTGGAAACACCATTTCCTTTCTTAGCAAGCTCCCTGCCACCAAAACACTACTGGCTGCATTAGTAACTACTAGTGCCACACTTGCTATGGCTGCATTTTCAATGCCCGTTACGATTTAGTAGGAATTGGTCAATTCTTTCAACGTAGCTGTCAGCTCCCTATCTATCCCCTTAGGCCAAACCCCAGCATTGTCCGCACTCTTTATACCTGGTTGAATGACTGCTTCCATGTGCCAATAGGAGCTATCCAGATTGTTCAGGTAAGTTAATATCTCACTGGCTAAAAAACATGAATGCTGGAGAGTCCATAACCCAGTGTTACAAGTAGGCCATTATAGAGTGACTGAAAGTGTACGCTTGTGTGTTGACCATATTGAAGGACTGGTCCCATTTTTCCCCTCACTATTTTTGATTTCCACTTCTTCAAAAATGATTGTCATTTATTTTGTCCCATTTTCATGATGCCTTCCTGTATGACATTGCATACCTATTTCTTCATGGTTTCCTGCGCAAGGTGTTGTGAGTAGGTCACATCAAACTCAGATGATGTACTCACTGAAGCCCACAATACTTCCCAAAAATTGCAGACCAACCAGCAGCCGCCATCAACCTGTTTGCCCAGCTGCAATGAATTCATAAACCAGAAGTGCAGGGACTTCCAAGACCCAGGACGGAAACAGTCATTGGGCCTTGGGGCATTGTATTAGCAAACAAAACGGCTACAGTGCCACAAACACCAATCCAAGAGCAAATAACTGCAACTAAGAATAGAAGGGTGCAGAAAGATATGAGGGAGGGAAAAACCAAGGGCACAAGCAAATACAGAAAAGGCAGCTAAGACACAAAGAGGAAGGGAGAGTAGTCACTAATGCAAGCCTGATAGAAGTAGATGTCTTATCCATAGACTACCCTCCATGACCTGCAAGGCACACCAAGACAGCTGGGGGAGACACAATCTGCTCCAAATAGGATCAACCGCTATTCTGTATCCAAAGGACATTGGTAAGGTACACTTCCTAAAAATAGAAGTGAAGGGACTTCTTGGTGCACTGTGCATTAAGCACTCTGCTTAGTGGTATGCTGATATCAAGCTGAATGGCATTATGAATATTCAATGATCATTTCAATAATTGATACAAGTATTCTATTACAAATCCAATCAACTGCACAGTCAGCAACACCAGCCTTTTGACAACTAATTCTTTCAAGTCTGAAAGACACAGAAATAAAAGTTTGGTTTCTCATTTGCAAGAATGATGCAGTTCTTGCCTTACCACCCACACTCCCTTCAAGCTGTTATTGACATGTTTGTGCTCTAGCAGTGTCATTCAATAACTACCCAAAGCGAGAATGCCAGCTAACTACTCATCTTCCAGGTCCCTGCCCTATAAAACCCAAGAATGTACACCAAAGTAATACATTTCAAACCAATTCTTAGATCTGGTTCCTTCATCACTGACCAGGTGCAGAAAAGCACTCTCCTTCCAGATTTCTGCCAATACCTCGAAGATCATCACAGATGAGAGACAGTAAGTCACTATTCAAACTTTCACATCAAAAGGGATTCATTATTTGGTCTGCTCAGCCCAACATAGTTGGGATTGCACCTCTAAACATTAGTATGCAAGTACAAATATAATTAGGTGGCCCATGAAAAGTTGACCTTTAGTCAAGGGAGCTGAAATACAAATTTACAAAGTTGTGTTAAAAGTTGTATAAAGTTTGGGTTAGACTCCTCAGGGATATGGAGTCGAGTTCTGGATGCTGCATTTCAGGAAGGATACACTATTGATCTTGAAGGGTATACAGTACAAAGTCACCAGAATGATACAGAAACCAAACGGAAAGGTTATGAAGATAGAATTTATTGTCTATGCTTGCGTTCCCTTGATTATGGATCTAATTAAGGGATTCAAGACAACTGCAGGATTTGACAGTGTATGTGGGAAGAAACTATTGCTTCAAATGGTAAAGTCCAATACAAGGGATTGTAACCTTGAAGCAAGAGAGAGGTCATTCAGAGGTGGTGTCAGGAAGCTCTTTATACACAGGGTTCAGAAATCCAAGAAGTTGAGGAGGAAAAATTCAAAACTGAAATCAACAGCTTTTTGTTTGCTATATCTAAGGATATAGAGCAAAGTCAGGAAAATAAAGTTGAGGTACTGCCATGATCTAAATGAATGGTGGTACAGGCTCGAGGGGCTTAATAGCCCAATCCTCGTGATGTCATCATTCTTGTGATCACACAGGGAAACTGTGGGCTGCAGAAGATATTCTGCCAATCTATGTTGGTGCTCCAGTGCATTGTCCTGCAGCTTCAGCAATCATTGCTAGTTTTGGTATGCCAGTGGTTTAGAATCAGATGCAAAATATCTGAAGTTTCCAATTCACGATAACTAACAGCAATATGCCTTACCCAAGTAGCTATACTGCAGAGCGTTAGAGATCTCAAGTCTCAAATACAACCTCACTCTCTGCCCTTGATACACTTCACCCAAGTCAGGTGGTTGTGGGTTCAGGCAATGAAGGCTCCTGGGTGGAACATGATCTAGCCTGATAGCCCAGTGAGTACTGCACTTGAGACGCTGTCTTTCAGATAAGATATTAAACCCTCTCAGGTGAGAATAAAGATCCCACAGTACAATTTTGAAGAGCAAATCAGTTCTACTTTATCAGATAATATATAGATATCTCACCAAAAGATGACTGAAAAAGCTAACCATTTATCACAATACTGTTTGTGGGAGCTTGCTGTGCACAAATTGGGTGACATGTTTGCTATATTACAACAGTGGCTATATTTCAAAAACACTCAAGGGGTTGTAAAGCGTTTCCAATCATTATGAGCTTCTGAAAGGCATTATAGAAATACAAGTCTCTTTTTTTCATGACAGATAAACTACTACAATAAACATCACTGAGGCAACTTATTTTACCATCTCTTTTTCTCTCATTGGAAAAAAAATTTAAGGCAAAACTTTTGTACTGTATCTATTCTACTGCCAGTCTGTTTGGACAGACCAATAGTGTGGGAAATAGTGAAACAAAGCTGCATGGAGGATGATGAGAAAAGAATGATTAATGGAATGCCACTGTTTATTTTACCTTGCTTCCCGTGGCAACCAATATTGAACGCAGCATGTCCGTAAAGGTTAAGAACGGTGGAAGAGCCATTAATCTCCCATTCAATCCTCTTGAATACGAGCAGACAATGGATTCACCAAATGATTCAAGCTGCCTTTCCTCTGGCGCTAGCTCACTCCCTCACAGCCCTCACCAATCTCACCCTTTGCCCCCTACAACAGTTCCAATGTGAAAGCTTGATCTTCTGCATCTGCCAAGTCCAAGATGCCCCTTGAATAAGCCATAATTTCCTTTATATGTTACAAAGCTAAAGTTATGCCCACTCTCAGCTAGGAAGGATATAGAGAGCTTTGATTCAGTTTACTAGGTATTGATAGTCTATTTTTTATTGCTCCCTCTTGAGCTGTGAAATAAACGAAAATTGAACTACTACCAAAATATATTTTTAAAATCAAATACATTTCAAATTCTTTGCAGAATGTGCCAAAGAAACAAAACTAGCTTCTTTGTCTCTCCACTTTCTTCCTCGTCGTTCCACAGTTTGCAGTTTGTTGCCAGCAGAGAGGATGACTTGATGTGTGCCCAACACGTGCTGTAAATAGTCACAGATGTCGCGGAGCCAGATTAAGTCATAGTGGCTTTTTATATGAATCAATCCAGCCAACATCAAATGGATGCAGTTAAGACTCAAGCATGGCAAACAACAGCCAAACGTGCACGCACACATGCAAAGCCAAGTGCACGCACATCAAACATCACTCATGATCCATATTTGCTGAAACCCACCTTAGCACACCCTCAAATGTAAACATGGCCATCGCTGATTTGCAGTCATCACTTACGGAGATTTCAATCGTGCTCTCACATTTCCTTTTCAAAATCTATTCCTCTGTAACCCACCACAAACACCCTGCCCCAGGTTTTCCCTGCTTTTACTGACCAGAGGGGTTTGGCTCCACCTTGTTGTCACCCATACTAACAGAATGGGGCTGGAGTGTACAATTTTATTTGTCTGTGCACTAGGTAATATATTTCTTCAGCGGAGGAAGAAGGCTCCATCACTCAGGATTACCTTCAAAATGACTCATCACTGCAAACCAATCTCACTTTGCTTTCCTACCAAGCGCAACAAAACTCTCAGTCTCTCCAAATAAATCAGTCCAGGAAAATTTAATAGATACAGCCACATAGGAAAGTATGTTTTTGTGTATTTATGTGTTGTATGCAACACAGCTGTCAAGGTGATTTTATGGTGGAGAGCAGCTGATGGCACTCAGGTTAATCTCTGCTCTTCCGCCCGCCCGCCCCCCCCCCCCCCCGAAACAACTGACAGCACTGATATATAAAGAACCCAACCTCCAAAAACCCAATATATCAAAACACCGCAAAGATACGTGGACATTAAACTAAGAGCGAAAATAAACAAAATTCCCTCCGCTTTCACAAGAATTTGCTGCCTCCACACATGATTTGGAATAATAACGTGAATCGGGGAAAATGGCAGACATTGGTCTAAAATCTCCAAGCACTACTCCTCAGCAAGAGATTTTATCATGAAGTTGAAGTATCACTCCAGGCCAAGTGGGAGCGGTCACTCCCTGCAGTCAGAGTTATGTGTTTAAGACCTATCCCAGAGATTTAAACACCGTCTGGGTTCACACTACAGAGTCAGTATTCAGACCTATTTTGTGTGTTGTGCTCTTTAAGTGTAAAAAAGAACTAGCCAAAGCTAGGATCAAAGACATGACAAAACAGCAGATTCAGGCTGAGAAAAAGAGAAATCAAACAAACAATTTCTTTCATCTTGTTGATTGGAATACTTTAAAAATACTTAAAAATAAGCTGAATTTTGAAAGCAAAAAGGGAGGGCCAGGAAGAAGGGAGGGAAATTGGTTGAATGGCTCATTGTCCGTTTGCCACCTTCCATTGAAAGCTAAAAGGTGAAAATAGTGACAGTGCAACAATGGAAGCGAAGACGGCCACATTTTCTCTCTTCCCTCCTCCTGACCCAAGTGATTCCTTGACTAAGGGAGACTCAAGAACAATGTAGCATGTTAATGTGTGACGACTAGTCATCCAGATGCCCAGAAACAAAAGTTCACATGAACACATATGAATTAGCAGGAGTAGACCCCTTCAGAGCCTGTTCCAGTATTCACTAAGATCCCAGCTGAACAGATTACTCCACATTTCTGCTTGACACTAATAACCTTTCACCCCCTTGTTCATCAAGAATTTCATCAATATTTATTTCTGCCTTAACAATACACTTTTTTCCCCACCTTCTTTTGAGGAAGAGTTCAAAAGCTTCATAGCCCTCAAAAACAAAATTATTCATCTTCAACGGTCAGTTGCTTATTTTTAAACAATGAGCCCTATTCTAGAGCTTCCAAGAGGGAAGCATTTTTCTACATCCATCCTGTCAAAATCACTCACTATCACTCACATGTTTCAAAGCTTCTGTGAATACAGGCCTAGCCTGTACATCCTTTCCTCATAACACAACACCCACTCATTCCAGGTAAAGGTAAACCATCTCTGAACTGCTTCCAAAGAACTTGTATTTTTCTTTAAATAAAAAAAACATCCAGAATGCTATGTTCAGCATTGGAGTCTCACAAATACCCTGTACAAGTGAAGTACAATCTGTGTGTTTATATTCCATTCCCCCACTATAAATGATTGTATTATATTACCTTTCCTAATTACTTGCTGCACTAGCATATTAACGTTTTGCAATTCATACACTTGGACACCCAGATCCCTCTGCATCTTAGGCTCTGCAATTTCTCACCACTTTGACACATGCCTTTTTATTCTTCCTGCCAAAATTAACAATTTCATAATTTCCCACATTATGCTCCATTTGCCAGATCTTACTCACTCACATAACCTATTTACATCCTACCGGAGCCTCCTTATGTCCTCTTCACTGCTTATTTTCCCTACATATCTTTGCAACATCAGCAAATTTAAGCAACCATGCCTTCAATTCAATCACCCAAGCAATTTATCTAAACTGTAAAAAGCCCCAGCACCGATCTCTGTGGTACAATGCTCATTATGTTTTGCCAACCAGAAACTGCCCTATTCATGACTACTGTTTTCTGTTAGCTAGCCAATCTTCTAATCATGCCAATGTTATGCCCTGCACCACAAGTTCTTGTTTTCCACAGTAACCTGTGATGTGGCACCTTTTCAAATGCCATCTGAGAATCTCATTAGGCTACCTCCATCAGTTCAACATCATCCATAGCATGTTACTACCTCAAAAAGAGACCCAATAAATTAGTTAAGCATGAAATAAAATCATATTGACTCTGCTTGATTATCTCAAATTTTCAAAGTACCCTGCTTTCACATCTTTAATCATTCCCATGACAGATGTCAAGCTAAGTGCCCTACAATTTCCTGCTTTCTGTCTCCTTCCCTTTTTGAACCAAGGTGTTACATCTGTTTTCATTCTAATGGAATCTTCCTCAATCTAGGGAATTTTCGAAAATTAAGAAAAACATCAACTATCTCACTAAGCATTTCTTTTCAGATCCTACGATGAAGCTCATCAGGACCTAAGGACTTGCCAGTATGCAGCTCTAACAATTTGCTCAGTACCACTTCCGTGATGATTGCAGTTTTCTCCTGGTCTTCCCCCCTCCTTTCATTTTCTGATTTACAGCTATTTTTGCAATGTTCTTTCACCCTCTATGCTGAAGAATAATCAAGGGTCATAGAGCCATACAGCAGGACAAAAGACCCTTCAGCCCAACTCATTCATGTTGACCCTGTTTGCTAAACTGAACTGGCCCCATATCCCTCTATACCTTTCCATTCCATGTACCTGTCCAAGTGTCTTTTAGATGTTGTAATTGTACTCACCTTAATGCAAAATGTCTGTACAATTCACTTGCCCTTTCCTTTTTTTCTCCATTATTAATTCCCCAGAGTCACTTCCCATAGAATAAACAACTTTTTTAAAAATCTTAAGAAAACTCCTCTTATCTACTGTTATATTTCTAGCTAGTTTTCCCTTTTACTACAATATTTCCCTCCTTATCAATTTTTGCCTACTACACATCTGTGCTCAATTATACACTTTTTCTTCAAATTTGACACTACTTTTAATTTTTTTTGAGTTAATCAGAGACAGTCGGTCCATTCCTTGGGATTTTTCTCTCTCATTAGCACGTATCTACTGCATATTCTGAAACATCTCCTTAAATATTTGGCACTGCACCTCTCTCGACCTACTACTGCCACAGAACTTGGAGGAATTTAAATGCAATTATTTAATCTAGAATTTCTTTTTGAAAGATCGCAGTGAAAGGTGACCATGAAACTACTGAATCATCATAAAAAGCCATCTGGTTCACTCATGTCCTTCAAAGGATGGAATCTGCAATCCTTAGTTGTTCTGCCCTACATACAACTCCAGCCCCACATCAGTAGATTGACCCTCAATTACCTTCTGAAATAGCTTAGCAAACCACTCAACTGTGTTAAACAGCTATTTAACTTATCAGCTATAAATATAGCTGTACCAAATAGACAACAGCAGCTCACCATTACCTTTTCAAAGAGCAAGTACGATATAACAAATGGCAGCTTTGTCAGCAATGCTCACATCCCAAAATCAGATACATCTGAGGCACAGGGAAGGTACACTTGCACATGGATTTCATTGCATCACAAGATCCCCAATATTTACAGATACTCCCCTACCTGCAACCAGGGCTTCTGAAAAACACAAATAAGGCAAGAACAGCATTGTTGACAGTAAGTTCTGTAACACTTGGATGCGGGACAGACTCTCGACTTACATCAGGTCACATATACGAGCGAGATACCCAAGGTAATCTGAAACTATTTCTCAGCAAACCAACTGCTCAAGGTGGGAAGGAAAGAAAACTAGGCAACAAATTAGCATTTATAAAGATACAGCCCTAGTGCAAGTAAAAAGGAAAGCAACGAACTAAGAACAACTGCAACAAAGATTCACCGATACAGACACAGAAGAAGCCATGAACAGTAAAGATCAAAGGATTTGGGGTGGAGAGATGAACACTTTAGCATTACACACAGGCTGGTGGTTTGCTTTGTTTTCTATTTTAAGGCTCAGCCAAACAGTAACTTGCCCTCGGGCTAGTTAGCAAGTGGAAATTTCCATTTTGAGACATTGGGTCCTGGACCCCAATTCTCAATCAGCACTCAGATGGTCTTTAAATTGAAGTACCTCATTCAGAGTGGGGGGGGGGGATGCCAGCTTCCACAGCTGAGCTCTGAATAGAGTAGTGCTCGACAACATCAAAAGAAATAGAAGAATGCGGTAATCCTTATTTATGAATTCCAGAATCCAATTTCCTCTCTCGCCTTTCAAGTTGCCTCAAACAATAGCTGCCTTTGGTCCAAGCAAAGCAAAGCACAGCCTCATTCTCATCTGAAGCAAAAGCAGATCTGCATTCAGCCATTAAAAGTCTGCACAGCACCATCGTCAGCAAACCAGACATTCCCTTCCCTCAGCAAATCTTGAAGCCTTTCCACTTGCACGGGATGCTGACTGTAATAACCCAATGTCACAGCAGTCACCACCCCACCCCCACCCCCAACCAGTTTACCTGTACTCTCAGAACTGAAGGTATAACACTCCACCCTGCAGTCAAAGAGACTGAAATCCAATTAACAAATTCATGAAAGCCAGCCAGGCTTTGAAAAGATTGAAACCAGCAAGCTGGGAAAGAGTAGGATACAAAAATTTGTTTGGATTCAAAATTTGGCTGGGGTGTGTGAAATTAAGAGAAAAAGAGATCAACTGCGAGTGTGCGGATGTGGAATTTCAGAAAGAATCGGGTGACACTGGAATGGTTAAATGAAGAGGTCTGGAAGCAGGCTGTGATGTGTGAACACTACCACAGACCATTTGGGGCAAATGGCCCATTTCTGTGTTTTAATTTCTATGTAATACTATGTAGATGAGCTAATTCCTACTGCACAACTACCTTCCGTTCAAGTACTTTCCAAACTGGGACTAAAGTTGAACAATCCCTTCCTCGGCCCAACATATTCTTGTCCGAGTCATATGGTTCAGGTTCAGGTCTTACCCCAAGACATGATTGCTGCACTATCTGAGGTGCTGACTTTTAGGGGTGTGAAAGATTCCACTCTATTTGTTTAAAGCAGTGGAGGTATCCCTCTTTTTGAAAGAGGTAACTTCAGAATGTCATTTATTCCTCAGTCAACATAACTAATGGTTTTTATCACATGGCTGTCTGTGGGAGCTTGCTGTATGCAAACTGACTACTGCACTTCCCATATTTCAGAAGTGACTACACTTTAAATGGTTAACATTGGCTGAAAGAAAAGTCAAGGTGGTTTACAAAGCCCTATATAAATGCAAGGCTTGTTTTCTTTGGGAGTAAACTGCAGGCCTGGCCAAGTTCAGATAATTCATTGTGGGAAGGAAGTTCACGTGAAGCATAAGCACCAGTAAAAGGAAGCTGGGTTGAAAAGTGGTAGGCTCTAAATAACATTGATCCAGCTCTGACCTTCCTGCTCTGTATCTAGCTTCAATTTTGAATCGCTAGGTGTCAGCCACCATCATGATTTAAACATTGAGCCATAGCAGGAGGGGAGAAACGTAAGCCCTTAGACCAGCAACAGCCTATATATAGGATTGAGCCAAGAACATGCTGCTTGCTATTAGCTTGCAGGTTGACAGTGTGTGAGCAGGGTTTCAGTAAAAAGGTCCACTGATCAAGAATAATTCTCATGTGTCATATCTGACTGTGAAAACCATTCACAACTCCCAAGATTTTGTCCTTCCAACCTTGGACAGAATTTTCAAAGAGTACCACAACTACATAATACCAGGATAAATTACTGGTATTCTCCGATTTCTCATTGAGCGTAGTTGTAATGGGGCATTTGGGAGATAGTGAATTAAAAACATCCCACATGAAGGATACAGGTACAATATTTAAAGTGGTTTAAGCAACTTTTCCTCACAGTGAAGAAAACCAGTGGTAACCATGGGTTTACCAACAACATCATCAGCATTATCGAATCAGGTTATTATCAATTATATTAGCAAATTGTGGTCCCAAGAACCTCTTTAAGAACCTCAATGAATGTAATGGGCAATACTTCAGTTTGGAGGGAAAAACAACATGATTAATGCATTTCCCTCTCTTCAAGCTTGCAATCGACTTCTGGACTTCACCCTGCTTCACACAAGACTCAGTAGTCTTTGATTTGAACCCTCCAGCAGGCCAATTTCTTCTTTAACACTCCTGACTCTGGCAGACCAAGTGCTTGAGCTTTCAATCAGCCTCTCATTCGCCCAGTCCCTGCAGAAATTTGAAACTCTTGGTAACAGAAGGGCCTGGGGCTGGAAACCAGTGCTTCCAATTTCATCGTTCAATTAATTTGTTCAACAGCTGCATCAGAAACTCCTCCATTACTCAGTCAGCTTATGGCTGCACCACATTGACCAAAGATTCAGGTTAAATCACCATTTTCTACCCAAGCTAAACCAAAGGCATTGGTGACGGCAATGCAACTGGGTTCAATGTCCCAATTTTAGATGAGTCAGCAAAGCCAAAAAAAAAATGTTGCAATCCTTGCGGGACACAGCACGTACTGATGCTTGAAGGCAGGCTGGGGTTCAACTTCCACAGGTCCCAAGCCAAAACAGCGTGGTAATATTCACTGAACTCATCCTTAAATAATGATCTTGTCTGCAAGAGAACATTGTATGCCCACTGCCTGCTGAAATTTTTATAAGTCAGCAGCCCTAAGGAGGAGCAAGATTAAAAAAAAGTGTAGGAAGTCAAGAGAGTTTGTGATAAGTCAGGGTAGGGATTGTGCCCATGAGGAGGGGGGTGGGAGAAGAGCAAATGAACACAAGAACATTATCAATAACTGAGCTATAGGAAGTACAGATACTAGGAGAGAAAGGCCACAAAAAAGTGAAAGGTTTGGATCTGCAGGGCCACTAAAAGGCACATGCTATCTGACACAGTGTATCTGGGTGACAGAAGCATGGGGCATGCCCTGGTAGGTGAAATATTGAGAGAATTCAAAATCAAAAGTCTCAGACCTTTTGGTACAATAGAAGTCAACTTGATTCTGCTTGGAGCCTCCACAAACCAGTGGGGTCATTTGGAGCCAGTTGTGGAGACGGAGGAACTCCTGAAAGCCATTCGAATGGCAAAGTATCAGTGGCAACCCACCAAGTGGAGGTTGTAAGTGCCCTACACCTACCCCACATTTTAAGGTGGCAGCTCACCACCCTTCCTCCAGGGCATTTAAGGATGGGTAATAAATGCTAGCCCAGCCAGTCAAGTCCACCTCACTTTTTTTTTTGTTTGAGTCATTCATGAGAGGTGGACTAGACTGGCTGGAGGGAGACAAAAAGCAAGCACAAGATCAGGATCCAAAAACACAGGCCTGTGAAGTTGCTTTAATCCAGTTCAGCAAAAGTAAACCTGAAGGACAAGTGGAGTAAAACAAAAGTACCAACGTCACCAGCCACAGGCAGCAAACAGAATAGCAAACCGGAAGTCACAAGGTGTGATGGAAGTGGAATCCACCAACAAGAATGGATGACAACTAAGGCAGCATAGAGTAAAGAGACTGAGCACTGGAACAGAAATGAAATCCACTGATCACAGACAGCAAGTAGAATAGGATCATAAACAACAGAACCATCAAAACTTTGGAGGCCTTTTTAAAAACATTCCGGACTTAGCCAAAAGACTGACAACATCCAGGTCTTCTTGCATTCAACTGACAGTTGAGGTCACCAATTTATTAAGGTGAAAGTTCACAGGTATACAATGTGCTTTGACACTAGCAGCAGAGTTAGACTGAAGAGCTGATAGATAATAAGAACTGCCGATGCTGGAGTCAGAGATAACACAGTATGGAGCTGGAGCAGCACAGCAGGCCAGGCAGCATCAGAGGAGCAAGAAAGTTGACATTTCGGGTCAGGACCCTTCTTCAGAAAAACTGAAGAGCAGGTTACCTTGCCAAACAGAGGCCAAGGCGTTTGTTGAGGGGTGCAAACCATTAGTACAAAACACTTAAGTCTCACTTTATTTTTTTCCATGGTATAAAATCCAAGAGGAAAACAGTGACTTGAGCACAAAATCTAAGTTGACACACCAAAGCAGCTGTCCAATTCTGCTCTGTGTATCACTGAATTTAAAACAGCTCTAACCACCAGTGGTCCTGCCTTCAGCTATGAAGATCCAAAGTTCTGAAATTTCCTCCCTAAAACTCACCATTCAAATGCCTTTAAGACACTATGCAAAACCTGCCCCTTTGAACATGTTTTTAGTCACTTGTCCTAACATCTGCTTCAATTTCACAGTATCAGATACTGTTCAATAACATTCTAATTGTACGTTAGGATGTTTTACTACATTAAAGACATGTTACAAAACACAGATCATTGTGCTGAGCAGGGATCTCACCAGCAAGGTACTGTCATATAGGCAAGAACCTAAACCAAGGTGCCCACACACGTTGTGGTGGATAAAAACCATCCTGTGGTACCACTTCAGACAAGTGCAGCATGTTCTTTCTACTGCCCCGACAAGTAATTCTCCCTCAAAAAAACATCCAAACAGATTAACTGGTCATGATCACATTGCCATTCGAGAGATCTTACTGAGTACAAAGTGACTGCTACATTTGCCTACAACATGGACGACACTATAAAGTACTCAATTGGCTTTAATGCCAATTTAGGATGTCTCAAGGTCTTAAAAGGTTCTATATAAATGTAACGCATTGGGTGGAACTTTATCAATGGTGTACTATTTCTGACGGCAGAACCAATTTGCACTACTTCCCTCTTGCTTTTCCTAGTTTCTAAAGTTCTGCGGAAGGGTTACCGGACCCGAAATGTTAACTCTGATTTTTTTCCTTCACAGATGCTGCCAGACCTGCTGAGCTTTACCACCAACTTTGTTTTTGTTCCTGATTTACGGCATCCGCAGTTCTTTCGGTTTTTATTTAGTTTTAAAACTGCCTGTGATATGCACCGGCAACACATGGAACTCCTATGTCGCCACCACTGACAAACCTACAACCACAGGTGGGCTATGAAGAACATCCTGGTTAAACAGGGTGACTCAGCACCATACCCATAACTTCCCTTCTCAACTCCACTGCCAGTAGCACAAGACTTAGAGAGCACAAAGGTGGGAGGCGTGTGTTGGTGTTGGTTTCAAATTTAAATTTAACTTTTAAATATTTCACATTACACTGGCTTCACTTCATTCATATGTGCATCATCTTGATTTGCTGAGATTAGCTTAGTTAGAGAGTTAAGTATATCAGCACATCTCATGGTTGGCATGCATTGATGTTTCCAAGGGACTAAGGGACAATTTTTCTTGCCAAAGAAATAAGGTCGTGAGGTTTTTTTGTTCACCCTTATTGAATGTTCGTAGAGTTATGCACCATAGCAACAGACCCTTCGGTCTAACTCGTCAATGCCAACCAGATATCCTAAATAAATCTAGTCCCATTTGCCAGCATTTGGCCCATATCCTTCTAAATACTTCCTATTCATATACCCATCCAGTTGCCTTTTAAATGTTGTAATTATACCAGCCTACACCACTTCCTCTGTCAGCTCCTTCCATACATGTACCCTCTGCGTGAAAGCGTTGCCCCTCGGGTCCCTTTTAAATCTTTTCCCTCTTACTTAAAACTATGTCCCCTATGGACTCCCCTACCTGGGAAAAAGACCTTAGCTATTTACCCTATCCATGCCCTTCATGATTTGATAGACCTCTATAAGGTCACCTTTCAGCCTCCAACGGTCCAGGGAAAATTGCCCCAGCCTCTTCCTGTAGCTCAAACCCTCCAACCCCAGCAATATTCTTGTAAATCATTTCTGAACCCTTTCAATTTTAACAACACCTTTCCAATAGCAGGGAGACCAGAACTGAATACAGTATTCCAAAAGCGGCCTAACCAGTGTCCCATGCAACTGCAACATGACATCCCAGCTCCTATAGTCAATCCAATGACCAATGAAGGCAAGCATGCCAAATGCCTTCTTCACCACCCTGCCTACTTGTGACTGCACTTTCAAGGAACTATGCACCTGCACCCCTAGGGCTCTTCATTCAGCAAACACCTCCCCAAGGCCCTACCTTTAGGTGTACAAGTTCTGCCTGGGTTTGCCTTACCAAAATACAACACCTTGCATTTATCGAAATTAAACTCCATCTGCCACTCCTTGGCCTGTTTGCCCATCTGATCAAGGTCCCATTGTACTCCGAGATAACCTTCACTGTCCTCTACACCACCAATTTTGGGGTCATCTGCAAACTTCCTCACTATACCTCCTATATTCACATCCAAATCATTTCCATAGACTTGCTCACCGAGCTGGTGTGTTTGATTGCAGATATTTCATCACTCTGCTAGGTAACATCGTTACTGAAGGCACGCTGACGATGTTACCTAGCAGGGTGACGAAACGTCTGCAACCAAACACACTGGCTCGGCGAGCAAGTCTACAACCTCTTCCACAACCTGAGCGACAAACCTTCTCAAAAATTTCAAATCATTTCTGTAAACGATAAAAAGCAGCAGACCAGCACTGATCCTTGTGGCACGCCACTGGTCACAGCCTTCCAGTCCAAAACAAAACCCTCCACTACTGCACCTCCCAGTCGCGAACCATTTCAACTCCCCCTCCCATTCCTCAGACGACATGTCCATCCTGGGCCTCCTGCAGTGCCACAACGATGCCACCCGAAGGTTGCAGGAACAGCAACCAAGGCCTCCTACCCTCCCTCGACCTCTTCATCTCCAACTGCCGTCGAGACATCAATCGCCTCAACCTCTCCACCCCTCTCACCCACTCCAACCTCTCCCCCGCAGAACGTGCAGCCCTCCGCTCCAATCCCAACTTCACCATAAAACCCGCGGACAAGGGAGGCGCAGTTGTAGTATGGCGCACTGACCTCTACATCGCCGAGGTCGGACGCCAACTCTCCGACACCTCCTCCTACCGCCTCCTTGATCATGACCCCACCCCTGAGCACCAAACCATCATCTCGCAAACCATCCACAACCTCATCACCTCAGGTGACCTCCCACCCACGGCCTCCAACCTCATCGTTCCCCAACCTCGCACTGCCCGCTTCTATCTCCTTCCCAAAATCCACAAACCTGAATGCCCTGGTCGACCCATCGTCTCCGCCTGCTCCTGCCCCACCGAACTGATCTCAAACTATCTAGACTCCATTTTCTCCCCCTTGGTCCAGGAACTCCCTACCTATGTCCGTGACACCACCCACGCCCTCCACCTCCTCCAGAACTTCCAATTCCCCGGTCCCCAACACCTCATCTTTACCATGGACGTCCAGTCCCTCTACATCTGCATTCCCCATGCAGATGGCCTTAAGGCCCTCCGCTTCTTCCTGTCCCGCAGGCCCGACCAGTCCCCCTCCACTGATACCCTCATCCGCTTAGCCGAACTCGTCCTCACACAACAACTTCTCTTTCAATTCCTCCCACTTCCTACAGACAAAGGGGGTAGCCATAGGTACCCGCATGGGCCCAAGCTACGCCTGCCTCTTTGTAGGTTACGTGGAACAATCCCTCTTCCGTACCTACACCGGCCCTAAACCCCACCTCTTCCTCCGTTACATTGATGACTGTATCGGCGCCGCCTCGTGCTCCCACGAGGAGCTCGAACAGTTCATACACTTCACCAACACCTTCCACCCCAACCTTAAGTTCACCTGGACCATCTCTGATACCTCTCTCTCCTTCCTGGACCTCTCTGTCTCCATATCGGGCAACCACCTAGAAACCGATATTCATTTCAAGCCCACCGACTCCCACAGCTACCTAGAATACTCCTCCTCCCACCCACCTTCCTGCAAAAATGCTATCCCCTATTCCCAATTCCTTCGCCTCCGCCGCATCTGCTCCCAGGATGAGGCATTCCACTCCCGTACATCTCAGTTGTCCTCGTTTTTCAAGGACCGTAACTTCCCCTCCTCGGTGGTCGAGAACGCCCTCAACCGTGTCTCCCACATCTCCCGCACCTCATCCCTCACACCCCGTCCACGCAATAAGAACCAAAAAAGAATCCCCCTCGTCCTCACGTACCACCCCACCAACCTCCGGATCCAACGCATCATCCTCCGACACTTCCGCCATCTGCAATCCGACCCCACCACCAAAGACATCTTTCCCTCCCCACCTTTATCTGCTTTCCGGAGGGACAACTCTCTCCGTGACTCCCTTGTCCGCTCCACACTCCCCTCCAGCTCCACCACACCCGGCACTTTTCCCTGCAACCGCAGGAAGTGCTACACCTGCCCCCATACCTCCTCCCTCACCCCCATCCCAGGCCCCAAGAAGACTTTCCACATCAAGCAGATGTTCACCTGCACATCTGCCAATGTGGTATACTGCATCCGCTGTACCCGGTGTGGCTTCCTCTACATCGGGGAAACCAAGCGGAGGCTCGGGGACCGCTTTGCAGAACACCTACGCTCGGTTCGCAATAAACAACTGCACCTCCCAGTCGCGAACCATTTCAACTCCCCCTCCCATTCCTCAGACGACATGTCCATCCTGGGCCTCCTGCAGTGCCACAACGATGCCACCCGAAGGTTGCAGGAACAGCAACTCATATTCCGCTTGGGAACCCTGCAGCCCAATGGTATCAATGTGGATTTCACAAGTTTCAAAATCTCCCCTCCCCCTACCGCATCCCAAAACCAGTCCAGCTCGTCCCTGCCTCCCTAACCTGTTCTTCCTCCCACCTATACCCTCCTCCCACCTCAAGCCGCACCTCCATCTCCTACCGACCAACCTCATCCCGCCCCCTTGACCTGTCCGTCCTCCCTGGACTGACCTATCCCCTTCCTAACTCCCTACCTACACTCACCTTTACTGGCTCCATCCCCGCCTCTTCGACCTGTTTGTTTCCTCTCCACCTATCCTCTCCTCTATCCCTCTTCTATCCGCCTCCCACTCTCTCCCTATTTATTTCAAAACCCCCTTCCCCTCCCCCTTTTCTGATGAAGGGTCTAGGCCCGAAACGTCAGCCTCTCTGCTCCTATGATGCTGCTTGGCCTGCTGTGTTCATCCAGCCCTGCACCTTGTTGTCTCGGATTCTCCAGCATCTACAGTTCCTACTATCTCCCTCCACTACTACCCTGTTTCCTGCCTTCAAATCATTATGTATCCAATTGGGTAGTTCCCTTTGGATTTCATGTGATCTAACCTTGCTAACTAGTCTACAACACAGAACCTTATCGATCACCTTGAAGTTCATACAGACAAAGTCTACCACTCTGCCTTCAATCGTCTTTGTCACCTCCTCAAAAAAAAAATCAAGTTAAACATACACAATTTTTCACGGACAAAGCCATGCTGACTATCCCTAACCAGTCCTTCCTTTCCAATTGCATGTAAATCCTGTCCCTCAGAATCCCCCTCCAATAACTTACCCACCACTGACATCAGGCTCACCACTCTACAGCTCTCTGGCTTTTCCTTACCACCTTTCTTAAACAATGCCATCACATTATTCATGTTAGTGTCCAGTGTTGTATTTGCCACTGTGGGTGCATCTGAACTTGCAGGGTCAGCTGGTTCTCCCTTCTGTGCATTGTAAAGGAAAATGCACAAAATTGCTCTCAGTGGGAGTAATTAAAAAGGACCCTGTCAGCAATACCCTGAAAACAGACCCACATTTGGACAGTACAGACCCTGCCCTTTTCTCATTCAAACTCTTTTTTAAACTTTTACTGACCATTTCCATCACTGGTCCCAAGACACCAGGCACTCCCTTTTCATTCCATGCCTTTGACTCCAACCTTTGTCCTCCTTTGGATCTCTCTTCCACTCTGTGCTCTACAACTCCAAATTTCCAACCCCTTTCCCATCCTCGCACTTTCCACTCCAAAGCCTAAATGTCGTTGCCGTTCTTCGGTTGGAAATTTTACATCCTGTACTATTCAGCCATGTCACACACCATGTTTCCTGTTGTTGTCAGCTCCATGGAATTGCACCCCTCTGTTAATCTTCTGTTTCTTAGTAATAGGACAGTCACCTTACTCTACTCATGCTATACATGGTTAACCACAGGGGAATCACTCACCTTAAACCTAGCATTTGGCAACTACTAAACCATAGGTGGCATCAGGGTACAGCTCCATCTTGTCCTCAACCAATACAAATCAATATGTGCATTAACAGGAGTAAGCCATTTGGCTCTTCAATGCGATTATGGCTAATCTCATTATGGACTCATCCCCGATTTCCTGCCTATCTCAACATCCTTCAACTTCCCTGGTAGGCAAGAATTTCTCTCTTCCTTAAAAATATTCAATGACTCTGCCTCCACCACTCTCTGGGTAAGAAACACTCCATAAGATTCTCATCTCTGTCTTAAATGAGAGACCCTTTATTTTGAAACTGTATTGCCCAATTCCAATCTGCCCCATATGGGAAACATACCCTCAGCATCCAGCCTGTCAAGTCCCCTCAGGATCTTGCACATTTCGGAGGAAAATGAATCACCTTTCATTCTTTTAAACTCTAAAGACTATGTTCACTCACTGTCCAATCTTTCTTCATGAAATAAGCCCCCTCATCCCAGGATTCAGCTGAGTGAATGTTCTCTGAACTGCTTCTAATGCAGTTATACCCTTTCTTAAATAAGGAGACCAAAACTGTATGCAGCATTCTTGATGTGGTCTCAATGACCTGTACGACACAAACAAGGCGTGCCAAAATTTTATATTCCATTCATCTTGCAACAAACATTTTATTTGCTTTCCTAGTTACTTGCTGCACCTGTACACCAACCTTAAGACACTCATGTAGGGGACACCCAGATCCCTTTGTCTCTCAAAGTTCTGTAATCGCTCTCCTTTTAAAATAGCATCCTGCTTTTCTACTCTTCTTGGCAACGTGGACAAGTTCACAACTCTCCCTCAATATACTCCATCTGCCCACTCACTTAACCATTCTATATCCCATTGCAAAATTTAAATGTCCTCTTTCCAACATCCATGCATACCTACTTTCAGCAAGGCTTGCTGAGCTGCAATCTGCGGTGAATCTAAACTTATGCTCAACTCTCTAACCCAGGAGATGCATTGAGCAGCTGCACCACCAGGCCTAGCATTCCCCAAGTTGAAGCCAATGTTTCATATTTATATACTGTCTTCATTGTGGTAAAAAGTCCCAATGCACGTCACAATTAGCATGATCAAATAAAATTGGGCATTGTGGCACAAGTGGGTAAGATTTAGTCAAAGGTTTTATCCAGCATCTTAAAGGAGGAAAGAGGTAAAGAGGCTGAGATTTAAGGGGGCCAATTCTAGAGCTTTGAGCCTTTGCAGCTGAATCCACAGCCAGCAGATATGAAGCCAATGAAAATTGAGATAAATGGGAGGTCAGATTTGGACACAGGTTTTTTAATCTGGTATCGTATTTGTGTGGTATAGCATGGCTACTCAACCTACCTGCAGGTTGGGCTATCAGATGTCACCAAACAGGAACTTTTAACGACAAACTCCTCAGTAAACAGATACAGTAATTTATTTACCAACTACAGTAAGGAGAAAATAACTGTCCGGAGACAAAGTGTCAAGATCAGAGATGCTTCATTACCATTTGATACATTTGAACTATGTTCTGAAAAACACAGCCTGAAAAGCTAGTGGTAACGTCTTCAATAATTTCCAAAAAAGTGAATTGATTGAATACTTGAAAAGGAAACATTTGCACAGCCGAGAAGAAACAGCAGGGGAGAGGGACTGACTGAATAGCTCTTTTCAAGCAGCACACTGGCCAAGCCAGTTACCCTCTATCAGACTGTGCCAGGCAGTTACTGAAGTTCAGAAGTGGAATGTGAGGGTAGATATGGATCTTGGTACAAGGACATCCTATGCCACTGGACTTGCCTGTTGAGTTAATAAGCCTGATCCTACAGACTTCCTCTGGTGGTTAAACTGTGACAGGCTGAAAATGCCTCTTCATTAGAGTGTGCAGCATGAGAATCACAGCTCTTGGAATTCAGCAAGATGGTTGTGGCAGTTAAGCCACCACTTTAATATGGATGACATGTCACAAGGAACTTGTAAGCAGCTTCCTAAAACGCTTATCAGCAATTAACCAACAGCATATTAAGGCAGAGAGAGTCCCCACAGAGCGGCACAGCAAACAAACTCAAATGCAATTCGACAAGAAACAAAATGAGAAAATTTAATTAGGCAAGCCCCTCTCCAAATCATCCAGGTCTGAACGCAAGCAGTGGCAACCAGTCTTACAATGAAATACCACACAGTGCCAACCTATTCTGAAGATAATGCCAAGCGGCCTTTTAAAACCAACACCACATTTCCATAACTTCAGACATCTCGCAGGTCTCACAAATTAGAATTACAAAAAAAATATTAATGGTGAGAAAGAGCCCATTCATTCAATCGAAGCTCATTCCCCCACTCAATAACTTTTGCCATCCATCATCCAGCTACATTTTGGCTGGTCAACTGGAAAGCACAACCAGGAGCAATGTAGAACAAGCTGCCAGCTTGCTATTATTCCCCGAACACCATCAAGATATTTCTTCTGCTAACAGACCCAGCAGGTTATTTAAAATATTTATCATCTTTTGAAGTAACAAACTTTTTCCTCACAGTATTTTGGATCCAAAATACCTCCTTCCGCACTCCTACCACAGCTCCCTTGGGAAGAGACAGACCAACCGAAAACAGATATACAGTGACACCAGAGTTTCCTGGCCAGCCACACATTCTTTCACTATGTGGTCACACACAAATTTAATGAAGTTACCAAACTCAAGCCAGAGAGGAGAGAATATTTTCTCGAAATGGCAACAGGTCTTGGTATTTGACAGCCTAATCGAAGTACAACACTGAGTTGGGCATGAAGTGGGGCAACGGGTCAAAAACACACATTTCACCATATAGTACACTTAGCAACTTGAACAAGTCAAAGAATAATTTTCAAACCAAGCAGCCATCAATAAAGCCAGGAATAGAAACGTCACCTGGGCTTACAGACATCACTGACTCAATTTTCATGTTACTGACTTGCTAATCTAATCAATTCTTTCCCTTTGGCATGGAGTCCTTTCCTAGTGACCCCACCTCTGTTATCTTATTACAAGATATATGGAGAAGTTTATTAACCGATTTCTTCTCTGGGGAAAGCATTTAGCAACCGTGTGCCAAATCAACCCAGGCTTGGTTCAACACCTAACCAGACACTCTTCTCATCAGCAGGATACAGTACAACCTGGATGAAGTGCCTCTTACCTGGAACGTTAACTTTCTGTCTCCGCATACGCTGAATATTTCCAGCACTTCCGGATTTTGATCACAGCTCACCTTGGATCACTGCTACTTCAGAGGTTCCCCTTGATGAAAGTAGTAAGCTGTTTTGGAAAATGAGGATTGTGGGCTCCAACTTGGTGATTGAGGCTAGTAGCCCTAGGGGACTGGAACTTTGTGGTGGGGCAAGCCCCACAGACATCACATGCCTCCCATGGTGACAATAGCCTGTTGCACTCAGGCCTTCAGTGTGTGCAGCAGGAGGGCGTCAGTGGGATTATATCCCAGAACAGTCAGCACCTTTGAGAAGAAGGGTAAAATGGGGGAAAGGGGATTGGAATTAGAACACCAGCAACCATGTTGCTTCATGCTTTGCAGCTGTCAGGCCAATGCAACCCGTTGGGAGTTTGGGAAAATCTGGGACATGTGGAAACTTGATCATTACTCTCAGACAATTACTCTGTTATAGTCACTAAACAAGGTCAGAACAAGAAAAAAAAAATGATGTACAAGAGAAATCAAGCCACTACTGACAAGGCTCTTACCTTTGGCTGTGCTCTACGTGGAAAAGCCACTTTAGGATCAATCTGCATAGGAGGAAGAAAACACAACAGAAAATTAAATTTTCAACTGCGAGATTAAAGTTGCTATAAGAACTGTTTTGCAAAACCAGGGAACACCCAGAGAAACAGTTCTTTACTGTAAAGAAAATAGATGGAACCATAACTCCATTTAAAAGCCATTTCTAACAAATTCCAGGCTGACCTGCTGTCAGGTTAACAAAGCACACTGAACTGTAAAATACAGACAAACAGATTGCCTTTAGGGGCTGGGGTGGAGGAACAAAATTTCACGAATGCTGGGGGCGGGGAATATTGAGTTCTTCACATGTAAGGGTCAGCAACAGGAATAAAGGGGTGGTTATTGGATCAGGCTAGCTGGACATGGGCAAAATCACTGTCCTCACCCAACACCCACTTTCCAACACAAATCCTTAGAGTGCAAAAAATTCACTATGGGGACCTTGGTTGATTTTGTCTCCAAACCGGAGACCAAAGTTAATTGTATCCCAGTTCCATCTATATCCCAACTTCTGCATAATATCTGGTCTCCCCCGCTGTGGTCTACACACTCAGGAGTGGGGTTTGAGCCCAAGAACCTCTTGAGCCATGAAGAGCAGATACTCAATGATACATGGGGTGGAGTCGATGTGAAGGGACGCTGGGAGAATTTTAAAACAAGCCCAAAACCTTGGCTTCAGTTTCTGGAATTTTGAATGGAGAGACCACAGTGCTTCACAAAACCCAGGTCTTTTGGCCCTTCATGTCTGCAGCAGTTCCTTACCAGAATAATCCAGAACTAATTCCACAGACCCATAGGGACCCCACAACATTGCATCTTTCTCCATTTCTAATACGTCACCCTATTCCCTCAAAAATAAAATGGTCTCTCGCTCAACTAATCCCTGTGCCAAAAACATTCAATGTTTTGTAGACTTCCACTTTTTACTCTCAATCCCCTTACATACACTACATTCCCTAGATGAAGATGTGTGTGGGCTTGCACTACTACAGCAAGGGAATGTATGCGCCCAGCTGGGACTGAATGTACAAGTCAAAGAAAGAAACACGAGAGTAATGACCAAGCTGCTATCCATCCGGTTTCATCCTCAATCCATGCAGAATCCCAGAACTACATCAGCCAGCAAACTGAACGAAGCCAAATCAGCCTTCACAGAAATGGTGCACTGATCCACCTCAGAAGTGAGTTCTTCAAGCTGGGTATCTGCCAAATGATCTCCATTCCTCAGTTTGCAGAACTATCACATATTTCACATGTGGGAGCTCTGCATTCTTTTTTACACCCAGGCAAACACTGCACTTGTAACTATCACTGCACGTTGGAAAGGAGCTCTCCAATCCACTTACACATGGTAGAGGTCCCATGATCCTGCTAAGGTAGGCCACTTATTCATCATCCTTCCACCAACACACTGTCCTCCCTTCAGCGGTCAAGCATTCAGTTGTCTTCACCAAGTTTCGGAATTCCCTTTCAAATCTTTCCCCTTCTCCTTCATAAAACCTTTCTCTTTGACTAAGAGTTTAGTCACCTGCCCTAATTTTCTTTGACTCTTTTTTTTTGTCTGAATGTGTGCCTATGAAGCAACCTGGGACATTTCACTACATTAAAGTAAGGCACTATACAAATGAAAGCTACAGTGTACTTTGCCAGCCTTGCTTATTGATTGTAATCAGGGAGCACTATAGTAGATAAATACAGCTTCAATGCTAAGCAGTTGGCATAGGATCAGCCCAAGAAGGCCCTTTTAGCACCAAGTGACTACTCAATCACAAACATTGCTGTGGTGAGTAGGGAAGGCTGGAAAACAGCTGTCAATTGGACATCACTTTAATTGCAAGAGTAGCCAAATCAAACTAATCAGAGGCCACAATCAGAGGAAACTGATCCTGGGACAATCAGGCAATTAGAAAGGGATTGGAGAAGGGAAATAAATGAAATCAAGGATTCTGAATGAGGCAAAGAAAATTTACAGTTGGATCTATTCAGTAAACATAAACAAGGGGAGATGGTGGTGGTGACTCTAGACTAGCCCCCCAAAGGCCCAGGCTACAGCTCCAGGACATGGGTTCAAAGCCCACCATAGCAGCTGGTGGAATTTAAAAATTTACAATAGAAAGTAACAATGACCATAACACCAGCATCAACTATCATCAAAACCCACCTGGTCCCCTAACAGCCCTCGGGGAAAGAACTCTGCTATCTTTACCTAGAGTGGCCTATATGTGACTCTCAAACTACAGCCACGCGACTGATTGTTAACTGCCCTCTGAAACAGCCTAGCAAGCACCCAGTCCAAGCAGTTAGGGATGGACAACAAATGCTGGCCCTGTTATTGACTCCTGCAGTCCATGAACAAATATATTTTAAAAGAATTCACTGTGCTGTATGGCAAAACTAGGGAAACTGCACTGTGACACAATACCAGACACTGTACTGGAACTCAACCCGAGCAACAACACAGGAAAGCCACTAGTGTTTTGAAAACACTGTGGGCAAGGGGCCTGCCTGATGTAATCCTGACCTTTATCAGTCACAATTCAATCCTTGAATTCTGTTGAGGAGCATCATAGAAATCACAGAATCCTTACAGAGTGGAAACAGGCCCTTCAGCCCAACAAGTCCACACCGACCCACAGAGCATCCCACCCAGACCCATCCCCCTATAACCCAACTAATCTACACATCCCTGAACACTACAGGCAATTTAGCATGGCCAATCCACCTAACCTGCACATCTTTGGACTGTGGGAGGAAACCAGAGCACCCAGAGGAAACCCACGCAGACACGGGGAGAATATGCAAACTCCACATAGACAGTCGCCCAAGGGTGGAATCAAACCTGGGTCCCTGGCGCTGTGAGGCAGCAGTGCTAACCACTGCACCACCGTGCTGCCATTTCTTTAATATTTTACCTTTTCTCAACCATCTACTTCAAGAGGAAGAGAAAGTGTTTCACACAATGGATTCTCAATTTTCTTTACTATAAAATAACTTTCCCATTCAAAAAAAAAAATTATATTCACAATCATCCTACTCTCAGTAGGAGTTATTCGAACAACCTATTTATTCAACTTCCTCTGGTACCAGACAGAGTGACTCAATGAACATACTTAATATAGAAATACCCTGCCAATTTTTGATACGTGCCCACTCATAGAAATCAGAGTCTTGTGATGTTCCTGTATGTCAAGCCACCTCACCAGGATATTCAGTAGGCACTGGGACTAACACTTTCTCTCTGTCAAAAATCACAGACACACCTCCACATACAGCATGATTCTTGCATTCCTCGAGTCTCCAGTCAGGAATTTCTTACTTAGAAGACAGAAATTCCTGACAAGACTTGCTTTTAAAAAGGTCAGTATTGATGGTGATGTGAGGAACATCAACTTTCAATGTCGTCTACAGCAAATGGGAACTGAACCAATCTGACTTAATTTTCCATAGCAGGTCCAAGCAGGCCAAAAAAAGATCTGATTTCAACCTCCACACTGTTGAGTTAGCTGATTTTAGTTAGGTCCAAGAATAGGGCACTGCAGCTGGCCTCTTGTAAATAAGAGTCGGCCATTCAGCCCCTTGAATCTATTCCACTATTTAATTAATTCAAGGGTCCTCAAACAACAGTCCACAGTTCAGGGAAAGGGTACGCCAAGAATAACTAGTAGAAACTGGAGTTTCATTTATCGAATTAATTGCACTCCTAACCAATACTCTGCCTCATTTTGAAGTTGGGTGAGGGCAGTCTGGCTATTTGGTTCAGTTGGCTCCCTATAAAGTGTTAATCAGTGCAGTGGTTACAAGGGGGTAAGATCAGATCAGGGGATATTATTGTACTTCAGACATAAGGTAGAGTGATCCAGACTAACAAGAGAAAGCAATGGACCAAAGGTAAAATACTATAATGAGGTTATCAGCTGCAACATCAAGATTTCCTCAATTGATTCAGTGAGGGACTGAATAATGACTAACCAGTGGTAACAATGGAGTCACCAAACCTTCCCCTTCTCCCACCCACACATTCTGGTGTTTACCAATAATTCTGGGCTTTAAAGTCTGGGTTCAGGTCACATCCTGTTAGTTTGACCGTTGACTGATGGTTGGAAAAATAAATATTACATCAAACGTTATAGTTATTAGTTTAAGGGCTATGGAATTAATATATAATTGAGTTTTAAATCATGCATTTAATAAACAGACTTAACAACTGTGCAAATGAGAAGTAGATTTCCTCTTTCAAAAATATATTGAGATATCACAAGCAGAGATGCTTTCACACACAACAAAAGAATGTGAGGAATGTCCAATAATTATGCATTCTCTCAAATCTGTTTTCTGAATTGGCTGTTGCCTTATGTTAATTAGGCACTAAACAGAGGTGCATTGAAACTATCTGTAAAGAAGACCATTTCTTAATTCTATTACCATGCACCATTGGGTGCACTTGATGCAAGGAAGATCTTTTTTGTTTTTAAAAACAATCCCTCACTTTGTCGACAGGATACAAAAGCTTTTCATTCATTAATTACCCTAGTTCCCAAACCTTCTCAATTTAGGACTGTCGAAATACCGCACTGGAGATTGCGCAATCAATTGTCGAATCACATTTGGGAAACAAAATAAAAATAAGGATCCACGTTTAATTGTCAAGCTAATTTTCAGACTTTCAGGAACATCAGTAGGATCTTTATAACACAGGAGGTGTGCCTCAGAAGCAAAGTAAAAAATTGCCCAAATTAAATCATGGCTGATCTGTACTTCAACTGCATTTACCAAGTTTTGCATCATATCCGTTGACACCTTTATATAACACCCCTCTGCCAATTACAGCCTCAATAGCTCAGTTGATGGACAGCCTTTTTTGTGGCGCATCGGCAGGGGAGACGAAGAGGAGATCAGGAATTGCATTACCCTGCGTGCTAAGCAGGGCTTTCTCATTTCACTCCTGAATGGCTTCTCTACTGTCCATAATTTTTAAGATAATACACCCAACTTGGTAGGTCAAAGAAAAAAAATCAACTGCATTCTGCCACTGTTCATTATCTGGTGACCAATGCACAAGTGTAGACATTAAGTATAACAGGGTTAAGAGTCAGCTAACACTTAGTGCCTGGGCTTATGCATGAAGTGAAGTCATTTGGGACAAGTCAGCCCCTGTGCAAGGCAAGGCAAGAGAATATTGGAGGCAGAATGAATGCAGGAAATATTCAAAAAACTTTGATTTTTTGATGGCCCGCAACACCACAGTAATTATTCCAAGATTCACTATGTATGGCCAAATGTCACAGGGGCAACAGTAAAATGTCTGCTTTCTGAAAGTCCTGAAGTTAAACCAGTTTGTATCACATTCAGTAAGATATTTTTAAATAAAAAGGCCTTTATGCTCTCATAATGCTCCATCAGAAGAACAATGCACTACCTCAAACTTAGGTGGTGGTCTAGCTGATTACTGTTAAGCTGAGCTTGTTAAAATAAACAGATTTTGGATTCGCAGCATTTAAAAAGGGATTGCCCTTTTTTTTGGATGAAGAAACTGTTGATCCGCTTTCATTGTGTTGCCATAGGCACAAGGAATTAAAACAAAACACCCTGAAGAGCCGTGGACCCTGGGACTTTAAGAAGGCATTTCACCTTAAAAAAATACTAAGTCCCAAATGCCAGGACTGGTCCCATCCAAGTAGAGTGCTGGTGCCATGCCTGGTAGCTTGTGGACCGATAAAAGTCTGACACTTAGGTTTACAAATTCTCAAAGAGTCAATTGTTGAATAACCAGATAGATTTCTCCTGGAATCCTGAACTGTGCTGGGGGAAAACAACAAGCTTACAATTGTCTTTAAACACAATTGTATGAAACAAAAATCTGGGTGTGTTTAAAAGAACTGTTCAACAGACTGGTTTTAATGTAAAAATAGCTTTTGTAGGTCAAACAGAAAAGTGATTAGAACCTATTAAATGAGCAAACTCTGAATCAAAACAGAATTTAGCAATTTTTAAAATCAATATTGCACATGGCAAGCCATAGCCACCTACGTTTCTTCAACAAACATTAAAAAATCGTTTTAAAAATACGTTTGAAGGCATCCCCAATTTCCCGCCCTCACTTTCCAAAAGCTTTGAATCTTTTACTGAAGAATGACTTTATGGACAGTACTTCACCCAAGTGGCTACTATCAATATGCAAGCTCAGGAATCTGAAGGATGTTCCAAGTAATCCCACTCTCAACCAGGGTCCAGTAGGGGACACTGTGGAGCAATCAGAAGACAACAGTTCCCACTCCCCACTCACCTCCCCCCCACCCCCACAAACCCAGGAATGATGTGGGCCATTGTAGCAGCCACATGGCTCCCCACCAAAACTGACATCTATGCATTCAGCATGGACCTTCGACTGAACCATGAGCCTTAAGCAGCTGCAAGACTCAAGAGCAGAAACTTGAATCTGTCTCTAACATCTTAAATTCACAGACTAGATTGCCATGCACAGGGAACTGCAAACAGGTCTCTCTGAAGGTTCAAACTGCTGAGTAATGAGACAGTAAGCAGAGGAAAAAGGTGTGCCTTGCAGCCTCTATTTCAAACTTAGTCCAGTCAAGGTTGGGAGGACTGCAAGTGCAAAGTATCCAAAGGCTCAATCTGTAAACTCTCTCCTCACCCAGTCCCAACCAGTTCATGCAATTAGCCCTGGTTCCACAATTAACATTTAATATGTCATTTGTTTTCAAATGCTAAAGTCTCTAGATACCCAAACAAAATACAAACACAAATACATACTTTATATTAATTGTGCAGAGATTTTCAAGAACAATTCTGCAGATCAATCCAGGCCACTTCATTATCAAGCAAGCAAAGGCATATGCATCAATACAGTTTCATTTTTGCAGCCTCAGATTTGGGCCAGTTACACAACAATGTATTGATCTTCTAATTCACATCAAAACGCATTCAGATGAGTTACGGATGATTCAGTCACAGTGAGGTACAACTCACACTTAAAACAATGCCTTATTTTTCCCTTGGATAGTTTAATTGCCCCACTCATCAGGTGGTTTTGGAGGGGAGTCCTTTGCCAAGTTTCAGGTGGTCTTACAAACAATAGGGAGTGGGAAAATCAATCAGGCTCCCATGTTGGAACAGAATGGCAGGAAGAGTTAGTGAAGTGGCTTTGCGAGTTTTCAGCCATAACTCCAGACATGAGAGATTTCATGGGCATGGAAACCTCCTGCTGAATCATAGCTCACTAATACATCATTTAACCCCCCACACTCTTCCATCAAAAACTACAGAATTTACTCTGAGTGAGGGACTTCAACTCCCATCACAGTTCGATAATACCATCACCGAACATGCAGGCTGATCCCTGAAGGGCAGAGGGCACAGCTGACGACAGTGGGAATCAACACAAGGTGAAAAATAGCTTGACTTTATCCTCACTAATCTATCTGTCCCAGATCCATCTGTCAATGACTGCACTGGAAAATGTGACCACCACTTAGAACTTATGCAGACCAAGCATGCCTGGACTCTAAAGACACATTTTATTGAGCTTTGTGGCAGTAACATTGGTTATAGAGATGGGTAATAAATGGTGATGCCCAAATCCCTTGAATGAATAAAAACAACTTGCTTAATGTAATAAATTTACTGATCTTTTAATTCTATACTGAATTTTTTATAAATTCCTTCTTGAAATGTCAACATTGCTAGCAAGGCCAACATTTATTGTCCATCCCTAATTGTCCTTAGCTTACTAAGCCATTTCAGAAGGCAGTTTGGAGTCAAATTGCTGTGGATCTGAAGTTGCATCTAAGCCAGGTCAGGTAAGGTAAGGTAATGTAAGAATTTTCTCCAAAACAGATGAGTCTTTACAACAACTGACTAGCTTTGTTGATTATTAAAAAAGACCAGCATTGCATCCCAGATTTATCAATCAAATTAAATTTAAATTTCCTCATGTCATGGTGGGACTTAAAACCATGTCTGAGAACCATTCATCCAGATGTCTAGATAACCCAAATACTAATCATTATGGTACCATACCTCACTCCTCCATCAAATTAGATTTCCAAGGACCTGTCTGCCTGACAATAAGGTGCTAAACTAATAATGCAATAGTGCAAGACAAATGCATGCTAAACCTGGGGAGGCAATGGCTTAGTGGTATTATGACTGGACAGTTAATCCAGAGACCCAGATAGTGTTCTGGCGACCCAGGTGTGAATCCCACCACAGTAAATGGTAGGATTTGAATTCAATAAATATTTGGAATTGAGGGTCTAATGATGACCATGAATCTATTGTTGTTTTTTGGAAAGACCCACCTGTTTCACTAATGCCCTCAGTTTAGGGAAGGAAACTGCCATCCTTACCTGATCTAGCCCACAAGTGACTCCAGACCGACAGCAAAATGGTTAACTATTAACTACTCTCTGGGATGGGCAACAAATGCTGGCCTGGCCAGCGATGCCCTCATCCCGTGAATGAATAAAAAAAAAAAACAAACCTGAAGCAACAGAGGCATCATAGTAAGGAAAAGATCCCACAACCAACAGATGAGGTCAAAACTCCACAACTCGACTCCAATCATCACAAACGATCATATTCAAATCAACTAACTGCAGCTCCTCGTCCCCATCCTCAATGATGGCAAAGCCCAGCATGACTAGAAATACATGGAGTATTTGCAACTATCTTCATTTGTAGCTACCAAGTGAGAATCTGTCTTGGCCTCTTCCCCTGGTCTCCACCACTAAAAGGTACCATTCATTTAGTCAAAAATGGCTGAACATAGTTCCCAATTGTAGTCACAGCTCTAACCAAGTTGTTCTTGCACAACAGTGGCATCTAACCAACAATGTGGAAAATCGTCAATGTATTTCCTGTCCATTATTACGGAACAAATCCAACGCGGCCAGCTATCACCCCATCAGCCAATATTCTAAACAAAGACATCAAGTACTATTAAGCGATATTTACTCACAAATAACATTCCCAATAATGGTCAGCTCGGGTCCATCAGGACACTCAGCTCCAGACCTCATTAAAGCCTTGGTCCTAATATGAAGAACAAAGCTGAATTCAAGAGGTGAAGAGAGCGCAACTGGCCTTAACATCAAGTCAAGGTTTGACAAGTTGTTGCACTTAGGAATCCCAGGAAAACCGATTAACGGGAACTATGGCTGGAGTCTACCCGGCACAAAAAGATAATGGGGTGGTTGCTAGAGCCAAATGACTCAGGGTTAGGATTTATTGGAAGAGTTTATCAGGAAAAATATTTTAATTCCAATATCTTCACACAATTGTAATGAAGCAGAAGGAGGTCATTCAGCCCACTGTGTCTGAATCAGCTCTGATTATTTCAACATAGTGCCAATCCCTCCCTGTAACATTACACACTGGATGATTCATTAAATAAAAACAAAGTACTCCTGAATACAAATGAACTTTCCTCCACTCTATGTCCAGGCAGGACATTCCAGACCATAATTCCTCTCTGTATGTAAAAGGTTATTCTCATTTGCATTTGCTTCTTTTGCAAAAAGGTTTTGAACCTTGTCTCTCTGGTTCTTGATTCTTCTACAATCCTGAACAGTTTCTCCCTCTCTTCCCAATCCAGATCTACAATTTTGAAAACTTCAATCAAATCTCTTTACCTTCTCTCCAGCAGCAACTCACCACACAAAGCTTCTTTGATAGCACCTCACACACCTACAACCGCTACCAACTATAACAACAGTTCTATGGGACCATCATCCCCAAATGTTCCTCCATGTCACACACAATTCAAGCTTGGAAGTGAATCAATGTTTTCATCTTGAACTCTCTTCTGTTAGGAAGAAAGTGAGGCTCTTCACCAATAATTGCGATGTTCAATGCCACATGTAAGTCTGCAGATCTCAAAGCAACCCGTGCACCTTGATCCTCCAGGATTAGGCTACACAGATGACAAGTGACATTCACATTGCAAAAAAGGTGCCAGGCAGACAGCCGAACCACCATCCCACTGACATTCAATTGCATTATCAAAACCTTCCCCCATTTAAATAGCCAGGGGTCAGCACAAACCAGAATCTCAACAGTACCAGCCCTCTAAATACTACAGCTCTCAGCATGCGTGACGCTGAGGGTCTAGTTTGTGATGCACTACATCACTCCATCTCTTTACTATCTGGGTGTAAGTCACATGCCAGAATGCATGCAGCTCCAACACCACTATACAGGACAAATCAGCCCCTTTCATTGGGAACCCCTAATCAGCTTAAACGTCTATTCCCTCAACCACCAGCAAATCACATCTGCGGACTGCATCACAGGTGCACAGCAGCAATCCACCACAGCCTTTTCAATAGCACCTCTCATACCTAGGAGCATCTACAACAACATCCGCCACAGCTGTGTAGGACCACCACCATCTTAGTCACACCCCAGTCTGACTCAGAAGTATAACCCCATTCCTTCATCATTGGTGGGTCAAAGTCCTACACTTTCCCACCTGACAGCACTGCAACAGTACAACAGCTCACCATGACCTACCCTAGGGCAATACATGCTTACCTTCACAATAACACTCTCAAGAACAAAACTTAAAAATTTCGCCATAGCCCCACTTGCTTGCGTCTACAGAACATACAGATAAATATTACCCATTTGAATAAAGTAGAAGAATACAGTAGATACTGGCCTAGCCAACAACACCCACACCCCAGTGAATAAAATTAGAACTCTAATGTTGAAGCAGCCAAAGTCTAGTTAGTAGTATTAGATGGAGAAAACCCAAAACATTGTAAACCTTCAACAGAGTCTACAGATTTCTTTCGTTTCTTTACTCTCCAGGTTCTCTCAAGCTTCAGAATCAAGGCTGGGTCCAGGACCTTGTCACAGATCTCTTCCCAATACGACCGTTGTTCACCAATTACTCGTGGAATAACTCAAACTCACCACAAGCCTAAATGAGTTAACTTTCCCTGACTAGATACAAGCTTCCTTCTTCTGGAAACTTTATGACTATCATTTGCAAGTTGATTTTCTAACATCAGTGCAAAACCTGGTTTATGAACAGATCCAGGAAAAGAAATTTAGTGCTGCATTAAACTGATCTCAGTTCATACTGATACTCAGTACAGAAAGTCATTGGTAAACTATTCAAATCAAACGTCCGGGCCACAAAGACAGATGTCCAAAAGTCTCGAGCTGCTAATGATTATCCAGGACACCCAGCTGGAACGTGCACATGAATGAGGACAGCCATCTAAAGTCCTAGGATGTTTCAGCTGCCAATACAGCACATCATCTGTCAGCAATCCAGTTCACATACGGCATGAACTATGTCTACCTGGGCAAAGAACTGAACGATGGATGGCAACTGCCTTGGCAAGGCAGATGAGAACAAGTGATCAGATGCCCTCAAATTGTGAGGGTCTAAAATCCACTGTCTAACAGTGTGCTGGAAGCAGAGTCAATAGCAAAGGTCAAAAGGACAAGTGGATCTATGCTTGGCAATGGAAACACAAGGGAAAAGGACGAGAGTAGGCAATGAGATTAATGAGATTTTAAAAAAAAGAGTGGTATGAGCTCAATGGGTTGAATGGTCTCCTTCTGCACTGTATGCTCCTGTGATTTATATACCATACATGCTAATTTAACATGCTATCTGATAGCATAGTGATACACAGTTCTACACAGTCCACACTGGAAGTCCAATTAATTTTTCTAATCTTTATTAACACAGAATAATCAGGGGTACAATGCTTGCTAATTATAACACTCAAAAAATCATGATAAAGGCATAAAATTTTCAATATTCTCTCACTCCCCAACCCCTCCCAATCACCTCTGCTGGTCATCTTCAATAAGCTGAAAAAGCAGCAAACTGCTGACCTGATGTTCGAGCCGATTTAGAAGCAAGACCGTCACTAAGTAGATTAGTGAATAAGAATGTAAAACACAGTGTGAAAGAGAGGGAGTGGGGGATGTGACCGAGGGACGAGAAAGACAAGAAACTAAACCATCAGTACACTCCAAATCCACTCTCTTGGGCATTCTGCACTGATCTGCTGCCAGGAGACAATCTCCAGTCCCAGTTTAATCAATCCTGTTACACACAGACCTTGCCCCGCATTCTGATAAAACTGTACAACACAATAAAAATGAAATAAATCCCTGCACTGAAGTATGATAGCACTTCAAAGATCCTCAGTAAACAGATCTTTTGAAAAAGGAAACAGGTTTTCATTCGCCTCTCAGTCCAAGAAAGTCGGTCATCTTGTTAATGTCACTAAGTACTGGCCTGATGAATGAATGCTGACCTATTTAAGATCTCTCCCCCACAAGCAGCCCCTGTTGCCATGGCAATGATCGCCGTGGGAACGCTCAGGCACTCTCTTTCTTTCTCTCTAATACCACCCCCCATCTCCCCCCAACCCCATTCCTCCCAATCCCAAGTTTTTTTCTCTCTCTCTACACACTCTGGGCTCTTGCACTGTACTATTTAACCAGCTGGACTTTTCAGTGTGGGAAACTTGGGGGAAACATGTGTGGATTGTAAAAGCAAACACATGACGTGAGGCTCGGTGTCTATGTCTTTGTAAAGCCAAAAATTAGGGTGAGGGGGGAGAAGTGAATCTCAAACCTGCCTGTCTATAACCACCTCTGCCACCACAGCTATTAAATTTCTTCCACTTAATTTGTTTAAAAAAAAATCACCTACCGTTTTAGAATCTAGTTCATGCCTCGGTTGCGCTAGAACTTTATCTACGCCCGTTTGGTCAACAAAAGTGACAAATCCGAATCCTCTGAAAAAGCAGACAGAGAGAGAAAAAAATAAAAGAAAGGGAACATTCACAATTTAATTCGCTGTAACACGCGTCTGCCAGGAAGAGAAATACCGTGTCACAGTCAGGATGGGAATGGAATTCAGGTTTTACACGGAAAAAAAATCAAACATCCCTTTCCCTCCAAAGCGAAGTTTGCGAACAGTGTAACCAAGTAGCAAGCAAGGAACAGAGAAAGAGAGAAAGACGCTCACTTACCTTGACCGCTTTGTAACAGGATCCCGCATCACCATGCACTCCTTCACGTCTCCGAATTTACAGAAATATTCCTTGAGACCTTCTGTTAAGGCGGGGGGGGGGGGGG
>NC_063355.1:10162538-10163587 GCF_021869965.1 Rhincodon typus
GGGGGGGGGTGTGAAATCACACACGTCTCTGGATTGAATTTTAGCAAGAAGTTTAAAAAAAAAGTTGGGAGGTCCATCAGGACCTTCCTTACCTTGTGTGGTCTGCCAGCTCAGTCCCCCGACGAACATTTTGCTAAAAAAAATATGAAGAGAGAGAGGGAAAAAAAAGACAAAGACACAACTCAGACATGGGATTCGGCCATGTTGGCACCTCACACACACATTTAAAAGAAAAAAAAAGTAAGTTGGGCCGTTAACCCAAAGCACCTTTTTTTTCCAAAAGAAAGTCAACGTTACAGTTTAAAATCTGAAGTAGTTATCCAAAAAATTGTTTGAATATTGGTAAGCAAATGTGATTTTTTTTAAAGAAGGAAAAGGGTTGAATAAATGAATTGGATTTGAGCTCCTGTACCAGGGATCGTGCTGAGAGTCTGCACTGAGCACCGAATTGGCTTGGTTAGCGTCCGCCTCCATGAGCTTCCAGTCCCAGCCAAGGCAAAGAAGGGCCCGCTTCAGCGAGAGCTGGGGATGCACAGAGGGGGAGCAAGGGATCGTCACTGGCGGGAGGGGAGGGAAGGGGCAGCCCGGCCGAGCGGCTCCTCATGACCCGGCCTGAACCCCCTCCCCCCTCCGCCGGAGCCCCGCCCCCTAGCCGGTTAGGCCCCGCCCACTTTCGTCCCGCCCTCCCTGCGGGGTAAGCCCCGCCTCCCGCTTGGAGCCCCGCCCCACGCCCACGGGTACCAGAGCCCCGCCCAGAAGCCGGCTCAGTTAACTCCCCCCCTTCACCTCACGTCAGCACCCCGCCCCCGACCACAAGGGGCCCGGCCCCGCCCCTTCAGCGGCTCCACAAGGCTCATCCCCGCAGACTCTTACTGGCCCCCTGACCCTCACACGCTAACCTTCGAGGCTCAGCACCGCCTCCACATCCAAACCACGCCCGTGTAGCTAGGCCCCGCCTCCATATACCTCGGCTCCGCCCCCTTACGATCACATGCTCGCCCCACACACCCCAAAAGCCCTACCTCACCACTACCGACGCCCTCAGCCCC
>NC_063355.1:10163687-10235875 GCF_021869965.1 Rhincodon typus
ACCCCGCCCACACCTCAGCCCCGCCCCCTCCTCGCCGGCACTCTCCGCCTTCTACCACGACCCCAGTCCCGCCTCCTCCCCGCCCCTTTCGCCTTGGCCTCGCCCTATCCCCCCCTCCTCACCGGCCTGACCCCGCCCCTCTACTGTATGGGCCAAGATCCCTTGTCCTCTCCGTGGGGGGGAGAGGGCGTGGTCTCCTTCCCCACCCCCAAAGCCTGGGGGTCATCGCCCCGCCCCCTTCCCTCCGCTGACCGCAGGATTCGGACCCCGTCTCCTGGGCAACCTAGTGATGTAACAATGGGCATGAGCGCGCTGTGCAAGTTGCCATTGTTACTTTGCTCAATCGCTCCTGTATCAAAATCCCACGTGGGGGGCCAGGACTAGATGCTGCATCTCGGTTCCCCCCCTAAAAAGATTGATTTATTTCCACATCAGGGACTGGGCAAAACCGAAGTATATCAGCATTTGTATCAGGCAATCACAGAACAGTTAATTTTCGCATCGGTCTGTTTGAAAGGTCATATTTCATTCTGTCTAAGGGGTTATGGAACTTCTGTTTTGTTAATAGATCAGACCTATCTTCAGGCATTTCTTTAATTACGGGCAGTGAGACTCATTCCAGTGTCGTGATGGTGGGTGGTCCATTGATACTCGCAGATATAGGGAGGAAAGAGGTGGCAGCGCCGGTATTGGTCAGTTGAATGCCCACCTCCCCCACAACAATCCTCTTCCCTTCCCTTCCTCCCGCTAGGATTAGCCTTTAGGCATTTAACAATTTTCGTTCTGAGATGAATTTTTAAAGACAAATATAGGTGGCAGATTTTCGAAGATAACGCTTTTTCCGCGGCAATAGTAGTTATCATTCTGCTCAATTATTAATACACCCCCCACTCTATTCCCTCCCATAACTAACTCCTAGTGACAATATCTCTTGATTGTTCTTATCAGAGACCAATGTTAGGATTTCCTTTTAATCACGAGAATCGCCTTAACCGCACATACGGTGAAGGTAAATCTTCGTCCTGCTTGTATGAGCGTTTACGAATTTACCATGTATAATGCTTGTAATTAAATTTACACAGAACCTATCTTTACACGTGGCATCTCACTCATTACCCAGTAATGGAGAATCTCACTCCACACTGAAACTGTGCCATTTCAAACAGGTAAAAGGGATGCCGTCTGCATTTAATTCCAAATAGGAACCAATCATTCCAAATGTACAAGGAGACCGAAATGTGGGTTAGCAACCACGAAGAAAATAGCTGCCTACAAAGCACGCATTTCAATAGACTACTAATCTGCAATGCAGATTATTTTGAACTAAAACGTTTTATGAAAATGTCTTAATTTTATAATCCCTGACGGGTAGCGTTTTCATTTTAGTTTATCTTTGTGCTTTCAGAGACGAACGGTAAACTTTAATAAAACAAAGAACTGCCGAATGATGACAATCTGAAGGGTCACTAGACTCGAAACTTTAACTGTGCTTCCCCTCCACGAACAATAAACTTGTTTATTTGTTGTCAGACCGCGATTAAATTTGGCTTTCAGTTGGTGGGCTACCAGCAAAAAGGGTATAAATAAACATTGAGAGCCTTACAAAAACTTTGAAACAATTTTAAAACCAAGTATCGATTCAAAATATTCAAACGACCATATATTCTACTAGAACATCTTCAACAAAATAAACAAAAACATTAAAATGATCGGGGAATGTTGTTTTAAAAGGTATTTCGGTCTACTGTAAGCCATGGCACGTGATGGCTGATGAGGCAAAATAAATCTCTGGCAGCATCTCATTTGAAAAGGTCACTCATTGGAAGATAATCAGCAAAGACGTTACAGCACTGACGACAAAATAGGATTCACACAAGTGTCTGTTCCACCGGATATAAAAGGATAGTTATGTAAATGATCCGATAGCGGTAGTTCCGGGTGCCCTTCACCTTTTATAATAGGTGACCATTTGGACATTCCACCCATTGAGTCTTTGACAGAATACGAACTATTGTTCAAACAAGAAGTCGTTTATTTATAACAAATTCACATCCCCGGGGTAGTGGGTTTTTGTTTTTTTTAATGTGGGAGAGAGCATAAAACAGGACACACTAAGCTTGCAACTTGACAATGGCGATTACGCTAAAGAGGGGCAGAAATAGAAGCATAGAAATGTTTTCATACGCTTCATCAATCGGTTCAAAAGAATCCAGAGAGAATGCCAACAGGGAAAGACGGACAAATTTAAAGTTTACACATGTGCGGCACGGCAGCAGAGGACAAAACATCAAAATATAACCTGGGGCTGTGCACCACAGATGTGAAGAGAGAGTGAGAGAGAACGGTAGTTCAGAGAATGTCTTTCCTCTCGTTTTAGGCCATATGTCAAAATACTGCTTCGCCCTTTGCAAGTTTAAAAGATTGCTTAAACTTTACACAGTCCGGCAGTTTATTTATTTTACGGGGTGGGGGGTATCACTGAAATGTTCTGAGTTGGATTACACCTTTCAAGCCTAATTGTGTTTTTGGCACGCTGCAGGCAGATTTACAGGGAAGCAGAGTGCCTGAGAGTGATTTGTATTTTCACTATGTGGCAGTCAGCTCACTCATTTCACCCAGTTGACGAAATGATTTCAAATTGTAGCTCACACAGTGTATTAAGCATCACGTGGTCGGTTTTAAAGCATGTTTTAATGCCCACGTGTTTAAATGGAAAGCCTATGGTCGAAACATTAAACAAAATTTTGAATTGCAAAGCGACCAGTAATTAATAACATTTTTAAAAGACAGAAGTTTCCAGTTCTCATTTTGCAAATATTACATAGTTTTCTTTATTTTTTTCAAGTGCAATAACTAATTTGTTCTAATTTGTTTTCCTTCTGCTCACTAAGCGAGACTGTGGAAACTTTACCCTGGCAGATGGAATTTACTTTGGTTCCATTGATACACATTGAATGTGATCCCCTCCAGTGTTTATATTCACCTTTGCCCCAAACACTGGACAGTGTCACCTTACAATTAGATGCAAGCATTGCGTGTATGTCGGGGTTGGCAAGAGGGGGAAGGGGCAAAGATTCAGATCCAGGTGTTTACTTAAGTTAATACTTCAGCACCATGCAGCCCCAGCCTTAATACTACCCTGTTACATTTTTGAAAAAAAATTTTTGCAGTGTCCCTCCTTTACAGAGGTTGCTGTGGCATTAGCCTGGCTTGACCTCAACGACGGAAAGAAATAACTTGCAATTGTTAGAATCGTTTACCATCCCAAGAAGTCCCAAAGTGCTTACAGCCCATTAAGTTCTTTTTGAAGATACAGGAGGCATGCAGAGTTAATGGACAGGAAAAGGCCTCCCCACATTCATGGCTTAGACACTGCCTGCCTGGCCACAGCTAGACAGAGATAAAATAAAAGCAGAGAGCAAACCAGTGTCAATAAGGGAAAACAAAATAACTCTGAAAAATCCAACTCAAGAGAATTGAAAATGACCCAGATTATCTGTTTAAAGTGTTAGTTCAGAATTAAAGTCGACCAAGATGCCAGGAGAATCCCCCTGCAATTCTCTGAATAATGCTATGGGATGTCTTACATCTGAGAAGTCAAATGAAAGTTTGTATATCTCGCCTGAAGGCACTTCCAACAGTGCAGCATTCACACAGCAATGCACTGAAGCACCAGTCCAAACATACTCAGGTCATGGGTGTGGGTCCTGAAGTCACAACCTTCTTCTGTTAAGATGAGGCTGCTGCTTCTCAAAACTAGACTCACACTGGTGTCACTATTGTAAAGGGCATCATTAGGCATCAGAGAATGAGGACTATCACACATCAATCCATCACCTTTGCAGCAATGTACATGTTCCGGCAGATACTACAGGAATGATACCTGGCCGATTTTCACCTCCCTGAAGCAGGGACACTGTTGCTATTCCTACCCCCATCTCATCTGAGATCAATGAACTTGAGCACTCACTGAATGGGATTTGTACCTTGATATCCCCTAGTCAGTACAATGCACTAGCACAACAGGCAATTCATTTATCCATTCAGGACAGGAACAGTGATGAGGGTTAAAATGACAATTTAATGACTTGTTTTACCTTTGCTACATTTCTGTTTCCAGAAAGTACATTTAATGTCTGTCATTATCAAATTTACAGTTAACAGTGAATCTGATTAAACAACAATATTTTCACCTATCAATTAGCATCCTTGACAATACGTTCTGTGCAATCAGTCAGATTTTCTTTGTTTACTGCAGGTTTTTCTTGTATTTTTATAATCTTGTCTGTTTCCCATGCACACATGTGTAGATGAGACCAGTTATGCTGATCCACATTCTTACAGAAAGACATACATTTATACAGCACCATTCACAACTACAAGATGTCCCAAAGTGTTTCCTAGGTGATTAAATATTCAATAGAATGCCTACATTGTGGAAGCAGGCCATTTGGCCCATCAAGTCCACACCAACCCTCCAAAGATCATCCCACCCAGACCCACTCCCTACGCTATCCCTGTAATTCCCATGGCTAATCCACCTATCCTGCACATCCCTGGACACTACAGGCAATTTAGCATGGCCAATATACCTAATCAGCACATCTTTGGACAGCGGGAGGAAACCAGAGCAAACCCACATTGACATGGGGAGAACATGCAAAGTCCACATAGACAGTCACCCAAGGTTAGAATCGAATCCAGGTTCCTGGCATTTAAAACACTGAGCCACCATGACATTTTAATAAAGCTTTCCAACTTCAATATTTTTTTTTCACTCAAAGCCATTCTGAACATGGCCCTGTTAGCCAGAAGAGGCTGATCCAGCCATCTATTCCTAGTTCTTTCTACTTCTTGTCATCCCAGTTTTTCACCCACTTTATCCTACATCTTTCTCCCATTCTGCCAGTCTGCAAATTTTGTACATCTTTCTCACTTCTTTCCAATCACTGAGGAAAGCTGAGCAGCTTGTATATTGTGTTCACCCTCACATGTATAAATGTTAAAAACGAATCAGGAAATCATACAGTACCCAAGGAGGCCATTCATACCATTGTGCCTGTACCAATCCAATTTCCTGGTATTTTCTCAAAGCCCTGCAACTTTCTCCCCCTTCAAGCCTATACCCAATTACCTTTCAAAACATTCCATATACTTCCCCATTCCTTGGGCAGTACACAAAGTATAATTTAATTTTCTGTAGTGAATGTGGCGAGTGTGCTAATTTGTCACACCATCAATTCAGTAGAATCAACTAGCTACCCACCTCAAACAGACATCCCAATGCAGCTAGTCGGATTTAACTTGCTGCAATACATGGGAACTGCTGGACTGCATCTTGGTGCTCTCCAGAACTCAATTAAAATTTATCTTTCTGCAGGCTCGGCAGCTGTATTACTCGCAAAACTGGTCAGAGAATACAGTGAGCACATTGTGGCTTCCAGTGCCCTAAACCAGCAACCAGAACCTTGTACCAATTTCAGGGATTGATTTGTCTATTTAGTGTAATAGAGATGTACAGCACAGAAACAGACCCTTCAGTCCAACTCATCCATGCTGACCAGATATCCTAAGTTAATCTAGTCCTATTTGCCAGCATTTGGCCCATATCCCTCTAAATCTATCCTATTCATATGCCAGTCCAAATGTCTTTTAAATGTTATAATTGTACCAGCCTCCACCACTTCCTCTGGCAGCTCATTGCACACACGCACCACCCTCTGCATGAAAAAGTTTCCCCTTAGGTCCCTTTTAAATCTTTCCCCTCTCACCTTAAACCTATGCCCTCTAGTTTTGGATTCCCCTACCCTGGGACAAAGACCTTGACTATTCACCCTATCCATGCCCCTGATGATTTTATAAACCTCTATAAGATCACCCCTCAGCCCCTGCAGCTCCAGGGAAAATAGCCCCAACCTACTCAGCCTCTCCCTATAGCTCAAGCCCTCCAACCCTGGCAACATCCTTGTAAATCTTTTCTGAACCCTTTCAAGTTTCACAACATCTTTCCTACAGGTAATTAAATGCACCTACCACCAAAGTCACGAGGATCTGCTTGCTCCCCAATAACAAACCTCATATAAAAACGACGAAAGCTTTAACAACAGCTTTTAGAATTGTAGAGTTTTTACAACATGGGAAAAGGTCCTTCAGACTATTGTGTCCATGCTGGCCATCAAGCATCTATCTAATGTCATTTGTCAGCACTTGGCCTGTAGGCTAGTATGCTATAACATTCCAAATGCTCATCTAAATACTTCTTAAATGCCTTGAGGTTTTCTGCCTCTATCAGCATATTAGGCAATGAGTTCCAGATACCCATCATCCTCCGTATGAAAAAGTCTCAATTCCCCTCTAGACCTCCTGTCCCTTACTGGAGAACTGTGCTCCCTGGTTATTGACCCTTCTATTAATGGGAAATATTTCTTCCTATTTACCCACTCCATGATATTCATAACTTTATACATCTTCAACCTTCTCAGCTCTAAGGAAAATAACCCTGGCCTATTTAATCTCTCTTCATTAGCTGAATCACTCCAGCCCAGGACATTCATATATTGACAGAGCATCTTAAATGCCATAAAAACTTGCAAAAGTGCTTCAGTGGAGCATTACAAAACAAACAACGTCTCTGAGCCACATAGGGGGTTATTAGCTGAGGTGACCTCGATCTTGGTTAAAGAAGTAGCTTTTTAGGAGCTACGTGAGGTGAATAGAGGGAATTCCTGAGACTGGAACCTAAGCAATTGAAGATGGAACCATTGCTGGTGGAGAAATTACAATTGGGAATGCACAAGACACCAGAATTAAAGGAACACTGATATCCCAGAGGATATAGACACTACAGGAAAAAGGGAGAGGTGAGGCCATGGATGGTTTGAAAACAAGGATGAGAAGCCGTTGTCTCATTTGGAACCAATGTAGGTTGTTACAACCAGTCCCTGGATGGAATTCCCCAATTTGTCATAATTGCAGATGGGATATCCCAAATCATTAAGCTCCTGGGGGAGGAGGGATGAACTGGGTCCCATTCTTTTCTCACCCATCGCCCTCAGTGAGTCACAACAAGGTTAATTTAAAAAGATACCTTACTCTCAGACCAAATGAACTTATGTTTTAAAGGGAGCCAATTTATCCAGGCATTTTTGAAAGAATGAGTTTATTAGTTACTAAACCTGAGAAGAAACAATAACATACACACAGATTAGAAATGAGAAGTGAGCAAGAAACTTATAAAAATTGAAAGATACATGGATCAATCCTTGGATCATTTGTAACAAGTAATATGCAACATTGATATGTGAGCAGTCGATTTCAAGGAGAAAGATAAGCATTCACTTTTGAGTACTCGATTTTGAGATTCTTGGCTTTGCAGGTCAGCAGAAATTCTTCTGTTCTGTTGCTTTTTGAACTGGCTAGCTAGTTAGCTACAAGCAGTCAAAGCAATAAAGTCTCTTAACTGCACTACAGGGGTGACCAATAGTTAGTTCTTAGAATGTGACTTTCACAGCATACCAGCACTCAGACCCAGCTAGTACACATGAGTACTCAGCCCACATAGACTAGAGTTGAAACTTACTTTTAAATACCTGCCCCTATATATTCTTGAAAAGTGAAAAAGCAGACAAGCCTCTTGCCCAGACTGTTGATTTTTTTTTCTCTCAGCATGTCCACAGTCTGAAATACTCACATGAGATTAGAGTTATGCTTATAGAGTCTTTCTCCCTTTGAAACTTCTTTGACACCTTCAGGTGTGACATTCCATGGCTCCCCAGACAGCCGCTCAATTTACATCCACAGTCTTCTTTTGGCTTTAACCTGCAACTAAAATTTCAGTAAGTCTATAGATGATCCAGAGTTATAATCCATGATCATGAGAAAGGTCCATGAACACTGATGGAGGAACAGGACTTGTTGCAAGTTATGTCACAGACAGCAGAATTTTGAAATGATTTCAAGCTTATGGTGGTTACGTGGGAGACCAGCCAAGTGTACTTTGGAATAATTAAGAACCAAGGGAACAAAGATCTGAAAGAGGGCCTCAGCATCAGATGAGATGAGAAGAGCTGGGGTGAAGTTGAGCGATTTTACAGAGGTGGAAACAGGCTGTCTTAGTAATGACATAAATTTGGGGTTGAAAACTCATTTCAGGATCAAACGCAATATCAAAATTGTGAGCAGATTGGCTTAATCTCAGGCTGTTGCCAGGGAGAGATATGGAGTCAGTAGCTAGGGAAGGAAGTTTGGAGTGCGAACCAAAAAATGGCTATATTAATATGACAATAAGATGATCAACCCAATCCTGAAGCTGCTACTGCCCTGCAAAGCTGATTTCAGCAAGTTCAAATTATCTGGACCAACTCTCATATTTCCTGCTTGCGTGGCTCTCTTCCTGTTACTTTCACAAAATCTTTATGACAACCACCACTCTTCTCCTTCATCCTGTCTCTTGGAGATGGCTGTTTATACAAAATACTACATCACCTTCGTTATTACCATCAACAGTTATTAGGAAAATACAAGCAACACAAGAAATCCTCCCACAATCACAAGAGTTGTTTGTGTTTTAAAGCATGGATAGCTTTCATTCCACACTGAAATATATTGACATCTTCCTTTAACAGCCGCCTATCCCGTTGGTGCATTGAAACACACAGAGCAGTCAAGTTTGATTCTTGAATGTGCATTGAATGGAGACACCTCAGACATGGGTGTTATTCAGATGTTCTTGGAAGGAGAGGTTGTGGTAATCATCATGGATTGGTGCTTCTGACTGCAGGGATACCGTGGAAAACTGAGATTCCCAGGACAACCACAAACCCCCACAACACCACAGCACCCACCGCATTGAAGCAGTCTTCATACTTTCACTATCCCGAGACCGCCCTCACTGGCGAAATGCAGCATTCCCACTGACACCTGGGAATCACTGTCCCAAGACCAGGGCAGCACCGTGGCTCAGTGGTTAGCACTGCTGCCTCACAGCGCCAGGGACCCGGGTTTGATTCCACCCTTGGGTGACAGTCTGTGTGGAGTTTGCACATTCTCCCCATGTCTGCGTGGGTTTGCTCCGGGTGCTCTGGTTTCCTCCCACAATCCAAAGAAGTGCAGGCTAGGTGGGTTAGCCATGCTAAATTGCCCGTACTGCTCAGGGATGTGGAGATTAGGTGGGTTACAGGGGGATGGGTCGGTGTAGACTTGTTGGGCCGAAGGGCCTGTTTCCACGATCCTACGGTCTATGACCATTCAAAGTGGAGGAGGAGCCTCGGGGAAGATGTCAAACACCTCAAGACTTGCCGTTGAGGAAAAAGCAGAAGCCAGGTGAATATAGCAAAATGGGCACTCTGACACACCAACACCCCATCCACTCCTTCCCATGACCACCACCTGCCCCAAGTGTAACAGATCCTGTGGAAGCCTCATTTGTCTGCACAGCCACCTACGGAGAGTGGAAGAGAGTCATCCCCATCCGTGAGGGACCGTTAATGATGATGATGATGATGATGATGACACATCACTACATCTGAATCTCTAATTGAAGTAGCTGAAACATCCATAGCCACCTGTTTGCCGAATTTGAAGTTCAGACATTTCTTCACACTGAGGTAAAGCCACAGCTATAGGTACACGTTGGCAGTTCTGGGGACATCCAATTGCACACAACATACTTCTGGAGTTTAACAAGTTAAAACCAGCCCAGCTAGTAAAACTCCTGCTTGTCTCTCAGCGAGGATGGCTGAATCTATCGGGCCTTTGTCTGAGATTGTCTCAGAACAAAATTCCCATCTGACAGTAACAGGTTTCACCTGCCAGCTGATTTGGTCATAGGGATGTCCTGGTGTACAGTGAAGCTGTTTGCTTTGCTTACTGGACCATCAAGTTGGATTCAGAGGTTGAAACAGGTTGACAATTCTTTGGGCCCTGTTTATCAATTAACATTCTGGCCCTTGTATAAATCCCAAGACAATGCAACCAAAATCTTTCAGAAATATTAAACTATAGAATCATTGCACACTGCACTTAAATACAAACAAAATTATTTGGTTTGATTTACTATTGTCACTATATATACAGTGAAAAGTTTTGTCTTGCATGCAGTGCAGGCATATCATACCATACAAAGTGCATTAGGGTAATAGAATACAGCAAAGAATACAATGTTACAGCTGCACAGAAGGAGCACAGAGAGCGAGATCAACATTAAATTTAATATTTGAGAGGTATTATATGTTATGGTTCATATTCTGAGGGTGTGGGTGTCTTTAGGTCTCCTGTAGGCCTGTGCAATAATCTACTCCCCCCAGAGGGCTGATCTAGTTCTGAACTCCTATCACAAACTGTACATTTTTGATGCTGCTTGACTCTACCCTACCCCTACCCAAGGTGGGGAAGGTGGTAGCCTCTTTGAAGAATGGCCATTTGCTTTGGGATACATGGATCGCATCCCAACATGAACTACAGGACTCATTAATTCTGTGTCTAACATGAATTATCTACAGGAAGTGGTAAAAATAAAAGAACAATATCAAAAAGATACTTTCCCAATGTTGTAAAAGCTGATGAAATTGTTATCTTTTCCCTAAATGCTGGTACATATGAAGGAAAACTGTTGTAGAGGGACAGCCATGTTCTGGTTGTTTTTAGTTGGCAGGGTGGGGGCGGGGTTGGGGGGTTGAAGACTGAGCACAGAGAGCTGAGTATCAATGTTCCAGCAACACTGCTTTGTTTATGCCTCAGCAGCAAGACAAGTATAAATGCTTGCATTTCACACTTTGACGGGTTGCTTATGGTTAATGAAGGCGTTCCCTTCTCTTTTTGTCAAGCTTCTTTTGTTAACTTTCACTTAAGACCTCTCGCTTTGTTTCGAAGCCCTGATATTCCCAAGCCAACTTCACAGTCAATAAGGACTTTGACACAGCACTGGGACTGGGACCATTGCGAAGACAATTCAGATCTGAACAGGCAAAATGCAGAACAGGAAAGCAGAATATAATGTTTGAGTCCAATGTTTGTGCTCCACTCTCCACAATGTGTCACTGGAAAATATTTCATCCAGCAAGCATTGTGCTTTTTAAAGCCTCGGAAGTCTTGTAAACTTAAATGCCATAAAGGAAGTTATCAAATTCTTATCAGTGTTCCCTCTTATCACTGATTTGGATATCTTGTCATTCTATGTAATCTTTAGAGACGCTTGCTTATAGGTTTGCACCATTGATGATATGTTGAGTGGCTGAGTGATTATGGTGCGGAAGTTAGGTTCCTGATCAATGAGTTATTTGATAACAATGGTATTACTACAATCGGGTATCAGTTATGGGTGACAGGGAGTACTTATGTGTCAGCATCAGAAGTCTATGTGTTCAAGTTCCACACTCCAGACTTAATACCCATAACCTACCGACACTTTACTGTAACACTTTTGTTGCAAGAAATATTAAAATGAGGTTTTGTCTGCACTCTGGATGGATCTTCTTGTCCCCCAACCAATATCTATCCTTTCTCCGAAACCAAAAATATTTATCCTTTCTCTGAAAATGCTTGTCTTTTGTTTTGTTAATTAATAACAGGGTGTTCTGAGGAAGGGTCACCGGACCTGAAACGTTAACTCTGTTTTTCTCCTTCACAGATGCTGCCAGACATGCTGAGCTTTTCCAGCAACTTCTGTTTTGTTTCCTGATTGACAGCATCCGCAGTTCTTTCGGGTTTTTTTTTAATAACAGGGTGTTGTTCATTTGGATAATGATGTGAAGAACAATGTTTTCTAGGGTTACAGGGGAAAAAAGAAGAGTGAGTGAAACAAGGTGAGTTGCTTTTCCAGAGAGTTGGCACAGACAGGTCTGGTCGAATGGCCTTCCTCTGCATTACATCTAGTCTTTGATACTAAGTACAAATATACCACATGGATAGCAGTTCCCTCATCAACTCTCCCAGTTACTTCATGAAAAAAAATCTCAACCACAGAGGCAGGAGCTTCATGGAAAGGTAACCCAGAGGACACTGCTTCAAAACCCACCATAGTAACTGTACATTAAATCTCATTAATAAATCTGCAATTGACAGCTAGCTTCAGTAATAGTAACCATGGAACTACCATTGACTGTTATAAAAACCTACCTGCTTCACTCATAGTCATTGGGGGCTGTGGGGGTTTGTGGGCTAGCCATCCTTGCCTGCTCTGACCTACTCAGATCCAAATCTTAACCACCTTCTGAATTGGCTGAGTGAGAGGGACAGTTATATCAATTGCTAAAAGATCTAAATAGAGTAATGAAATCAGATGGACTAACCAGAATCAACCTAGGCACTGGAAATGGCATGGGCAAAACAGTCCTGATGATCCTGCACAATCCTCCTCACTAACATCTGGGGATTAGTGCCAAAATTGGGAGAGCTGTCTCACAGGCTGGTCAGCAACAGCCTGATTTGGTCAGACTCAGGGAATCATACCTTACAGACACCACCATCACCATCCCTGGATATGTCCTGTCCCACCAGCAGGACACACCCAGTAGAAGTGGCAGCAGAGTGGGATACAGACAGGAAGAAGTTGCTCTGGGAGTCCTCAACATTGACTCCAGACCCCATGAAGTCTCATGGCTTCAGGTTAAACATGGGCAAGGAAACCTCCCATGTCTGATGAATCGGTATTCCTCTATGTTGAACAACACTTGGAGAAAGCACTGAGGATGGCAAAATGTACTCTGGGTGGGGGATTTCAATGTCCACCACCAAGAGTGGCTCAGCAGCAGCATAACTGATTGAGCTGGTCGGGTCCTAAAGGACGTAGCTACTAGCCTGGGTCTGCGGCAGGTGGTGAGGGAACCAACAAGAGGGAAAAACATACTCAACCTCATCCTCACCAATTTGCTAGCTACAGATATATCTGTCCATGACAGTATCAGTAGGAGTGACCACTGCACAGTCCTTGTGGAGACAAAGTCCCACCTTCACATTGAGAACAACCTCCATCGTGTTGTGTGGCACAATCATTGTGCTAAATGGGACAGACTTCACACAGATCTAACAACTCAACCCTGGGCATCCACGAGGCACTGTGGGCCATCAACAGCAGCAGGATTGTACTCCAGCACAATCTGTAACCTCATGGCCCGGCATATCCCCCACTCAACCACTACCATCAAGCCAGGGGATCAACCCTGGTTCAATGGAGAGTGCAGGAGGGCATGCCAGGAGCAGCACCAGGCATACCTGAAGATGAAGTATCAACCTGGTGAAGCCACCAAACAGGACTACTTGTACACCAAACAGCATAAGCAGGAAGTGATAGGCAGAGCTAAGCAATCCCACAACCAACAGATCAGATCTAAGCTCTGCAGTCCTGCCACATCCTGTCAAGAATGGTAGTAGCTAAGTAAACAACTCACTGGTCAAGGAGACTCCAACAATATCCCCATCCTCAATGATGGAAGAGCCCAGCACATTAGTCCAAAAGATAAAGCTGAGACATTTGCAACAATCTTCAGCCAGAGTGCCAAGTGAATGATCTATCTCGGCCTCCTCCAGTGGTCCCCAGGATCACAGATACCAGTCTTCAGCCAATTCGATTAATTCCACATGATATCAAGAAATGATTGGAGGCACTGGATACTGGATATGGGCCTTGATAGCATTCCAAAAATAATACTTACGATTTGGGCTCCTGAACTTCCCGTTCCCCTAGCCAAGCTGTTCCAGTACAGTTACAACGCTGGCTTCTACCTGATAATGTGGAAAATTGCCCAAGTATGTTCTGTACACAAAAAGCAGAACAAATCCAACACAGCCAATTACTACCACCCCATCAGTCTACTCTCGATCATCAGTAAAAGTGATGGATGATAAAAAGTAGCACCTGCTCAGTAATAACCTGCTCAGTGACGCCCAGTTTGGGTTCCATCAGGGACACTCAACTCCTGACTTCATTACAGCCTTGGTTCAACCATGGACAAAAGAGCTGAATTCCATAGGTGAGGTGAGAGTGACAGCATTGACATTGAGGCACACATTGACTGAGGAGCCCTAGCAAAACTAGAATCAATGAATAGTAGGAGGCAAACTCTCGACTGGTTGTGGTCATACCTGGCACATAGGAAGATGGTCGTGGTTGTTGGAGGTCAGTCATCTCAGCTACAGGACATCTCAACAGGAGTTCCTCAGGCTAATGTCCTAGCCTCAACCATCTACAGCTGCTTCATTAATTTCCTTTCCTCTATCATACAGTCACTAGGCTATCCTCGCAGTACACAATACTTCCAAATTTTGTGTTAGTCGTAGTTTTTGAAATAGTGTCCTGTACACCCAAGTCTAGGTCCTTAACTTACATCTAGAAAAGCAGTAGTCCAGGTACTGACCCCTGAGGAACCCCACTATGAACAACCCTGAGATCCAAAAGATTCCAAATCACCATGACTCACTGTTTACTGACACAACTCTGTACCCACATTGCTGTTCTCCCTTTTCTTCTACATAACCCATTGTTGGTGTTTGGAAAAGAGTTGATCGGGTTCACTGGAAGCATCCTTACTTGTTCTGGGCTTCATGAGACTCCAGACACACAGCAAGGATGGGCAATAAATGCTGGTCTCACCCGCAACACCTGTGGCACAGTGGCACAGTGGTTAGCACTGCTATCTCACAGTGCCAGGGACCCAGGTTCAATTCCACCCACGGGTGACTGTCTGTGTGGAGTTTGCACGTTCTCCTTGTTTCTGCGTGTGTTTCCTCCCACAGTTCAAAGATGTGTAGGTTAGGTTAAATTGCCCATAGTGTTTGGGGATGTGTCATTCAGGTGGGGCATAGGGAGATTGGTCTGGTTGGGATGTTCTGAGGGTTAGTGTGGACTTGTTGGGCCAAAGGGCCTGTTTCTGCACTGTAGGGATTCTATGAACAAAATGCAAATTGGTTGTTTTATCATTCCACATATGACAATGACCACAATTCAAAATACTTAGTTTGGTATGAAATTCTTGGGCACATCATGAAAGTGGCTTTGCAAATGCTTGTCATTTCTTTCTTTCTTATTGCTGGTCTCAGTCCTTCAAGGTTCGGGAAAAAGGAAAATCAATCAGGCTTCCTATTCCTGCTTATCCATAAGAATTAGGAGCAAGAGTAGGCCCTTGAACCCAGTGACATCTGCTGGAATACTATATGGGGATATGTAGCCTATTGAGAAGTCAACATCTTAAAGTGGAGAGACAATTAGCCAGAAAAATCACAGTAAATTTCTTTTCAGTTCTTTGAGGTTTTACAGCTAAGTGGTTGAATCCACAATATATTATGGACAGGGTGATCCCAGGTTTGATCCTAATTCAGAGTTGGGATGATCTCCAATGGGATAATAGTGGGAAAATTGTAACAGTTCAACATCCTTAGCCAAGAAGGGAAATAATCAAGGTAGGTGCTCCTGATCTTGAAAAACATAGATTAGTGCAGTACATCAATAGGCCCTTCAGCCCATCATGTTTACATTGATCATAAGGCTATTCCAAATTAATTTGCCTGCACTTGGTCCACTCAGACCCCTAGGTATCAGAGTAGCCCACAAACCAACAACCACCTTACGATAGCTACAGACGAACGTAAATGATCCCATATCCAAAACCAGCAAAACTGAGGTAATATACAAAATACCTCGCAAGGACTGTGAGAAACATTACATAGGCCAAACTGGAAGAAAACTGACAATAAGGACACACGAAGACCAAATAGGCACCAAGAGACACGACCAATTCTCACTGGTCTCACTACACATGGACAACAAGGGACACAAATTTGACTGGGACAACACATCCATAATCATACAAGCCAAACAGAGTCGCACCAGGGAATTCCAGGAGGCCTGGTATTCCAACCGGAACTCCATCCACAAACATTGAACTGGACCCGATATACAAACCATTGAAAAACAGAACTGGGAGTGATGCCAACCACCCCAGCAAATCAGGCATATAATTAACAAGCGGGACAGAACACCAACGCTTCACCGGAGGCACACTGACGATGTTACCTAGCAGGGTGACGAAACGTCTGCAACCAAACACACCGGCTCGGCAAGCAAGTCTACAACGTCAAACTCTGTCCCATTTAAGCCCCTGACACTAAGGGAGTCCCAGTCAATATTGGAGAAGTTAAAGATCAGCCACCACAACAACCCTGTTGTTTTTATATCATTCCTTGATCTGCCTACATATCTGTTCCTCTGTGTCCCACTGGCTGTTCAGAGGCCTATACTACAGCTCCATCATAATGATTGCACCTTCCTCATTCTGGAGTTCTCCCCATATGGCCTGGCTTTTCAAGATGTCCTTTCTTCGCACTGCTGTGAAATTCTCCTGTAGCAGTAATATAACTCCTCCACCCCTTTTACACCCCTCTCTAATGCCTGAAACATATAAACTCTGGAACATTGAGCTGCCAATCCTGCGCTTCCCTCACCCAAGTTTCTGTAATGGCTACAACATTGTAGTTCCATGTACTAATCTGGGCTCTGAGTTGATCTGCTTTACCTGTTATACTCCTTGCATTAAAGTAAATGTACTTCACACCATCAGTTCCTATATGAATGTAAGTTCTTTCTTTCTTCCAACAGTGATGACTCCCTCGCCCACCAACGTTCCCCTTCACTTGCACCCTGAACCCTGCCGGAGGCAAATAGGTGGATATGTTTGAGAATAGTTCCTGGCCGAGCTGTGAGAGTTGTTGAGCCCACTAGCAATCACAATCTGATTTCAGAGAGGAAGGATGGCCAGAAACAGCTGCCAACACCTTCAGGAGAAAAAGAGTCAAACAATGGGAATGACAAGGGAGGAAACATTTAGTGAGATTAAACACACTAGAGATCTGGATGGCAAAGGGCTGACCGGGGAAAGAAATTATTGTTGGCAATGTGTTATCTCTTAGGTGCATGGTCAAGTAAACACTGTGCATTTGCTCGCCTATACTTGTCTGTTGTCAGGGACAGAGTAGTCTAAACAATCACTGGGTTACAGTGATTGGAGCTGGCTGCGAGAAGTCACCAACCAGCTTCTACTTGTGAAGGAATCCACCAGCCACAATAATTGAGTTCCATCTGTTCTCAGAGGCTGACACTGCTTCCCAGTGCATCTCAGCAAATGACTGCTGCAAAGTGAAAATCTCATTGCAGAAGATGAACCATACTTCATTTCTGAATCGGAGATCGCTGTGCCCAAGATGGAAAAGAAGCTTGCTGAAGGCGTTTGACAGCATAGTCTACCTTTAAAGTTCATTGGCATTATCTCAGCATTCCATCTTCTGTATTTTCAGTCACTTCTCCCTTTTAGTCAAGTTCCCACATCCCAAATCGGCTGGATTCCAAATCCAATACTCAATACACTAACCAATGAAGGCAAGCGTGCCAAACGCCTTCTTCACCACCCTGTTCCACCCATGCCTTTCAAGGAACTATACCCCTGCACCCCTAGGTCTCTTTGTTCTGCAACACTCCCCAGGGCCCTACCATTAACTGTGTAAGTCCTGCCCTGGTTTGTCTGACCAAAATGCAACACCTCACATTTATCTAAACTAAACTCCATTTGCCACTCCTCGGCCCGTAGGGGGTTGATGCCTTTATGTTTTTTAGGCAGGGAGAGAAAAATCAGCAACACACACAGTGAACTCTAGAGAAACTCAGCAGGCCTAGCAGTGTGTGTGGAGAGAGAAACAGAGTTAATATTTCCAGTCGGACATGGCTCTTCTACAGTCTTTTGCTTTTATTCATGAGATAAGCCAGCTCCCAGTTACTCTGTTGTTGAATATGCTTAAACAAGCGACAATAATGGAATTGGGTTCTGTAATTCTTCCCTGATGGAAATGAAAATGATCGTTGACAATTGCATTGAGCTCCAGTTCCACTCACAACTCCTCAAATAATGTCCACACGCAGTAAGAGCTGGACAGTATCCAAGGCTGAGTTGATAGGTTGCAAGGAACGCTCATGCCACAAACATCCCTGGCAATGACCATCCCCAATAAAAGACAGGGCAAATCACATTTAAAAAACCTGACCATCATCAACTTCACCCCCCACGCCCATTCAGAGTGCCTCAATATCAACATCCTTAGAAGGTGGCATTTATTAAAAACTCAGCTCGACCAGTCACTTAAATATCATGGCCACTATAGCAAGTCAGAAGCTGGATATTTTTGTGACACCATCTGACTTTCCAAACCCTTTAAAGGGTCTACACTACAAGACACAAGTCAGGAGTCAGATCGAATATGCCTCCCACGTGCCTGGATGGGTGCAGCTCCAACATCACGCGAGAAGATTGAGATCATTCAGGACAAAGCAGCCCGCTTGACTAGTACCATATCACTTTCGTAAACATTCATTCCCTTTTCCAGTGAGACACTGAGGCTGCTGTGTGCCCTGATCAACATGTCATACTGAAAAAAAAAGCAAAAAGTACACACTCCAAAACATCTTCTGAGGCAGCTTCCAAATCCACAAACTCTACCACCTAGAAGGTTGAGGGCAGGCAGGTACAATGAACATCACCACCTGCAAGTTTCCCTCCAAGCCACATATTGTCCTGACTTAGACATAAATTGTTGTTCCTTCGTCGACACTGGGTCAAAATCCAGGAACTCTATCCCTGACAGCACTGGGGGAGTACCTACATCTAATGAACTCTAGTGATTCAAAAAGACAGATCACCACCAACTTCTCTGGGGTAACTAGGAATGCACAATAAGTGTTGGCCTTGCACATCTTATCCAAAAATGAATATTTAAAGTATAGCCCAACTTGGCTGAAACAAGCTGACTAGTCATTAGTTGATACTCAGTTCAGTATCAGGGTGGTGATGGCCTCATGGTATTATTGATGGACTGTTAATCCAGAGGCCCAGATAACATTCTGGAGACCCAGTTTCGAATCCCACCACGGCAGATGATGGAATTTGAATTCAATAAAAATCTGGAATTAAGAATCTAATGATGACCATGAATCCATTGTCAATTGTTGGGGGGAAAACCCCATCTGGTTCACTAATGTCCTTTAGGGAAGGAAACTGCCATCCTTACCTGGTCTGGCCTACATGTGACTCCAGACCCACAGCAATGTGGTTGACTCTTAACTGCCCTCTAGGCAATTAGGGATGGGCAATAAATGCTGCCTAGCCAGCAACACCCTCATCCTGTGAATGAATAAAGAAAGTATTCAGTAGGTCTGACATCATAGGTTTGTTTGGGATGTTTGGTGTCACCTTTACCTAAAATAGTGAGGCAAGCAGATGATCCTACGGTATTATTTTAAGAACAAGGTTTCTTCACCAATACTTTTTTCTGTAACAACACCACCAAAATAAAATACCACATTACATGACTCCACACAGTATTGCTGCTGAGTTTGTGCACCGTAACAAGATGTGGCTGCAAGTAATGAACTCAATGCCAAGTGTTTTCAGACCTCCTTTAGAAACACAATAGGGTGCTTGTGCAAACGCCATACAAAATCAGCTCTTTGCCTCGGACTCCCAGATACTCCAATCGATTCCTAATAACAGAGAAAATCTTTACAATTTTCTCAACATTGTCTGTGCATCAAACAGACAAGAATGCACAGCTGCTTAGTTAGAACCCCATCTATTACACTGTGTTCAGCTTTGGACAACACACCTCAAAACAAAACTGTCTGGCCTGGGAGGAGGTACTGGGCAGGTTCGCCAGGTGAGCAAGCAGGATCTTAAAATTAGCAGAGAAAGCAGTGATGTATGTTTTTTTTGAGTATTGAATTTGGACAGGGTAAGATTAGTTATGAACCATGTGATTGCACAGCCTACCAATGTCCAGGGATTAGGTTTTCTAGTAAGGCTGCACAAGACCATTGCCTTGGCTTTATCAACTGGTTTCAAGTAATTGGCATATTGGAGGCTGAATGCCCAGCAAGAGTAACCTTAGTCAAGGAGAGATGGAGGCATAACGCCAATGTCAGTGGTCTTGTAATCCAGAGTCCAGGGTAATGCTCTGGGGGACAGAGGTTCAAGCCCCATCACAGCTGCTGGTAGAAGGAAAAATTAAATTAATAAAGATGGCACTGAAAACCAGTCTAATGGAGACCACAAAACCATTGTCAATTGTCGTCAGGTTCACGAGTGTCTTTTTGATAAAGAAATCTGCTGCCCTTACCTGGTCTGGCCTACACACAACAATGTGCTTGACTCTTAACTGCTTATAGCTTACCAAGCCATTCAGTTCAAGGCTGAATAGCCTGTATCTTTAAATATAAGACCATAAGATATAGGAGCAGAAATTAGGCCATTCGGCCCATCGAGTCTGCTCCGCCATTCAATCGTGGCTGATAAGTTCTTCAACCCCATTCTCCCACTTTCTCCCTGTAACCCTTGATCCCCTTGATAATCAAGAACCTATCTATCTCAGTCTTAAATGTACTCAATAACCTGGCCTCCACAGCCTTCTGTGGCAGTAAATTCCATAGATTCACCACTCTCTGGCTGAAGAAGTTTCTCCTTATCTCTGTTCTAAAAGGTCTTCCCTCAGGTCCTAGACTCTCCTACCAATGGAAGCATCTTCCCAGCATCCACTTTGTCCAGGCCATTCAGTATTTTGAAAGTTTCAGTTAGATCCCCCCTCATCCTTCTAAACTCCATCGAGTATAGACCCAGAGTCCTCAAACTTTCCTCATATGTTAAGCTTTTCATTCCTGGGACCATTCTCGTGAACCTCCTCTGAACCCGCTCCAGGGCCAATACATCCTTCCTGAGATATGGGGCCCAAAACTGCATGCAATACTCCAAATGTGGCCTGACCAGGACCTTATAAAACCTCAGTAGTACATCCCTGCTTTTATTTTCAAGTCCTCTCAAAATAAATGCCAACATTGCATTTGCCTTCCTGACTACTGACTCAACCTGCAAGTTTACCTTGAGACAATCCTGGACTAGAACTCCCAAGTCTCTTTGCACTTCAGACTTCTGAATTTTCCCCCTATTTAGAAAATAGCTCGTGCTTTTATTCTTCTTACCAAAGTGCATGATCTCACACTTTCCCACGTTATACGCCATCTGCCACTTCTTTGCCCACTCTCCCAACCTGTCCAAATCCTTCTGCAGCCTCCTCACCTCCTCAATACTACCTGCCCCTCACCTATCTTTGTATCATCTGCAAACTTAGCCAGAATGCCCTCAGTTCCTTCATCTAGATCATTAGTGTATAAAGTGAAAAGTTGTGGTCCCAACACTGACCCTTGTGGAACACCACTTGTCACTGGCTGCCATCCCTAGAAAGACGCTTTTATCCCCACTCTCTGCTTTCTGCCAGGGAGCCAATCTTCTATCCATGCTAGCGCCTTGCCTCTAACACCATGGGCCCTTATCTTACTCAGCAACCTCCTGTGCGGCACCTTGTCAAAGGCCTTCTTGAAGTCCAGGTAGAGAACATCCATTGGCTGTCCTTGGTCTAACCTGCTTGTTACTTCCTCAAAGAATTCTAGCAGATTTGTCAGGCATGACCTCCCCTTGATGAAACCATGCTGACTTTGCCCTACTGTACTATACACTGCCAAATATTCAGTAATCTCATCCTTTACAATGGACTCCAAAATCTTACCCACGACCGAGGTTAGGCTAATCGGCCTGTAATTTTTCATCTTTTGCCTTACTCCCTTTTTAAACAGGGGTGTCACGTTAGCAATTTTCCAGTCCTCTGGGACCCTTCCTGACTCTAGTGATTCCCGAAAGATCACCACTAACGCTTCCACTATCTCTTCGGCTAGTTCCTTTAGAATTCTGGGGTGTAGTCCATCTGGTCCTGGTGATTTATCCACCTTCAGGCCAATCAGTTTTACTAGCACCTTTTCCTTGGTGATGGCCACCATACTCAGCCCTGCCCCCTGGCTCTGTTGAATTTTTGGGATATTACTCGTGTCTTCTACCGTGAAGACTGACGCGAAGTAATTATTCATTTCCTCAGCCATTTCCTTGTTCCCCACTTCTATCTCTCCACCGTCATTTTCCAGTGGTCCAATGTCCACTTTTGCCTCTCTTTTGCCCTTTATATGTCTAAAGAAACTCTTACAGTCCTCCTTTATATTACTGGCTAGCTTACCCTCATATTTAATCTTCTCCCTCCTTATTTCTTTTTTTGTTGCCCTCTGTTGGTCTTTGTAAGCTTCCCAATCCTCTGGTTTCCCACTGCCCTTCACCACATTATATGCTTTCTCTTTTGCTTTTATGCTATCCCTGATTTCCTTAGTCAGCCATGGTTGCCTCATCCTCCCTGTACCATGCTTCTTTTTCCTAGGGATGAATTTTTGCTGTGTCTCCTGGATTACTCCCAGAAACTCCTGCCATTGCTGTTCCACTGTCTTTCCTGCTCGGCTCCTCTTTCAGTCAATTCTGCCCCAGCTCCTCCCTCATACCTCTGCAGTCACATTTATTCAGCCGTAATATCGTTACCCCTGATTCTATCTTCTCCCTCTCAAACTGCAGAGTAAAAACTTCTTTTAGAAGGCACCGCGGAGATGGAACAAGATGGAAATTGTAAAAAAAACAAAACAAGCTTGTAAACTGTCACACAACAACCCTTGGGTAATTGTTTGCATGCACACTCCCAGTGTGGAGCCTCACACATAGGGAGTACACATCACAAATGTGTTCATTATCATTTTCCATCGATAATTGCAAAATTTCACCTCTTTATAACTTTACAGAAACATGCTTTTACTTGTTAAGTCGCTTTGTGAGTGTGTAAAACCTGGCACCGGATTACATTAAAATGCAGGCAAAGCCTCTCATATGCATGGTGTGTGATTGCACAGGAATTGTGGAGCACCACAGCCCTCAGCCCCCGTACTCTCCACCTGAGATACTGCGGTGACCGGGAGGCAGTGCATTTTAGACAGAGTCCTCTCCTAGTCTCCTGTTTCTGTCAGGCTCTCTCCCAGCAGGCTCCAAAGCTGCATGGCAACCCAGATGCTGGCAGAATGCAGTGTCAGCTGTGGCTAATACCACCCTGCTGGCATCTGCCCATCTGTGCTCAGCCCTTGCCACTGTTTAAACTCTTATCAAGCCAATGGGAGCTCTCTCATTGTGAGGAGCCATACATTCAAGAGGCTGGGGGGGAGGGCTGCGTGGGTGAGTGGGGGGGTACAAGGAGTGGGGTGATGGGGAATGGAAGCACTACAAAGACCTGTCCTGCAGACACAGGTGCCGGAGTTGGTGGTGGTTGGGAGGGTTGGGGGTGGGGGGGGGGGAGGTTTGGTGGGAAGCTTGATTATTCCCATTGTTTGCCAGAATTAGGTCATTTTCGAGCCTGCCCATAATTAATAGGGAACTGCAGTCACACTGATAGGCTACTCTCTGCAGCAATCATTTCCCTTCTGAAAGAATCACTACTTGCCGACATAGAGACAACAAATTGGCGACAGATTAAGAGTGCATTCTAGTTCAAACAAATCACGGAACAAGCTAAGCTTTAAATTCGTTAGAATTAAGGAGGCAGCAGACAGCCGCCCAAGTATTCAGTGATGAAGTGCACCACCTAATGTGACAGTGACCCAGACAGACCAGGGGTTCCCAGCTTTCAGCTCCATTCTCTGATCAATCAGGAATATTACACCTCTACCACAACAACAACTGGCATTTATATAGAACTCTAGACATCCAGAGGATGCACTGGAGAGAAAGATTTTCCCACAGCAGTGAATTATCAGGATCAGATTATCAGGAATGGGGTGAAGACAAATTCAATTATGGCCTCCAAAGGAGAACTGGGTTGTCATCCAAAGGGAAAACAACGTCTAGCGCTAAGGGGAAAAGGACGAGTTGAGTTGTTCTTCCTGAGAGTCAACACAGACACAATTGGCCAAATGGCCTGCTCCGATGTTCTGACCATTTTATAATTCTGAGGAACTACGTTCAAATATGGCACCTCCCATGACCACCAAACATCTCATTGCAGCCAGTGAAGTACTTTTGAAATGTAGTCACTTGTAATGGAGGAAATGCAAATGTGGCTTTGAGCTCTCACAGTGTGATAATGAGTAGAAAGTCAGTTTTTGCAATGTTGCTTCGGGAAAAAAATATCAAGCAATAAATACGACACCAGGAATAATGCCCTTACTCTTCTTCAAAATGGTGCTGTGGGATCTTTTACATCTATCTGAGAGGGTCACACTTGGCCTCAGTTCCATATCCCAGCTGAAGGGTTGACTTCTAACCATGGCCCAGAAAGGCACCTCTCTCCACTAGGGAGAAATAATTGGTTTTATAGATATTGCTTGAGGGGTGCAACTCTGCAAGTATGGAGGGAGACTCTTGTAAACTGAAAATCAGAACCTCTGATAATGGAGCACTTCCCATTTACCACATTGGAGAGTCAGTCCAGACTCTTACACTCAAGTCTGGAGGAGGACCTGAATCTTCAAACTCAAAGCTGAGAGTTTTCTTGACTGAGATACAACTAAGACAAATCACTCCTGACACTAGCTAAAAGAGATATCACAAAATTAAGGCATCTAACTAAAAACTTGGATAGCAGGTAGAATCCCAACAGTGTGGAAACAGGCTGTTCGCCGCATCAAGTCCACATCAACCCTCCAAAGAGCATCCCAGCCCCCTTCCCTGTCTCTGTAATTCCCATGGCTAATCTACCTAGCTGACACGTCCCTCGACACTATGGGCAATTTAGCATGGCCAATCCACCTAACCTGTACGTCTTTGGACTGTGCGATGAAACCAGAGCAAACCCACACAGTCACAGGAAGAACATGCAAACACCACACAGACAGTCGCCTGAGGGTGGAATCAAACCTGGGTCCCTGGTGCTGTGAGGCAGCAGTGCCAACCACTGAGCCACTGTGCCAACTGAGAGTCAACAGAGGTAGGTTTTAAGTAGTGTCTTAAAGGAAGGTGGCAAAGAGGAGAGGCATTGAGGAAAGATTTCTGATCTTAGGATCTAAATAGCTGATGCATGATAGCCATTGATAAAGAAACCAGAGTTCCTTAAGGGTTGTAGCACTGTAGGAGGTTATAGAGACAGGGAGGTAGTGATGCCATACAGCGATCTGAACACAAAGAAGAATTTTCAAACCACAACGTTGCTGGCCTGCTGGCCAAGCAAGGCAACAAACACAGACATGATGGGTGAGCAGGAATTTGGTGAAGATTAGGTTAGGCGGAAGAGTTTTGGATGAGCTCAGGTTTTGGAGGGTGGAAAACAGGAGGCCGACTGGAGAGTACTGGAGTTATTACTCCTGGAAGTAATAAAGGCACAGATCTGGAGGTGATGGCATAGCAATATTGTTGCTGAACCAGTAATCTTATAGAGATGACACAGTGTGGAGCTGGAGGAACACAGCAGGCCAGGCAGCTTCACTCAGCCCCACCCCTCTTTCTCTATTTATTTCTGAGCTCCCTTCACCACCCTCCCATTTCTGAAGAAGGGTCCCTTCCCGAAACATCAACTTTCCCGCTTCCCTGGTGCTGCCTGACCTGCTGTGTTCCTCCAGATCCACACTGTGTTATCTCTGACTCCAGCATCAGCAGTTCTTGCCATATCTCAATAATCCTACAGAACCTGGTTGAAATTCCACAGCAGATGATGGAATTGGAATTGAATAAAATCCAGAATTAAAAGTCTAAAGATGACAATGAATCCATTGTTGACTGTTCCTTTTTCAAAAACGCAACAGGTTCTGAAATCTGCAATCCTTTTCTGGCCTGGCTTTACATGACTCTAGACTCATAGCAATGTACTTGACTCAGAACTGTCCTCGAAATGTTACTTGAGCCGTTAAAATGTCTCAAAAAAGGATTGAAACCAGATGGACCACCTGGCATCGACCTAGGCACCAGAAATAACAACAGCAAACACGCCCCTGTCAATCATGCAAAATCCTCCTTACCGACAATGGGACAAGCCAAAACTGGGAGAGCTGTATCACAGACTGGCCTGATATAATCATACTCATCATACCTTAAAGACAATGTCCCAGACACCACCATCACCATTTCAGCAGAGATGGCAGCCCAGGGATATACAGTCAGGGGATATTGTCTAGGAGGCCTCAATATTGACTCTGGACACCATGAAGTCTCATGGCATCACACCAAACAGAGAATTCCACAGGTTCTCCACTTCCTGGGTAAAGAAATTCCCCATCTCAGTCCAAAATGACCTACTTCATATCCTCAGGTTATAATCCCTGGTTCTGGACTCCCCTGTCATTGGGAACATCTTTCCTGTGCTTACCCTGTCTAATCCTGCTAGAACTTTATAGGTTTTTATGAGACCACCCTTCATTCTTCTAAACTCCTGGGAACATCCTAACCAATCGCGTCTCTCTTCATTCGTCAGATCTGACTTGGAAATATATCACTGCTGCTTCAGTGTTACTGGGTGAAAAACCTGGAACTCCCTCTGTGGGCCTACCTAGACCAAACCACAGCAGTTCAAGAAGAGGGTTCACCACCACCTCCTCAAGGTTAACTGGAGACAGTTGACTGGGACTCCACCCCATGACGGAATAAAGAAAAGGCTAAAGGTTTCACTGAGGTGGGACATGGAGACAGGCAGTGTGACAGAGGTGGTGGTGGTCATGAAGATATGTGATCAGAAGTTGGAGCAAATTTCTGCTCTGCCAGGGTCCGAAACAATCTGACAAGACCGAGGCTATGAAGGGAATGAGAAGATCGTAGAGAACTGGAGTTGGACCTGAAACTCAAAACGAAGCCACAGTCTACAGGGCGGTGTTACCCAGAACTCCGGTGCCCATCACAGACACGGATAACATGCAGCAGACATCTCAAATCCCTACAGAAATATCACCAGCGATGCCTCTGCAAAATCTTGCAAGTCCACCAAGAGGATAGGCACTCCACCATCAGTGACTTCTCTCAGGCTAACATCGAGGCACTGGTCATGGTCAGTTATCTGTGTCAGGACGGTCAGGTTATCCACAAGCTTGTGAAAACAAGCTCTCTACTTCAATCTTCATGGCAAGCAGTTACTAGGAGGGCAGAGGCAACTCTTCAAGGATACCCTCAAAACCATCCTGAGATTATAGCAATATCCCTATCCATTTGCAGGAATCTCAAGCGCAAGATCACCCAATTTGGAGGAGAAACATTTGCAAAGTAGCCAAGTATTACAGGCCTCTGCAGCCAGGCCAAGGTAGAGGTAAAGCAGTTTGAAAACCAATATATCCCACTCACCCACTTCAACAAATACCACTGCCTCACCTGTAGCAGAGTTTGTGGTTCTGTTTCGAGACCTCAGGACCCACAACACTGGAGTGGAAGAATGTCATCCTCAATTCTGAGAGACCACCTAACAAGAGTTTGATCAGTGTCTGGAACCTAACGTTACTCTATAGTGTTACTAAGGATCTGCATATGGATCGGAAATCATATCAGGTCAAGGTTAGATCTGAGGAATTCCCATATGGGACTTGGAAGAGACGCTCGTGCCAGAGATTCTCTGGATCTGACTGGCTAGATAAATGTAGAACCAGGCAAGGGCAGCCCCACTCAGCTGAATAGCACGGTGATGCAGCAAAGGAGGATGGCGTGGTGAACTGTGTCAAAGATTGCAAATAACTCAGAAAGGACAAGAGCTGAGAGTGCACCACAGAGACATTCACATCAGATCAGGTGAATGTGACTTTGATCAGGACAATTCCAGCACTGCAATGGGGTCAAAAACTTGATTGGAGAAAGTTAAAAATGCACTTTGTTGAAAGATGGGTGCAGGTTTAGGAGATGACAATATATTTAAGGACTTTAGAGAGGAACAGGAGTTCACAGTATATATGAGAGAAGGCAGGAGAGACACTAGAGAAAGTTATAATTTTAGTGTAAGCTTGACTGATTCACTTAGACTGAAATGGCTTGTTGATTTACAAAAAGATTCCCTGGGAGCTGACTTTAGTAAAATCTGGGAAGTTATGTTCCAGTTTGAATTGAATGAGCTTTATTGTCGCATATACTCAAATGAGCACAGTAAAAAGTTTACACGTTGCCACTTATGGCGCCATCCCAGGTACAAAGGTACTGAGGTACAGAATCTTCGGCACATGTTCTTAGGGAAAAAAAATTAGAAAAATAAAGAAATAAAAAACTCCAGCATTACAGATCGTAGGAATAAATTAGAAAATGAATAAATAAAATATTCAGAACAATAGTCCTTCCAACCCAATCCACACTGGCACCTGGACTCCAGGCTGTGCCAGGCTTCACCTCAAGGCTCTCGAGGCCAGGAGTTTGCTCTAGAATCACCTTGAGGCCGGGAGTCCTTGCTGAGGCCACGCCGAGAGACAACCACACTGGGCTGGGGGAACACTACGCTGGGCCTAGGAGCCTGCCACGCCAGGCCGAGAGACCGCCATGCCAGGCTGAGGGACCACCATGCCAGTTTGGGAGACCACCATGCCAGGCCGAGGGACAACCATGCCAGGCCGAGGGACCACCATGCCAGGTTGCGAGACCACAATGCCAGGCTGAGGGACCACCATGCCAGGCTGAGAGTCCAGCACACCAGGCCAGAGGACACCTCGCCGGGTGCGCACTGAGGTCAAGAGTCCAAGTGCACACTAATGACGGGAGTTCAGGACCTCACTGAGAAGAAAGAAGAGAAAAAAAAATCACAAAAGAGAAAAATAGAGAGAAAAAAATAAAAAGGAACAGACGGAGCAGACGAGCGTCCCACTGTGCCACTATCTTGGAATGTAAATTACCGCACGATACATGAAGCCTAAGCATCTAGACCAAGTGAAACTCAAAAGCAGCAGGGATCTTCCCTGTATATCAGCTGTAATAATCCACAGTGAAATATGTTTAGGCTTGTCCCAACCCACCTCCTAGCTGCGTGAGCCCATGGCACAAAATTTCACTTAATTGGACCTAATTAGTATTAAATGACAAACCTCACCTCCTTGAAGAGAGTGAGGTTAGGAAATGGAAAGGTCACTGTAGTGAAATCCTTTCTGAGATCAGGTGGAGGCTGGGAGATCACAGAGAGCTTTCCTGTGCATGAAATCCATGTCATGTCTGGCTCGGGAGGGTTTGATTCCGAAACTAAGCTGTGTCTGAAAGTGACCATCACCACGGCTGATGAGAAAAAAGCGTAAAAAATAAATTATCAGGGGAGCAGCTTGTATTTTGACGCTGCAGAAGCCGGAGCAGGTTAAACAGGACATTGAACATCTTGAATTGTTTCACTCATTACTGATGATGGGTTTCAAATAATATATCTTTACTGGACCTTAATTAATTTACTGAGAGTTGGCAGTTCTCCACAACAACATGCCAGTGTATAATGGCCTGATTGTCTGTCCTTCTCCTCAACATTACTACACTTACTAGTGATTTCACCGGCTGGAGGAGCTGATTTCAACTTGGCATGCAGTCTATCAAAGCTTCAACAATGCTGCTCATCAAGTGAATTGCCTCAATTATCATGTTATTAATCTTGATCATTTTCTGATGCCATATAGGAACTTCCTGTTGTCTCAGTGATACTTTTCCCCCCGCTTAATTTTCTCCCTTGCTTACTATAAAATTTGACTTTTATAGTAATACAAACAAGGACAGGACTTATACAATTAATGGTAGGGTCCTGGGTAGTGTTGTAGAATAGAGAGACCTAGGGATTCGGGTACATAATTCTTTGAAATTTGCATCACAGGTAGACTGGGTGGTTTAGAAGGTGTTTAGCCTTTAGAGATAGTAAGAACTGCTGAAGTTGGAGTCTGAGATAACACAGTGTGGAGCTGGAGGAACACAGCAGGCCAGGCAGCATCAGAGGGGCAGGAAAGCTGACGTTTCAGGTCGGGGCCCTTCTTCAGAAAAAGCATGCTTGTCTTTATTGCTCAGACCTTTCAGTATAGGAGTTGGGACATCGTGTTGAGGTTGTACAGGACGTAGGTGAGGCCTCTTGTGGGGTACTATGTGCAGTTCTGGTATCATAGAAAGGATAGTATTAAGATTGTCCAGGATGTGGCTGGAAATGGAGGATTTAAGATATCAAAATAGACTGGAAAGACTGGGACTTTTTCAATGGAGCGTAGGAGGTTCAGGGGTGACGTTATTGAGGTTTATAAAATCATGAGGCATGCAGATAAAGTGAATGGCAAGGGTCTTTCCCCTGGGGTGGGGAGTTCAAAACTAGGGGGCATAATTTTAAGGTGAGAGGAGAAAGATTTATAAAGGGCATGAGGGCCAAAATTTTTACACAGCGAGTAGTTCATGTGTAGAATGAACTCCCAAAGAAAGTGGGGGATACACGTACAGTTGCAACATTTAAATGACATTTGGATAGGTACATGAATAGGAAAGGTTTGGAGGGATGTGGGCCAAACGCGGGCAGCTAAGACTAGTATAGTTTGGGAACATGGTCAGCATAGACTGGTTAGACCGAAGGGTCTGTTTCCATGCTGTATGAGTCTATGACTCTATGATTATGACTTAGGGTTCTTGTGGTGCAGTGATAATGTCCCTACCCCTGACTCAAGAGACCTGGGTTCAAGTCCCACCTGCTCCAGAGGTGTTTAATAACATCTTTCAACAGGTTTATTCAAAAATGTAGGATTTGACAGGAGTAGGGTGCACCTTCATCAGTCCCATTGCAGCACTGGTGAAGAGATTGAACATAATGACCCTCCATTCGCTTCATCCTTCAAAAATAATTAAGAACCTGGCACTATGGATATTTAGGCTAGAATAATAAGTTACTTGGCTGTATCTTCAATGAATAGCCAGGGGAATTTTCTGGTCAATATTTTCTTTCTAACCCAAGAGCACTGAGCCCCACTATGGCAATCCTATCACCAATGCCAAATAGGTTACTCCTGGGTAAAAATCAGGTTCAAATACAAAGACATTCCTAAGTACACAAAAAGCAGGAAAAATCCAACACAGCCAGTTACTGCCCCATTAGTCTATTCTCCATCATCAGTAAAGTGATGGAAAGTGTCATGAACAGTGCTATCAAGCAGCGCCAACTCAGCAATAACCTGCTCAGTGACGCCCAGTTTGGGTTCCACCAGGGCCACTCAGCTCCTGACCTCTTGGTTCAGGACATTAGTGAGGCCTCTTCTGGAATACTGTGTCCAGTTGTGGTCGCCCAGTTATAGGAAGGGTAGTATCAAACTGGAGAGGGCTCAGAAGCGATTTACCAGGATGTTTTTGGGTATGGAAGGTTTGGTTTACAAAGAAAGCCTGGGTAGGCTGGGACTTTTTTACTGGAGTGTAGGAGGTTGAGAAGCAACCTGATAGAAGTTTATAAAATAATGAGAGGTAGAGATAGAATTAGTGGTAGTTGTCTTTTCCCTAAAATGGGGAATTTCAAGATTAGGGGGTACATTTTTAAGATAGAGGAGGGAGAGATTTAAAAAAGACATGAGAGGCAAATTTTTTACACAGAAGGTGGTTCGCGCATGGAATGAACTTTCTGAGGAAGTGGTGGATGCAGGTACAATTACAACATTTAAAAGACATTTGGAAGGATATATGAATAGGAAAGGTTTGGAGGGAGGTGGGACTAGCTTAGTTTGGGATTATGTTCAGCATTGACTGGTTGGACCAAAGGGTCTGTTTCTGTGCTATATGACTCCATGACTCTATAAATGTAATTCAGTCCCCATAAGGATATTCTTTTCTTGATTTTATATAATGAATTTATGAAAGTCATAATAATTTACAAAATAGGAGCAGTTGTAACTGCAGAGTCTCACTGCAGAACGATAGCACCACATCTGGCAAGAGGGTGTAATGACAGCGTGACAAGTTTACTTAGGTAGTTTACATTATAAATGTGAAGATAAGAAATTATTACGGGAAAAGGTTTCACAGCATGTATGTACAGATGTAAGAAGAAGAGGAGCATGTGGGAGGGGATATGGTGAGTACAGAGAGTGGATCAAGTCTATGAGGCAGGAGTGATGGACAGGGAAGATATTAGAAAATGCAGCCAAAGTGTATTGGAGGATGAGCAGAGGAAAGGAAGTGCAGGAGGGGACAACAAGACAGAGGAGAAGGAAGTAACAGGGAGAGGATAGTAGAGGAAATGAAGCAAAAGAAACAGGATAGGAAGAAAGAGCAGATAGAAAAGGAATGAAATGGGGCACGAAAGAGACAAGGTCATTAGAAAGGGCAGGAGCGAAGATCCTCAGAACAAATCAGAACAAATTGTTAGCAATTCATCCAGCTTCCCTCCAACATAAAGTCAGAAGTGGGATGTTTGCTGATGATTGCACAATGATCCTCAAACATTGAATCAGATCGTGTCCATGTATAGCCAGTCTTTACAATATCCAGATTTGGGCAATTAAGTAACATTCACAGCACAATTGCCAGTCAATGACCATCTCCAATAAAAGAGAATCAAGCCATCACCTTGATTTCAATGGCCTTAGCATCGCTGAATTTCCCACCATCTCCAAACGGGGAAGGCCTAGTGGTATTATTGTTGGAATTTGAATTCATTAAATATCTGGAATTAAGAATCTGATGATGACTGTGAATCCATTGCCAATTGTCGGAAAAATCCATCTGATTCACTAATGTCCTTTCGGGAAGGAAACTGCCACCCTTACCTGGTCTGGCCTACATGTGACTCCAGACCCACAGCAATGTGGTTGACTCATAACTGCCCTCTGGGCAATTAGGGGTGGGCAATAAATGCTGCCTAGCCAGTGACAAGCTCATCCCGTGAATGAATAAAGACAAAAAAAATCAACATCCTCAGCATTACCATTGATGAGAAGCTGAACTAAATCACCCATATAAAGATGGTGGCTACTTGGGCAGGTTCGAGGCTAGGAATTCTGAAGTGAGTAACTCAGTTCCTGACTCCACTATCTACAAGGTACAAGTCAGGAGTGTGATACAATACTCTCCACTTGCTAGATGAGTGCAACTCCAGCAACACTCAAGAAGCACGGCACCATCCAGGACAAAGCAAGTCACCTCTTTGACATGATATTCACCATCTTCCACATTCATTCCCTTCACCAGCAACACACAGTAGCAGCAGTGTATACTATATGTAAGAAGCCCTGCAGCAACTTATCAAGGCTCTTCCAACAGCATCTATGATCTCTGTCATCTAAAAGGACAAGGGCAGCGAATATATGTGAACACCACCACTCCCAAGTTCTCTTCCAAGCCACATGCCAGCCTCACTTGGAAATATATCACCATATTTTTTCAGTGTTGCTGGGTCAAAATCCTGAAACTCTACCTTTCACAGGGCTGCAAGTGCACCTACATTAAATGGATTGCAGTGGTTCAACAATGTGGCACAACACCACCTTCTCAAGTGCAATTATGGATGTCAGCAACCCCGATATCCCATGAAAGAGTACAAAAACAATTATAGCACAGGATGTACCATGGGTCAGGAATCTCCCTTCTGTGACTGAGATCTAAAACACACATTTCTTCTCAGTTAAATAACTCTCATTGAGGATTGGAGGCCAGGAGCTGGTTAACCTTTAGGGTGTGATGGGGTGGGTGTGAAGGATTCAAGACCTTTTCAGTGGAAAGGAAAAGACTGAAAATGTCTCTTTGGAAGGGAAGAGGTTTGGGTTATATCTGGAGGTGTCAATTTCACTCTTGTGAATGTCGGGGAACAATTTTTCCTCTGTTTCTTGACATGAATGCTAAAATCAATGTCTTTATTCTAAAGAAATCAAATGCTGCTTCATAATCTTCCTTGTTATTTATTTAGGATGCTACAGACCAGTACAGACTAAAACATATAAAGACTGGGATTTAAACGTGTAATCACTAACCATCGTAAACAACCTCCTCCTGCAGGGTTGACAGCTCCAGTTGCATGTATTTGTGGAATTTGCATTAATGTATTCCAACCTATGAACATCCTGCCAGTCACCTTTCCCCCATCTCTATAACTGATCAACACAAACGTTGAAAGAAAATGGAAAAATACAGAATTTGAATATCTCCTGGGTTGCTGCAGCACCATTGTTATGGAGATTAATCTTTAATATTTGAACACGCCAGGTAAATCCTGGAGACTTGACAAACCACACACACCTGAAGCCTCCTAAATGGTGAGGTCATGGCACAATGGCAATGTCACTGGGCTAGCAATCCAGAATGCCAGGCTAATGCTGAGGAGCCAAGAAGTTCAAATCTCAGCTTGACAGATGAAATAAATTTGGAATTAAAAGCTAGTCTAATAGTGACCATGTAAGCATTGTTGTAAAAGCCTATCAGGTTCACTAACGCCTTTCAGGCAAGGAAGGGCCACAGCGATGCAATTGACCTAGAAGCCAAGGGATGAGCAATAAATTTTGGCTTTGCCAATGGTGACTTCAACCATGAGAAAAGAAAAGGGTAGTGTCCCTTCCTTTGAGTCAGAAAGCCTGGGTTCAACTTCTACCTTCTCTAGAGCTGCGTAATAACATCTCTGGACAGGTTGATTTTTTTTTTCTTTATTCATTAACGGGATGAGGTCATCGCTGGCTAGGCAGCATTTATTGCCCATCCCTAATTGCCCCGAGCGCAGTTCAGAATCAACCACATGGCTGTGGGTCTGGAGTCTGGATTATAGAGTCATAGGGTTTGCATCAAAGAAACAGACCCTTTGGTCCAACATGTGTATGCTGCTCAGTTTTCACAATTAATCTGGTTTCATTTGCCTGTGTTTGATCCATATCCTTCCAAGCTTATCCCATCCATGTACCTGCTCAAATATTTCTTAAATGACAAAATTGTACATGCCTCCACCGCTTCCTCTGTCAGCCTGTTCCAGACACTCACCACCCTCTCTGTGAAAGAATTTCCCCCCGGACCCTTTTGGATTTCTCTCCTCTCACCATAAACCTATGCCCTCTAGGGGAAAAGCTGTTGGCTATCTACCTTATCCACGCCTCGCTTGATTTTATAAACCTCTGCAAGGTCACTCCTCAGTCTCCTCTGCTCCGGGGGAAAAAAGTCCCAGCCTCTCCCCAGAAAATATCTGAAAGGAAAGAGAAATGAACCTGTGGGCAGGGATAGGGATGATCTGCAGTTTGGGATGTACAGGATCAGCTTAATGCAGCAGCAGTGAGAATGAGCCGATGAGCCAGGAGAGGACTGTGCATGCAAAGCTTTCGACTTGGGGAGCAGGAGTGGTGAGCAATGTGGGGTGTAAGAAAGTGTATCATATAAGGAAGAAAGGTGAAGCACAGGAATCAGCACAAGTACACCCCCCAGGTTCATTTGTCTCACCTGAGAAATATACCCTACTCTTTTCTCCCTCATGTATTTATCTAGCTGCTCATTGCAAGCATCTACCCATATAATTCACCTCAACCACTGCTGATGGGAGCGATTATAAACATACATGTAATATAGACCACTCAGTCCCTTAGCCTGTTCCATCATTCAATAAAACCACAGTTGATCTGATTGTAACCTGATGGCCTAGTGTATTATCGCTAGCCTGTTAATGCAGAAACCCAGCTGATGTTCTGGGGACCCAGGTTCGAATCCCGCCACGTGGGATGCAGACAGTGGAATTGGAATTCAGAAAAAAAAGTCTGGAATTAAGAATCTACTGATCACCATGAAATCATTGCTGATTGTCAGAAAAACCCATCTGGTTCACTAATGTCCTTCAGGGGAGGAAATCTGCCACCCTCACCTGGTCGGGCCTACAGGTGATAACAGACCCCCAGCAATGTGGTTGACTCTCAATTGCCCTCTGAAATGGCCTAGCAAGCCACTCAGATGTAGCAAACGCTACAAAGACTCAAAGAAATGAAACTGGATGGATCACCAGGCATCAACCTAGGAACCGAAAAAGACAACGGCAGAAACAGCCCTGTCGACCCTGCAAAGTCCTCCTCACTAATATCTGGGGGCTGGTGCTAAAATTGGGAGAGCTGTCTCACAGACGAGTCAAACAACAGCCTGACACAGTCATACTCACAGAATCATACCTTACAGACAGTGTCCCAGACACCACCATCACTGTCCCTGGATATGTCCTGTCTCACCGGCAGGACAGACCCATTAGAGGGGGCAGCACAGTGGTATATAGTCGGGAGGGAGTTGCTCTGGGAATCCTCAACCTTGACTCCAGAGCCCATGAAGTCCCATGGCTTCAGGTTAAACATGGGCAAGGAAACCTCCTGCTGATTACCACATACCGTCCTCCCTCAACTGATGAATCAGTATTCCTCAATGTTAAACAACACTTAGAGGAAGCACTGGGGATGGCAAGGGCACCTCAGTGGGGGATTTCAATGTCCACCACCAAGAGTGGCTTGGCAGCAGTACTACTGATCAAGCTGGTCGGGTCCTAAAGGACGTAGCTGCTAGCCTGGGTCTGCGGCAGGTGGTGAGGGAACCAACAAGAGGGAAAAACATACTTAACCTCATCCTTACTAATCTGCCAGCTGCAGTTCCATCTGTCCATGACAGTATCGGTAAGAGTGACCATCGCACAGTCCTTATGGAGATAAAGCCCCACCTTCACATTGAGAACAACCTCCATCATGTTGTGCAACACTATCACTGTGCTAAATGGGACAGACTTCGCATTGATCTAGCAATTCAAGGCTGGGCATCCATGAGGCACTGTGGGCCATCAACAGCAGCAGGATTGTACCCCAGCACAATCTGTAACCCCATGGCCCGGCATATCCCCCACTCAACCATTACCATCTAACCAGGGGATCAACCCTGGTTCAATGGAGAGTGCAGGAGGGCATGCCAGGAGCAGCACCAGGCATAACTGAAGATGAGGTATCAACCTGGTGATGCCACGAAACAGGACTACTTGCACGCCAAACAGCATAAGCAGGAAGTGATAGACAGAGCTAAGCAATCCCACAACCAACAGATCAGATCTAAGCTCTGCAGTCCTGCCACATCCTGTCGTGAATGGTGGTGGACAATTAAACAACTCACTGGAGGAGGAGGCTCCACAAATATCCCCATCCCCAATGATGGAAGAGCCCAACATATCAGTGCAAAAGATAACGCTGAAGCACTCACAGCAATCTTCAGCCAGAAGTGCCGAGTGGATGATCCATCTCAGCCTCCTCCAGTGGTCCCCAGCATTACAGATGTCTGTCTTCAGCCAATTCAGTTCACTCCACGTGATATCAAGAAATGGTTGGAAGCATTGGATACATAGCAAAGGCTATGGGCCCTGACAACATCACAGCAATAGTACTGAAGACTTGTGCTCCAGAACATGCCGCTCCCTTAGCCAAGCTGTTCCAGTACAGTTACAACACTGGTATCTACCCGGCAATGCGGAAAATTGCCCAGGTATGTCCTGTACACACAAAGCAGGACAAATCCAACCCAGCTGATTAACGCCCTATCAGTCTCCTCTCGATCATCAGTAAAGTGATGGAAGGTGTCATCAACAGTGTTATCAAGCAGTGCCAGTTCAGCAATAACCTGCTCAGTGATGCCCAGTTTGGGTTCCGCCAGGGTCACTCAGCTCCTGTCTGCATTACAGCCTTGGCTCAAACATGGACAAAAGAGATGAAGTACAGAGGTGAGGTGAGAGTGACTGCCCTTGATATCAAGGCTGCATTCGACATCAAGGAGCCCGAGCAAAACTGGAATCAATAGGTATCAGGGGGCAAACTCTCCCCTGGTTGGAGTCATACCTGACACATAGGAAGATGGTTGTGGTTGTGGGAGGTCAGTCATCTCAGCTCCAGGACATCTCTGCAGGAGTTCCTCAGCGTAGTGTCCTAGGCCCAACCATCTTCAGCTGCTTCATCAATGACCTTCCCTCCATCATAAGGTCAGAAGTGGGGATGTTCGCTGATGATTGCACAATGTTCAGCACCATTCGTGATTCCTCAGATACTGAAACTGTCCATGTTCACATGCAACAAGGTCTGGACAATATCCAGGCTTGGGCTGACAAGTGGCAAGTGACATTCACGCCACACAAATGCCAGGTTATGACCATCACCAATAAGAGACAATCTAGCCACCATCCCTTGACATTCAATGGTGTTACCATCACTGAATCCCCCACTATCAACATCCTGGGGGTTACCATTGACCAGAAACTCAACCAGAATCACCACATAAACACAGTGGCTACAAGAGCAGGCCAGAAGCTGGGAATACTGCGGCGAGAAACTCACCTCCTGACTCCTCAAAGCCTGTCCACCATCTAAAAGACACAAGTCAGGAGTGTGATGGAATACTCCCCACTTGCCTGGATGGGTGCAGCCCCAACAACACTCAAGAAGCCTGACACCATCCAGGACAAAGTAGCCCGCTTGATTGGCACTACATCCACAAGCTCCACTCCCTCCACCACCAACGCTCAGTAGCAGCAGTGTGTACTATCGCCAAGATGCACTGCAGAAATTCACCAAAGATCCTTAGACAACACCTTCCAAACCCACGACCACTTCCATCTCGAAGGACAAGAACAGCAGATACATGGGAACATCACCACCTGCAAGTTCCCCTCCAAGCCACTCACCATCCTGACTTAGAAATATATCACCGTTCCTTCACTGTCGCTGGGCTAAAATCCTGTAATTCCCTCCCTAATAGCATTGGGGGTCAACCCACAGCTGAAGGACTGCAGCGGTTCAAGAAGGCAGCTCACCACCACCTTCTCAAGGGCAACTAGGGATGGGCAAGAAATGCTGGTCAGCCAGCGACAGCACATCCCACAAAATGAATAGAAAAAAAAAATTCACATTCCCGCCTACCCTTCACCCTCTTATCATAGAATCCCTACAGTGTGGAAACAGGCCCTTTGGCCCAACAAGTCCACACTGCCCCTCTGAAGAACATCCCACCCAGACCTATGCCCCTACCCTTTCCCCTGTAACTCTACATTTCCCACGGCCAATCCACTTAATTTACATGCCCCTGGACACTGCAGGCAATTTAGCATGGCCAATCCACCTAACTCACACATCTTTGGACTGTGGGAGGAAGCCAGAACACCCAGCAGAAACCCACGCAGACACGGGGAGAACATGCAAACTCCACACAGACAGTTGCCCGAGGGTGAAATTGAACTCGGGTCCCTGGTGCTGTGAGACAGCAGTGCTAACCACTGAGCCACCATATTGCCCTAACTGATGAACTCTCCTACTAAGGTCTATAAGTCCTGCCCTGATTTGCCTTTCCAAAATACAAAATGCTTATAAGGATTTATCCACTTCGGCATAAAATATATTCAAAGACTCTGTTTCTGCCACCTCTTCAGGAAGAGAGTTCCAAACACTCAGGACCCTCTGGGAGAGAACAAAAAAATCATCTCGGGGTCCAGACCCGAAACATCAGCTTTCCTGCTCCTCTGATGCTGCCTGGCTTTGGTCTGCTGTGTTCATCCAGCTCTACATCTTGTTATCTCAAAAAATCATCTCATCTCTGTTTTAAATGGGCGACCCCTTATTTTTAAACAGTGACCCCTAGTTCTAGACTCTCCCCTGAAAGGAAGCATCATCTCAACATCTCCCCTGTTAAGACCCCCTCAAATCTTATACGTTTCAAACAAGTCACCTCTTACTCTTATAAACACCAATGGCTAAAAGTCTAGACTGCCCAACCTCCACCATACAGCAAACCCCAATCTAATAAACCATCCCTAAACTGCTTCCGATGCATTTCCATCCTTCTGTAAGTACAGTGACCAATTCTGTACACAGTACTCCAGAGGTGGTCTCACTAATGCCTTGTATCAGTGAAGCATATCCTCCCACTTGTGTATTCACTTCTATGTTCCCATCAAACTCTTAAAAAGTTCCTCTTAAATTCTTATTGGCTTTATTCATAATTATTTTTATAGAGTCTAATCTTGGAATCTGCCACAAGTGGATTTTTTAAAAAATTTCATTATATGTAAGCATTGACGGTAAGACCAACATTTACTGGTTATCCCTAATTTTATTTTGTTTCATTGAGGGTGTTGCTGGCTAGGTCAGCATTTATTGCCCATCTCTAGTTGCCTGAGAGTCAACCTACATTGCTGGGTCTGGAGTCACATGTAGATCAGACCAGATAAAGATGGCAGTTTCCCTCCCTAAAAGGCATTGGTGTTGGGTTTATCCAACAATAGATGCATACTGATCATTAGACTCTTTAATTCCAGATTTTTTTTTAAACTGAATTCAAATTCCACCATCTGCCATGGCAGGAGTTTGAACCCTGGTCCCCAGAACATTACCTGGGTCTCTAGATTAACAGTCCAGTGTTAATATCACTAAGCCATCACCTCCTCTAAATGCCCTTATTGTGGTAAGTTGCTACATCTTGTCTACATTCGCCCTATCGAAATCCTTCCATAACTTTAAAGCCGTCTATCAAGTCACCTGTCAGTCTTCACTTTTCTAGTTGCTCAGTTTTCCCTAATACTGACGCCGAAACAGTTTCTTAGAAAAGTCCTTCACACTTTGTCCAGCCTTTCTATATCTGCTTGTGCAGAATGGACTCATAAGTGGGCCTCCGAAAAGGTGGGGCTCTGTGTTCCATGAAGTGTACGAGAAGCAGGAGAGAGGCCTGCAGGGGAGAGATGTGGTTTGACCCCAGCAGTGTGTTTTAAGTATGGAATGTAAACTCGGGGCTCATTCACACTGAGTGCTCTGTGAACAAACACTCAGTGTAGCCAGGGCTGTTTGTGAGGAAGCAGTGACAGGCATGTTTACTTACCCATGCTGTTTGTTCGAGCTTCCGAAATCTGAGCCAAGCGACAAGTGCCAAAAACCACTCAGAGGCTGGGAACTGAGGCCATTATTTCACATAAGCCCACGGTCTTCAGCCCCTGAATTTTAATTTCTACAGTACTGTGGAAAATGACGGCAGTCCAATGCTGCTCTGAATGACTTCTTACAGTCAGCTTTCATTCGACTGAAAGCTCCTGTTGGTCAGAGCCTTCAGGACACAGATCTCTGGTTTGTATTGCATCGTTACTTTTTGGCTTCAATATCCGCGCCACCCAATCCTTGAGAGACACATCACAGTCAAGCCCAAGTGACTATCCTTCAGGATAAATCTCTGGAGAAATTCAGGAAGGGAGAGAGCAGCAGTGCCAGGCAGCAGTCACTTGCTATTTGACATTGAACATCTGCCTTCTAGCAATTTCCCCCCCTCCCTCACACCCCAAATCTTCACCACCTCCAATAGCACCCCTCTGATTTTCGGCAGGTACATTAGACTCATAACAGTGGGTGAGAGCAGAGAGAGAGATGACTAACGCATTCTTTTCTAATTTGATTCCAGGTTCGAGTTCAACTTGGTGGGGGATGGGGGGAGATGCGGTCTTCCAAAAAAGTGTGCTGAACAATGACGGGAACCCTGGCTGAGTTTCCTGGTCAGGAGCTCCTGAGGCTAAATGGACAGGTCCAGCTACAAAATCAAACCTGCAATTTTCCGAATGGCTGGTGTCGAAGCCTGAGATGTGACCAGCAGTGAGAAGAAACCATTCACGTGTGAAAGCGGGAAAACGAGGTGGGCAAGCTAATGGGGCTAAAGGTAGACAAGTCTCCTGGCCCTGATGAAATGCATCTCAGGGTACTAAAAGAGGTGATGGGGGAAATAGCAAATGCACTAGTAATTATTTACCAAAATTCACTGGACTCTGGGGTGGTTCCTGCAGATTGGAAAACAGCCAATGTGATGCCACTGTTTAAAAAAGGAAGTAGACAAAAAGCAGGTAACTATAGGCCAGTTAGCTTAACTTCGGTCGTGGGGAAAATGCTTGAATCTATCATTAAGGAAGAAATAGCAAGACATCTGGATGTAAATTGTTCCATTGGGAACACCCAGCATGGGTTCATGAAGGGTAGGTCATGTTTAACTAATTTGGTGGAATTCTTTGAGGACATTACTTGCATGGTGGACAATGGGGAACCTGTGGATGTGATGTATCCGGATTTCCAGAAGGCATTTGACAAGGTGCCACACCAAAGGCTGCTACATAAGATAAAGTTGCATGGTATTACAGGTAATGTATTGACATGGATAGAGGATTGGTTGACCAGTGGAAAGCAAAGAGTAGGGGTAAATGGGTGTTTTTCTGGTTGGTGGTCAGTGGCTAGTGGTGCGCCTCAGGGATCAGTGTTGGGACTGTAATTGTTTACAATTTACAGAGATGATTTGGAGTTGGGGACTAAGTGTGATGTGTCAAAATTTGCAGATGACACTAAGATGAGTGGTAGAGCAAAGAGTGCAGAAGACACTGAAAGTCTGCAGAGGGATATAGATAGTCGAAGTGAGTGGGCAAAGGTCTGGCAAGTGGAGTACAATGTTGATAAGTGTGAGGTCATCCATTTTGGTAGGAATAACAGCAAAATGGACTATGTTTTAAATGGTAAAAAATTGCAGCACGCTGCTGTGCAGAGGGACTTGGGTGTCCTTGTGCATGAATCGCTGAAGGTGGGATTGCAGGTGCAGCAGGTAATTAAAAAGGCAAATGGAATTTTGTCTGCCATTGCTCAAGGGATGGAGTTTAAAAACAGAGAGGCTATGCTGCAGCTGTATAGGGTCCTGGTGAGGCCACACCTGGAGTACTGTGTGCAGTTTTGGTCTCCTTACTTGAGAAGAGATATACTAGCACTGGAGGGGGTGCAGAGGAGATTCACTCGGTTGATTCCAGAGTTGAGAGGGTTGGATTATGAGGAGAGACTGAGTAGACTGGGATTATACTCATTGGAATTCAGAAGAATGAGGGGAGATCTTATAGAAACATATAAGATTATGAAGGGAATAGATAAGGTGGAGGCAGTGAGGTTGTTTCCGCTAGCAGGTGAAACTAGGACTAGAGGGCATTGCCTCAAAATAAAGGGAAGCAGATGTAGGACTGAGGTCAGGAGGAACTTCTTCACCCAAAGGGTTGTGAATCTGTGGAATTCCCTGCCCAGTGAAGTGGTTGAAGCTACCTCACTGAATGTTTTTAAGGCAAGGCTAGATAAATTTTTGACCAGTAAAGGAATTAAGGGTTATGGTGAGCAGGCGGGTAAGTGGAGCTGAGTCTCAAAAAGATCAGCCATGATCTTATTGAATGGCGCAGCAGGCTCGAGGGGCCAGATGGCCTACTCCTGCTCCTAGTTCTTATGTTCTTATGTTCTTATATTTGACAGAGATTTAGAAAATAGAGCAGTGGAGATTCCTCAGCACTGTTTCAAAGAAAACCATCAGTACAGGACAAAGGCACTTTGGTGCAAATTGGTTAAAGGCAGGTCTGGGGTCAGAAAACATTTCTCCATACAAAGAGTGGCTAACATCTGAACCTGTTATCTACAAAGGACAATGGAGGCAGCATCTCTGGAATTATTCCAAAGATAGTGAGTAGCTTTCTAAATGGGACCAAGAGTTGGAAATGATCCACTGGTCTTTGTTCTCTGTCGCTGTCATTGCGATCTGTATGCCCCACCAGGATACTTCCCACTGAGCCCCCTATTGTTAGATGGAGATATTATGTTGTCGCATGTTGTCCGCTGGACTGAGTGAGCTTCAAGCTCAGCAAGCCAATCATCTTTGCATTCCCAATGGTTTAATTGATGAAGTCGCTAGCTGCAACAGAACAAGGTGATTGCTGGTTCAGTCCTTGATCCATGTTGAGATAGGTGAACTCAGGCGTGGCTGTTACAGTTGACTTTGGAAGGATATTATTAAATTGGAGAGGGTTGAAAAGATGTTGCCTGCACTGGAGGGTTTGAGGCTGGATAACTGGGACTTTATTCACTGTAGCATAGGAGGTTGAGGGGTGACCTTATACAGGCTTATAAAATTGGGATCTTGATGAGATGGGCCGATGGGCCAAGGAGTGGCAGATGAAGTTTAGTTTAGATAAATATGAGGTGCTGCATTTTGGAAAGGCAAATCAGGGCAAGACTTACACACTTAATGGTAAGGTCCTGGGGAGTGTTGCTGAACAAAGAGACCTTGGAGTGCAGGGTCATAGTTCCTGGAAAGTGGAGTCACAGGTAGATAGGATAGTGAAGAAGGTGTTTGGTATGCTTGCCTTTATTGGTCAGTGCATTGAGTCTAGGAGTTGGGGGGTCATGTTATGGCTGTACAGGACATTGGTTAGGCCACTTTTGAAATACTGTGTGCAATCCTAGTCTCCCTGCTATAGGAAGGATGCTGTGAAACTTGAAAGGGTTCAGAAAAGATTTACAAGGATGTTGCCACGGTTGGAGGGTTTAAGCTATAGGGAGAGGCTGAATAGGCTGGGGCTATTCTCCCTGGAGCATCAAAAGCTGAGGAATGATCTTATACAGGTTTACAAAATCACGAGGAGCACAGATAGGGTAAATAGCCAAGGTCTTTTCCCTGGGCGGGGGAGTCAAAAACTAGAGCACATAGGTTTAAGGTGAGAGGGGCAAGATTTAAAAGGGACCTAAGGGCCAACTCTTTCACAAAGAGGATGGCGTGTGTATGGAATGAGCTGCCAGAGGAAGTGGTGGAGGCTGGTACAATCACAACTTTTAGAAGGCATCTGGATGTGTAAATCAATAGGAAGGGTTTAGAGGGACAAATGCTGGCAAATGGGACTAGATTAATGTAAGATATCTGGTCAGCATGGACGAGTTGGACCGAAGGGTCTGTTTCTGTGCTGCACATCTCTGTGACTCTATGATTCTGTCAGGGGCATAGATAAAGTGGATAGTTACGTTTTTTTTTCCCTAGGGTGGTGAAATTCAAAACTAGGGGGCATATTTTTAAGGTGAGTAGAAAGATTTGAAAGGTACCTGAGGGGGCAACTTTTTCACACAGAGGATGGTTCATATGTGGAATGAACTGCCAGTGGAAGTGGTGGAAGCAGGTACAGTTACATTTAAAAGGCATTTGGACAGGTACATGAATAGGAAAGGTTGAGAGGGATATGGGCCAAATGCAGGCAAGTGGGACTAGTTTAGTTTGGGAAATTTGGCCGGCATGGACGGGCTGGACCGAAGGGTGCTGTACAACTCTATGAATAAGGAAAGGAAAATATCACACCTGATCCCGCGCTGTTCCTGAGTCCATGTGGCCATTGTCCCTCGAAACATGGACAATCGTAACTTGATGAGGCTCACATGTAAGTCATACCTAACTAGGATAAGGTATGGAGAGTGATCACAGTGGGGAAAAAAAATTAGCAGCAGCGTCACAGTTGTTTCAAAGTCCAGGATGGAACAGATTGCAATGTACATTACTGGCACAGTCTGTGCTGGTGTAACTACATGACCCATTTGTACCTTGAAGTGAATTAGACTTGATTTGATCTGACAGAACTCAGCCATGCTTAGACAAAAATTGGTCTCTTATGATTTCCCACGGGCGGTCATGTGATTAACCGAGCCACGGTCAGTACAGTGTAAAAATGCAAGCACAGAAGCAGGCCGTTTCTCTGAGTCATCTTCTTTTAAATGCTCAGAATGAATCTGCAAATGGTTTCATTCAGGAGCAGATCGTCCTTGGTAATCCTGATTGCAGCTTGCTTTCTGGAAAATTCCGCTTTCCAGTGAGAAAGGGAGAAATCTCAATTCCAGATTTGATCATCCAAAAAATAAGAAAACAAGATCTGCACGTCTATCTCTCCCTGTAGTTTCAGCCTATGACTCACTACAAATTTTCAACTCCTCGAAGCTGTGTCTCCACAGAGTATCATTCATACCAGAGCGGTCTCTCTTCTCTCTGAATACATGCCTTTCCTTTTTTAATTGCTTTTCTCAAATTTCTTCCCCTTCTCTAAAAAACTCTAAGACTCTGGAAAGTATGAGGATTAGAGTGACCTTAGCATGCATATCCACAGATCCCTGATGGCAGTAAGACATAGAGCATAGAACATAGAACATTACAGCGCAGTACTGGCCCTTCGGCCCTCGATGTTGCGCCGACCTGTGAAACCAATCTAAAGCCCATCTAACCTACACTATTCCATTATCATCCATATGTTTATCCAATGACCATTTAAATGCCCTTAAAGTTGGCGAGTCTACTACTTTTGCAGGCAGGGCATTCCACGCCCTTACTACTCTCTGAGTAAAGAACCTACCTCTGACATCTGTCCTATATCTATCACCCCTCAATTTAAAGCTAAGACAGGTAGATAAGGTGGCTAAAAAGGCACATGGGATACTTGTCTTTATAAGTCAAGGCATAAAATGCAAGGGACAAAATTTGAAATTGCTGGAAGGTCTGCAGGTCTGGCAGCATCTGTGGAGAGAAATCAGAGTTAACGTTACGGGTCGAGTGACCCTTCCTCAGAACTATTTTTGTCTCTGATTTACAGCATCCGCAGTTCTTTTGTCTATTTTCGTAAAATGGAAGAACAAGGCATTATGATGGAACTGTATAAAACAGTAGTTAAGCCACAACTGGAGTACTGTGGGCAGTTGTGGTTGCCCCATTAAAGGGAGGATTGCACTGGTGGAGGTGCTGAGGAGATTTACCAGGATGTCACCTGGCTAGGCTGGAGGGTCTGAGCTATGAGGAGAGATTGAACAGGCTGGGTCTGTCTCCTTTGGAGCAGTGAAGGTTGGGAGGGAACCTGATAGAGATGAATAAGGTTATTAGAGGCACAGATAGGATGGATAGGAAGGCACTTTTTCCATTAGTAGAGGAGTCAGTAACTAGGGGGTAGAATTAAACTAAGAGGTAGAAGGCTAAGAGGAGAGTTGAGGAGAAATGTTTCTAATCAGAAGGTGGTGAGAGTCTAGAACTACCTGCCTAACAGGGTGGTCGAGTCAGGAACCTGTGCAAGCTTCAGCAGTATTTTGATATTCATTTGCATTTCCATAATCTCCAGGGTGAATGGAGCAGAAGCTGGAAAATGAGATTCATGTGGTAGATCTTTGTGACCAGTGCAGACATGATGGACCAAATGGCCTCCTTTTGTGCCGTAAATGCTTACGAGCTTTGGAGATTTTCAGCCCTTTCGCTCTTGCCAGCCACTGGTTTAAATGAAAATATAGTGATGTGGGGCTGAGCACAGTGATGGAAACTCCAACTCAGTGTCCTTCTATTAGGTTGTCGTTGTGTCAATTTTAATCTTTGTCTGGTATCTCACTCAGGCAGCCAATCATCCTGTGTGACTCTGAATGATGTCTACTGGCAGATTTATTGACCGAGTTGGGCAAAACTTATTCTGTCCTCATCCAACCTGGGTTTTGAGCCTTTTAATCTGTAATACGCGATAACACTGGATCATACTGAAACATTTCAAAGTGCTTCCTACAGGTACTCTACACCAGCGATACCTCACAGGCAACAATTAGTTGAACGACCTGATAATTTGCTTTCGCTCTGAAAAAGGGTCACTGAACTCGAAATGTCAATCCTGCTTTCTCTCCACAGATGCTGCCAGAACCGCTGAGTTTCTCCAACATCTGCAGTTCTTTGTTTTATTTTACTGATAACTTACAAATTCATTCTGGGAAGATGGGCATCTTAGGCAAAGCTAATTGTATTGACCCCCACCCCCATCCCCACCCCCCCACTCCTGGCCCCCCACCCCCAATCATTATCCATGGTGGCTCAGTGGTTAGCACTGCTGCCTCACAGCACCAGGGACCTGGGTTTGATTCTAGCCTTCGATGACTGTCTGTGTGGAGTTTGCATGTTCTCCCTGTGTCAGTGTGGGTTTCCTCCCACAGAGGAAAGATGTGTAGGTTAGGTGGATTGGCCATGGGAAATGGGGGATTATAGGAATGGCGTAGGTCTGGGTGGGATGCCATTGAGAGGGTCAGTGTGAACTTAATGGGCCAAATGGCCATTATTCCACACATTAGGGATTTTATGATAATGTAGCACATTTTTAGCTTGCAATTTGCACAATGAAGGCACTGCACCCAGCTGTTAGAACAGGAGTTCCAGGATTCTCACACTCTGTCAATGAAAGGAGGCTATATTTGTCCAAGAGAGGGCAGTGTGTAAAATGGAGGAGAACTTTGAGGTTCCCTTGCACCTGTAGCCCTTTGTTTTTTAGTTTTGGAGGTCATTGGATCGGACAATGTTGCTGGAGAATGCTTGGTCGCTTCCCCACAGCATCCCGAGAGTATAGTGTATGCTGCAGGCAATCCAGGAGATCCCAACACAAGCTCCATCCACACCATAACAACAACAGAAATGGTGGAAAACAACCAGGTCGTAAAACGTCCCAAGGCATTTCACACACGTGGTTGTTGAACAAAAATTTCACATTGAGCCACGTAAGAAAATAGTGAGACAGGTAAGCAACAAGGAGGTCACAAATACAGTTTTAAACAGTGTCATAGAGGCGAATCATAGATTCCCGAGAGTGTGGAAGCAGGCCACTTGGCCCATCAAGACCCTCTGAAGACCATCCTTTCCCCTATTCCTATAACCCAGTATTTCCCATGGCTAATCCACCCAACCTACACATCCCTGGACACTAGGGGTAATTTAGCATGGTCAATCCACCTAACTTGCACATCTTTGGACTGTGGGAGGAAACCAGAGCACCCCAGAGGGAACCCACGCAGACACGGGGAGAATGTGCAATCTCCACACAGACAGTCGCCCAAGGGTGGAATTGAACCCAGGTCCCTGGCGCTGTGAGGCAGCAGTGCTAACAATGGAGCCAGAGGGACAACGCAGGTGTGGCTGCCAAAGGTAGGGAAATGAAAGCCGGAAAGGTGCAAGAGGACAGAATGAGAGGGACCCACCAATGTCAGAATGTTGTAGAGCTGGAGGAGCTTACAGGGATCAGTGCAGATGTAAAGCCATGGGACAACTGGAACACCAAGATGCAGAGAGCTATGGTGGGGTGCATTTCCTGTCTGCCAAACTAACCCACCACTGATTCCAAAACATTTCCAAAGACAGTCATGTACAAATGGCCTTTTCCACATGGGAATAGGTTAGAACCTGGCCAGAGCTGCAAGCGATGGGTATTTGCAGCAGCTTGAAGGGACAGGCCACCTGGAAGCCAAAATAAACTTTTCCTGACTTTGATGAAATGGTACAACTTGCTGCAGTTTGAATCCCAATGTATTATACTTGAATAGATTAGCCATCTGGTTATAAATTGCTGGCATCTTGGCTCAATAGGCCCTTCCTCTCATTTATGATTTCTGAGTTTTACTCCAATTGACAAAATTAATGTTGCAAAGGTTTGAAAAAAAAGCATCTTAATGAAATAGGACAATGGTTTAACACAATTGTGAGAAAACAATGACAGAGTTTTCCCATCCCACTTCGAGCCTCCCCCCAGAACGTTTTTATTTCTGTCGATTGTCAGGGGGAAAAACCCATCTAGATCATTAATGTCCTTTAGGGAAGGAAACTGCCATCCTTACCTGGTCTGGTCCACATGTGACTCCAGACCCACAACAATGAGGTTGACTCTTAACTGCCCTCTGGGCAATTAGGGATGGGCAGTAAACGCTGCCTGGCCAGTAACACCCATATCCCACGAATAAATTTTAAAACAAGTTTGTCTTCTCTCATTCAGAGATAGTGAAACCAAGTGAGTGTCCCTACCATCATCCCAGGTGACCTTCACTGACTCAGTTTGGACAGGCTGGGGTTGAGTTATGATGTTGTCTCGCTCTTTGTGGCTCAGTTCCATGTTAATATAATAATGTAGAAATAAACCATTGAAAGTAATGTTTAGGTAGTTATTTCATGTTTTTTATTCTTCACAGGAGCAGTATTCCATGCACCTATTTTATAGAGTATTACAGCATGGAAACACACCCTTTGGTCCAACTCATCCCTACCAACCAAGTTTCACAAACTAAACTAGTCCCAAATGCCTGCGTTTGGCCCATATCCCTCTCAACCCTTTCTATTTTTCGTGTATCTATCCAAATGTCTTTTAAATGCTGTAATTGTACTTACATGTACCACTTCCACCAACAGTTCATTCCATATAAGAAGCACCCTCTGTGTGAAAAATTTGCCCCTTAGGTTCCTTTTACATTTTTCTCCTCTCACCTTAAAAAATGCACCCTAGTTTTGAACTCTGCCACACTATGGAAAAGACCTTTAGTATTCACCTTATCTATAGCCTTATGATTCTATCAGATTCTATAAGGCCACTTCTCAAACTCCTACATTCCAGTGAAAAAAGTCCAGTCTATACAGCCTCTCCCTATAATTCAAACCGCCCCAGTCCTGGCAACGTCTTGGCAAAGCCTTTTCTGAAGCCTCTCCAATTGCCCCTTTGTCTCTCTTCCCTTCAAACATCTAGCTAATCTATTCTTAAAATGTTGATGTACTTGTCTTTTAAGTATCCGAGTCCAGTATATTCCACAGCCTCACAACACGTTGTGCAAAAACTATTTTCCCTGCTCTCTAGATTAAATCTTCAATTGTTCTTAATCTGGTTTGGAGCGTTTCCCCTGATGTTTGCTAATTATTACACAGAACATGGGTATCACTGACTGGGCTAGTGTTTGAGGCCTATTCCCAACTGTCCTTGAGAAGGTGGTGTTGTACTTGCCTCTTGGATTGTTGAATCTTCTCCACTGAGGATTTCTGAAAGTCCGTGTACACCACAGCCACTGCATTTACCCCGCTACCTTTCAGCTCCTTAAAGAGACTTATCCAGATTATCTAGCATGATTATTGAGCATAATTTTAAGGTGATCGGAGGAAGGTGTAGGGGTGATGTCAAAGATGGGTTCTTCACACAGAGAGTAGTGGGCGTGTGGAATGCGCTGCTGGCGGTGGTAGTGGAGACAGATACTTTAGAGACTTTTAAGCGACTCTTGGATAGGTACATGGAGGATAGTAAGATGTAGGGTATGCAGGTAGTTTGATATTAGTAGGATAATAGGTCAGCACAACATCGTGGGCTGAAGGGCCTGTACTGTGCTGTACAGTTCTATGTTCTATATTCTATCCTCTTTTCTGAAATCTGTATTGATTGTTTTTAATTATTTCCTCTTTGTGTCAATATTTAGCAATCCTATGTTAAATTAAAGAGTTCAGCATATTTCCTGCCACAGACGTTAAGCTAACTGGCTCATAATTACCCCTTTATTAAAACAGATATTGCATTGTCCAGTCTCTAGCCCTCTGTCACATATCCAATCTCAGCACCTTTCTGAAATCTAATGTCTAGAATTTCCGCAATTATTTCCCATCCCTCCTATCTGTTCCCTCAATGAACATCCTTGGGATGCCTTGAATTTACCCTACCAGGTTCTGTGCTTCATTCCTCCTTTAATTTAACTGATAATTTCAATTTATTTTAAAAATCTTCAGTAACATTTTTAAATCAATATGTTCTTACAACTCTCCACTCCTCTTTTGTAAACTCTTCTTTAGTATGGGTTTCCACTGGGTGTTCCAGTTTCCTCCCACAGTTCCACAGATGTGCAGGTTAGGTGGATTGGCCATGCTAAATTGCCTGTAGTGTTCAGGCATGTGTAGGTTAGCTGCATTAGCCATGGTAAATGCAGGGTTACAGGAAAAGGGTAGGGAGATGGGTCTTCCGAGGGTTGGTGTGGACTTGTTGGGCCGAATGCCGTGTTTCCACATTGTGAAGATTCTATGACTATCTGTCATTTGTGTGGCATGAACATTACTTGTGGCTACACTCAGTCCCCACAACGAATGTGAGCAGCCTGGCTCATTAATGGATATTTCAAATTTTAATTCCACATCGGTTTTTAAAAGAGGACAGCTGCCTGTCAATGTAAATTCCCTGGCTGTTTGGAGAGCAATTCTGGAATATCACACCTGTAAAGAAAGACTGAAAGGGAGGAAATAACAAGAGACTGATACTCAAACTCCTCTCCTGCAGACATGTTGGTGTTTTCCCCTCGAGTGATATAAGAAAAACAATGTTTAAACGTGGACTTCAACCCTGGTCTGTGTGCTTTAGTGGCCTGATGGTCTAGTCTATGAACCAGTATGTTGTGAAGGTCACAGCTTTGAGAACAGCCACCAAACACCCCTGCACTGCAGGTAAAGAAAGGGAAGTACTCTCTCTCACTCTGAGTTTGGTCAGTCAGCTTCTGTCAAGCGCAGCCAAGATTAAAGAACTTCAATCAACCTGTGAAACCAAGAATCTCAAACTCAACAACCAATGCCAACACTACTGGTCACATCCATTGTAACAGCCACAACTTTCCTGCTATCTACTCTTCACAAACAACTTAGAGGCTGGTCTGTATATCTTTTTCTAACTTTTGTTTTTTTTTGCTCTGGGTCCATTACTTATTCCTAATCCGTTGCATTATTTGTTCATCTCTCGGTTTGTAATTAATAAACATAGTCTTTTGTTAACCCCAGCAAAGTCTGGTTAAATTGATTCCTTTTCAAAACAGAAATGCCTTTGGCCTGGGAAAAGGTTGTACACAGGGAAGGGATCCCTTGTGAAATAACCTTGTTACAACCAACCAAGGAGCCAGGGGAGTAACAAAGAGGATGCAGTTCTTCTCTCCTCACCCAGAGTCTTACCATTTTGGGAGGCGGCACAGTGGTTAGCACTGCTGCCTCACAGCGTCAGGGACTCAGGTTCGATTCCACCCTCGGGTGACTGTCTGTGTGGAGTTTGCAAATTCTCCCTGTGTCTGCGTGGGTTTCCTCTGGGTGCTCTGGTTTCCTCCCACAGTCCAAAGATCTGCAGGTTAGTTGGATTGACCATGCTAAATTGCCCCATAGTGTTCAGGGATGTGCAGGCTAGGTGGGATAGGCATGGGAAATGCAGGGTTACAGGGGTGGTGGGTCTGGGTGGGATGTTCTTTGGAGGGTCAGTATGGGCTGAATGGCCTGCTTCCATCCTGTAGGGGCTTTATGATTTTTGGGGTATCCCATCTGGATCTGTAACAAATTGGAGAACCCCACCCCGGGACTGGTTCTAATATCTCACCATTGGAAGACAATTGCAGTTCAGGGTAAATTGATGACCTTGAGTGAGATGGGAGCACTGGGTTGGAAATGGAAATGCTGGGTTTGAGATTTCCTGACAGAGGCAGGGCCAAAGTGGCAGCAACTTTACCTATTACACATCCATGCTGTACTGACCAGGTCTATACTGTGTGCAGCCAGGCGAGGTAGGATGCAAGCAAAGGAAAGGCAATGGTAATGTCCCTACCTCCATACTGGGAGGCCCAGGTTCAAGTCCACCCTGCTCTAGGGGTGTGTAATAATATCTCTGAACAGGTTGTTAAGAGAAAAATACCTAACAAACAAATGTTAGTGTTTCTGTACTTTCTTTACTATTTCTGGTGCAATCATTTTGAAAATAATTTGAGCACTTGACTGTAGCTTGTGGGATCCTCAAAGATTGGTGAGAATAAAGTATTAAGTTAGCAATCAGCAAACTCACCGTAACAAAGCACCTCGGATGCTCAAGCAGGAAGAGACAGAAAATGGGTTGTCAAGTCTTTGTGTCATATTATCAAGTGTGCACCCATTGGTGATGGGAAGGACTTTGCAACTTATACACCATTAATCAGGGATGGGATTGGGGTTACAGGAGTTTCCAAACCTTGTGTAAACAAAACTCTTACACTTATTAGCAACTTCCAAACCAACATCCCTCTAACACCTGGAAGGTCCACTTCTGTTTGTCAATTATATAAATGATTTGGATGAGAATATAGAAGGCATGGTTAGTAATATTGCAGATGACACCAAGATTGGTGGCATAGTGGACAGTGAAGAAGTTTATCTAAGATTACAAAGAAATCTTGATCAACTGGGTCAATGGGCTGAGTGGCAGATGGAATTTAATTTGGATAATTGTGAGGTATTGCATTTTGGTAAAACAAGAAAATGCAGTACTCATACAATTAAAAGTAGGGTCCCTGGGCAGTGTCATAGAACAGAGAGACCTAGAGGTTCAGGTACTTAATTCTTTGAAGTTTGCATCACATATAGGCAGGATGGTTAAGAAGGGAAATACGAGGTTACAGGGATAGGTTGGGGGGTTTTGGGACTGGATGGGATGTTCTTCACAGGGTCAGTGTGACTCGATGAGCTGAATGGCCTGTTTCCACACTGTAAGAATTTTAGGAGCATTGGTTGATTTCCTACCTACCTCCAACCCTGCGGCCAACAAAATCAGTGACAGACACTTGCTTCATTGCTCAGACCTTTCGCTATAGGAGTTGGATGTTATGTTGATGTTGTACAGGACATTGATGAGGCCTCTTCTGGAGCACTGTGTCCAGTTCTGGTCATCATGTTATAGGAAGGATATTATTCAGCTGGAGAAGGTTCAAATGAGACTTACCAGGATGTGACCAGGAATGGAGGGTTTGACTTATAAGGAGAGGCTGGATAGACTGGAACTTTTTTCACTGGAGTGTAGGAGGTTGAAGGGTGACATTATAAAGGTTTATAAAATCGTGAGGGGTACAGATAAGGTGAATGGCAAGTGTCTTTTCCCTAGGGTGAGGGATTTCAAGACCAGGGGACATATTTTTAAGGTGAGAGGAGAAAGATTAAACAAAGACATGAGGGACAATTTACACAGGGAGTGGTTTGTGTGTGGAACGGACTTCCTGAGGAAGTGGTGGATGCGGGTGCAGTTACAAGGCATTTAGATAAGTACATGATTAGGAAAGGTTTGGGGGGAGATGAGCCAAGCACAGGCAGGTGGGACCAGTTTAGTTTGGGATTACGGTGGGCACAGACCAGTCAGATTGAAGTGTCTGACCATATGACGAAGGTGGCAAATGCAGTGAGAACACCATCACTGCCAAGTTCATCTGCAAGTATTACCATTCCTTCAACAGCATTGGGTCAAAATCCAAGAATCTCCTTCCTGTTGACACTGTGGGAAAGCCTACATTTCAAGGAAGTTCACCTCTACCAACTCCAGGTGGTCAACAAATGCCGGCAACAACCAGAATGAATCTATTTTTAAACCTGACATCACATGATTATCTCGTAACGTTTCATCGAATGAATTATCTTTTGGCGTATGGTATAATTGCACGCTGCCATGGACTGAAACCTAACCAAGAGGCTGATATAAGCTCCTACCACTCACATATTCTGTCCAATCTCTGATTTTAAATTTCCAAACGGCTGTGTACAGCACACTTGAGTCAACTGCCTTTGTTTATTCTGCCAAAAGGGACAGAACCTTATTTTTGTGTGGGAATTATGCTGCGTGGAAGCTTATCATTGGTTCGCCTAGTCTGGTGCGGTTTACACCAGAGAATGGATGTTTATCGGTATATTGTGGAGTCATTTGGGAGCCAAGCAAAAGCGAGAGCTGAATAGGTCCTAATCCCCAAGTGTGTGACAAATATAGCTCAGGCTTTGGGGGCTGCTCTGTGGGACTCTGTGATCTGTTTTTAATGAGTGGAATCATCATCTTTTTAGTCCCATGAGCTCTCAGCCTTTGCCAGTGGGAACTCTTTTAATTCTTTCATTTGTTCGAGTGGCCAATTTTGACATTGTTGACATTATGAGGGCTCTTTGTTGCCACCTGCAGAGACAGCGCAGTAACAGAAGAACCTACGGCTGACACATCGAATGGTATTCCCAATCCTTCAGCTTTTTGTAGGATTCCAGTGAAGACCACCGCCTTCTCTTTTGTCAGAGGCACAAGCTGCCACTGAATCCCAGAGGAGATTCCCAGCGGTAACAACAAGGTGGGCGAGGTCAGTCAGGATTTAATCATGTGGCCAAACTGGCTCTTGGGGCTGAAACACCGCCTCCTGTTCCTCAGCTCCTTCCCTGACTGTTGAATCCTACATGCCAAAGGGGCTTAAGTTTTACTCCCTGGTTTGTCACTGATTTCATTGGCCTCAGGGTTGGAGATGGAGAGCAGATCAACCAACGCTCCTAGAATTCCTACAGGTTGGAAGCAGGCCATTCAGCCCATCAAGTCCACACCGACCCTCCAAAGAGCATCCCATCCAGACCAACCCTGTGCAATCCCGCACATTCTCATGGCCAACCCACTTAACCTGCACATTTTTAGACCGTGGGAGGAAACGCATGCAGGCACGGGGAGAATGTGCAAACTCCACACAGAATGAGGCTGGAATTGAACCCGGGTACCCGGTGCTGTGAGGCAGCAGTGCTAACCACTGAGCCACCATGCCACTGATCACTGAGCTGGTGGGTGATCTCTGGGAATCTGGGATGAAGGTAGGATCAAGTTCAAGAGTAACAATCTCCTCAACACTGAAAGCACAAAGGCTGGGTGATTGGAAAATGATGACCTGGGTGAGGTACCATCTATTGACTCCTGCAGGGGGTCAGTGCCCTTCTTGCCAACGTGAATTCTCTGTGGGGAAGGATCACGTCCCTTCCTCCTTCCGCCAGGCAGTGAGCTAACTGTATAGCCTAAGTGTGTTTGCTTATCATTCTACACTGCTGCACCATCCTGATAAAGCTTGTGTTAACAATAAAAAGGCATATTAAAGTCTACTCCCACACTCAATATTAAATCACAGTATGCTATTAAGCCATAGGAATGACACAGTTGAATTCCTAGACTGTATTTCATTAATTTATCACCACCAGGACAGCACTGGGGGATCTGACAGCTACAAGGAAGGAAAAAAACATTGTCTGAGGTTCATACTTTTTGGAAATAATCTTCTTTCACTAGTTTACCTCCGTGTTTTCCTCCTTCTTTGAGGCTGTTGAATCCTTAGGGCATGGTCCAGGCAGTGTCACCCTCCATGTAACAATTATGTATATCTTAATGTCACCAGTGAGTTACAAACTCATTCACACCCCAGGCTGATCCATCCCTCATTCACCACCACCTACCTGGGGATGAAGATAGGAATTAGGAGCTGTAGTTAATAGAGGGCAACTGGGTCTTGCTGGAGACTAGTGTTGCCTCATTTCAGGGAGGGCCCATGGAGGTAAGTGACAATTAGAGGCAGCCTGAGGGTGGACCCCCAAGATCAAAGACCCTGAGCAGAAATCCCAGCCACCAACAGATGCTGGTCACCTTCATTGCTCAACAGCGCTGGCAAAGAGGTGGTGGCTGCTGCCGGTATTACAGCCCCCAGGGTCCAGGATCAGTGATGGACCCAGGCACAGTGAAGGTCTAGGCCCGAAACGTCAGCCTTTCTGCTTCTCTGATGCTGCTTGGCCTGCTGTGTTCATCCAGCTCTACACCTTGTTGTCTCGGATTCTCCAGCATCTGCAGTTCCTACTATCTCTAACAGTGAAGGATAGCTGTTTGTGAGCTTTCCCACCATTGATGTCACAGGATGGCAGCACAGTCCCCACCTGTCCAAATTAGTCAGCAAACCCACTGTGGGCAGGAGAATAATTTCCGGCTGGGAATGGGAACACTGATTGAGATTTGCCATCCTTAGCCAACCTACAAGTTAAGCTCAGCTTGAACCTGAGATGTTACTTCAGGAAAGTGAGTATATGAGAGTGTATGCATTCTGTGTGTGTGAATGTGTTTCTGTGTATGTGTTGTGTGTGAGTGACTGTGTGTGTTGTCTGTGAGTGTGTGTGTATCTGTATGTGTGTGTATATATGTGTGTATTCTGTATATGTGTGTATGTATGTGTGTGTATTCTGTGTATGTGTGTATATATGTGTGTATGTACGTGTGTGTGTGTATATGTGTGTGTATGCATTCTGTGTGTGCGTACATGTGTGTGTATGTGTGTGCATTGTGTGTGTGTGTGTGAATGTGTGTATATGTGTGTGCATTCTGTGTATGTGTATGTGTGTGTATATATGTGTGCATTCTGTGTGTGTATGTATGTGCATTCTGTGTATGTGTGTGCATTCTGTGTATGCGTGTGCATATGTATGTGTCCATTCTGTGTGTGTATGTATGTGCATTCTGCATGTGTGAGACAGAGTGTGTGTATTCTGTATGTGTGTATATGTCTGTGCATTCTGTGTGTGTGTATATGTGTGAGCATTCTGTGTGTGTATGTGTGTATATGCATGTGCATTCCGTGTATGTGTGCATTCTGTGTATGTGTGTGCATTCTGTGTATCTGTGTGTATATGTATGTGTGCATTCTGTATGTGTGTGCATTCTGCATGTGTGAGAGAGAGTGTGTGTATTCTGTGTGTGAATGTGTGCATTATGTTTGTCTGTGTGAGTGTGCATTCTATGTGTCTGTAAGTGTATGTGTGTGTGTGTGTGTATGTTTATGGATACACTAGTATCCACGCATCAGAAAAAGAAGGCACCCCATTCTTATAGCTTCACTCGCACCTCCACTATTCTCTCACATGGAGGAGAAAAACTGGCGTGTACTATTGAAGAATTACCTGCATTCACACATGCAACAAGTTATTTGAGATTGGAGAAAATGGGAATAAAATAAAAGTGCACTGTCTGATGGTTTACTTGAAGTAATTACATTTTGATCACAGTGGGAATGAGATTTGGAATCTGGAGATGGAATGAAACTGGAAACCATTTTCCTTTCTATTTTAACAGTAGCATTGCCACACCTGTGACATGTTGGAAACAGTCCAACATCACCAAACATTATTTCAGACTGCTTTAATCAGGTGTACAAAGGGACCAGACAATGCCTTAAACATTCACTTTCTTTATCTTTGTTAATTAAAACTGGCTGATGTACTGAGCACATGGTTTGAATACACTTTTGTCTTTTATGATAAGTCTGCAATTAGACCGAAAAGAATTGGAGGGATAATATGCTGCCTTTCACTTGAGTTTTGTCCCTGATTAATTATTCAGAGCAAGGTAAAGTGAGAGGGGCTGCATCTGTTTTATTTTGGAAGAATTCAGAAAAGCCTAAAAGTTAGCTGCCTGCAGAAATGGAGCACAGAACTGAGGCACAAATGGGTTAGTAAAGAGTTTACAGCAAAATGTGAGGCACTGCTGCTACCGCCAACTCTGAATTTTCTTTGCCTTTCCGCCTCCAGTTTTCCTTTCCATCTTATCCAGACTTAAGGAGTGGCACACTACTACAAGTTGTTGTTGTAACACGACACCGCTACATGTTGTTACCTGTAACACTGTACCACTGTGAGTTGTTGTTGTAACAATACACCACGATAAGTTGTTGTTGAAGCAATATTCCTGCCTGCTGCTTTAACACACCGCCGTGTTCCCCCAGCCGACATTTCTGTCTCAGGCCTGCTGCAGTGCTCTGGCAAGGCTCAATGCAAGCTGGAGGAACAGTACCCCAATTTCCGCTGAGGCACCTTACAGCCCTGTGGCCTCAGCGTTGAGTTTTAATACTTTCAGAACATAAAAACTTTCCTTCACATTCATTCCATACACCCAGGCCCTGTTTTGTACACGTCTCTCCCACTTTCAATCATTCACACTTCCCGTTAACACCCACTCAGTATCTATCCGCACACTCTGGCTTATCATCAGCAATGCCTTTGTTTGCTTCTCCTTTTTCTCTCTGGACACTCTGGACTCCAAAGATGTGCAGGCTAGGTGGATTGGCCATGCTAACTTGCCATAGTGCCCAGGGATGTTTAGGTTAGGTGGGTTAGACAAGGGAAATGCAAGGGTAGGGGAATGGGTGTGGGTGGGATGCTCTTTGGAGGGGCAGTGTGGATTTGTTGGGCCGAATGGCCTGTTTCCACACTGTAGAGACCCTATGATGACACCAACACCATTTATTGTACTCACTGCCACCCGACCCCACTCCCTGTCACCACCGTAAATACCAGCAGTTCCCATCAGTTCTGTAACTGGGAAATGTTAAATCTTTCCCTTTCCTCTCCCAAGATGCTGCTGAGTTTCTCCAGCACATGCTGTTTTTGTTTCAGATCTCCAGCATCCACAGTTCTTTGTTTTATTAAATACTTGCCTCTTCTGCTCAGACATGTACCTCCTCAATCCAGAAACAAGATTGGACTCAACTTTGATGCTGTCCCATTTAATGAATTGTCCCGACACTTTCTGTCTGGGGTGGTCACTAAATGAAGAACCATGGGGCGTCTGTCTGGCGCAATCTTTCTTGGTGCAAATTGTTTACCTTCCATTACAATATTTCAGAAGGACTTCATTGATTGCAAAGCACTTGACATCATTTAGAAGTCATGAAAGGCCCTCTGTTGCTCTCTTGGAATATGCTCCTCTTTAGCCTCGGTGCCACTTTCTTTTAAATAAAATCCCCACAGGGTGGAAACAGGCCATTCGGCCCAACAAGTCCACAGTGCCCCTTCAAAGGGCATCCCATCCACCTACCCTATCCCTGCGTTTCCCATGACTCGTGCAGCTAACCTACACATCTCTGAACACTATGGGGCAATTTAGCATGACCAATCCACCTAACTTGCACATCTTTAGACTGTGGGAGGAAACCCGCACAGACATGGGGGAGAATATGCAAACTCCTCACAGACAGTCACCCGAGGCTGGGATCGAACCCAGCCACTGCTAAACACAGTGCCACTGTGCCACTTACATATCCTGGCATGCATTAATAAAAAGTAAGTATCAGAACTTAGAGGGTTTAGTGGCCTGTATGTCTCAGTACGTCAGTAGGTAATTGCAGGGTATAAGATTCTAATTCAAGGTGAGGAACAGAACAATGTAGGAAGCTGCTTATGTTAGAGAGTGATGGCCCATTACACCGAGTGAAATGGACACTGCCTCCCTAATCAAAGTGCCACATTTCACACAAGTACAGCAACACACAATCTCACACGGTGCCTCTGAGATTTTGAACGGAGGCACAGCTACTTCACAACCGCTTTTCTCTGAACCTCAAGGGCTGGAGCCAAATGTCGTAACAGGCAAACATTTCCACAGCAATCACGTCTCCCTTTTTTTTTGTTTAATGCTGCTGTGTGGAGGCTTATTATTTTCCTCAGCGATTCAACCAGCAGGCTTGTGGAACAAGTCACCCGGGCAGGCCAGGCCTGGGCTGGGGTGGAGCTCTCTGTGCAGCTGCCGTGGGCTGGGTGCCATGTTGGAGCCTGTGAGATTCCACATTACAGACGGGTTTGCCTGAAGAGAAGAAATTGGCAAAGAAAGAAAAGATTGTGAATAAAACCTCACCATCTGCTTCAAGGCACCTTGGCCAAAGGCCATTTTTAAAGGATTTATTCTTTTCTCTTAAAGAAAAACACTAATTAACAAGAATCTTTGAAACTTAGTGAGCAACAAGTAGCACCTGCTGTGTAGACTCGAGGTGACCACTTCAGTGCAGGCCTCACCACTGACCAGGCCCCACACCTCCACATTCTGATTTATCTTCAATGCCTGAAGGCTGGGTAAGAACCAATCATTTTACTTTGAAGCTGTTTTCCCTCAGATTCTTTGACTCAACTCTCCATTTAAGTTAATCCGCAGAGTCAGTATCTAGCACCAGCACCATCCCGACCATATTGTGGACGCTGACTGCTCGCTGGTGACCAGCCTTCCTTCACATGTTGGGCAGTGAGGTGGGGACTATTCTCCTCAAGGGGATATCCATTAGGGTTGGGACTTCCTTCTACCCCACCACGTCCTGGCCATTGTGGCCCACCTCACCACACTTTGGGGTCATTTACATTGCACAGCAGGCACCCAGTCTTGCCAAGTGGCACCATGTCAATGGAGCATCAGTAGAAGTATCAAGGGGCCTCAAGGGCAAGGCTCCCCATTAGAGTTTCGGGCTAAGACTCAAACTTTCAGATCCTGGCCCTGGACTGGAGGGAAAGGTGGCCTCAATAGGGCTTTCTTCTTTCACTGAGGGCTCTGGAAGTCTTTATCACCACTTCCTGAGGTACACTGCAGCCAATTTCAACATATAACACCGCTTCCCCTTTCCCCCTTGACAAACACACACACAGACAGACAGACACACACGCACACACACACACACACACAGATACTCATACACACACACACTCACACAGACACAAATATACACACACATACTCACACACACACACATGCACTCTCACAGACAAACACACACACATGCAATCTCAAAGACACACACTCACACAGACACACACATGCACTCACACAGACACACACACACAGACACTCACACTCTCATGGACACACACATGCACTCTCACAGACACACAGATTCCCACACACACACACTCACAGACACACAGACACTCACACAGACACACACATGCACTCTCACAGACACACAGATTCCCATACACACACACTCACAGATACACAGACACTCTCACGCACACACATATATACACACACACGCTCACAACACACACACTCACACACACACTTGCACTCTCACACACACACACATCCTCACATACACACACACACACACACACACTCTCACTGGCACACAGACAGACTCCCAGACACACACACTCACACACACACACATGCACTCTCACAGACACCTACTCTCACAGACACACACTCTCTCACACAGACACAGAAACGTACACACACACAGACATAAACACATGCACATATGCGCTCTCACAGACACACACATACTCACAGACTCACACACACATGCACTCTCTCACGCACACACTCATACACACACATGCACTCTCACAGACACACATTCTCACACACACATACACAGACACACACACACTCACACAATCTACAGACACACACACACATTCTCACACACACATACGCAGACACACACACTCACACAGACACACACAGTCTACAGACACAGACACAATATACTGGTCCGTGGGTGCTGATGCCATGATCTTACTCAATCACATTAAAGGTGCTTAGGTCAGGTTGATGTGAACTTGCTGTATCAAAGAAGAGTTAGATATTTTATAAACAGTCAACTCAGAAAGGTTATTACACATCTCTGGAGTAAGTAGGCCTTGAACCCAAGCATCATTCTGAGGGTGAATCAAAAATTCTAAGGTAAGTAAACTCCAGACATTTTCACTGAGTCATGTCATGTGTCTTACCTGGAAATTCAGCAAGATTAGGGAAAAAAAGGCAGAAGTTAAAAGCAATTGCTGTTCTTGCATTTATATAGCCGCCAATTACCTCAGGATTTAGCAGAGCACTGCAGCCAAAGAAGTATGTTTGAAGTGCATTCCTGGTTGAAACATAGGAAATGCAACACTCAACTGGCACGCAGCAAGCTCCCAGGATTAGAATGAGCTCAGTGTCTGGATCATTTATTTCAGGTGTTAGCTGCAGTGTAAATGTTGGCAGGATACAGGTAGAAACCCATTTGCTTTCCTTTGAAGCTGTACCATGAGATATTTTTATGGGTAAGGCCAGGATTGAGCTGAGCTGTAAATCACTTCCACTCTTCTCCCCACACAGGAATAATTGTTTTCCAATATGCATTGACTAGGTTTACAATTGGATAGTTAGTTGAGATATCGAAGGACAGGGAGCAGAACATTGATACAGCATGACTGAAGGGTAGAGAAAGCCATGTCACGGGGATGGACGAGAACAGAATTGGCAAAAACAATCTAAGTTGCCTTTATAGCAGTCTTCCCTACACAGATGTTTACTCCATTAGCTTTGCTTTTGATTGACTTGCAAAAGAGAGAGAAAGCTGGAAATGTTCAGCTGGTCAGGCAACATCGGTGAAGAGGCAGAGATCGCTCAACCTGTGGACATCTCAAGTCTTATACCCTTCCTCTGGACTGTATTAACAGGCAGAGCGGGTCTAGTCAGCTCCTGGATGGTAGTGGTTTCAGGCCTTTTGCCGGCACACCAAAACCAAATTTAGCAAGATACATATCAAGTAAAAACCGAAAGAACTACAGAAGCTGGAAATCAGAAACAGAAACAGAAGTTGCTGGAAAAGCTCAGCAGATCTGGCAGCATCAGTGAGAGAATCAGCATTAACATTTCAGGTCCAGTGACCTTTCCTCAGAACTGATGGGTTTTTTTAATTTCAAAAATATACTTTATTCATAAAAAATATATTTAGTCACAAATGCAGTTCAGTTCTGTACAGTAACATATCAAGGAAACACTGGGGTTTGACCCTATCCAAACAAGCCAAAGACATCTCTTAAACACACAGGACTACATTTACATGCATTTAGCTTCAGCAGAAAGACCTCCGACCATGGTCTTTCCTCACTGTGTCTTGGAGGCAGCTGCCTCAAGCTTTAGTGCTTCCCTTAGCACGTAGTCCTGGATGCTGAAATGTGCCAGTCTGGTAGCCAAGGGCAGGTTCGTCAGGAACCCTAATCCTGGAATCGGCCATCAAAAAGGGTCTTTAAATTGGACTGTGGTGACAGTCTGCTCTGTCCCCTATTAAGTGAACAGCAGTCTGGGGTCACACCCACACGAATGGGGAGAGGCCCAGTTCACACAAGTGGTGAGAATAAACCGAGATGACAACTTTCACAGAATGGGTATGGGAGTTTCCTCATGCTGTTAGCTAATGAAGGCTGCTTTGTTCTTGCTCACTCATGCAGTCGAGGTTTGGATTGTGTAAGGCCGCTTGACGTACATTCCAACGACAGCGCAATTTTACTCAGGGCTGTGAGTGCACAGTTCTGCTACAGGTCACAGATGAGTTAGCCTGCCTTGGTCCTTTAGCAACAGAGACCCATGGAGGCTGCCCTTTTCCCCAGCACTGCCTGCAGTCATCAAATAGCATGGAGCCCACCGAATGAGTGTGCAATTCGCAGTCCAATTGGCCAGCAGGCACAGAATTCCACAAGGTAAGCAGGGCTGGGCTTAGGCAGGAGGGTTAAATCGTCCCAAAAATGCAGGAAAGTTGGCAGTGACTCCTGTTTCACTTCCAGCTTTTACTGGAAACGTGCTGGAAAAGTTCATGGAGCAGCTCTTGATTAAATAGAAACAGAGACTTTGATATGAGATTTATCACACAAGGGGTTCCCAAGCTATCTGAAACACACCAGCATCAGCAAGATGGGAGCGCAGTTGGCCAGGGGATTACCCTGTGAAACTGACAGGCTTGCAAACCCTGAAAGACTGAAACTGCCTAGCCGTTTCCTTGTCTGAGTGAAAGGCGTGTGCTCACAGGAAGAATTCTGCGAGTGTGCTTGGTGGTTTTCAACTCTGTTTTCTTACCTACCTAGACTTTTCTTGCCTTCAGCTGACCTTCCCTGCAGCACCACCTCAGACCTCAGACAAGGGGTTCTAAAGGATCAGTAATTCCCACCAACTCCAACACAGCAGGAATAACACCAGCAGAAATTGTCATCGCATCTACCAGTCAACAGGATGGGAGGGGTAGGGGTTCCTGTTGAGTTCTGAAATAATGATGGGCACTGTCTCTAGTTCCCAAACAAGCCCCCTGTGTGGGATGGGCGTGGGGGGCACTCACTCACTGGGATTATCATGGAGATGGTCACTTCATTGACGTTCTCTCGGCCTACAGAGGAACATTGAAATCCAATAAAGGGCAGTGGGCAAGCTTTTGAAACTGGGGAGCCAATCAGCTCTCTTGGAGACTAACAGTTACAGTAGGCTATGATTGTAGGGAAGGAGGAGAGAGGGGACTTCAACATGGAGTCAGCTATTTCTTTTTCTCTCTGTCGGCTACTGGCTCAGGTAACACTTATTGCCCGTATTGTCATGGAGAAGGTGGAGAATGAGCTGCCATCTTGAACCGCTGCCAATCCCTGGGAGCGTGGGCACACACACACACTCAGAACTCTCAGGAAAGGGAGCTCTAGGATTCTGACCCAACATTTATTGCCACTTCAAAGATAGTTCTTGCAGCCAGGCCGTCACTTTGGGGTGCAGGAACGTGGGGAGACCCTGTGCTGGGTGGTACCCACAGCCTGGCAGGCAGAATTGGTCTCTAAGCCTGTGAGAAACACTAGTGTCCAAACTGGGTGCAGACATCCAGGGAGCTGAACTGACCCCTGCAGTGTACTGAATTGTTTAAATTGCTGTTAAGAAAATTGTAAATGAGCAGCATCAGCCACCTGAGTAATGCAAACAGCCCCAATCTCATCTCTTCCAAAGTGGCCTGCCACAGGTTAGCGTCGGGGAGTGTGTGTGCCAGACGGTGATGGTCTATTTGGACCTTGTCCACCTTAATTCCAACTCCCAGAAGTTGAATCATATCCCTGGTTTCTGGCGTCCTTTAGGCCCTTGATGAGACAGAATAAACTGATCTTAGGTACGGTATAGACCTGAAACACCCTGCAAGGTAATACAGTCTGTTAATTGGCTCTCAGGTGAGAAAGTAAACCATAGACAGTAATCTCTGTTACTATTCCCTCTTTGCAGAGCTGTTGTGTTGACTTATTCAACATCCAAATGCTACACACTCAACTGAAAATTCTCATCCTTAGGTTTGAGTCCATCTATGGCCTGGCCCTTAATCTCCTCCAGTTCCACAACCCTTCAAGAACTCTCTAATTCTGGTGCATCCCACCACTAACCACCAACTCTTCTGCTCCCTGAACAGTAAGCTCTCCCTAAATCTCATTGCCTCCTTAAAACCTACCTCTTTAATCAAGTCACCTCTCCCTGCAACTCCTTCTGAAGATCAGTATCAATCATTTCCCCAGATGATGCTTCTGACAGACAAAAGAGACCTAGGGGTGCAGGTACATAGATCCTCGAAAGTGGAGTCGTAGGTAGACAGATTGGTGAAGAAGGTGTTTGGTATGCATGCCTTCATTGGTCAGACCATTAAGGATAGGAGTTGGGAGATCATGTTAGAGCTCTACAGGACATTGGTGAGGCTACAGCACACAACTCTGGTTGCCCTTCTATAGGAAGGATGTTGTTAAACTTGAAAGGATGCAGAAAAAATTTACAAGTATTTAAAAGACATCTGGATGGGTTTACGAATAGGAAGGGTTTAGAGGGATATTGGCCAAATGCTGGCAAATGGGACAAGGTCAGATTGGGATGTTTGTTTGGTGTGGACGAATTGGACTGAAGAGTCTGCTTCCTTGCTGTATAGCTGTACGATTCTAAATTGAAACATTTTACTTGGCAATATGTGGAAAATTGCCCAGGTACGTGCTGTACACAAATCCAACACACCCAATTACTGACCCGTCAGTCTACTTTCAATCATCAGTAAAGTGATGGAAGGTGTCATGAACAGTGCTATCAAGCAGCGCCTGCTCAGCAATAACCTGCTCAGTGACGCCCAGTTTGGGTTCCACCAGGGCCACTCAGCTCCTGACTGCATTACAGCCTTGGCTCAAACATGGACAAAAGAGCTGAATTGCAGAGGTGAGGTGAGAGTGACAGCCCTTGACATCAAAAGTTCTTTTCCATTCAAGAAGCTTGACACCATCCAGGACAAAGCAGCCCGCTTGATTGGCACTACATCCACAAGCATCCACTCCCTCCACCACTGACTCTCAGTAGCAGCAGTGTGTACTATCTACAAGATGCACTGCAGAAATTCACCAAAGATCCTCAGACAGCACCTTCCAAACCCACAACCATTTCCATCTAGAAGGACAAGGGCATCAGACATATGAGAACACCAACACCTTCAAGTTCCCCTCCAAGCCACTCACCATCCTGACTTGGAAATATATCGCCGTTCCTTCACTGTCGCTGGGTCAAAATCCTGGAATTCCCTCCCTAATGGCATTGTGGGGCAACCCACAGAACATGGACTGCAGCGGTTCAGGAAGGCAGCTCACCACCACCTTCTCGAGGGCAACTAGGGACGGGCAATAAATGCTGGCACAGTCAGCAAAGCCCACGTCCTCTGGATGAAGAGGTAAGGAAAAGGTAAGTAATCGTTGTAAGAGAAAGCAAGTGCTTGCATTTGTGTATCACCTTTCATGACCTCAGTGTGACCAATGGCTGTACGGAGGTCACTGGGGGCCCCACTGGCTGGAACTAGACCATATCGTTGGTAATGCCAATGCTTGCCCTCTTATTCTGTGCAACTTCACACTCCAGTTCCAAAGAAAGGAGACCTGAAAGGTTAAGGGGAATTTTGAAACCCAAAATGGAAACAAGTTTGACTTCTGATGGGTCATGGTTCAAGTGTCAAAAGTCTGACCCCTGAACCCACTAACATCTGGCTTTATTGAAGAGTAGGGGGATGGGGGCAAGAGTCAGATGAGGTCATTTAAAAATGAGAATGAGGGAAAAATGGAGAATGAATCCAAGGGAAAATGGCTGCATGCTTTACTCAGTCTTCTGACTTCAAAGACTTCCCTCCAACATCCCCACCCAATGTCTCTGGGCCCCAGGCTCCTAACCTCTGCTTTCAACTTTTCTGATAAGCGTCCCACACCAGGCTCCCCCTGCAGGTCTCCAGTTCCATGTTTCTCCACAGATGCTGACTGCCCAGTTCAGAACGATTGCTTCTTATTTCTTGCGCTCTCATGCTGATGGAAACCTTTTCTATCCGATCAGGCTGGGTCCCTGCTCTTCCTGAAAATACACATATCTGCCCCCCTCCCACCCTGAGCACCAGTTTACCCAGGAAGGCTGGTGAGACCAACTCTCCCAACACTGCTCATTGCCCCGAGTAGCAGCAAATAATTCAGTTTGGGTTGCATGTCAAATCTGGCACAAGCTCCACACCATTTTGCGATTCTCTTCACCCAAAGAGATGTAGAGTAGATGGAAGCCATTGTTTTCAGACTCTGCTCCAAGCTCCATTCCCAGCTACCTACACCATCCCTCACCGTGGTAACACTCTGAGATTGAGCCAATCTGTCTGTAACCTTTATGTTGGCCTCCAGAACATTTGGCTCTGCCCTTGTCACACTTCAGCAGCTGATTCAGGTCTTTATTCCCTGTAGAGCTGACTTTTCCATCACGGTCCTAGCTGGTATCTCACCTTCTACCTTCTATTAAACTGATGTCATCCAAAATTCTGTTTATAAACTCACTGCAAATCCTCTCCCAACTCTCCTGTGCTTGATGACATGCATTGGTTCCTCTTCAAGCAACATCTTGCCTTTAAAATTTTCATATTCTCTTTTCAAATCCTGCCTTGGCCTCAGCCCTCCCTATCCCTATCACCTCCCCTAAACTATCCCACTGCCAATCGCTGTGTTCCTCCAATCCCGGCCTCTTGTGCATCCTCAATTATGACTGCTGCACCACTGGTGGGCCATGTTGCTATGGGCCTCAAACTCTGGACAACCTCCCAAAACCTTTCTGTTTAGCTCACCTTCCGCCTCTACCACAGTCCGTGAAAAGCTGCCCTCTTTGATCGAACATGTAGTCACCTGGCCTCCCCCTCCCGATGTGGCTCAGAGTGTGTCACACTTTGTTTCATTGCACTACTCTGAAGGGTCTTGGGATAGTTCATTGCTATAGGTCGATGCTATGCAAATACAAATTGTTGTTGTTGTGATGACTGCAGCATTACAGACTGACTGGAACTCAAAAGCTTCTCTCAAACTCACCGTAACTCATCTGTCACTTGACCTCCGAGAGGCAAGAGGGTGGAAGCGTGTCACGGACAGGCGAGGTCCAGTAAATTAATCACATTCACCAGAACCTCTCCAGTGCCGTGCTCTCTCTGTCCATCTCTCCCTACGCTGACACATCCCAATGGCTTTACTCTCAGCAACAAAAAGGTATAGAGACCATAAGGCCGGCCTCCCTTAACTTTGCTGAACAATGTCAATTGAATCTCTTCAAGGGGTCAATCTCATCCTGACTTGAGCAATTCTTGAAGGCGTTGTCTGCTGCCCTTTCACACCATTCTTCATAACATAACAAGGTTTGGGCTGACAATGGACCATGTCATCCACACCTGACACTGGCTACTCTGTGCAAAGCTGCTCACTGCTTCCTCCCTCCCAGAAATGTTCTTCAGAAAGGAATTGGGGAGGTGGGGAATGGGGGGGTGTTGGGGGGGTGCGGGATATGGGGAGCGATTGTAAATCAGCCAGGCAGCGACTCAATGGGTTCTCTTCTGGCTTTTCCATCTCCCCCTTTCCGTCCTGTGGTGAAGTGGGAATTCAATCACCCGGCCTGACCATTAGGTCAAAAATAACAGAGATGGAAATTAAGGTGGGCAGTGGGGGGTGGGGAGGTGTGGTTGCTGGATTCCCCAGTGTAAGGCCAAGTCATGCCTAGGATGTAACTTCATTACCCACCCAACCTGCAACACTCATCGAAGAGCTTTGGTTTATTTGGCAGCCACCAGACCTGAAGGTTGAGGGTTCGAGACCAACTGTAGACAGCTGTAAATTGGAGGCAGTGGTAATATTACAAAACTGGCAGATCCAGAGACCCAGGACAATGTTTTAGGGTCCCGGGTTCAAATCCCACCGGGGCAGATGGTGAAATTTGAATCCAAATGGGTTGAAAGTTAACCAAATGATAACCATGTAATCATTGACAAATGTTGTAAAAACCCACCTGGTGGGCCCGTATGGCAGTCTCTCGGTGGCTCAGCATGGTGGTCTCTTGGCCTAGAGTGATGGTGTCTCTGCCCAGAGTGGTGATCTTTCAGCTTAGCGGGATTTCTGGCCTGAAAGTGATTCCAGAGCAGTCTCTCGGCCTCGAGGTGAAGCCTAGTGCATCTGGAGTCAAGGCCTAGCATGGACAGGAGGCTGGGTTCCGGCATGGACTGGGTTGGAAGGACTGTTACTCTGAAATTTTTATGTCTTTATTTTTCTAATGTATTCCTATGATCTGTAATGCTGGACTTCTTATTTCTTTATTTTTCTCAACTTTTTTTACTAAAAATTTGTACTTCAGCATCTGCACCGAGATACCTTTGTGCCTAAGATGGAGGCCTCTTGGCCTAGCGTGATGGTGTCTCTGCCCAGGGTGGTGGCTTAGCGAGTGGCGACTTTTCATTGTACTCACTTGAGCACTTGTGACAATAAAGCTAATTCTAAGACTTGGGGAAGGAAATCCGCCACCCTGACATGGGCTCTCAGACCCAGAGCAACGTGGCTAACTGCCCCGTGGGTGATTGGGGATGGATAATCAACACTGGCCTCACCAGCAATGGCGACGCCACACGAACGAACAAAATAATCTTTTGGAAATGGAACGCAGGACAGAAATGGAAATAGAATTGTCCAAGAATGAAGAAATGAGCAACAACATGTACAGCGGACTTTGGGTAAGTTGGTTAATGATTTCAGCAATAGAAGCAGGTGTGGCCAGAAGGTGCAAGGGAGGCCTGCTTGGTCCATCATATCTACCTTGGCGTTTACACTTCAAAATGTACTTCACTGGCTGCAAAGTGTTTTGGGAGACCTTTGCAAAAGGCGCTATATAAATGCTTCCAGCTTCAAACGGGTGCAAAGTGGCCTTGACAGTTTGCGAGGACTGGTTAATAAAAGCATCAACGCACCATCGCAGTCTGAGGTATCGAGAATACATTCACAAAACAGGGGGCTTTCTGTCAAATACTTGCAGCCTGGAGAATTGGAGGCTGATCCAAACAAGTCCCATCATCGTGGGTTGTGAACTTGAATTGAAAAGCCTCAGTCAAAGGGACTGTGAAGCTGTGGAGTTATCATTAAGAACCCAGTAACCTCTTTATGAATGTCTATCCTTACAGTCTAGCCGATGTGTAACTCCAGTCTCACAGACACCGACTTCGACAGCAAGCCCAGTTTGTTCTATTACGAGAGCTGCTGTGGTTTCAAGGCATAGACTCACCTCTACCTTCTCAGGTAAATATGGAGACTCATAGCAAAGCCCGCACTGGAGTATCAATTTTTTTAAAAAGCCCAGAGGAGGACAGGAACCTGCATTTAAATGGCTATTTTAACATGGTAGGAGAACTGTTACAAAATTTGATTCCAGACACTACCCTCTGGGTGAAGACATTTGCCCTCCTCTCTGGCTGACCCCCTCTCCTCAGCCTGTGCCCGCTGGATCCAGACTCTCCAGACAGGAGAAACAGCCTCACATCTCACTAAGCATTGAAATATTTCAATGAGATCACCTCTCATGCTTCTAAAATCCAAAACACATTGGCCTATTCTAGATAATAACTTGCAAATGGCTTCATTTGGCAGTCCAAGGAAATGCATGAACTCCACGGCTCTGTGAACACGTGCCGGCCAAATATATTGGCTTCATTCTTTCCCAGATTTCATTTATCAAATACAACCCTCATCTTCATGTGCCAAAACCATCCTCCTTATCCCTGATATAACAAGGTGTAGAGCTGGATGAACACAGCAGGCCAAGCAGCATCAGAGGAGCAGGAAGGCTGACGTTTCGGGTCTAGACCCTTCTTCAAAAATGGGGGAGGGGAAGGGGGTTCTGAAATAAATAGGGAGAGAGGGGGAGGCAGATAGAAGATGGGTAAAGGAGAAGATAGGTGGAGAGGAGACAGACAGGTCAAAGGGGCAGGGATGGAGCCAGGAAAGGTGAGTGTAGGTGGGGAGTTAGGGAGGGGATAGGTCAGTCCAGGGAGGACGGACAGGTCAAGGGGGTGGGATGAGGTTGTAGGTAGGAGATGGGGGTGCGGCTTGAGGTGGGAGGAGGGGATAGGTGGGAGGAAGAACAGG
>NC_063355.1:10236275-10256967 GCF_021869965.1 Rhincodon typus
TGCTGCCAGACCTGTTGAGCTTTTCCAGCAACTTTGTTTTTGTTTTTTTTTCTACTTCTAAGTCTTCCCCTTCCTTTGGCCTGCTTCCAGGCCCCAGCCTATCCTCAACATTTCCTGCTTATATTTAAACTGCCTCTACCAGCCTCTCTCTCTCTTTACCCGCCGTTTTGGTCTTTCAAGCCCATAATTCCTGGCTCCTGGCTTCCATTTGTTCACATTTTTCATCCGTCCTTTGGGGACATTAAACTGAGAGTCCCCTCAGTGATATGAATATACCTTCCCGGAATATTTCCATCTGATGCATGTAGAGCAGTAGTTCCCAAACATTTTCCTGGTGTGACCCCATTTCTCTGGCCCGTTGGTGAGATCTGAGGGTAGGCCCTTGGGACTGACTGTGAGAGGAGGGGGCCTGTCCATTCAAGTGGGAATACAGCTGTAGTTCTTGGTCTGAGCATCAAGGCAGCCATTGCTTACAATGCCCCAAGGTTTCACCTCACGATGCCAACTGAGGTCCCCCCCACCCCCAACTCTTTGAGGACTTTGATGTATGTGCAGCAAGGCCTTTATTAACCTAACAGAGCAGGTCAGGAATGAGAAACTTGTAGGAGATTGAAGGAGTCGTAAAATCCCAACAGTGTGGAAGCAGGCCATTCAGCCCATCGTGTCCACACTGACTTTACAAAGATCATCCCACACCCCCTACCCTATCCTTGTAACCCTGCATTTCCCATGGCTAATCCACCCAGCCTGAACTTCCCTGGACACTATGGGGGCAATTTAGCATGGCCAATCCACCTAGCCTGCACATCTTTGGACTGTGGGAGGAAACCGGAGCACCCAGAGGAAACCCACGCAGACACGGAGAGAATGTGCAAACTCCACACAGAGAGTGGCCCAAGGCTGGAATCGAACCCAGGCCCCTGGCACTGTGAGGCAGCAGTGCTAACCACTGAGCCACCATGCCACCTCAAATCTTTTGCCAATTTCTGTGGCCCCCTCGGAGAGGCCCGGGGGGGGAAGGGGGCCCTGGGGCTGCCTGTGAGAGGAGGGGGACAGTCCATTCGAGTGGGTGTACAGCTGTGGTACTTGGTCAGAGCAGGAGACTGGTCCTCCCAGAAAGAAGGGTGGCTGAGAGGAAAGTTGATGGAGGTTTTCAAAATCACGAGCGGGCTGGACAGAGGAGATAGGGAGAAGCTGTTCCCACTGGTAAGAGGAAACAGGAGAGAGCATAAACTGAAAGTCACACACAGATAATGGTTTGAATATGGAATATACTGCCTGGAAATGTGGCAGAGGTGGGCTCAACTGAAGCATTCACAAGTGAATTGGATGCCTATTTATATAGAAATGGTGTGGAGAGGTGTGGGGAAAGGCAGGAGATTGGCACCAGCAAATAGAGCCAGTGGAGACACGATGGGCACTGATACAATTCTGTGATTATTTAGGATATTCACCGTCTACAAGAACTGCTTAATGAAAACAGACTTCAGTAGTCAGACACTGGACAATAATAATGGAGTTATTGACTAATCACGTGCTCATGACAAATGATCCCGTTCACTCTCCCCAAGTAATGGAGATCAACAGGATCCAGAGATCACGACAGATATCATAGGTTTTTGGTAGAGCAATGCCTTTAAGACAGGTACAAAATGGAAGGTGTGCATTTATACAACAACTTTCATTTCCTCAGCACCACCCAAAGTAAACCATATCCAGTGTATTATACCCATAAATCCTTCACTGGGCTGGATTTTATATAGTCCATTCACAGCGGAAACCATGGCAACCAGGCCCACAATCCTGGGAGAGGCCTGATGTCGGGCAGCTGGTCACTGATGACCTCGTTCACTCTCCATCGAGTTACCTCAGGGAGGGAGGGGGTGGGTGTGGAAGGGAGCGCGATGGGATTCTCCACACACTGGCGTTGATCTGTCGATGAGACTCACCAGTCCAGCCAAATGACGCCCATTATTATGTAAGGCCGTCGCAGTGGGTTTTGCGGGTTCAATGGAGGTTGGGGGGAGGGAGGGTTCTCCTGGGCCCACAGAAGGCTGTGTACCAAGTCCTGTCAGATTGACCACGGAAGGTGGAGGTCTCTCGCTGTTGGGCACCCTGTCTCGATTGAGGGATCGGGCAGAGGGTGGATGCTAGAAGCCAGCCACTGACCATGGTTTTGACCCCCACCTCGACCTCAGGACACCCACTGTGCACATCCATGGCTTGTGTTTCCGTGCTCCTCACCCACCACGATCCTGAACTTTGAGGCACTGGAGGCACTGATTTCATTTTTAGATTTAGATTTCAATTTTAGTGTCACGCGTACTCAGGTACAGAAGTACAGGAGTACTGTGATAAGTGTATAAAGCCAGCACACATGGCGCAATCTGAGGTACAAAGGTCCTGAGGTACAAAAACTTAGTTACAAAGTAGTAAAATACAGGAAATGATCCAAAAAGTTAAGCATTACAGACCTTCATAGAATAAGTAGAAATATAAAGAAATAAGGTAATAGTTAACATTAACATTTGCCCAGGACGATGCTGATGATTGGTCAGACTGGTGAAGGGTCAGTCACATTGGTGAAGGGGCACCCAGACTGGTGAAGGGTCAGTCACACTGGTGAAGGGGCACCCAGACTGGTGAAGGGTCAGTCACACTGGTGAAGGGGCACCCAGACTGGTGAAGGGTCAGTCACACTGGTGAAGGGGCACACAGACTGGTGATGGGACACCCACAGTAGTGAAAGGTCAGTCAGACTGGTGAAGTTCCCACCACCTATCTGACAAACTTTGGGAATTTTCAAATTTGCCCCAAAACGTTCAGAGGTCAGAAAAATAAAACAATTGTTCTTACCTCAAAGTGTTGTGAATCTTTGAAAGTCTGTACCCAAGACAGGCCTGGATGCTGAGGGGTGCTGGAGCTGATGTTAAAGACAGTCAAACTGGAAAGTGGTACACACTAGTCCGACTTGTGTAAGTTATGTTAAAGGTCCAGAGCAGCATACTCACTTTCGGTCTTACTGATATCTTACTGTCTTTATTTCCTCTGGGACTCCTGCTCCTCCAGTACATAAACTTATTTTGAGTTTTTCATTTTTTGAACACACTAAACTGGTGGCTGATATGACGATCTCATGGTAGTGATGACCAACGTTTAATAAATAAAAAGTCTGAAAGTGTTGGAGAAACTCGACAGGTCTGGCAGCATCTATGGAGAGAGGAACAGAGTTAACGTTTCCAGTCCAGTTCAACTCTTCTTCAGAACCAGTCAATGTTATCACCACAGAGGCTGTTTCAATGTCTGTAACAAACATACCTTCACATTAGGCACCAGCTTCTTGTACTATATTGGACTTGGACACAGCGTTTTTCTCTAGCAGTTAGATGAGTCCTAGAGTCCAGGAGGATCCCTGCTTTAGTGGATAAATATCCACACCTAAAATAAATCTACACTTCAGCTGGAAATCCTCACACAGTGGTGATCAAATAAGGCTACAATTGGTCTCAACTCACCTTCTAATCTCTCTCTTGGTCAACTCAAATCTCAAAGTGCAAATCTCAGCTCCAGGACATCTCTGCAGGAGTTCCTCAGGGCAGTGTCCTGGGCCCAACCATCTTCGGCTTCTTCATCAATGACCTTCCCCCCATCATAAGGTCAGAACTGGGATATTCGCCAAAGATTGCACAACGTTTAGCACCATTCCCGACTGCTCAAAACTGAACCGTTCCATGTTCAAATGCAACAAGATCTGGACAATATCCAGGCTTGGGCTGACAAATGGCAAGTAACACCTGTGCCAGGCAAATGCCAGGCTATGACCATCACCAATAAGAGATAATCTAACCACCGCCCCGTGTCATCATCACTGAATCCCCCACTATCAACATCCTTGGAGTTATCATTGAGCAGAAACTCAACTGGACTCGCCACATAAACACAGTGGCTACAACAGCCGGTCAGACGCTAGGAATACTGCAGCGAGTAACTCAACTCCTGACTCCCCAGAGCCTATCCACCATCTACAAGGTACAAGTCAGGAGTGTGATGGAACACTCCCCACTTGCCTGGATGAGTGCAGCCCCAACAACACTCAAGAATCTTGATACCATCCAGACCAAAGCAGCCCGCTTGGTTGGCACCACATCCACAAATATTCACTCCCTCCCCCACCGATGGTTAATAACTAACCCCATTTTCCTGAGCACTTCCATTAGCCCTGCACACTTTTCCTTTGCAAAGCCCACTCCCTTTGGAAATGATGATGGAATCTGCTCCAATAGCTTCCATGATGATTCTTCCCAGTTCATAACAATCCACTACATGAAATAATGTTTTGCTCACCTCTGTCTGCTTATTTTTCCAATTAAATTAAAGTGATGTGAACATATTCATCATCTCATCATTCTCTTGTTGCCATTGGATTAATGGGAATGAGTAATGATTAATGGATCCAGAAAAAAGGATTCACTGGGAAATTAGGATCAGACTAAACGGTGTAGCTGAGATGCAGGGGCTATTTTGAATGGGCTCGCTGCAATGTTCAAGGTGATATAGTTACCTAACCTTGGGTTACATTAGAGAAATTTGGTTTGTAGATCAGTAGGACTATGCGTGAAGGTGGGCTCTCATTGATTTGAACATGCCTCACATTGACCCAGGTGCCACCCAGGTGGAGAGTGTCGTTAAGAAGGCGTAAGGTGTGTTAACTTTCATTAATAGAGGGATTGAGTTCAAGAGCCGTGAAATTATGCTCCAGCTATACAAAAGCCTAGTTTGGCCTCATCTGGAGTATTGTGTCCAGTTCTGGTCACCTCATTACAGGAAAGATGTGGAAGCGTTGGATAAAGTGCAGAGGAGATTTACCAGGATGTTGCCTGAAATGGAGGGAAGGTCTTACGAGGAAAGGTTGAGATGCTAGGGCTTTTCTCTTAGAATGACGAAGGATGAGAGGTGACTCAATAGAGGTGTATAAAATGATCAGAAGTACAGACAGAGTGGACAGCCAGAGACTTTTTCCTAGGGTGGAGGTAGCTATTACGAGGCGACATAGTTTTAAAGTGAGTGGAGGTAGATATAGGGGAGACGTCAGAGGTAGGTTCTTTACTCAGAGAGTGGTAGGGGCGTGGAATGCATTGCTGGAGAGGGTAGTGGAGTTGGCCTCATTAGGGGCATTTAAGCAGCTATTAGATAGGCATATGGATGATAGTATAAGGTAGGGGTGGAGGTTAGTTAGACCTTAGGTTTAGGGTAAAAGTTCAGCACAACATCGTGGGCCGAAGGGCCTGTACTGTGCTGTACTGTTCTATGTTCTATGTTCTATAGATGATTAGCTCTCTGACAATCAGGACCCAATATTAATCTCAGGCAGCTTCTGAGGTAGGGCTGAGAGGAAAGGAGGGTCAATGTAGGTGGAAGTGAAAGGGCAAGACACAGAGGTCAACACAGGGTCACTATTACATGACCGTGATACATTATTCCAATGTACTGTGATATATTATTGCATGACACTGGAATTATTGCTGGATAGAGTCAGAAGGGACGTACTTTCTCCCCCAGAGGCTGGAGTAAGAAATCTGTTGTTTTCACCAAGCAAGGAGCTGCAGAAGCAATGCAACTGGGTCTTAGATGTAATACAGGAAGCAGTTTAATGACCTAACCAGAGCAAGAAAAGCGAGAACATTGCCAATTCACCAACCTCCTGTGCTTTAAGCTCCTCATTCCCCTCTGACTTGCTAAGCAGTCACCATGGCATCCCTGCTCACAGCCATTGGCTCTGTTCATAGAATCATAGAATCTCTACAGTGTGGAAACAGGCCCTTCGGCCCAACAAGTCCACACCGACCCTCAGAGCATCCCACCCAGACCCATCCCACTATTACCCACCTAATCCACACATCCCTGAACACAAAGGGCAATTTAGCATGGCCAGTCCACCTAACCTGCACATCTTTGGGCTGTGGGAGGAAACCAGAGCACCCAGGGGACACACACTCAGACATAGGGAGAAGGTGCAAACTCCACGCAGACAGTCGTCCGAGGGTGGAACTGAACCCAGGCTCCTGGCGCTGTGAGGCAGCAGTGCTAACCACTGAGCCACCGTGCCGCCCCAAAGCACAGGCAGAGCTGGGATTTGAAACCAGAAACCAGGGACGTTAACCAGCTCAGCCACTTGTTGAAAGCCCTGCACGCCTGGTCACAGATCCTGAACCTTGTTGGGGCTGTTGTGCAGAACGAGAAGAGAAGGCAGCATCAGTAACTTATAAGGGCACTGACCAATGTGCCACACAAACTCTGCACAACAGGTTGAGAGAATGGAGATGAATCACTAGCTAATTGGTGACACAACACTTTACATGAATGCCTACCATGGGGACAGTGCCTATTTCCACAATGATTCAAGCATGGCTCTCAACATAGTCTATAACCATGCAGAACTTGGATACTAATATGTAAACGGGATGAGTGATAGTAGGAACTGCAGATGCTGGAGAATCCGAGACAACAAGGTGCAGGGCTGGATGAACACTCTAGGCCCGCTCTAGGCCCGAAACGTCAGCCTTCCTGCTCCTATGATGCTGCTTGGCCTGCTGTGTTCATCCAGCTCTGCACCCTGTTGTCTTGTAAATGGGATGATCTGGATTTTCCCTGGATTTTCACGCATGACTGATCTGCACCAACCAGGTGGTGACAGAGGCACTGATCAAGTTAAAAAGAGGCACGGAAATGAGAATTGCACTCAGAGCACTCCCAGGTCTGAGTGGGTTCTCACCCATTACTCAGTGCCATACACACTGCCTGGTCTCCTGACGGCCGAGCCTTTCTCTGAAAGTGAATCTAACAGCATCAAGGTCTTGTTCTTGGAGCTTCAATACTCAGAGGCTGCTGGCTAAAAGCATCTCAGGAGCTGGATTAGAACAGCTCTCCCTCTGCGCAAACCAAACAGGATGTACTGTGTGAAAGGAATAGAGACTTAAGTCAAAGAAATGTAATTCCCCATAGGAATGCAGATGGGTGTTTTGTAGAACGTTATACTCTTTTATTTCTTTTATTTTATATTGTGTTACAATCCTGGATCAGAGTGCCAAAGTTATGTTATGATCTGGCTAAAGCCCAGTTAGCTTTATGCGTAAAATAGAGTTTAGACATTTTACACAAAGGTATGAGGTATATGGGTTTTGCTAAGAGAGTAAAGACACAAGATTCTGTGGGTTTGAATAAACAACAACAAAGTTTCTTTCACAAAGTTAGAACTTACAGTCGACAATACACAGCCAACTTGTTTCTAACACCACACTCCCCCCTCCTTCCCTATAAAGTGTGGTAAAGGTGGGTGATCGATTGTGATCAAACAGCTCACAGAAAACATTAAATAGAAAAGTCAATCAAGACAGGTCCCACAGAGTTCCCAGCAAGTTCCCCAGATGTTAATGACATTGAGATATGCACAGCTGGAAGGGGGACACGGGTGTGGGGTCTAGACAGTTAAATCCTTTTGGATGGGGAACACTGGCTTTGATAGCCAGCTTCATTTGGCTCCTGGTCCACTCTACTCCCAGTGTGTGGCTTGCCATCATCAGAATTGTTGATGGGGAGAAAACTGAAGACTTAACTCCCTATTCTGACCAAAGAGGCCGACTCCATAGCTGAGTCCTTGACTGTACAGTCTACAATCTTTATAAAGAAGAGAAGTCTTATTAGAAGCAGCAAGCTATTCACATAATAAACGTATGGCTAACACACATAGGCCCTGGGTTACTGGATAAGGGACTTCAATACAATTCGTCTAACTGTGAGTGGACCAGCAGCAATTGCACATTGTTCATAAAACTGAGGTGGTGGGGCTGGGGGTGTGGGGGGTGGTGGGGGGGGTGGAGGGTGTGGGTGTTGGCGGTGGGATGTGGTGGGGGGTGTGTGTGTGTGTGGGGTGTGCTATACAGAGGAACTGCAGAAATCTTCTGTCACTGTTGTCCACTAACACTTGACTGGGACAAACCCAAAGAGCAACGTCATGATGGTAACATTTGACAGAGCATCAAGCCATCAATCTGCCAAGGTCCAAAGAGAACACAAAATGGAAAGATAGTGAAACCTTTGACCACCTGAACATTGAAGTCAGAGACTTGAGGGGAGATGGGGTATTGTTAAAAAGTAGAGTCATAGAGTCATACAGCGCGGAGACAGGTCCTTCGGTCCAACCAGCCTATGCCGAACATAATCCCAAACTAAACTAGTCCCACTTGTCTGCTCCTGGCCAATATCCCTCCAAACATTTCTTATTCATGTTCTTATCCAAATGTCTCTTAAACGTTGTAACTGTACCCACATCCACCACTTCTTCTGAAAGTTCATTCCACACATGAACTACTCTCTGTGTAAAAATGTTGCCCCTCATGTCTTTTTTAAATCTTTCTCCCCTCACCTTAAAAATATGTCCCCTAGTCTTGAAATTGTTCACCCCAGGGAAAAGACACCTACCATTCACCTCATCTATAGCCCTCATGATTTTATAAACCTCTAAAAGGTCACCCCTCAACCTCCTATGCTCCAGTGAAAAAGGCCCCTGTCTATCCAGCCTCTCTTTACAACTCAAACCGTCCATTTTCGTGTCTGTATAAACATTAACTAGAGAAAAAAGGTTTTGGGATAGATGTTATATGAGGTAATGGTCCTGAAAGAGTTAATTCTAAGGTTGAATTTGTCTGACACATTCTGAAGATATGACACAGTCTATGGACAGCGGAACAGTTAGTCATACACCAGGTCGCAATGGACACACATGCAATGTAGCCAATCCCTGATGTTTGTAATTCTGCATCACTGGCATCTGTTAATTATCCCCTTTTCGTATCGTGCAATAATCAACACCCTTTAGTGAAAGACAAGTGCATTTTCCTGCAGTCCCTATCTCTGGGCCAGAAGGGACAGGCTCACGACCCACTCCCCTGGAGGTGTGCAGTAACATCCCTGAACAGGTTGATTAAAATAACTAGAAAGAGGATTGATGATAGCAGAGTACCCCAAATAAGAAGTTGGGTAATCAGAGCTCCATGCGACAAAACAGACTGTTTACAACCTCAGTGTGAAAAATGAGCCGCTCACCACCTTATCACTAACGGCGGCTATTTCCACTATCATAACAATAACACACACCCCACTACAGCTCTACTGCTGTTCCTGAAACACTCATCCATGCCGTTTGTTTGTAAATTCCTAATTTTCTCCCAAAATTCCTCTCGTCTTGATACCTTCTGCAAACATGAGGAATCAGTTGCCAATGTCTGAAATGCCTTTAAATCCACTTCACTATTAGCCCTGTACTCACTATCCTACACTGGCTCAGTTTTACAATTCTGATCCTTGTTTTCACACCCCACTATCTCTATAATGTCCCTTAGCCTGTAAAGCCACACAGTATCCCTCCAATTCTGCCCTTCCGAGCACCTCTGGTTTTAACTGCTCCACCGTGGGGACCCACAACTTCAAGTTGCCAAGATCCCAAGCTCTGGAATTATCTGACTGTAAATCTCTTGCCTCTCCACCTCCTTTTGAACAGCTCCTTAAATCAACAATCTCTTTGACCAAACTTGTGGCCATCTGTCTCAATATAGCCTCAGTACCACATTTGGTTTTAGAATGCTGCTGCAAAATGCCTTGGGGTGTTTGGGCGCTATATCAATACAAATGGTTGGTTGTTTATGTTTGGGGAAGAAAACCTGAGTAAACACACTGCCCATCAAGGGAAAGGTTCCCCCCGCCACGGCCACACACAGAGACACACACACACACAGAAACACACACATACACATACACACACACACACACACACACACACACACACACACAGAGCCACACACGCACACAGACACACATAAACAAACACACACACGCACAGACAGACACAGACACAGAAAAACACAGACACACACACACACACACACACACATATACACACACATACATAAACACACACACACATAGACACACAAACAGACACACACACTTAGACACATAGACACACAAATTGACACACGCACGTATACACACACACATACACACAGAGACACACACACAGACAAACGCACGTACACACACACAGACAGACACACACGTGTACACACACAGACACATGTGCGTACACAGACGCACACACACATGCTTACACACACACATAGAAAAACACAGGCACACACACACACAAAAACACAGGCATACACACACACATGCACACACACAGGCACACACACGTGTACACACAGAGATACACACACAGACACACACACTAACACACACGCTAACACAGACACACACACACAGACATACGTACACAGACACACACACTCAGAGACACACACACACAGTTGCCCTGCACTCTAAGCTCAGTCAATCAATGTAATGCTCAGTGTGTTACACAGACACATGGCCCAGGGGCTTCAATCACTTCATTGAGCCATAGTGCACTGCAGTGAGTTCCATTCAAGGTGAACTGTTCCACCATGTGGCCACACTGAGAACTGACAAAACTCAAGTCTGGATCAGAAACTTTGCACCAGTTATGTTTTTTTTTGCTGATGACAGTGATCTCAGATTAATCGCTGTCAAAGAGGACAAGCGGATACTAATTGACAGCAACTGGTGCCAGAAACAAGAGTAGCGGCAGATTAAACAAACATTGGAGCTAACTCAGGAACTGGAGCAACAGGTTTTAGGTATCCATGTACCTTAGCTCACTCTGGCCACTGCCATTGTATGAGAAGAACCCCCAGACATCTCTATAGAGGCGGATTAGACATTGAGCAGAGATCTGGGGCACAGGCATGTATACTATGAAGTAAAAAAGAAGACTTGCATTTATGTAGCGCCTTTCACAACCTCAGGATGCCTCTTGATGCTGTAGGGCTGTAATACAGGAATCATGGCAGCCAGTTCCCCAGCAATAATGTGGGAATCTTTACTTAGACACGGGATAGGACTCCCCTGAGTTTCTTTGAACAGTGGCATTGGGTTTTTGATGCTCCATGAGAGGGCAGATGGGATCCTCAGTTTAACACCTGGTCTGAACCAGATGCTGGCAAACTAGCCCCTCCCTCCTCTCTCCTGTGATTTACTACACATCTCTGTCATGGGGTACAGCCCAGAGATGAGAGGACTGGAATGCACAATCCATAGACTCCTTTCTGTTGGCTCTCAACCTCGTAGGGTGCTTGCTGAATAGAAACCATTCCTTTATCGGTCCATAAGGTTGACTTTCCCAGGACACTGCAGGCTAGCTCTAACTGCCTGAGGTCAAACAGGTCTCTACTAGTGCTACGTTCTTGGGAGCATGGTCCTACTCACTGTGAGAGAATCATACAATCCCTACTGTGTGGAAGCAGCCCATTTGGCCTATTGAGTCCATGCTGACCCTGGGAAGAGCATCCCACCCAGACCCACCCCCCATCCCTGCATTTCCCGTGGCTAACCCACCTAGACCTACACATCCTGGACACCATGAGCAATTTAGCATGGCCAATCCACTTAACCTGCACATCTTTGGACTGTGGGAGGAAACCGGAGCACCCAGAGGAAACCCACACAGACACGGGGAGAATGTGCAAACTCCACACAGACAGTCGCCCAAGGCTGGAATCGAACCTTGGTCCCTGATGCTGTGAGGCAACAGCACTAACCACTGAGCCACTGTGGCTTCATACCCCTTCAGTTGTAAATTGCTTGGTCAGATTCCACTTCAAGGATTGGGTTCAGTTCTGGACTCTGGCCTTCTCAGAAGAGGGTGTACAGATACAGAATAATACTGGGTAGATCATGAGGATCTGTCGGGAGGCAGTGTACATCGGTAATGTCACTGGACAAATATTCCAGAGGCCAAGGCCTATAATCCAGCAACATGATAGTAGGGCTTTGAAAGGGAAACCACATTATACACAGAGCCATGTACTGTACAGCACACAGACCTGTGGGATCTGCACACAGACCTGTGGGATCCCTCGTCCCTGGCCAACCTAATGTACTTCCTCCCTCTATGTGGTACAACCCCTACTATACAGAGTCCTGGTCAACTCATTGAAAGCAACACGTTTGGACACAGAAGCTGCAAAACATTCGGGATGCTGTATAAGGAGGGACAATGGTGCATCACCATCACCCAACACATTGCCCCCCACATCCCCACCCCGCTTCCACATGGTGCCCAGACTCTCAATGCAGACATGGAGCTTTACCTGTGACTGTGAAGGTGCTGCTGGATGGTGTGACAAGGTCACTCAGAGCGGCTACGACTAGATTCACAGTTAAAGCACATAAAGTTATACACAATTTCAGAGCCATTTACAATCCAGTGTCACCCATCACAAAAGTAGCGATCAATAAATGTTCTTCCTCCTCTCCCTCCCTCCATGTCTCAGTCACTCCTTGGTTCCGCAGCTGGTGGGGGGTGGGGGGGGTGGGGGGGGGTGGCGCTGTAGGGGTTGATGGTGGACGGAGCTTGCTCACCTGTGGAGCCCGTTGGCCCTGGAAGGTTGGTCGGGCAGACACTTGTGTCTGGATGGTCCAGACATGCCAAGAGCCTTCTGGACAGGGGAAAGTGGACAGTCCTCAGCCTGAGCTTCCAAAGGACAAAGGAGGGCAGCAGGCCAAAAGGAAGTGGAAGCCCTGGCTACATCTGGAGTGGCCTAAGTGAAAAATTGGGGCGGGGGTACTTGCGCATGGATCTGGCTGGATCCTATTTCCTCTGAGGCCTTGGTTATTTTCGTCCTCAGAAGTGGAGGAGGTGCCTTAGAAACATAGAGAATAGGAGCAGGAATGGGCCATTCGGCCCCTCAAGACTGATCATCGAGCTCCTACTCTACTCCTACCTTCGCCCATATCCCTTGATCCCTTCAGCCACAAGAGTTGTATCTACATCCTTCTTGAAAGCACATTATGTTTTGGCCTCAAACACTTTCTGTGGCTGTGAATTCCACAGGCTCACCACTCTTTGCGTGGAGTAATTTCTCCTTCGACCGAAATGGTTTACTCCTTATCCTTAAACAATGACCCCTGGTTCTGAACTCCATCAGGAGTTCCACCATCAGGAACTTCCTTCCTGCATCTAACCATCATAAGACTATGAGATCCCCCTTTATTCCATGATAAGAACATAAGATATAGGAGCAGAGTTGGGTCATTCAGTCCATTGAGTCTGCTACACCATTCAGTCATGGTTGATGTGTTTCTCAAATCTATTCTCCTGCCTTCTCCCCATAACCCTTGATCCCCTTACCAATCAAGAACCTATCTATCTCTGTCTTGAATAGACTCAATGCCTTGGCCTCCACAGCCCTCTGCAGCAATGAGTCCACAGATTAACCATCCAGTAGCTGAAGAAATTCCTCCTCACCTCAGTTCTAAAGGGTCATCCCTTCACTCTGAGGCTGTGCCCTTGGATCCTAGTCTCTCCTACTCCTGGAAACATCTTCTCCACGCCCACTCTATCCAGGCCTCCCAATATTCTGCAGGTTTCAATGAGATATCTCCACAGCCATCTAAACTCAAGTACAGACCCAGAGTCCTCAATCACTCCTCATATGATGAGCCCTTCATCCCTGGGATCATTCTTGTAAACCTCCTCTGGACTCCTCCAACACCAGCACATCCTTCCTTAGATATGGGGCCCAAAACTGCTCACAATATTCCAAATGCAGTCTGACCACAGCCTTATACAGCCTCAGCAGTCCAGCTGTTCTTGTTTTCTAGCCCTTTTGAAATGAATACTAACAGTGCATTTGCCTTCCTGACTGCCAAACGAACCTGCATGTTAACCTTAAGAGAATGCTGAACTCGGACTCCCAGATCACTTTGTGCTTCAGATTTCCGAAGCCTTTCCCTTTTTATAAAATCCTCTATGCTTCTATTCTACCAATCAAAGTGCATAACCTCACACTTTTACACATTGTATTCCATCTGCCATTTCTTTGCCCACTCTCCCACCATGTCCAAGTCCTTCTGCAGCCTCCCCGTTGCCTCAACGCTCCCTGTCCTTCCACCTAGTTTTGTATCATCTGCAAACCTAGCAATAATGCCCTCAGTTCCTTCATCCAGATCATTAATGTATAACATGAATAGTTGTGGTCCCAACACTAACATTTCAGAACTCCACTAGTCACCAGCTGCCATCCTTTATCCCTACTCTCTGCCTTCAGTCAGTCATCCAATCCTCTATCCTTTCCCCTAACACCATGGACGCTTACCTTATTTAGCATCCTCCTGTGTGACACCTCGCCAAAGGCCTTCTGGAAATCCTAATAGATCACGTCCACTGACTCTCCTTTGTCTAACTTGTTCATTATCTCCTCAAAGAATTCTAACATATTTGTCAGGCATTATCTCCCCTTGACAAACCCATGCTGACACAGCCCTATTTTACCATGCACTTCCAGTACTCTGCAATCTCATCGTTGATAACGGACTCTTAAAATCTTGCCAAGATCAGGCTAACCGGCCTAAAGTTACCTGTCATCTGAAAGATGGCCACCAAACCCTCCACAATCTCCTCAGCTATCTCCTTCAGAACGCTGGGGTGTTGTCCATCTCGGTCTGGGTGATTTATCCACCTTCAGACCTTTTAGCTTCCCCTGCACCTTCTCCAAAGTGATGGCCACTACACTCACCTCTGCCCCCTGATTCTCTTGAAGCTCTGATACACTGAATATGTCAAAAGTGATGTAAAGTACCTATTCAGTTCCTACGCCATTTCTTTGCTCCCCCATTATTATTTCTCCAGTGGCCCAATGTCCATCCTTGCCTCTCTCTCACCTTTTATTTATCAAAGAAAACTCTTGCAATCTTCTTTTATAATACTAGCAAGCTTACGCTCATGTTTCATCTTCTCCCTCCTTATCACCTTTTTTAATTGTCCTCTGCCGCTTCCCAATCCTCTAGATTCCCACTAATCCTCACCACATTATATGCTTTTTCTTTCCTTTTATGCTATCCCTGACTTCCCTTGTCAGCCATGGTTGCCTCATCCTCCCCTTAGTATGTTTCTACTTCCTTGGCTTGAATTTCCGCTGTGCCTCCCGAATTATTCCCAGAAACTCCTGCTGTTGCTGCTCCACCATTTTCCTTGCTAGACTCCCCTACCAATCAACTCTGGCCAGCTCCTCCCTCATATCTTTGTAGTTACCTTTATTCAATAGTAATTCCGTTACATCTCATTCCAGCTTCTCCCTCTCAAACTACAGGATGAATTGTATCATATGATGGTCACTGTCCCCCGAGGGGGTTCCTTTACCTTAAACTCCCAAATAAAGTCAGCCTCATCACACATCACCAAATCCAGAATTGCCTGTTCCTGAGAGGACTCTAAAACAGACTGCTCCAAAAAAAACACTATCTTGTAGACATGCCACAAATTCCTTTCCTTGAGATCAGCTACCAACCTGATTTTCCCAGTCCACCGGCATGTTGTACGCGCCCATTATTATTGTAACAGTGCCTTTCTCACATGCCTTTTCTATCTCCTCAGTTATTGTCTGTCCCGCAACCTGACTACTGCCAGCAAACCTATACAGATTTCTCTTTCTTCCATCGTGGTTCCTCAGCTCTACCCACACAGATTCTACTCCGTCTAAAGCTTTATTCCTCTTGCTATTGATGTAATTTCATTTCTTACTAACACCCCTTCTAGTCCCAGCCCTGATCCCCTTTGCTGCCACGTCTCTGTGATACCCACAGCATCGTACCTGCCAATTTCAATCTGTGCTACAAGCTCATTTACCTTGTTTCATATACTGCACACATTTAAGTACAACACCCTCAGTCCCACATTGACTAACCCCCCTTCTCATAGTTGTCCCCTTATTTGCTGAACTTAGATTCCTGACCCTTTCCATACTCTCTGTCCTATTACTTTTTCTGGAAGTTTTCACAACCTCTGATGAGCACCCACTCTTTTAATTTTTCCCTAATTTTCCAGGCAACTGAACCCCACCCTCACTATTTAGTTTGAAGCCCTATCTACAGGCCTAGTTATGTGATTTGCCAGGACTCTGGTCCCAGCATGATTCAGGTGGAGCCCCTCCCACTGGAACAGCTCCCTCCTTCCCCAGCACTGGTGCCAACGTCCCCCGAATTCCAACCTGTTTCTTCCCCGGCAATCTCTGAGCCACGTGTTTACATCTTTAATCTTGTTGACCCTGTGCCACTTTGCTAATGGCTCATGTAGTAATCCAGAGATTATTACCTTTTTGGTTCTGCCCTTTCATTTAGTCCCCACCCGCTCATATTCCCTCAGCAGAGCCTCCTTCTACCAAAATCATTGGGACCTACACGGGCCATGATAACAGGATCTTTTCCTTCCCTCTCCAAGTTCCTCTGGAGCCCAGATGAGAGATCCTGAACCCAGGCACCAGGCAGGCAACACAGCTTTCAGGAATCTCGATCCTGGACACAGGGAACAGTGTCTATTCCCCGACTACACTATCCCTGACTGCAACTATATTTCTCTTTTCTCCCCTGTCTCTTGAATGTCTCCCTGTATCACGGTGCTATGGTCAGTTTGCTCATCCTCCCTACAGCCTCCGCTCCCATCCACACAGGGAGCGGGAATCTCAAACCTGTTAGACAGGCTCAAGGGCTCAGGCTCCTTCAGCACAGCCTCCTGGATCCCTCTACCTTCCTCACTGGTCGTCACACCCTCCTGTCCCCAACCACTGACTGAATCCGAGGTAGTTTATCTAAGGGGTGTGACTGCCTCCTGAAACACAGAGTCCAGGTAACTCCCTCCCTCCCTGATGTGTCGCAGTGTTCAAAGCTCAGACTCCAGCTCATCAACTCTGAGCAGGAGTTCCTTAAGCAAACAGCACCTGCTACAGATGTGGTCATTATGAACCACAAATGGGATCCACCAGCTCCCACATCATGCAGTTACAACACATTGCCTGGCCCTGCATCTCTACTTTATTTACTTAGTTCTTAATTTGACTGTTAAAATTTCGCACTTGTCTTTTAGTTTCTAGCATGTAAATAGTCCCCTATTTGCCTTCAATCTGCAAATAACCTATAATAGTTAGTCAAATTAGTAGCTATTACTAACCAATGAATGTACGGGTTTCCTGCAATGTCACCTCTTGTGCTTGGCCCCTGATCTTGGGCCTTAATTTATTTTGTTAAAAGAAACCTTACAAACTACCAGCCAAAAACAAAGCACCTCATCCCATCTCCACCGAACTCCCACACTGCCTCCAAATTCCCCAAACCATATCCTTATTCAGGCTGTGTCTCAATCCAAATGGGATCTCTCCTTCCTGACTGTGCAAGCCTTAGTGATTGTGTGCTATTAGACAGGCCCTTTCTTCTAAACTCCAGTGAATACAATCCTAACCAACTCAATCTCTCCGTACGTCAGTCCTGCCATCCCAGGAATCACTTTGGTAAACCTTCTCTGTACTCTTTCTGTGGCAAGAACATCCTTCCTCAGATAAGGAGACCAAAACTACACACAGTACTCCAGGTGTGGCCTCACCAATGCCCTGTATAATTGCAGCAAGACATCCTTGTTCCTGTACTCAAACCCTCTCATTATGAGGGCCAACATACTGTTTGCCCTCTTTACTGCCTGCTGCTCCTGCACACTTACTTTCAGTGACTGGTGCACGAGGACACCCAGCTCTCGTTGAACATTCCCTTCTCTCAAGGTACAGCCATTCAAATCATAATCTGCCTTCCTATTTTTGCTACCAAAGTGTATAACCTCACGTTCACCCACATTATACCGAAACTGCCACGCATTTACCCACTCACTCAGCCTGTCCAAGTCACACTGCAACATCTCTGCATCCTCTTCACAGCTCACCCTTCCATCCAGCTTTGTGTCATCTGCAAATTTTGAAATATTACATTTAGTTCCCTCAACTGAATAGTTAACATATATTGTGAATAGTTGCGGTCCCAGTACCAACCCCTATCGTACTCCATTAGGCTCACTGCCTGCCATTCAGAAAAAAGACCCATTTATTCCTACTCTTTGTTTCCTGTCTGCTAACCAATTTTCGAGCCATCTCAAAACACTACCCCAATTCCAATGGGCTTTAATTTTACAGATTCGTCTCTTCTGTGGGACTTTGTCAAAAGCCTTTGAAAGCCCAAATAAACCACATCCACTGGTTCTCCTGATCATCTCTGTTAGTTACATCCTTGAAGAATTCCAATAGATATGTCAAGTAGAAAATCCCTTTTGTAAATCCATGCTGGCTGTACCTGATTCTATCACTGTTTTCTAAGTGCAATCACTCTTCATCTTGATGAAGCATACTATCATGTTGTGGTAGCTCATCTCACAACTATATGACCAAAGATTCCTTTCTCATTGCATAGTACCCAATCTATCTTGGACTGTTCTCTAATTGGTTCCATAATGTGTTGGTCTAGAAAACATCCTGTATACGCTCCAGGAATTCCTCCTCTATGGTATTGTGACTAATTTTATTCACCCAAACTCTTTTCTCCCTGCCTCCCATTTTAAATGGTGGGGTTAAACGAGCTACTCTTCAGTCTAAAGAATCCTAGAAGATAACCACTAATGTATCCACTATTTCTAGGGCTACTAATACTAATACAGATTTGCTTCAGTTCCTCCCTCTCACTAAACCCTGTGTTCCCCATCTGTTCTGGTGTGTTATCTATGTCCTCCTTTATGAAGGCAGAAGCCAGTATGAATTTAGTTCATCAGCCACTTCTTTAGTATTCCCCATTATAAATTCCCCCATTTCTGTCAGGGAGCTACATTAATTTTCACCAATCTTTTTCTCTTTACATACCTATATAAACTCTATATAGTCAGTTTTTATGTTCTTATGTTCCCTGCAAGCTTACTCTCACACTCTTTTTAATCAATCCCTTGATCCTCCTTTGATGAGTTCTAAACTATTCCCACTCCACAGGTCTATTGCATTTTCTTGCCAAAATGTATGCCTTTTTTGCACCTAATATTATCTCTAACTTCCCCTGCAGGTCATGGTTTGCCACTGTTCTCTTTGCAGTCTTGCACCAGACATGAATAAACAATGTTTATAGTTCACCCATTCGCTGTTTGAATGTTTGCCATAGCCTATCAACTGTTATTCTTTTCAGTAATATATCCCAATCCATCATAGCCAATTTATACCTCATACTATCGTGGTTTCCCTTATTAAAATTCAGAACCCTAGTCTCAGAATCAACTACCTCATTCTTCATCTTGATGGAGAATACTATCATGTTGTGGTAGCTCATCCTCAAGGGGTGTCTCACAACTACATGACCTTTCTCATTGCATTGTACCCAATCTATCTTGGCCTGTTCTCTAGATGGTTCCACAATGTGTTGGTCTAGAAACAATCCTGTATATGCTCCACGAATTCCTCCTCTATGGTATTGTGACTAATTTTATTCACCCAAACTCTTTGTAGGTCAAAGTCACCCATAGTTACAGATGTTTCTTTATCACTTGCATCTCAGATTTCCTATTTAATGCCATTCCCAATGTCACCACTACAGTTTGGAGGTCTGTATACCACCCCCACAAATGTTATGTGCCCCCTGGTGTTTCTCAATTCCAACCACACAGATTCTACATTGTCCGAGCTAATATTCTTTCCTTAATATTATGTTTACAACCTTTTTAACCAGTAGTACTACTCCATCACCATTTCCTTTTCATCTGTCCTTCCTAAATACTGAAAACTCCCAGATGTTCCGTTCCCATCCTTGGACACCTGGCAACCAAGTCTCTGTAATCCCATTCATACCCATTTCCTTCTGGGGAACTGGGGCATTTCACCGCAAATGTAGTGGTTATGGCTGTCTTCTCCTGGGATGACAGAAAGGGAGGGGATTGAGTGAGGTACAAGTCTGTGGCATGGCTGTATTCAGTGCTGGTGCAGGTGGGTGAAAGGTGGTGAGGTGTTCTGAAAGAGTGAGGAGGCAGTCTGGAGGGCATGTTGGGTTAGTGGTGTGGTTGGTTGTGGGGGGCGGTGGTGAGAGCGAATGAGGAAAGATGTTGTAGGCAGTTGTGAGAGTAATAGACTATGAGGCTTGTGGGAGGTAGGTGCAGTAGCAGAGATATTCACCAAAGATCCTCAAACAGCACCTTCCAAACCCACAACCACTTCCATCTAGAAGGACAAGGACATTAGAGATATAAGACCATAAGACCATAAGACATAGGAGCAGAGATTAGGCCATTCGGCCCATCGAGTCTGCTCCGCCATTCAGTCATGGCTGATAAGTTCCTCAACGCCATTCTCCTGTTTTCTCCCCATAACCCTTGATCCCCTTGATAATCAAGAACCTATCTATCTCAGTCTTAAATGTACTCAATGACCTGGCCTCCACAGCCTTCTGCGGCAGTGAATTCCATAGATTCACCACTCTCTGGCTGAAGAAGTTTCTCTTTATCTCTGTACTAAAAGGTCTTCCCTTTACTCTAAGGCTGTGCCCTCAGGTCCTGGACTCTCCTACCAATGGAAGCATCTTCCCAACATGCACTCTGTCCATGCCATTCAGTATCCTGTAAGTTTCCATTAGATCCCCCCTCATCGTTCTAAACTCCAATGAGTATAGTTCCAGAGTCCTTAGACATTCCTCATGTGTTAAGCACAAGAGTCAAGATTGCTGACTACATATGTTACACTATTCTGACAGTATGGTTTTAACCATCTACTATGTGGAATCT
>NC_063355.1:10256977-10266514 GCF_021869965.1 Rhincodon typus
TTTCCTTCACTGTCGCTGGGTCAAAATCCTGGAATTCTATCCTTAGTAGCATTGTGGGTCAACCCACAGCTGGTGGACTGCAGCGATTCAAGAAGGCAGCTCACTATCACATTCTCAAGGGGCAACTAGGGATGGGCAATAAATGCTGGTACAGTCAGCGATGCCCACATCCCACAAACAAATGGAGAAAATAAAAGATAGAGTAAATGTGAGATGTTGGAGAGAAGATGGTGGCACTTACCTTGGCATAGCAAAGAAGGACACTGACCCTCTTCCTGTGGTGTTGGTCATTCCTCTGCATCATAGAGAAAGCACAGACCCAGGTGGCGATCTAAGACCAGGATGCCAGGGCCTGGTGGCATGGCGTCTTCTCTTGGTCCTCCTCTCTCCTTGACCAGAACCTCCCGATTCCAGTCAGAGAATCACAGCACCATCTTCCCCTTCTATGTAGTCAGCAATCTTTTGACTCTTCAACTAAGGTAAAGACCTTGGGCTTAAACTTTTGGTTTTTGGCAAAGTCCATCTTGTTTTGAGTTATTTGGAGGGTTATTTGTCGTGAGGCCTAGGGAGCTGTCTTTCTGTATCTTATCAAATGTGTCACCAGAATTAGCCACCATTCCTGTATGGCATCTCTCACATCCGATTCTAGCCCCATTTTACCATTAAATGATAGAACAGGCATGAGAGGCTGAATGGCCTCTTCTTCTTGTCACATTCCAAATATTGTTCACACACAGCGTTATTGGTCAGTCTTTTATTGTCTGGAGTGATGCTGCACTATCATTTTAGGTTCAAGGCAGGCTGGTCGAGAAGAAAATTTAACTATCTTTAGGCTTAGACTTTAAAGCATCACAGCTTATTATACATTAATACTAAATACTTATATACACAGTAATCGTAGATAAACTGCACTCTGGCTTATAGTTACATCAGGGAAGGTCTAATCTATCTCCTTCATGTATTCACGTGCTCTTTCAGTCTTTGTAGTGTAGTCCAGTCCAGCATCGAATGATCTAACTCTGCTCACTATTGTACTATTTATACGCAGTGGTATGCAGCTCCATGATATCATTGCAAGGTTGCTTCAGGGTCCTGAAGCTCTGATACAACAGTCAGTACCAGCAGGGGCAGTAACTGGGTGAGTTCACTGAGATGAAACAGCGTAAGTAGCATATAATCGAAATGTTATGGGGCAAGCTCTTCAGATGATCCAAATTTTGTCCTAATGCCATCTACGAGTTCACTGATGACACCACTGTTGTAGGCCGGATCTCAAACAACAACAATACAGAGTATTGGAAAGGTTCCACCCTCGGGCGACTGTCTGTGTGGAGTTTGCACGTTCTCCCTGTGTCTGTGTGGGTTCCCTCCGGGTGCTCCGGTTCCTCCCACAGTCCAAAGATGTGCCGGTTAGGGTGGATTGGCCATGCTAAATTGCCCGTAGTGTCCAGGGATGTGCAGGTTAGGTGAGTTAGCCATGGGAAAAGCAGGGTTACAGGGATAGAGTAAGGGAGTGAATCTGCATGGGATGCTCTTTGGAGGGTCAGTGTGGGCTCGATGGGCCGAATGGTCCACTTCCACACTGTAGGGATGCTCTTTGAACTCATTCAGCCTTTGTCTCACTCAGATAGAGTCTCCACTTGCACTCATTGTGCTCCCTTATGGTTCCATCTTCCTCCCATGATTCTAGACATTGCCCTTTGGAAAGTTTCTGATTGGAGGAGATTCCACATGGTAGACGGTTAAAACCATACTGTCAGAATAGTGTAAGATATGTAGTCAGCAATCTTTTGACTCTTCACCTAAGGGGATCTTCCAGAACTCAGTGTTTGCATTCAGTTTTAAGAAAAACATGCTTATCGCCAATGTTGCCAAACTATTATCGACAAGCTAAATGGGGTGGATTTTCCTCCTTCTTGGTTTGTTTGACTGAGTTAGATCCACACACAATCTTAGTTCTCCGTTTTTGTTGTGGAATAGTTGTTAGCCTTGAGCACCATTCTGTCGATTCTTTCAGTAAGGATTTTGACCCATGCTGTCCAAGCTCGATTTTAGTTTTTCTCCCATCAAAGAATGAGACACTTCCAGGCACTGGGGTCCGCACCTTCTTGTAGAGTAATGATACTCCTGGTTCAATTTGCCGAAACCTTTGAATAGCTTTGAAAATTCTAGTTGAACATCTCACCCATTTTCTTTCTGAAGTACTCTGAGGGACATAGACAAATACATGCTCAACAGTGAGGTATTCAGATTCCTAAGTTTATACAACGATTCACTGACATTTCAGCCTCTGTGGCTAAGCCTCATGGTAATTTTCACCAAAGGTCTGTACCTCCCAGGCCTTGGAGTTTTATGTTAGCTGGTCCGACCCTCTCAGAGGCAAGCTGTTAGCCAATATTCAAATAGCTCCTGTGGCAAATTTAAATTCTGTTTTAAAGCCTTGTACTTTCAAGGAGATGATTCAGAATGTGTTTCACCTCCCCAAGGAATGATACGTCTTGAACTTTTTAAATTTCTCTGGAAATGTTCCTTTTGCAGGACGTTTCCACTGTTTTTGAGCTGATGAAGTTTGCTATTCACTTACAATATTTTCGAAGTGTCCCCAAGTGGCTGCAGTCACAGCAAACAGCCCCCACTGCTGGACATTCAATGCATTGCGAATCCATTTGGAGCCAAACACTGTAAAACCTAGGTATAGAGCTGGGTGAACACAGCAAGCCAGGCAGGATCAGAGGAGCAGGAAGGCTGACGTTTCGGGTCTGGACCCTTCTTCAGAAATGGGGGAGGGGAAGGGGACTCTGAAATAAATAGAAGGTGGGGGAGGCGATGATGAAAGGTGGATAGAGGAGCAGATAGGTGGGAGAGAAGACGGACAGGTCAAGGAGGCGGGGATGGAACCAGTAAAGGTGAGTGTAGGTAGGAGGTGGGGGTAGGGATTGGTCAGTGAGGTGGGAGGAGCGGATAGGTGGGAGAGAAGACGGACAGGCCAAGGAGGCAGGGACGAGAGGGTGTGCTGGTCTTGGGATGAGGTCGGGGGTGGGGAGATTTTGAAACTCGTAAAGTCCACATTGAGACCATTGGGTTGTAGGGTTCCAAGGCGGAATATGAGGTGCTGCTCCTCCAATTTTCGGGTGGCGTCGTTGTGACACTGGAGGAGGCCGAGGATGGACATGTCGTCCAGGGAGGGGGGGGGGGAACGCTTTGTGGAGCACCTACGCTCGGTTCGCGACAAACGACAACACCTCCCATTCGCGAACCACTTCAACGCCCCCTCCCACTCCTTAGACAACATGTCCATCCTGGGCCTCCTCCAGTGTCACAACGATGCCACCTGGAAACTGGAGGAGCTGCACCTCATATTCCTCCTTGGAACCCTACAGCCCAATGGTCTCAATGTGGACTTTACGAGCTTCAAAATCTCCCCACCCCCGACCTCATCCCACGACCATTTGATCAAATCAGAAAAATCCCCAATGTTTCCTCACAGTACTAGCTGATTTCAACCCAGATTTCTGCCTACACAGCAAACTGATTTGCCTGTTCCAACATTAAATCTCCTTAAGCCTGAAGAAACTCTGGTAAGTCAACACACTGATTGCTATTCAATCTCAAATTGATTCATCATTCAAAGATCCAAATCTGCAAATCCTGTTAGATGATATAATCTACCACAAAGGCTTCTAAAGATTCTCCCAAAAGCTGAAACCTTTGATTAAATTTCCCCCATTCTATCATTAAATTTCTTTTGGAGCTGAAGTACAAGTCAAGTGCATCATACTTCTGTCCACACTTTGACTTAGCAGAACGTCATCAGCTATTGGACCTACACTATATAACCAAGTGAAGACTTGATGGTGCTGCTCCCCCTGGTGTAAGCTTGAAGCCATTTTTGGTCCTGGAACTGTCAGACTTTCCACTACTGATTTGATTTTGGTTTTGATTTTATCGTCACCGTACTCATGTATGGAAGTACAGGAATACGGTGAAAAGTGTACAATGTCACCACACAAGGCACCATCTTAGGCACAACTACCTAGGTACAGAATCTCAAGAACAAGGTAGAAAGAAAGCACAAAGTTAAACATTGCAGTAATTATAGTACAGCGTAAAACATACAAAGTAAGGTTAAAAGTTACACATTGCAGACCTTCTTCGTTTTAAGTAGAAAATAAAGAAATAAAGCTGAAAGTTCAAACAATACAGTCTTTCTTAAGTGCTTAGCGACAGTGGGATCGTACTTGGAGGAATCACCTTGAGACCCAGAGTCCACACTGAGACCAGGCCTGGCCAAGGGACTGCCGAAAAACCGCTAGGCCTGGCCAAGAAACAGCCACATTCTGCTGGGAGGCCGCCAAGGCGGGTCTGCGCTGAGTCTGAGGCCAGGAGAAGAAAGGAGAAAGAAGAAGGAAAAGGAAACACAAAAGAGAAGAGAAAATGAGAGAGAGAAAAAAGGAACAGGAAACAGAACGGAGCAGACAGGCTCCATCTGAAGTGTCCTACACTGCCGCCATCTTGTCTTCCTTGTGGACCTTATCTGTTTTCAAATGTTTGAGGCAATGGAGACGTTTCGACCAGAGCTGCCACCCCTCAGCACTGTTATTCCAGCCTGACCTGGGTGAGCACTCAAGCTTTTTACTCTCCTTTTGAATTGTTCTAATTCTTTTTCTTTTAATTCTTCCAGAGCGTCGCTGGTTCCCAGCCAGATTTCAAAGTCTCCCGAGGTTCTTTATTCTCGTCTGTCAGTATTTTCCGGCTTGACAGCTCTTTGAGCACAGAATCACCTACCTCTCCCCTATACTCAATGGGCTGTAAAGATCAGACTTGAAGGGCTGCCAGGAAATGCAGCTAGAAATCGAGGACCAACAGCTTTTATGTCATGAAACCGGGGCCTCCCTATCCCATACCTGCATATATTTTGACCCAGGATACAAGATTTGAGCCAGTGTCTTCTAATGGCACTTGACTGGCTGTAAACTCCATTGGGAAGTCTGGTGGTCGTGAAAGGCGCTACTGCAATGCAGGCCTGCCTTCTTTCAGTTTACGTTTGTCACAATCACATCAAACAGTACCATCTACTGGAACTGTTCCAAACTCAAACTTTTTCTCCTCTCCCCTCTCCCTGTTCTCTATTCAAAGTGCAGGACTCTAGCCAAAAAAGCAACATCAAGCTGAACAGGAAATGGATTATTAAAGACGCCTCCTGGGAGTAGACGCCTGGGTTTTGGGAGTTTAAAAGAAAATACAAGTAGCTGCCCAATTTATATCCGCACTGTTTGAAAGCTATTTCAAACAATTGGCAATCTGCAGTTATTTTTCAACCTGATGGCCTGCCAAAACTAACACTTTTCCCATAGGTTTTAACTAAATTGTAATAAAATTTTTAATAGCTGACTATTGCAGTGCTGCTAACAGCTCTGACATCTGATACTGCAAACAATAAGCTATCTGCTTAGGCTTATAGCTTTCATATATTGCTTTTAAACTACTTTCTTGTTTGCTTTGTGTGGGCAGTGTGTCAGAGCAAGACACAGGATGGTGCAGAACCAGAATGCATGCTTTCTTGTTGCACTCTATCTCCCTCCCCAGAGGTCCTGAATCTGCAGCCTGATCGCAATGACATCTCTGGGGTCACCCTCTCTTCACATTTGCAGCTGACTCAGTGTCCGTTCCCATTCCTGGCTGTTTGATTACCCACAGGCTGCTCTCACCACACATTTTGTCTCAGGTCCCGCTCCAGAGCTTATGCAGAGGAGACTAACAGCATACGCTTAGAGTGCAGTACAGAGGCTCCAGGTTTCAGGTGGGATGTTAAATGGAGACTGTGTCTAACCCCCTCCCCTCCCCGAATGAATGCGAAAGGTGCTGTTTAGAAGAATTGCAGGGAATTATCAATGGTATTCTGGCTGATACTTATTGGGGTTATTTATTTATTACAATGTTTTATTCATTTATCATAGTTAGAGTTTTCAGTAAGTGAACATTAGGAGGATTTATAATGATAACAATGTAAGCTGGGGGGAAGCGGTTAGCAGACACTTCTAAGACCCTACACCCTCAAAGACAGGCTGTTCCTACACTACTACGGCTTCACCGATGACCAGGTCCCTCATTACCAGAGTGACCCATCATGCTACACCTTCCCCAAGTCTCGCGCTAAACCCTTTTAACAATTAACAGTTTCATCTTTACCCCCACTGCCCTCCTCCCAAAGTCTCTTACGGGTTAGATATCAGTCTCCTGGCTGTATCTAAGTGAGGTGTTGAGGTTGTCTGGGCTGTTTGCAGTCTAGCAGCTCTGACACTGATGTGAATGTAAAAACCACTGTTGACTGAGCTGGAATTTATTCCCCATGGCAAATTACCCTGAAGAAGGTGGTGTTGAGCTGCCTTCTTGAACTGTTGTGTTGGTCCATTTGGTTCAAGCAGACCCACAATGCAGTTAGGGACGGAGTTCCAGGATTTTGACCCAGTAACAGCATACATAGTGTCTGAACAGAACAGTGCGTGTACAAAGAGTTGGCCTGTTCATGGTTTCGCTTTCCCATGTGTGCACAGTTCTGGAATTTCATACATGCAGGTTACTGTGTGTGTGTTTGTGTGTGTGTGCATGTGTGTGTGTGCCTGTCTGTCTGTATCTGTGTGTCTGTGTCTGTATCTGTGTTTGTGTGTGTGCGCCTGTATTTGTGTGTGTCTGTGAGTAGGGCAGTATGGTGGCTCAGTGGTTAGCACTGCTGCCTCACAGTGCCAGGGACCTGTGTTCAATTCCACCCTTGGACAACTGTCTGTGTGGAGTTTGCATGTTCTCCCTGTGTCTGCGTCGGTTTCCTCTAGGTGATCCAGTTTCCTCCCCCAAACCAAAGATGTGCAGACTAGGTGGATTGGCCATGCTAAATTGCCTGAAGTGTTCAGGGATGTGTAGATTAGAGGGGGATGGGTATGGGTGGGATTCTCTGAGTGTTGGTGTGGACTCATTGGGCCAAAGGGCCTGTTTCCACACTGTAGGGATTCTATGAGTGTGTGTGCAACTGCAATTGGATCCAGGTGTCAGCAGATACAGGCTTTTATATTGTGTTCAAAATGGATTTGCTGATTGTACATTTATTTACAATTAACTTGAATAAAGTGCCATCAACATGAGTGTTACAATTTTTGTTAGTCTTGCCATTACTACAATCTCTGTGCCAAAATCAAAGGCTAAGTTACTGAATATTAATAATAAATAATTGCTTGATAAATTAAACGTGGAAAAGCCAAGGATGGTTCTGGTCTAGCATAAGCCTGAATTTTAAAATTCCTATTCTTGTGTTCAAGTCCTCTGTGGCATTTATCCAATTTCAGAATCTTACTCAAGCCATGCAGTCCTCCATTAACTCTGAGTTCCCACAGTTTGATCCTATTAAACATCCTGCTTCTCCATCACTGCACCATCAGTTGTCAAGCCTATAAACTCTGGGATCCCTATCCTAAACCTCTCTATCACTGTATTTTCTTTAAAGCCAGTGCATAAAACTTCCCTGTTTACCAGGTCACCTGCCCTAATAGCTGTACCTGTGGCTCAGTGCCAAGGTAACATTCCTATGAGGGACTCATTACATTCCAAACACAATATACATGCAAGCTGTTAATGTCGGAAAAACAGAATGTGCTGAAATACTCAGCAGGTGAGATAGGCGGCACAATGGCTCAGTGGTTAGCACTGCTGCCTCAGAGTACCAGGGACCTGGGTTCAATTCCACCCTCGGGAGTTTGCACATTCTCCCCGTGTCTACATAGGTTTCCTCTGGGTGCTCCGGTTTCCTCCCACAATCCAAAGATTAGCTGGATTGGCCATGCTAAATTGCCCGTAGTGTTCAGGGGTGTGTAGATTAGGTGGATTATAGGGGGATGGGTCTGGGTGGGATGCTCTGAGGGTCAGTGTGGACTTGTTGGCCCGAAGGGCCTGTTTCCACACTGTAGGGATTCTATGATGATGTGTATCCATGGAGACAGAAACAGAACTGCTGTTTGTCACATTGAAAGAATTTTAAGGATGTAAAAGCTTTGAAGTAAGTACAGAAGGAGGGGTGTTAGTGCTGGAGGGGAAAAGGAAGAGAAAACAAAATGGATAGTCTGCTGCAGGTTGGAAGTAAGTGAGATCTGACCAAAGCTGGGATGATGATGTGTGGCGACAGGGAATAAGAATGAGGTAAGTGACAAAACAAGAGGTAGGTCAAAAGGAGCTGTAAATAGCAAAAATAAAACTGTCTGAACGAAATGGGAACAGCGAACATCATCCAAAATCATAGAATACGGTTTCTGTTAGGGAGTCATTGAAAGCTGAGGTTCTGTTCTTTGTGTTTCCTGTGAATGTACGGGGCTGGAGTCAGAACGACCACAGTCAGAGTCGGGTGGAAAATTAAAATGATTGGAAGCTGTAGACCCAGGGCTCAGGAATAATGTTGGGATGAAGTGTTCATTTAAAGACTAGTGTGGGAGTGTGGGGAAGCTCAGTACTATCCTGATAAAGGGCGAGTGGATCTGAAACATTAACTCTGTTTCTCTCTCACTCTGTCAATTGATGCTGCTAGAAATCTGCTGAATTTCTCCCGCAACATCTGTTTGTGAAGCTCAGTGTTAATGGGCGTAACAGCAAGGGTGTTGCATGAGTGCACGGAAGTGAGAACATGGAGGTTCGGGTGGGGGGAGGAATGGGGGGGGTCTCAATTACCTGGTTTTGCCTGTGACTCACTGTGTCAAGTGGGACCTTGTAGCCTTCCATCCTCACGTGAATCAGGAATGCGCACTGGGAATGGAAAATGGCTGTGAAGACACAGCCTGGAGGACTGTGCTAAGGCATCATTTGGAAGTGATGTGAATGCTGGCATTGATGAGGAGCTGTTCCAGTTAGTATGCTCCCCATGAAGGTTCACTAGGACTGTGACCAACTGCCCCACCACAGCACGCATTATCATTATCACTGTGCTTGCAGCTCTACGCAGGCACATGGAGGAGAAACGGCAGGCCTAGTAAGGCCAAGACCATCAGCAACACTGCCAACAGGACAGAACAGCTCCGACTTGAAAAGGTTGGGCCTGAATCTCCTCACAGGAAATCCAGAATCTATCAAATACTTCCTCCAAATCAGCAAAGGTACAGGGTCCCCACAGACTAGGGATGTCCCAGGACACCATTATAGGACGGTGCTTGATGCGGAGTGGGACCTGAAGGAGTGGGTGTCCCTCTGTCCCTGTGGGCATTAAGCTCACGGCTGTATTGAAGTTTTATGTGACTAGCTCCTTCCAGGGATCCACTCTCAACCCTCAACCCACAAATGTATCGAGGCTGTAACCGAGTTCATTTTGTGACAAATCACACTGTTTCTCTGATGTTAGGTTAATGTTGGAACCAGAGCAATAGGCTTCGCCAACATAGCTGGCTTCCCTGAGGTTCAGGATGAACTGTTCGAGCTCCTCGTGGGAGCACGAGGTGGCGCCCTGGTTTGTCATCAATGTAACGGAGGAAGAGGTGGGGTTTAGGGCCAGTGTAGGTACGGAATAGG
>NC_063355.1:10266914-10285173 GCF_021869965.1 Rhincodon typus
ATCCCCTATTCCCAATTCCTTCGCCTCCGCCGCATCTGCTCCCAGGATGAGGCATTCCACTCCCGTACATCTCAGTTGTCCTCGTGTTTCAAGGACCGTAACTTCCCCCCCTCAGTGGTCGAGAATGCCCTCAACCGTGTCTCCCACATCTCCCGCAACTCATCCCTCACACTCCGTCCACGCAATAAGAACCAAAAAAGAATCCCCCTCGTCCTCACGTACCACCCCACCAACCTCCAGATCCAACGCATCATCCTCCGACACCTCCGCCATCTGCAATCCGACCCCACACCAAAGACATCTTTCCCTCCCCACCCTTATCTGCTTTCCGGAGGGACCACTCTCTCCGTGACTCCCTTGTCCGCTCCACACTCTCCTCCAGCCCCACCACACCCGGCACTTTTCCCTGCAACCGCAGGAAGTGCTACACCTGCCTCCACACCTCCTCCCTCACCCCCATCCCAGGCCCCAAGAAGACTTTCCACATCAAGCAGATGTTCACCTGCACATCTGCCAATGTGGTATACTGCATCCGCTGTACCCGTTGTGGCCTCCTCTACATTGGGGAAACCAAGCGGAGGCTCGGGGACCGCTTTGCAGAACACCTACGCTCGGTTCGCAATAAACAACTGCACCTCCCAGTCGCAAACCATTTCAACTCCCCCTCCCATTCCTCAGACGACATGTCCATCCTGGGCCTCCTGCAGTGCCACAACGATGCCACCCGAAGGTTGCAGGAACAGCAACTCATATTCCGCTTGGGATTTTTTTTTTTTTTTTTTTTTTTTTTGGATTTCACAAGCCTCAAAATCTCCCCTCCCCCCCCCGCATCCCAAAACCAGTCCAGCTCGCCCCCGCCTACATAACCTGTTCTTCCTCCCACCTATCCCTCCTCCCACCTCAAGCCGCACCCCCATCTCCTACCTACTAACCTCATCCCGCCCCCTTGACCTGTCCGTCCTCCCTGGACTGACCTATTCCCTCCCTAACTCCTCACCTTTACTGGCTCCGTCCTCGCCTCTTCGACCTGTTTGTTTCCTCTCCACCTATCCTCTCCTCTATCCATCTTCTATCCGCCTCCCACTCTCTCCCTATTTATTTCAGAACCCCCTTCCCCTCCCCCATTTCTGATGAAGGGTCTTGGCCCAAAACGTCAGCCTTTCTGCTCCTATGATGCTGCTTGGCCTGCTGTGTTCATCCAGCTCTACACCTTGTTGTCTCGGATTCTCCAGCATCTGCAGTTCCTACTATCTCTGATTCACATTTTACAAGAGTTACCCCAGGTTGCCATTTATCTGGATGATGTATTAATAACAGGGAAGACCAACAAAGAGCACTTGAAGAACCTGGACATGGTGCTTAAACATTTCTCCCAGGTGGGCATACACCTTAGAAGGGAAACATGTGTGTTCCAGCACCTCAAGTGACCCACTTGGGTTACAGAGTCGACAAACCAGGTTACACCCGTTGGAAGTGAGGGTGATCAAGGGGTCCTTGCTTCCATATCTGTACCAGAGATTAGGTCTTTCCTTGCATTAGTGAATTGTTACGGAAAATTCAAACGTAACCTGGCCTCCATCTTGGCACCCTGACACCTGCTGTTGAAAAAGGGTCAGCCTTGGAAATGGTCATGAAGCTGAGAAGCAGCCTTTAGGGAAGTGAAAAAGCAGCTGTTGTCATCTAAGGTCTTGGCCCACAATGATCCAAAGCGAGAAGTTGTGCTGACATGTGATGCTTCCCCATACGACATGGCAATAGTGTTGGCTCACTGGTGGCCCTTCAGACAGTACCGCCTGATAGTATATGCTTCCCAGAATTTGGCTGATGCCACCAGCAAATATGTCCAAATAGAGAAGGAAGGTTTGGCAGTCATCTTCATTGTCAGAAAGTCGCACCACTACCTTTTATGGACGGGAATTTGTCATAGTAACAGACCATAAACCCCTGCTAGGGCTACTGAAGGAAGATAAGGCAGTCCCGCCCATAGCTTCTGATAGAATTCAGCGTTGGGCCCTTATTCTCAGCGCATACAAGCTAGAACACCGTCCAGGAAGCCAAGAGGCTAACGCAGATGCCTTGAGCTGCCTCCCACTAGCAGATACTCCACCAGCGGCGCCTCCCCTGGAAGAGTCCATTTTGGTTTTAAACTTCCTGGGCACCCTTCCAGTCACCACTGACAATATCCAACTGCGGACACAAAAAGATCCTGTCCTAGCGAAACTAAGAACACGGGTGATAATGGAAACAGAAGGGGCATCACAATCTGGACTGAAACCTTACTAGGCACAGCGAGACCAGATCCCTATAGAGAGTGGCATATACTGTGGGGAACAAGTGTGATTATCCTAAGTCTGTTGCATATATCGGGTGAGGACATATGACTGAAACGGCTTCTATGTCACCTCCCTCTCACGTGCTATTAACTATGCTATGCACTATCACTATTCTGTGTGGTCATATATTATATCTTGCATAATTATTTCCCTAATTACCCCTATGCTATTTACCCTTCTGGGCATTACTTTAAGTAACAAAAAGTATCAACAAGACACCGCCTACTAACATATACTTCTCTACTTCAAATTCAGCAACCGTTCTTTGGACACATGTTAGACCAGTGCTTGAGAAAATCATTCAAGTTTCTCCTATAGAAAGGAGCTAGTTGAGAACAGTTAGAAAATTGGTTACTTCAGTGTACGGGAGTTTAAAAGTTATAGACCAGAAGTGTTTGGTTATTTGAAGTTAAGAAACTTTAAGCTCAAAATAAAACCCAAAAGAACTGCAGATGCTGTGAATCAAAACAAAAACAGAAATTGCTGGTGTGGCTGCATCTGTGAAGATAGATCAGAGTTTAAGGTTTCGCGTCGGGTGACCCTTCCTCAGAGCTCAGGGTGAAAAATCAAGGAAAAGGCTGCCATGCTGTCAAGACTGGGAACTGAAAGAGACACTTAAGTCAAAATGAAAACAAAGTTGCTGGAAAAGCTCAGCAGGTCTGGCAGCATCTGTGAAGGAAAAAATCAGAGTTAATGTTTCGGGTCCGGTGACCCTTCCTCAGAAACATCCGTAGTTCTTTCGGTTTTTATCCAGTAGTAATATCAGCTGTGATCATACTATCTGCTGCAGTAGCAATTGTGGGTCTATTAGCATGCTGCAGCGTCACACTAGTCATGATCCATAGAATCAGTTAGATATTAGAGACATAACAGGAGCTGCCCATTATTCTGTAAAAATGAAAGAAGAACAGATGCTTCACTCTTTTTCCTGAATCAGTTGAATTAAAATGTCAGATCTCTGGTGGGGAGAGAAAAATTAAAGTTCAAGAGTAAAAGTCTCAACCACAAGCTCAGGATAAATTGAAACTTTGAGATGATTAAATCTTTAGGGGATATCTCTGATCAGCTTGCAGGATGAACTACAAGCTCTGTGCCATCAATCCAGGGAGGAATTTGCACATGAAACAGCTCACACTCAGCAGGAACAGCTACAGAAACATCAGCTTGAGCTCAAAGCAATGCTGGAAGAAATGACAGACCTGTAAAACAGGTGGAGATACAACAGGGAGCTGCAAATGACTCATGAGGCAATCCATTTAGAAATAAATGAATGTGCTAAAGCGAAAGAACTCATGAAGGATACAGAGGAAAACAAATAATCACTGGGGCAGAACTGGAAGATGTCCAGACTTTAAAGAAAACAACAAGAAATAAATAGTTGGAGAGGCCAGAAAGTCATGAGAGTGGGTTATGAAGGAAAAAATATCCTGGACAAACAGAAAGCACACATTTTGATAGAATTCAAAAAATCCAGAACATAAATCCAGACCTTTTTAAAGAGGAACAAAATAGTAAATTCAAAGATTTTAACCACTTGAAAAGAGTTTGAGGAATGAAATCAATCTCATCTGGAACAAAACTTGGCTGCAGAGTCTCAGCAAAACCAAATTCTGGAACAGCAACTGTAGCCCATGAAAGGAAAACTCGACCAAACAAACAGTAACATGACTGTAGAAACCAATGGCACCTCCAGACAGAGTCAACATCAGGAGATCTGAATATATCAACAATATTTATTATAAACTCACATATTATAGAGACTTGGAGTCTCTTGTTATTGCAAATAAAGCAGAGTTGGAGAGTGGCAGAAAATTCAAAGCAGAAATGGCTGGAAACTCAGGGTCATGCTTGAGGACTCAATGGAGGTGTTCGTCAAGGACAATTCATGTCAGGGCTCCAAAATACAACGGGACCACATCGTGAACAGCAGGGAGTAAACTGAAAGGGGTATAACTAAGTTACTGTTTCACCTGAAAGTTTTGGTGCCTTGGATGGTGGGATGAAAGGAGATAAAAAGACCTGTCTCCGGGTGATAGTGAAAAAGTACTGAGGGAAGGGTAGGGTAGGTGTTGTTGGACGTGATTGAGAAGTGGACCAGGGTGTGTCAGGAGGAAGAGGGATGGGAGAGGAAGATGGGTGTGGTGGTGGGCACTTAAAGGGTTGGAAGATGAGCATTCATGGTGATTGAGAGGCAGGACAATGGGCGAGAGGTCCCAAGCACAAAAGATGACCACTTCCCATTCCATTTTCTCATGCACAGTATGACCCCGCCCACACCATCTGACCCCGCCCCCCCGCGGTCGTTGCCCCCCCCTGCCGTCTAACCCCGCCCCCATCTGACCCCGCCCCCTGCCGTCTAACCCCGCCAACACCATCTGATCCCGCCCTCCACGGTCTGAACCCCGCCCACTGCGAACTCCACCCTCTGTAGCCTGACCACGCCCCCTACCGTGTGAACACGCACCTAAGATAGACTCCGCCCCCTGCCTTACCACACCCTGCCGTCTGACCCCGCCCCTAGTATCTGACTACGTCCCTCCCACGGTGCGACCCTGCCCCTAAGGCCTAACCCCACCTCCATACCACATTACGTTCCCTTTTTGTCCAGCTCAACCCCCACCACACACCCACATTTTAAAACAACAGAAACCACTACAACACTTAATGAACGGATGAAAGCACTCAGCTGCAATCGTGTTGAGGATAAAATTATTTATCGTTATTCGGTTGTGACCTTTGCCCCCACCCACCGTTTTGGCGTGTTTCCGGCCAGTGCCGCGCCTGCGCATTGCAGTCTGAAGATGGCGGCGGTTTGGGGTCGCATGTTTCGTCGGAGCCTGAGCGGTGTCAGGCAGCTGTCTGCAGCGGCCGCGTCCGAGGAGCACCAAGGGGGTGAGCATAGCCTGGTCCAGGTTTGTAGCGGAGGGAGGAGAACAAGCTGGACAGACGGTCTGGTCCGGGGTGGAGGGGGACAGCGGCTGTGACCTTGGCCCCGCGGCCCTGTCCCAGGCTCTGGTCCCGCCCCAGCCCGGGGGGGAAGGTGGGGAGGTGTCCTCAGCCCTTCCCCATGTTCTTGTGCAGTTACTGATATCAACATCGCCGCCGTTAAGTAGACAGCGCTTGCTCCAAATGGGTTGAAAAAGGAAACGGGAATTTCCTTATTGAACGTTTTCCTAGATTTAGTTTAAATTATTAATGTTTAAATGCAAGGAAAGACTGTAAGGTTACATGTGTCTGCTTAAGGTTGTGGTTAGAATAATATAGTCTTAATTCACTATCGCAATCATGCGCTAAAATGTGCTAGTTCGCGTTTATTAACAGAGGGTAGGCCTCACTTGTCTTCCCCTTAATGTTAGATGGCAAAATCAATGTCTGAGAGTTCTTTCTGGATTTGAGATGAGAATGACAGTGGGAAGGAATGATGACTCTTGACACCAAACGACGATTTGTTTTCTTTCCTGAATTTTGGGCTCTCGAGGTTGTCTGCGAATTGCTCATCAAAGCCGTTCCTGCCCTAAACACTTTAATATTCAGATAAAGACACTCGCCAGAAACATTGGTATTGCAATTTTATTGCATTCATTATCTAACAGTAGTTGTGAGCTTAGATGTGTCTCAACGAAATTCATTTGCAGTGGGACTAAAATTGTAGTGGAATCATTCTTTATTGTGTAAAGGACTAAGTATATTGTGTCCAAACATATTTGATTGGAACATATGTTGTTTTCCTGTCCCCCTCTGGCAGCCCGTATGTGGAAGATCCTGTCTTTTGTTGTTGCTATTCCTGGTGTAACTGTCTGTATGTTGAACTGTTACCTGAAGGCACAGCAGCACAGCCATGAGAGACATGAGTTTGTTGCTTATGAGCACCTCCGCATCAGGACCAAAGTGAGTACTGTATCAAATGTAAAGGATTGTTAATAGCATGGAAAAATTGTGCTGTTGTAGAGTAATGAGTTTAAAAAAAAATGCACAGAATTCTTGAATGTAAAGTATCAAAATTAGCTGCATTACTCAAAGTCAAATTTTGTAAAACATTATTTCTATGAAGAAAATCCAGTGTAGAAATACAAAGCAGTACTGGAGAATAGAGGAAATCACCTTGTTACATCCAAGGTGCTTATTAGTTCCTAGAGGAAATATCACTTGTGGATCTGTTATTCTGGACTTTACTTTGTCTGGCACAGAAACCTAAATACTGCATAGTTGAAAGCCCAAACATTGATCTAAACTGTTCCTTTGGTCCAGTTGGTGGAACCTGACTTCTGTGTCATATTAAGTGAAACTGGCAATTCATAGTCATGAACACCATAATTGGTAATTACGTTCAATATTATTGAATAGTTTCCCAGTAACTTGAGTGACAAACCTGTCCTGTGTTTATACCTCTAGGAAGTTTATCTAACCAGTGTCAGTTGAATTGTGATCTGCTCTTCAACCAGTATTAAGGTTTCAGGAAATCATATCATAGTACTCCTAATTGAGAAATTAGCAAGTGAATTGAGTCCTCCTGACTCCAGCAGTTCATTCATTTGACTCCAGTGACAAGTCAAGATCCTTTGGTCCAACTTGTCTGTGCTGACCAGACTTCCCAAACTGAATTAGTTCCACTTGCCTGCATTTGACCTGTATCCCTCTAAACTTTCCCTATTCATGTACCTGTACAAATGTATTTAAATGTTAAAACTGTACCTGCATCTACCACTTCCTCTGGGAGTTCACCCTTAAGTTGCTTTTAAATCTTTCTCTTCTCACCTTAGAATTATGCCATCTAGTTTTGAACTGCCCTACCCCAGGGAAAAGACCTTTGCTATTCATCTCATTTATGTCCCTCATGATTTTATAAGTAGAATTTTTCTTCCTCTTCTGGCTTAGTTAGTTGGTGAGTTATATCTAGGGTGGTGGGTTAATGGGTTGAAAGGTGGACCAAAGCATTCACCTTAAGACCTAAGCATCAAAATTTGTTACCCAACCTGTGGAGCACATTTGATTAAATAGCTGTCAGCCCACTACCCATAGAGAAACTGTATCTTCATTTCAGTGTCTTGTATAAAACTGAAGAATAATTGGCCAAGCCTGAGTGAAGGATGTGATGATTAAATGTGCTGTGTAACGATGAAATGAGGTAATTTTAGTCTTGCCCCATGAATTTCCTCAGCTGTATCTGCAGAAAGCATGAAGCATGTGATAATGGGAAGATCCTGGACTGGCTGACTATTGACTGGATCAGTTTGGGGGCCCTGGCGTTTGAAGAGACCTGACTTTTCCAGCCCCTCATTTTGTATAATACTTTCGTCTAATGTCATGTGTGGTTCGATTCTCTTGTTTGATTTGAAGTTGGGAGAGGGGGAGCCATTACAATGGATCCCAGGCCTTTAAAATTGTGAAGTTAATTTAATTTTGGTTCACATCTTCCACTTGGGCCCCATTAAGTATTCTTCAGTTTTATACGTGAGATACTGAAATTAATGGGTATTAATGGGAAATTACACTCTATGGGTAATAGGCTGACAGGTATTTAACCAAAGGTGCTCCATAGGTTGGATAACTTAAATGTTGATACTTTGATCTTAAGCAAGGTGAATGACTTGGTCCACCTTGTTCCTTCTGGAATAGTTTTACTGACAAACTGTTTTACTATTCCACTTACAGCCATTCCCTTGGGGTGATGGGAAGCACACTCTCTTCCACAATCCCCATACCAATCCTCTGCCCACTGGCTGGGAAGATGCAGAGGAACACTGAAAGTTTGGAGCTGAGAAGACCGGCCTTGCGTTTATGAACCATTTCGTCAAGTCTAAAAAACAAAAATCATGTGAATGTGTGCATTATTTTAAAAAGAAAAGACAATTATGTAATGTGTTCACCTTTAATAAGGTAACACCATAATAAATATACTGTGGAAAATTTTGTCAGCTGTTTCTTTTGTGGAGTAAGTGAATGCTGTTGGATCTGATGAGTTGAGCTTTTGTCAATGACTGGAAAAAAAGTACAAGAAATTTTAATCTACTTTGAAGCTTTTGGATGAATGTTTTATGTAATGCTTGTGAGCCTAGTGTCTCAAGTGCAGATTCGGGCCCAGCTTCTTATTCTGAGCTTGGACTCCACTCAGCCTTGTTGAGTATATTCAGAGCTGGCATTTGTTACCATCTGTTCTTTGCTTTATACCAGCAATTTCTCATTGGAACAATGGACTCTGCATGTACGCCTCGTGCTCAATAGCAGGTTATCAAAATTGGCAGCATTAAAGCAAGTAAAAAGACTTCATTATCTTGCAGGACAATTATTCTGCTATTGCTTTTTATGTGGCAAGAAGGCATGCCATCCTTTAGCTGATGGGTCTGTCCTAAATGATAAACTGCAGTTACCACACTGCTCCTGCAGAGTAACATTTGACCATGGTGGATGCTGAGTAAATCTTTCCTTGAAGTCTATGGTGGAAGCAGATTCAATCAAGTTATCTGAGAGACGATTTGTCTGCTTTCTGGATGGAAGAACATGCAAAGTTCTGAGCAGAAAGGTATTAAATTAACTGGTGATTCTAAGAACTGATGCAAATGCAGTGGGTGGAATATCCTCCTGTGCTGTAACATTCCTGGATCAGATGTAAAATCAAAGTAATTCTCCTGTTACTGTCTGCATACAGTGAACAGGTTTGCTGCATCTACGGAAACACGCCATTACTGCATCTATGTAGTTAACTTTGCATGCACCAACTTTTGTCTCAGTTTACCCATTCAGACTGAACTATCAATATACAGGTTATGTGGGTTGCAACGATGAGTGAATTAAAAACTGAAAAGTTATCCAGGTTGAATCTAGTTTGAGTTGAAGTGAGTTAATATACCTTTGATGTGCTAGTCTGTTTCTATTCCACATTTACAAGCAAAGTAACATTTTAATGCTAAGTAAACTGCATAGCCTGTGGTATTGTTTATGATATGGATGGCACATTTTGTTCATAATGTTCCTAAATGGGTAGGTCTACTTTTCAGTCCTGCTCTGAACAGATTCCAAACTGAGATCTGTTATGGGAGACCAGGCCAGTTAAGGACCACTCATGGAAACAGACCCTTTGACACCAAGGACCCTTTGTTCCTCAGTACTGCTTCGGGACCTAACATTCATTATGTATATCCTTCTCTTGTTAGATCTCCCAAAATGCATCACCTTGCACTTATCAGGACAAAATTCTATCTGCTGTTACCCTACCCAATTTACCAGCTATACCCTAAAACCATCCACACTATCAACAGCACCACCAATTTGTGTATTGTCTACAAATTCAATAACTATACCTCTAATGACTTCAGTGTGAATACAATGTACATAAAATAACAAACAGCAAATGCCCTAGCAGCAATACCTGTGGTACCCTGTTGGTTGCAATCACACCACCATCACCCTTTGCCACCTTCTTAGGCAGTTTTTAGATCCAGCTTGCCTTGGATCCCATGGGCTCTTTTGGACCAGCTGTCCACGTGGGATCTTGTCAAAGGCCTTACTGAATTCTGTGTAAATAACATCAACTGTACTCCCCTCATCAATATATTAATTACCTTTTCAAAAAAAAAACCTGAATAGGTTAGTCAGGCAGGGTCTTCCTGTAACAAAATTGTGCTGAATATCCCTGCCTTTCTAAGTGTTCTTTAATCCTGACCCTCGAGCAGAATTTTCTTCAACAATTTCTCTACCACTGACATCAGACTAATTGATCTGTAGTTACCTGGCCTATCCCTGCTGCCGTTCTTGACTGATGGAACCAAGTTAGCCATCCTCCAGTCATCTCGCACTTCACCTATGGCCAGCGAAGTCTTAAATATCTCTGCCAGCGCCCCAGCAATCTCCTCCCTTGTCTCCCGTAGCAGCTTGGGCCACTTCTCATCAGGCCATGGGGATTTATGCACCTTTATGCCTGCTAAAACCTCTGCTACCATCTCTTTAGTAATCTTAACATGTTCTAGAACCTCAGCATCCCAAATGAAATTCCCAGCTACAATGCCGTTCTCCTCTGTGAATACAAATAAGAACTATTCATTCAAGACCTCACCCAAGCCCAGGGGATCCATGCACAGGTTACCCCTCTTGCCTATGCTGTGGTTCTTGACTACTGTTCGTTGATTAAACTCTCTCACCAAAAAATCTGCTCTACCCTCAATGCAATCTTATGTCACCGTCCCAGGCTCCGGTGGCAAAGTGGTAGTGTCCCTAACGCTGGGCCAGTAGGTGTGGGTTCAAGATCCAGCTGCTCTGGACATATTTTGTAATGCGAATCGATTGATTCAAAATATATATGTCAGTGTGCCTCATGCCTCTGCATCCTGCTGTTAAATAACTAGTTCGCAAAGGTCCAATATGGAATTGACTGAACCATGTGATACATTGAGTGCCCCTGCTGATTTAGGAAGATGTTCTTAGAATAAAATTATCTTGCGGGCTAAATTTTCCAAAATGAATTCTAAACCTTCGGTCACATTTTTTAATATATAAGCTGGTTACAGAGTAATTTTTGCAAATCTCACTCAGCTCATAGGAATCCGGAATAATACAACTGCAGGTGCTGAAGGTCTGAAACAAAAACAGAAATTGCTGAAGGAACAGCATATCTGTGGAAGGAAAGCTGAGTTAACGTTTCAAGTCCAGTGTCCCTTCTTTAGAACTGATGTAGCTAAATAAAGGTGATATCTATGCTGATGACAGGGCGTAGGGTGAAGGAGTGAGCAGACAGGGGGAGATGGGAGCCCTGCAGGAGAGCAAGAAAGTTAGCCAGACGAAGGAATGGTTGATAGTAAGCCAGGGAAAGAGAAAAGTTGATAATGAGGACCAGGAGCAAGTGAAAATGGGTCAGCTGTGCTGAAAGCAGCCTAAGTCATGACAGGACCTGGGGTGTTGGGGTGGGTAAAGGACATGGAAGAAGGTGTTCAGGCTGTAAAGTTATTGATCTCAATATTGAGTCTTGAAGGCCGCAGGGTCCCCAAATGGAAAATGAGGTGTTGATTTTCCAGCTCACGCTGAGCTGCACTCGAAGAGCTGCAGCAGGCCTGAGAAAGATACATTGGCCAGGGAACAGGGTGATGTGTTGAAGTCGCAGACAACTGGAAGCTCAGGGTTTTTTTTTATATGGACAGAATGTAGGTGTTCCACAAAGCAGTCACCCAGTCTCCATAATGTAGAGGAGACCACATTGTGAACATTTTATAGAAATTGAGGCCAGTTGAGCAACTGAAGTGAGATTCTGTGACACTCACTAGGAATTATTGCAGCAACTTTTTGGATGGTTGGTGCATTCAGATTGATGAAGCCCCTACTTGTGCACAAAGCTGTCAACAATATTGATTTTTGTAGTGTCTTATGGCCACAGTATGACTCAGCTACCATGCAGGCCATCATTAAGGCATAGATTATTCTCAATTACATTTGGACATTTCTATCTGTCATTGGCTATGTAACTCAAGACCACTCTCATGAGTGAATTCCAACTTCCAAAACCTCTGAGAGTGCACCCTTCTGCCTGGGGAACTACTGGTAGGTAATATTTCTATAGTATACCCACAAAATGAAATGATCCCCGCCTAGTAATTGCTACTGGATTGATGCATAAATGATCCTGTCTTCAAAAGGGTTAACAGGTTTACATAGGCCTGTTTTAAGTTTACAATGTCAAGAAAATCAATTTGTACACAAGTCGAACAAGCATGTATATTTGATATTTAGACAGATATTCCTCCATGTAACTTGAGTGGACAAAATAAGATCAAAGATCTAAGAACGAAGCTACCACTTTGTTGGGAAAATAAATCGTAAGTAATATTTTTTTTCAGTTTATTTCTATTTCAAAATAACAGAAAATATAGGAGTAGAAGTAGGGTAATCCTTCCTCAAACCTGCCCTGCCATTCAACAAGATAATGGATAATCTGCCCAGGACTCAACTCCTTTCTTGTGTCAGCTCCTCATAGCGCTTAACTTCCTAATACAAGACTTAAGCTGTTTAACCATTCTTGTTAAGTCAACCCTTCATCCCAGGAATTGTCCGAGTGAATCTTTTGAATTGCTTGCAATGGCGGAACATCCTTTCTCAAGCCTATATTATTTCCTGGAAATTCAGGTTAGTTCTTTTGTTTTTCGGGAACTTAAACTTGTTAACTTTATTTCTCCAGATCTGCTGAGTGTCTCCAACATTTTCTGTGTTTACTTCAGATTCCCAGCATCCACAGTATTTTGCCTTGGAGATGGTTATTGCCTGGCACTTTCTGTGGCATAGCATTTACTTGCCACTTATCGACTGAAGCTTGAGTGTCATTCAGGTCTTGCTGCACATGAGACAAACTGCTTCAGTGTCTGAGGAGTCACGAATGGTGTTAAACATTGAGCAATCATCGGCAAACATCCCCACTTCTGACCTTTTTGATGGAGGGAAGATCACTGATGAAGCAGCTGACGAACAGTTGGGCCTAGGACATTATTATTAAATGTGGTGTCCCTACCTCTAGACCAGGTAACCTGGGTTCAAGTCCCACCTGTTCCAGATGGTTGTAATAAGATTTCTACACAGGTTGGTTTAGAAAATGTCTATTTTGAAATGTAAGGTTTTATAAGATGGTTTAAACCAGGCTTGTCCAACTGGTGGCCCACAGGCCAGACTGTGGGCCACCAAGAGACCCATTGGCCCACAACTGGTGTCCCAAATATGGCAAACAAATCTGAAAGAAACTGGAAAAATGCTCCTTAAACCAGAGGACCTTTCTGTTGTATGTTTGCTGGTGATAAGGCTCATCAGTAACCACCACCCCCGCAATGTAAATAGTTCTGACAACCCTGTTTTAAATCCTCTCTTAATTCAAAGTAAAACAGACAGGAGGACCCTTGACAATGAACCTGTGTGATCTGGTTGTTGTGGGGGCGGTGGGACAAGGCTTACAATTATAACCTGAATTCAAAAAGGGAATAGTTGGCTTTGCTATGGTGTTGCAAAGTTGGGTAGAATTAATGGTGAATTAGAAGGCAGGATGTTAGAATTTGTTTGTAAAAATGATAGGGGGGAAGAGTGCTTGGTCCTTTTAAGAGGTGATGTGCTTTTCTAAGCTTGGAGAGTAAAAAAATGTCTGCAAGCACAGACAGTTCTGAAATTGAAACATATGTATCAATTGTCTATATGGTTGGAAACGTAGGCTTGTTTTAATGTTAAGGCAACCAGCTTGAATATCAGCCAATTAATTTAAGCCGCAAAACCCAACTAAATTTAAACCTGATGGTGTTCACAACCGAGGACCAATTCCTATTATAAGAAAATTGACAGGTCATTCAGTGTATATGAGAGGAGGGTTTTTGAAAAGCAGTGTGAGATTGAACTGCCATTGGAAAAGTAAAATTCTGGCTCCCAGAAATCTTTGCTCTCTGATTAAGCACCATTTAAAAGGTACCATGGCACTCTTAGCTAATATACCAGACACAAGGATTCGACAAAGAAAGAATTCCTGATTGAGGAATAGCAGAAAAGGCACAGAACATTCCGGAAGACACATCCTGACTGTAGTTTTGAGAGTTTAAGTTTTAATTTACTTTTTCTTATTACTTTCGTTTATATAAGTGGGACTTCTATTTATTGGAACAGCATACCATTAGAATTTTATTCTGTTCGGGAATAGTGGATAAGGAAGAATTGTTCTGTTTGTTAGCAGGTCTGTTAATTTGTTTACAGTTAGAGTTGTGGGACGTGGACATTGCTGGCTGGCCAGCATTTATTGCCTGCCCATAGTTGCCCTTGAGAAGGTGGTGAAGATGGGAGAAGGTGTGAATCTCAAGAAAAATTGACGAATTTCGATTGGTCTGAAGTCTCTTTGCTTCTTCCTTGAGCAGGAGCTGAACATTTCCCATCCATCACCACTCTCCTTTGCCTGTCTGAGCTCTCCTATGACCTCATTGAGCAATTTCTCCTTTAATTTGCCTTTGATGCTGGCATGGGCTCTGGTTATTTGCCTGTCTCTCAGTAGAGAATGTGGAACATTCCTTGCTCCAGTCCTGCTCAGGCCCCCTCACGTATCTCATTCTGCAGCGCTCCAGTGATTGTACTGGTGCTGCTTTCTGCTGTCGACTGGAACTGGAAAACATCGTTAATTTTCCTTCCAATTTCCACTCTCCCCTCATCTTCACATGGTCTATCTCTAAGCTCACTGCACCCATTGACTGAGCACTGTGTTGCCTCAAATTGGCAGGCTGTGTAGCTGCTGAGAAGCTCCGTACATGTCAATCTCCAGGCCTCCACTTCCAGAAGCTGTGGCTGCAAAATGACCTCAGACGTAACAACTAGAACAACAAGAAGTAACATTGCTTCCTAACAGGTCTTTAAATTTTGTAATCCATCACATAACTTCAGATTTATCCATATTTCTACATGCATTTTCTGTCTGAAAATTGTACTTCCTGTTTGCATATTTTAACCTCTTTTTGTCTGGTCACTTTTATCATTATTTATGTATTCACATTTTGGGCGGCATGGTGGCTCAGTGGTTAGCGTTGCTGTGATGCAGCAGCAGGGAGAAGGGTTCGATTCCACCCTCAGGCGACTGTCTGTGTAGAGTTTGCACATTCTCCCCGTGTCTACATGGGTTTCCTCTGGGTGCTCCAGTTTCCTGTCAACAGTCCAAAGATGTGCAGGCTAGGTGGATTGGCCATGCTAAATTGCCCATAGTGTCCAGGGATGTAGGAGCAAATTACTGCAGATGCTGGAATCTGTAATGAAAGCAAAAATTGCTGGAGATCACAGTAGGGTCAGAGAGAGAGCAAGTTAATGTCTCGGGTCTAGATGACTCTTCATCAAAGCTGATGTGAAGTGTGGAGGGGGCAGTATTTATGCAATGGCTGGGGGGATGGTGGTTGGGGTGGAGTTCTGGGGGAGAAAGGATGTTGAAGTTCATATTAAGTGATCGGAATGTGAGAATGACAGAACAATGGTGTGCCTAAGTGCCAGACTGGAAAGAACAGACAGTCCCACTGGAGTGGGGGAAGGGGAGAGAGGACATAGTGACAGAGAATGTAACAATCTAAGATAAAAGAAAGGGAAGAAATGGGATGGAGAGTCATCTTGACTTGAAACGTTAGCTTGCTCTCCACGGATGCTGCGTGTCCAGGGATATGTGCACTAGGTGGGTTAGCCATGGGAAATGCAGGGTTACAGGGCTATGGTAAGGGGGTGGGTCTGGGTGGGATGCACTTTGGAGGTTCAGTGTGGGCTCAATGGGTTGAATGGCCTGCTACCATGCTGTAGGGATTCTATGATGATTTTAGAACGCAAGTCATTAGGAGAGCAGGGGAATTATATCCCCAGTTGCCTGGCCAATAATCGTCTGTCACTGACATCAGAGCATCTGGTCATTAGTGCAGAGTTCTTTGTGGGAGCTTACTTTGCATAAATCAGCACTATATTTCCTGACCTACAACAGGATCTACATTTTACAAGAACTTCACTGGCTGGTAAAACAGCTTGAGGCCTCCAGTGGCAATGAAAAGTACTTGAATACGTACTTTTGACAGTATCTGCTAACACTCACAAGCGTGAGCAATAGAATAGGGCTGTCATATGCTCACTGTGCAGAGCATAAACACAGTATTGGACCAAGTGGGGTGGGGGGGTGAGGAAGCAGGGGTGGGGGTGAAGGACATGGTGGGAGGGAGGATTGTAGTGTGGGGAGGGAGGCTGAGGAGGAGTGATAGGAGTGAGAATGTGAAGAGTGAGGATAGGTGAGGAGTGAGAGTGGAGGAGGAGGAGTGAGAGGGTGGAAGGTGAGGAGTGATGGGGTATATAGTGAGGACGGGGAGGAGTGAGGGTATGGATAGTGAGAATAGGTGAGGAGTGACGGCAGAGGAGGAGGAGTGAGGGTGAGGAGTGAGGGCGGAGGAGGAGGAGTGAGGGGGAGCATAGTCAAGATGGGGTTGGATGGGGGGTGGAGGGGGTTGGGGGGCGGGGGAGGGGAGGTGGGCGGTGCGTGTCCACTGGTCAGTGGGCACAGATGCACAGTGAGAGAAGACATGGCTAGCCATGAACAGAACTGGGTGAGACCGTGACAGAGAGTCAGCCAAATGGAGCTGGAGCTGAACAAGAAGAAGGTGCAACTGAAACTGCCTAAAGTCAAGAACTCAGGGTCACACACTGACAGCAAAAAAAGCATTTCACCCAAATTCTAACAAGGCGAGAGTTGCAGCAGAGATTCAGTGGAACAACTTGTTGGGTTTTGTAAACTATCTACCAAAATTATTGCCTAATTTGTCGTTAGAAGTGAGAACCTCTACACAGGCTTACTGCAAAGGAACTGCAATGATATTGGTGTACAGAACAAGAAGCAGCTTTCATTAGAATCAAACAACTAGTCACAACAATATAGCAGTTCTTCACTTACAGCTGCAGTCCTGAAAATCACAGCTTTAAGTGAAACAACTTTAAATGTATCTTGTATTCCCAGCTAACCAGTCCATCGATTGTCTTATGTAAGCCTCTGTGGGATTTGTTCAATTCCTATAGAAACACAGAAAATCTATGCACCTCCATCATATTCCCTCCCAGCCTTCACTGCTCCAAGGAAAACAACCCTAGCCTTTTCAATCCTTCCTCATAGCTCCAGCCCAGACAGCATTCTTTTAAATCACCCCCACACTCTCCAAAGCAATCACGTCCTTCATATAATGTGGTGGTGACCAGAACTACACACAGTACTCCAGTTGTGGCCTGATTAATGTTTTATACTGTTCCATCATTACCTCTTTGTTCTTGTATTCTATGTCTTAGCCAATTAAGACAAGTATCCCATATGTGTTCTTAACCAACTTATCTACTTGTCCCGCCACCTTCAGATGTCTCACCAGCAGGACAGACCCAGCAGATGTGGCGGCACAGTGGGATACAGTCAGGAGGGAGTTACCCTGGGAGTCCCCAACATTCACTCCGGACCCCATGAAGTCTCATGGCTTCAGGATAAACATGGGCAAGGAAACCTCCTGCTGATTACCTTGTACTGTCCTCCCTCAACTGATGAATCAATATTCCTCCATGTTGAACAATACTTAGAGGAACCACTCAGCATTGCAATGCCATAAAATGTACTCTGGTTGGGGGATTTCAATGTCCACCACCAAGAGTGGCTCAGCAGCAGTACTACTGATCGAGCTGGTCGGGTCCTAAAGGACGTAGCTGCTAGACTGGGTCTGCGACAGGTGGTGAGGGAACAAACAAGAGGGAGAAACATACTTGACCTCATCCTTATCAATCTTCCAGCTGCAGTTGCATCTGTCCATGACAGTATCGGTAAGAGTGACCATCGCACAGTCCTTGTGGAGATGAAGACCTGCCTTCACATTCAGAATAACCACAGTCATGATGTGTGGCACTATCACCATGCTAAACAGGACAGACTTTGAACAGATCTAGCAACCCAAGGCTGGGCATCCATGAGGTGCTGTGGGCCATCAACAGCAGCAGGATTGTACTCCAGCACAATCTGTAACCTCATGGCCCGGCATATCCCCCACTCAACCATTACCATCAAACCAGGGGATCAACCCTGGTTCAATGGAGAGTGCAGGAGGGCATGCCAGGGTCAGCACCGGGCACCCCTGAAAATGAGGTGCCAACCTGGTGAAGCTACCAAACAGGACTACTTGCATGCCAAACAGCATAAGCAGGAAGTGATAGACAGAGCTAAGCAATCCCACAACCAACAGATCAGATCTAAGCTCTGCAGTCCTGCCACATCCAGTTGTGAATGGTGGTGGACAAGTAAACAACTCACTGGAGGAGGAGGCTCCACAAATATCCCCATCCCCAATGATGGAAGAGCCCAACATATCAGTGCAAAAGATAAGGCTGAAGCACTCACAGCAATCTTCAGCCAGAAGTGCCGAGTGGATGATCCATCTCAGCCTCCTCCAGTGGTC
>NC_063355.1:10285673-10324182 GCF_021869965.1 Rhincodon typus
TTCTATGGTTACCATTGACCAGAAACTGAACTGGACCAGCCACTTAAATACTGTGGCCACAAGAGCAGATCAGACACTAGGAATCCTGCAGCAAGTAACTCACCTGTCTTCCCAATGCGTGTCCACTACCCACAAGGCACAACTCAAGAGTGTGATGGAATACTCCCCACTTGCCTGGTTGGGTGCAGATCCAACAACACTCAAGAAGCTTGACACCACCCAGGACAAAGCAGCCATTTGACTGACACCATATCCACAAACATTCACTCCCTCCAAAACAGCACATGAAATAACAGTGCATACACTATACACTCATCAATGCAGCACTAGCATGGCAAATCCACTCATACAGCACACATTACACACTCACTGACAGAGCACATTTATTAATATAGCATTCTAAAACATCACACACAGTACAAGCTCAATAATGCAACACATAGAGTATACACTCATTTAGGCAGCACACAATGTAATACAGCACACCCACACATTTTACACTCATCATGCAGCATACATTCTACACACTCACTTATAAAGCAGACACACTACATTGACTAACAGAAAACCTGTTACACTACTACAGTACACACATTAATACAGCACAAAAACTATGTACTCATTAATAAAGTAAACACATTACAAATTTACTAACACAACATATACATGATTCACTCACTAATATAGCATACTCATTACTCTACAGTTTTAGTTGCTTAAAGTTACTTGTGCACACTTGGAAGGTCCTTTAACTGTCTCCCACACATCCTGCATCTGAACTATCTGGACTTAAGGTCAATGTCTCTGATTTGGCCATTTGTAGATGGAATGCACTTCATGTCAGGTAACAGAAATTACACTTTAAATTTCTCAGTAGACTGGTGTTTGTGATGATTTTATGCATTAGTCAGATCCCAAACTGGACAAACCTGCATGTTATGTGAATAGCACTTCTTTATCTCATGAACTGATGCTGCAGTCATTGATTTTGTTCAGAACAGGAGGGTCAAGGCCACAGAAATGGCACGCTTACTCTTTAAGATTACCCTCTGTAACAGGGAAATTTACTCCCTCACTGATCAAAGTGTGAATCAGCCTTCTTGATAACATGCAGGCTGCTCAGTGACTGTTTTTTACCTACAATTCCACATTAAGTGATTTGTTATTCTTTGATTGCCAATGCAAAAATGACATGGAGAGCAAATGAAGTAAATCAATGGCATTATTACCTCACAAATTGTTCCACTTGCTCCTTCTCCTCCCACCTCTGACAACAGCATAAAAATACCATTTTCTATTCCCTTGCAGTCCTGAAGAAGAATCATGTTGGACTCAAAACTTTTAACAGTTTCTCTCTTCCCAGATGCTACTAGATCTGCTGAGTTTCTTCAGCATTTTTGTTTTTAATTTAGTTTTACAGCAAACAATTTTTAGCCTGGGTTCAGTAAATCTAATCAAATATCCAAAATTGAGTATGGAAGATTTAGTTGTAGAAAATCTGAATAAAGCGGATTATATGTATTTTTTCACTGAAGACAAAATGTCTGCTGTCTAACCTCTCTGGCAAATGGCTTTCAGTGAAAAGTAAGGTGGTTTCTGGAGAGGGAAGAAATTGAGGGATAATTTAGATACTTGAGAATGACAGCTATAAAATGGATACTTTCTGGACTAAATAGAAAATCTCTATTTATTCCTACATATTATTTAAATCTCAGGTTCTCAGGGTGTGTAATGGAATAGAGAGAGTAAAAATAAAAAAATCAATTCAAACAAAAGCACAATCATCCTGTTTCCTTCTTCTATCCTGTGTCAGAATTGATAGAGTAATTTTTCAAGTTGAGGATCCCAGTGTGGAGTTCCTTTAAATGGAGCACAGGTCACAGATTTGGATGTATCGTGATTCCCCTGACGCGCACACGTAAAGAGTGAGAGTTGGCAAAATTATCTTTAACCCTATTCTACCTAATTTTCTCCTGAGCTGCAGTATTCCAAAACACCACAGAAGTAATAAAAACTAATAAGAAGTACCAAAGATCCTAGCACATTAGAAGACCTGCAAATAAGACATCCCCATCTTTTTCTGCCAATGCATGTTTAGGCCTATACTCAGCACATGTTGGCAATCCCACTCCACATTTTTAAGTTAATAAGTGCATGTTTAGGGCTACAGTTGCAATAGGACTAGACCTCAAATTTTCAGCTCAGAGACATATGTTTGAGTTTATATGCTTTAAGATATGGCACATGATATCAAGCAGACAATATGGCCTTTGTTCCCAAGAAGATGCACAGAGTTAAATACACACCCACACAGAATAGACACTGAATGTGGACCAATGAGTGGAAATGGTTCCTTCTGTACCAACACTGGTGAGTCAGGTTTCATGCTCAGCATTTAAGTCGACCCCGTTGTTGGAAGGATTTTTTGAAATTTCAAAGGTTAATTTATACAATGATGACATGTCACAGTTGATCAAGTGATAATTTTAGTTAAGCTGTTGCAAAAAGTCACCTGAAACATCTATTGGCAATGTAGCCTGAGCTTGTCTGACTCACTCTTTTAATGGAAATTGTTGTGTGAGAACCTGAAATATTTAACACAAATAAACCATCAAAAATTATATTCCAAGATATAGACAGGAAATAAAGAATTCAACCTGCCTTTCACATCCTTGGTCTATTTTGCAATGACACTTCCCAACAAATGACGTATAACAACAGAAGCGGATGCTGTAAATCAGGAACAAAAACAGAAGTTGCTGGAAAAACTCAGCAGGTCTAGCAGCAGCTGTGGAGGAAAAAACAGAGTTAACATTTCGGGTCCAGTGACCCTTCCTCAGAACTCAGAACTGTTGTGTTGGAAATGATGTATAACGTTCAGTTACATTTCTTAATTAACTATACCACGACAAATTGCAACCATATCTCAGTCTTTATTTTACTTTTGTTTTACTATAAAGCAACAGTGTGAATCCGTCCCAAATGTCCCCTCCTACTTTCTCTCTTCTCAAAAGTGATCCATATTTGAAACCAGTTCGACTGAAATCCTAAACTCAGTGCTACCTGGCTGAAGTGTCTGTTCATCAAGTGTAAGCAGTATAGTGAATAATCAATAAATAAATAATTTGAAGCTATGGAGTACCTTTCCTCTTATGTCCTGAAGTGCTCCACAGCCAAAGGTGAACATTTTATGTATAGTCACTGTTGTAATGCAGGAATCACTCAACAGTGAGAACCACTACAGCCAATCACATGCTCATGCAGTACGTAAGTGTCCTATTTCAAGTTGGGATAATTGGCGAGCAAGTCAGGTTGGATATCAGGAGTGGGAACTTAGCTCACTTTTCTAAGCGAGGTCACTTGGCCAGTCACATCACCATCCTTTCCTCAATGGCCGGCACCCTGGCTGAGATCAGATTACAGTTTACAGCAGCTATCAAAATTGGGATGAAAATAGAAAATGCTGGAAATACTCATCAGGTCTGGCAGGAGCTGTGGAGGCAGAAAGAGTTAATATTTGATGCCGATGATTTTTCTGAGAAGTGGGAAAAGTTACAGATGTAATAGGTTTTAAGCAAATGAAAAGAGGGTGGAATAAAGAATAAATGGAGTGATCTGTGATACAATGGAAGGCTACGAAAGGTTATGATGTTCACAGTGCAAGACCAATTGAAATGGTAATGGGACGTGTCTAGATGAAATGTGAATGGCAAAATCATCTACAGCTGCCAAGTGTAAGCCAAAAAGGGAAAAGATAAACCAAAACAGCAAAGTCAAAGGAAATAAAATTGGGGCGGAGGTTGTAGTTTAAAATTGTTCAAGTCACTGTTGAACCCAGGAAGCTGTAAAGTGCCCAATCAAAAGATGAGATACAAAGTTTTCAATTTCATTTTGAACTTCATTGGAATACTCCAGGAGGCTAAGGGCGAAAAGGTGGGAGCAAAGTAGAGAATTAAAATGATTGCTGATTGTTAGGGATAAGGATTGCAACTGAAATAAGGTGTTCTGCAAATTGGTAACAATGGACTCTAAAATCTTACCAACAACCGGGGTCAGGCTAACCAGCTTATAATTTCCCAAGTTCTGCCTCCTTCTCTTCTCAAACAGGGATAATAGGTTGTAGACTTGCTCGCTGAGCCAATGGGTTTGGTTGCAGACGTTTCATCACCCTGCTAGGTAACATCGTCAGTGCGCCTCCGGTGAAGCGTTGGTGTTCTGTCCCGCGTGTTATTTATATGCCTCGGTTTGCTGGGGTGGTTGACATCACTTCCGGTTCTGTTTTTCAGTGGTTCAGTTCAATGTGTTTGTTGATGGAGTTCCGGTTGGAATGCCAGGCCTCCAGGAATTCACTGGCACGTCTCTGGTTGGCTTGTGCTATTATGGACGTGTTGTCTCAGTGAAATTCATGTCATGCTTTGTGTATATTGAGACCATCTCATTATATGCTTTTTCTTTTGCTTTTATGCTGTCTCTGACTTCCTTTGTCAGCGTGGTTGCCTCATCTTTCACCTAGTATGCTCCTTCTTCCTTGGGATGAATTCCTGCTGTGCCTCCTGAATTACCCCAAAAAACTCATAGAGTCAGGGAATCATAGATTCATACAGCATGGAAACAGACCCTTCGGTCCAACCAGTCAATGCTGACCATAATCCCAAACCAAACTAGTCACACCTGCCTGCGCTTGGCCCATATCCCTCCAAACATTCCTTATTCATGTACTTATCTAAATGCGTTTTAAACATTATAACTGTGCCCACATCCACCACTTCCTCTAGAAGTTCATTCCATACATGAATTACGCACTGTATAAAAAAATTGCCCCTCCTGTCTTTGTTAAATCTTTCTCCTCTCACCTTAAAATATGTTCCCAGTCTTGAAATCCCCACCCTAGGAAAAGACAACTACCATTCACTTATGTATATACGCCTCATGATTTTATAAATCTCTGCAAAGTCACCTCTCAACGTCCTATGCTCCAGTAAAAAAGTCCCAGCCTATCCAGACTCTCCTTATAACTCAAAGTCTCCATTCCCAGCAACATCCTGGTAAATGTCTTCTGAAACCTCCCTAGTTTAATAATAACCTTCCTATAACAGGGAGACCAGACTGTACACAGTATTGCAGAAGAGGCCTTTCCAATGTCTTCTACAACATCAACATAACATCCCAACTCCTATATTCAAAGGTCTAAGCAATGAAGGCAAGCATGCTAAATGCATTCTTAACCACCCTATCCATATGTGATGCAAACTTCAAAGAATTATGTACCTGAACCCGTAGGTTTCTCTGTTCTACAACACTACCCATGGACATACTTTTAATTGTATAAGTCTTGCCTTTGTTTGTTTTACCAAAATGCAATACCTCACATTTATCCAAATCAAACTCCACCTGGCACTCTTCAGCCCATTGACCCAATTGATCAAGATTTCTTGTAATCTTAGATAACTTTCTTCACTGTCTTAGCATACCACCAATCTTGGTGTCATCCGCAAACTTACTAATCATGTTTTCTGTATTCTCATCTAAAGCATTTGTTTAAACGGCAAACAAAAGTGGACCCAGAACTGATCCCTGTTGAGGTCACAGACCTCCAGTTGAAAAACAACCCTTCACCATCACTCTCTGTCTCCTACCGCGAAGCCAATTTTGTATCCAATTGGTAAGCTCACCCTGAATCCCATGTAATCCAACTTTACTAATTAGTCTACCATGCTCCACCATCTTCCCTGCTAGGCCACCTTTCCAATCAACTCTGGCCAGTCCACCCTCATGTCTTTGTAGTTACCTTGGATCAATTGTAATACTGTTACAGTTTCTCCCTCTCAAAGTGCAGCGTGATTCTATCATATTATGATCACTGCCCCCTAGGGGTTCCTTCACCTTAAGCACCCTCATCAAATCTGCCTTGTGATACATCACCAAATCCAGAATTGCCTGTTCCCTTCTGGGCTTTACCATAAGGTGCTCCAAACATCCATGTTATAGACATTCCACAAAATCCTTTTCTCGGGATCTGCTACCAACCTGGTTTTCTCAGTCCACCCACACATTGAATTTCCCTATGATTATAGTAAAATTACTTTTCTTATACACTTTTTCTAGCTCCTGATTTATTTTCTTCTGCACATCCTGACTACTGCTAGGAACCTGTACCCAACCTTGTTTTATATACTGCATGCATTTAAGTCTAACACCCTCAGTCCTGCATTGACTGTTCCCCATATTCTCATTGTTGTCCCTTTATCTGCTGTCCTTGAAGTTAGATCCCTGACCCTTTCCATACTCTCTGTCCTATTACTTGTTCTGGAAACTTTAATAACCTCTGCTTAGCCCTCCTCCTCTTCAACATTTTCCATAATTTTCCATGCAACTGAAACCATTCCCCACCACTATTTAGTTTAAAGCCCTATCCACAGATCTAGTTATGCAATTTGTCGGGACTCTGGTCCCAGCATGATTCAATAACCGTCGAAACAGCTCCCGCCTTCCCCAGCATTGGTGCCAATGTCCCACGAATTGGAACTTGTTCCTCTCACGCCAATCTTTAAGCCACGCATATACCTCTTTAATCTTATTGACCGTGTGCCAATTAGCTTGTGGTTTAGGTAGTAATCCAGAAATTATTACCTTTTTGGTTCTGCTTTTTAATTTAGCCCCTAACTGCTCACATTTCCTCAGCAGAGCCTTTTTCCTGTTTCTACCTGTATTGTTGGTACGGAGGTGGACCATAACAACTGGATCTTTCCCGTCTCACTCCACATTCCTCTGCAGTCCAGATAATATATCCTGAATCCAGGCACCAGGCAGGCAACACACAGCTGTTGGACACTCAATCCTGCCCACAGAGAACAGTGTTTGTTCCCCCTATTATACTATACCGATTACAATTACATTTCTCTTTTCTCCCCACTCTTGAATGTCTCCCTATATCACGGTGCTATGGTCAGTTTGCTCCTGCAGCCCCCACTCTCATCCATAGCAAGACTCTCAAAACTGTTAGGCAAGCTCAAGGGCTGAGGCTCCTCCAGTATTACCTCTCGATCCCTCTACCTGCCTTACTGGTTGTCATACAGTCCTGTCGCTGACCACTGAGTGAATCCGAGGTAGTTTATCTAAGGGGTGTGACTGCCTCCTGAAACACAGAGTCCAGGTAACTCCCACCCTCCCTGTGTGTCGCAGTGTTCGAAGCTCAGACTCCAGCTCATCAACTCTGAGCCGGAGTTCCTTAAGCAACCAGCACCTGCTACAGATGTGGTCACTATGAACTACAAATGGGATCCACCAGCTCCCACATCATGCAGTTACAACACATCGCCTGGACTGGCATCTCTGTTTTATTTACTTAGTTCTTAATTTGATGTTTAAACTTTCTTACTGGTCTTTTAGTTTGTAACCTGTAAATATTTCTGCTGTTTACCTTCATTCTTAAAGTAACCTATAATAGATAGTCAAATTAGTAGCTATTACTAACCAATGAACTTGTGGTTTTTCTGTGATGTCTCTCTTTCTTTTGTGCTCGGCCTATGATCCTGGGCTTCAATATATCCTGCACTGAATTCCCATGCTGCCTTGAAATTCCACAATACACATACTCGTACTGTATCTGACTCCTGATGTGACCTTCCCTTCCTGACTATGCACAAATTACCAGTCATGCATGTGTTGATGAGCTTCTTGAGGATGCTGGAGCTGTAGTCATCCAGTCAAGTGGAGAATCCAGTCAAGTCGTCCTTTGTGCTCAGTATGGCTCCAAGCGGCAGAGAATTTCCCTCCTGATTTCCATTTATTCCTGTTTACCTTAGTGTTTGCTCCTTGATGTCATACTTTGTTAAATGCTGCCTTGGTATCAAAGGCAGTCACACTCACTTTTCCTCTTGAGTTCTGGTCTTTTGTCAATGTTTGCATGGAGGCTGTATTGAGGTTACGAACTGGGTGATCCTGGCAGAACCCAAACAGTGTGTCAGTGAGCAGGTTATTGTTGAGTAAATGCTGCTTGATAGCATTGTCAATGATATTTCCCATCAGTTTTTGATGATTGCCAGTCGATTGATGGCGTTGAACTTGACTGGGTTGGATTTGTCCTGCTTTTTCAGAACAGGACATATCTGAGTAATTTTCCAAATTGCTGGGTAGATGATAGTGTTCTAACTGTACTGGGTGAGCTTGGCTACGGCCACTGCTATTTCTAGAGCACTGTTTTCAGTACCATTTCCAGACGGTTGTCAGGGCCCAAAGCCTTTGCAGAGTCCAGTGCCTTCAGCTGTTTGATATCACATGGTGTGTATTGAATTACTTAAAGACTGCCATCTGTGATGGTGATAACCTCAGAAGGAAGCTGAGATGCAATGCCCACTTGCACTTCTGGCTAAAGATGCCTGCAAATGATTCAGCCTTGTCCTTTACACTGAAGTTCTGGATTTCCTCAGCAGTGCCAGTGAGCAGATTACTGTTGAGTAAGTGGCACTACTGGGAGCACTGTCATCCATTTCTTGGCAGCAGTTCTCCCCACAAGGTGGTCACTGCACTAATGCCATCATGGATGGAAGCATCCCCGAAGGTAGATTAGTGGGAACAAGGTCAGAAGTTATTTTTTCTCTTGTTGGTTCCCTCATGATCTTCACAGGCCCAGTTTAGCAGCTATGTCCTTTACGACCCCTAACATGTCTTTCAGTTTGTGTTCAACATAAAGGAGAAATTATTCATCAGCTAATAGTTATTGTGTAATTAGGAGGTTTCTTTGCCCTGGTTAGACCTGATACATGAGACTTCATGGGGTTCAGGGTTAATGTTGAAGACTCCTAGGACAACTCCGTTCTGAATGAATACCACATTGGGACAAGAGATATCCAGGAGTGGTGACGGTGTTTGGGATTTTGTCTGTTAGATATGATTTCACGAGAACGACTATGACAGGTTGTTTCTTGACTAGCGTATGGGCAATTCTGACACAAGCCAAACACAGACTTTAGTATGGAGAACTTAGCATGGTCAACTGGGTCATGTGTTCCATTGTCATTTCTGGTGCCTTTGTCCTTCTGGTTTCATTCGTTCTATCAGATTATGTAATGGCTAGATCCAACTGAGTGGCTTGCCAGAATGATGGCCAGAGGATGGCATGGCTTTTTAATTCCAGATTTATTAAATGAACACAAATTTCGTCATCCACCATGGTGAGATTTCAACCCATGTCCACAGAGCATCAGCCTGGGTTCCTAGATGGCCAGTCTATTGATACTACTGCTACACCACTGCCTCCCCTTTGATGAGATGACTAATTAGCTTTTGTCTTGCTACACAATACTGGATCTAAAAATGTTTTCTTCCTAGTTGATTTCACGAGGCCTTGTTTCAGGAAGATGTCCTGATAACGATGTACAAAGTCACCTTCCAAGCTAGCATTGCCCATTTAATTTGTCCATTCTATATGTAGATTAAACTCCAGGTCATACTTGGATTTCCTGTATGGATCAGGGTTGCCAGACTTGAATGCCTCAGACCTGGACTTCAGTAGGGAGTGGATCTCCTGGTTCATCCACGGTTTCCAGTTGGGCAACTTTTGGATTAAAGTCTTCGGCACACAGTTTTCTACATACTTACTAATGAAGTCTGTAATGGTAGTGGCATACTCGTTTAGGTTGGTCACTGATTTCTTGAGTAAGGACCAGTCCACTGACTCTGAGCAGTCCTGTAGAAGCCCTTCTGTTGCTGTTTAACTGCCAGACCACACAGTTTACCTCTCCTTAGCTCTATCCTGTCTAAACACCCTCTCTTGGTCACTGCTACCCTGTCTCAAATGCCCACTGTAGACCTGCAGCTTGTCATTGTCCAGTAGGGGAATGTCACAGACAGCAAACAATCAGACAATTCAAAACACAAGCTTTTATTTACAGTTAGCAAAAAGTCCAAAGATGTGCAGGTTAACTGGATCAGAGATAGTAGGAACTGCAGATGCTGGAGAATCCGAGACAACAAGGTGCAGAGCTGGATGAATACAGCAGGCCAAGCAGCATCATAGGAGCAGAAAGGCTGACGTTTTGGGCCTAGACCCTTCATCAGAAATGGGGGAGGAGAAGGGGTTTCTGAAACAACGATGCCACCTGAAGGTTGCAGGAACAGCAACTCATATTCCGCTTGGGAACCCTGCAGCCCAATGGTATCAATGTGGATTTCACAAGTTTCAAAATCTCCCCTCCCTCTACCGCATCCCAAAACCAGTCCAGCTTGTCCCCGCCTCCCTAACCTGTTCTTCCTCCCACCTATCCCCTCCTCCCACCTCAAGCCGCACCCCCATCCCCTACCTACTAACCTCATCCCACCCCCTTGACCGGTCCGTCCTCCCTGGACTGACCTATCCCCTCCCTAACTCCCCACCTACACTCACCTTTACTGGCTCCATCCCCGCCTCTTCGACCTGTTTGTTTCCTCTCCACCTATCCTCTCCTCTATCCATCTTCTATCCGCCTCCCCCTCTCTCCCTATTTATTTCAGAACCCCCTTCCCCTCCCCCATTTCTGATGAAGGGTCTAGGCCCGAAACGTCAGCCTTTCTGCTCCTATGATGCTGCTTGGCCTGCTGTGTTCATCCAGCTCTGCACCTTGTAGGTTAACTGGATTGGCTATGCTAAATTGCCCGAAGTGTCTAGGGTGGGAAATGCAGGGATAGGGTAAGGGCTATGTCTGTGTGGGATGGTCTTTGGAGGGTCAGCGTGGACTCAATGAGCCAAATGGCCTGCTTCCACACTGTAGGGATTCTATGAACAAAATTAAAATAAATAAACGGCTGCAGTTCACTGCAGTGCAAACCAAATGATAGTGTGCTGCACCCAACTCTCATCTACTTGAACGGGGTGTTAGTCAGGTCCTGCCTGGTATGTAGTGATCAACACAGCTGAGCTCCATCATGCTCAATGACAGCATCCTCTTCGTTAATATCCTCATCCACCTCCTCAGAAGAAGATTGCTCCCATTCTCCCACTCTTCGGCCTTGATCACATTGCTTCATTGCCAGTGCCAATTATGAAAAGCACAGCATACCTGATGACGTAGTACACTCTGTGTGCACTATACTGGAGTGCCCCCCCCAGTAGACAAGACCAAGCAGGAGAATCACACTGTCAGCAGCCCTATCTGCTGCATCGCATTGGCCCTGGTTTAGGCATAGGCAACATTATACTTGTGCTCCATATTAGTTAGTGGGTTGCATAATGGTGTTATCAGCATTGGTTGCATTAGGTAGTCCTTCTAACCCAGTACCAGCTCTCTAACACTCCTTGACCCTCAAATGCACCTGGTACACTAGACTGCATCAGGATGTTAGAGTCATGGCAGTTGCCAGGGTAGTAAGCACACATCTCCAGAAAGTGATAACAGTGATCACAGATCATCCATACATGAATCAAATGAAACCCCTTCCAACTGATAAATTCTAAAAGTTGTGGTATGACCCTGTCAGTGTGATAGGGGTGCAGCCAATGGCATCCGGTACCTGTGGGAAGCCAGCAATGTTTCCAAATCATGCTGACTGGGATCCACTACTGAGCTTGTGATTGTTAAACAAAATGAACTGGTTTGATTTTGCACAGACGGCAATGGTCACTGTTCTAATGCATTTGCGGGTGCATGACTGAGAGATCCCACACAGGCCATCCCTGGCTCCTTGGAAGGAGCCAGTTGCGTAGTGGCCATCACCTTCACAGGTAGAGGGAGAGGATGGCCTCCCACTCCTCAGGTCCTGTATCCGGAATAACTCCATCACAGTGTCTTGGAACATATACAGCCTGTGCTGACATTGTGCCCCACTCATCCCCAGGAATTGGGGTCAGCTGAAAAATTCCGGCCCTCCTGCGGTCCCCATGTATCCTGAGGGACTCTGTGGCTGCAATCTCTGCCTGACCTGGGTCCTCTTTGCCCTCCCAGTGACATGCTGTTGCTTCTAGACATGCTATCAACTCTGGTCCTTCTGCCTTTGTCTTCTTAGGTAAGGAACCACAGCAATCAACATTGCAACAGCAGCTAGGCACAAGACTCCTGCTGGAAGTGACCTACATTGGGAATGTTAGGAGTGAAATATGTTTCTGGATCTCAGAAGAGTCAGTGGTGGCATACCCTAAAATGAGGATGGCACACACTCCTCTGTACAGTGAGACATACTGCACTTCAATAACAAGGGCTAGGTCTCCGTATTCATTCAGCTTCAGCTTGAGGTTGTGCCATGCCAGTTGAGCGAGCAACACATTACATCAACCCCTTCCAATGTCAGATCCACATCAATCATTCAACTTTTCACTGCATTCAATACAGACTGTAAACAAACTTACATGACAGATAATGAAGCAATAGTCTCCACCTCTCACTACCCCTTGGAAGTTGCACCAGTAATGTGTTGCCTTTGGCCATCATTCATCTCTTTCTAAATCACCGCCACTAATTCAAATAATTGATTCACCAATTGATTCACCTAGGACCAACGGCATAGCTTGCATACATCTCATGTATTTGTTTCTTCAATGATGTAGTGTTCAGCAGACACAAATCCCACATTTTTTATTTCCAGTTGCATTTTGCACGTAGAGAAGGGCAAGTGATGGAAGGGACTGCAGCTTGTGGTGCACAATTATTGCACCAAGCTCTGCGTGGTCACCAGGTAACACCTCCCCCCAACCTCAACCACAGAGATACCATGTCCCCTTTTACATCATACTACCCTGACAGCTGAGTTCCACGCAAACCTACATGTAGAGGTCCACCATATTGAACTTCACCTTCAAATGTCCTCCCTACCCCCTGAGCCCTGACATTACACCTTAAAGATGCCCATCTCGGTCCTTTGCTGCCCCTCTGGAGGCCACGGTGGTGTTCACCACCAACAACCACCATTCCATAGCCTACCATGCCCACTGATGTTCTTCCACTTACTCCCTTCATGCCTTGAGCTTCCTCCATCTCTGTCTTTGTTCCCATCTCTATAAATGCCTCTGCTTCCTCCCACACACCCCTTTTGGCAGTGATACACTACAGGCTCACCTTGTGTTCTCCTTAATAATCAACAGACACATCGCCAAGACTGTATTTACCCCAGACCTCTGTTCGACTTCGATGACCAGACCCTGACCCATCTTTGCAGCTCACCGGCTAACGATGCACGATTCTCCTGACTGCTGGTGCTGACCCCACAGGACTGACCATTACTCACACATCAGACTGCATTCAGACAGATCCTCTCACTGTGAGTGTCCCAAGTGGGTGACTGATTGTAGCCAAGATCCTGCAACGTGCAATGAACCGTGTCCGTAACTGATGATACTGGGCACCTTTGACAGACTGTAGCTCCCATTGACTAGGCTGAGGATTAGCGCCACCGACATTTTGATGCAGTCATTTTTACTGAAGAAACATGCAGTGTTTGTTTCACGAGCAGCTGAATCTTGATGCCACCACTGTGTTGCTTGTTCACCATACCACACTCCCTTCCCCCTGGCAGGCATAACAAGTAGCCTGTCTGTGTATCCGCACAAAAGAGCACCTCAATACGGAAGTACTGATAGCGATCGGATCTAGCTGAATAGTCAATGGCTAGCAGGCGTGGAATGGCAGAGCAAGACATGGTTGCTGCGAGCATGAGCGTTGTGCTGAAAGAGAAAGTCAGCAGCCCTAAGGTGCAGCCTAGCCAATCAGGATGCCCTGATTGACTAGAGCTGGATGCCCTGTGTGCAAAGTGTCCATGCAACAGCCTTTCAATGCTAGTTGCTGATGAGACCTGCAATGCAAGTCTGTGCTGCCTAGGCAGACTGCAAATGGATCAAAGAGGTGCCATGAGGACTTTGAGGGGTTGGCAGATATTGAATGCATGTCAACATCTATGAAGGAGGGGTGCATGCAACTACTGCCCATGGCTCATGTCCTGGGATGCTGTTTGGTGCTGAGCAACTTGGAGGCTCCCTGCAGCCAGCTATCAGCTGAAGTCGCCAGCTGAAGATGTTCTGACTTCCATGTTGAAAATTCTTGACATCTAGCTTGTTCGAAGCTAGGTAAGGTAAGAAGCTGAATATTAATAATGCAAGTTGCAGGGTTAGTAAGGTTTTTAACAAGTTATCATCACCTTAATTGCCAAATTGCTGCTCCTAGCAAGAAACTTGCCACACTGTTCGACAAGTGCATGAAAGATACAGCAAACTGCTACTGGCATCAAGAAAGAACTCACCCAACTTCTCATGTGATTCTGCCACAAATCTCACCACAGGTCACAGTGCTCAGACCCCTGTACAATGCCACCCTACGTACCTATCTATGCCACACATTATGTCACATTGTTTTGAATGTTTTGTTCATTCATGTTATGGACCAGACCAAATCACCTCAAAATATATCACAAAAATACCCCAGACCCTAACCTTTTCTTATTTTAAAGGTCAGTGTAAGGCATTGCATTCCAGATGAAATTCAATTGGTCAAACTACTTGACTTTAAGCAAAACACTACAGTCAAAATACAGATGAAATAAGAATAAAAGAATTGGCTTAACTTGCAACTCTATCAAAATGAATAACAAAATAATATATATATTAACTACTACTAATTAACTGTTCCAATATAGTGATATCCCACAAACACCCACCACCCCCAATTCAGTAAAATAGATTGTCTCACAAGGAACTCTAACAGCAGGAAGAAAACTCCAGCTTTTAGCTGTAACAGAGAAAGGAATAAGAGCTTCAAGACCCCAGCAATTGCTGAAAGCTGAAAGTAAAAATCCAGGTTCTGTGGGAGCCTGACCCCAAACATTCAAGCTACTTCTATTGTTCCAACTTTTAAAAAAACCCAAGGCCTCACAAGCTGTTTATTTTATTGGTTTTGAGCAAGCTGACCACTGCCTCAGTCTCAATCTTTCTTCATGAAAAAATCCAGGACAAAATACACCTCTTACAGCCATGGTATTGTCACATTCAGATAAGGTCTCTTTATTTTTAAGTTTCTAACACTACTTTTTTGCATGGTCCCCTTTTAGCTGATACCTTTCAATTATTCCTGTCCTGCTCATCTTTACTCAAATTGCCATGCCAGTTGCCTCAACTTTTCTCTCTTACTTTCTATGTCTCCCTTCACTGGACCCCTCCTAACCCCACCTTTTAGTCCGAAGCTCTATCTGCAGCTTTGGATTAACAATTTTCCAGGACATTGATCTCAGTGCAATTGAACTGGAGTCGATCTCAATCCACCAGCTGTCTTTTTCTCAATACTGATGCTATTCCCCCACAAATTGAAGCTCCTTCTTCCCATACCATTCTCATGTGTTTAATTTTCTAATCTGCTTGATCTTGTGCCTGTTGATGAGCAGGTCAGGTAACGATGCAGAGCTATCACCTTTGAGGTTCTGCATTTTAATTTATACTCTAATTCCTCAAAATCTCCGAGCCAAACATCATTCCTAGATTTACACATCATTAATTCCTGTTTCTACCATGACAACTTGATACTCCCTCTCCAATTCCAAGCCAATCTCCAAATGTCTCCAATCATGACAAAAGGGAGGTGATCAAGATAAAGTTGGGTATCACCAGTGTATGTGTGGAAGCACTAATGAGTTTTTAGATTCAAGGATATATTTTGTTAGTGACTTCATTCTTGAATTTCTCAGAAATGATTCCTAGTCTGCATCAATTTATTTGATTTGAGTTAAAAAGTTGTGGGTTCAATTCATTCTCCAGGACTTGAGCATAAAACTCAAGGGTGACACTCCATTTGTTGTGCTTTGGATGAAAAATTAAATTAATACTCTCTGACCTCTCCGCTAGGTATAAGAGATACCACGATATCAAAGAAAAGCAAGGGTGTTAGCACTGTGACCTCCCCAGTATTTATCCCTCAATTCAACATTGCAAAACAAATCTGACCACAATCATTTTGCCGCATGTGGGAGTTGGCTGTGCAGAAACAATTATTGGTGCATTTCCAACAGTGATTATACTTCCAAGGTTCTTCATCAAAATTCTGAAATGTCAGGTGGCTCTCAATAGTATATGTATTTTTGTTTTAGTTAGGTTATAAGTAACAGTATAGTGAAGTTGCAAATTATCAGATTTTATTGACAGATTAATGATTTTGGTTTTATGCATCTGAGACAGGTATGATTCAGTTTGGAGGAAAATGTGGTTGTTGCTGGCTGGGCTAGTTGTGGGTTTTCCGTTCAAATTATTTCTATACCTATTCACTATATATGCCATAAATATTCATCATGCTGCAAGTATTAATCAGTCTGGTCACTGCTGTAAAATGTTTGTAAAGCATTCAATGTAATCTTGGAAAAGTACCACAGTCTAGAGATTTTCAAGCCAAGGTGAACTGAAACAATCCTTGCACCTTAATGACTAAGTCCAAGGCACATTCAATGTTATCAATGAGGTCTGTTGAAATGAGACTGGTGAGCTACAAATACATGCTGGGCATCTCCAGGTAATCTTGTTGGCAAAGATCATTTTAATTTGGATTGTTTTGTTGCCAGCAGTGGCACTCAGGTGGGTGCAGCAAGAAGGGGTAAGACAGTAGTCAGGAGGGACTTGGCAATAGTGATTAGGTTTGCAGTTGACATGGGAGGAGCATTCTTGCTTCTCCCAAGTTGACATTGGGTCAAGTTTTGTTTTTTTATTAAAACATACCTTTTTAGCAGTAGCCTCTAGAGGCTCCTTTAAAGATCACTGTTAAGCTGTTGTAGACTTTTTCCTGTATGCAGCTGACCCAGCCCCTGTGCTGTACAAGGACAAATGACGTCACAGGCAGATTTGTTTGTGATGCATTCCACAGGTGAATGGACATTCAGTGTTCACATATAATGTATGGTTACCTGAGTTCTCGAGCTTGAGAAATCATATCCAGTGTGAATGAATGAGGGAGTGACTAGAAATAAATGAAAGAAAGCAATGATTATAAAACAGTCAACAAAATTACTAGCAGTAAGAGGACTTCGCTGTATGTGCAAGTTATAGAGCAGTAGCGTTTGTGATCAAGATATCCTACTGGCAGGAGTGATTGTAAAAGTACATGCCCAATTGGTGTTTGATGTCCCTTCTTTTATGTAACAGTGGATAACAAGATTTCACCCATGCCAACCCATTCCACTTTGTTGGTAAGACCAAGGTCAAGGATGGTCTTCCGAAAAGTATGTACAGTTCTGGGAACAGGAGGGACAACATGGCCTTGGACAGATACAATGTACAAACTACATTGATAAATGGGATTGGTCACATGCCTGAGGCATCATGGATATAAGGAACATTTACATAGGAAAAGTTGTGGTTTAGGGCTGATCTTACTGGAATTCCTAATGACCCTATGGCGTGTGAGGAACTGGATCAGTTTTGATGAAAAGTCATCAATCTGAAGTGTTAACTCTGATCTTCTATCCACATATGCTGCCTGACTTGCTGAGCATTTCCATCATTTTCTGTTTTTGCTTCAGAATTCCAGCATCCTTGTATTCTGCTTTTAGATCTCACATAGAGTCATAGAAATGTATAGCATGGAAGCAGGCCCTTCAGTCCAATTCGCCCATGCTGACCAGATATCCTAAATTAATCCAGTCCCATTTGCCAGCATTTGGTCCATATCCCTCTAAACCCTTCCTATTCATGTATCCATTCAGATGACTTTTAAATGTTGTAATTGTACCAGCCTCCACCACCTCCTCTGGTAGCTCATTCCATACATGTACCACCCTCTGCATGAAAAAGTTGCCCCTTAGGTCGCTTTGAAATTTTTCCCCTGTAACCTTAAACCTATGCCCTCTAGTTTTGAGGGAGTAACTCCCCTATCCTGGCGAAGGAACCTTGACTATTCACCCAATCCATGCCCTTCATGATTTTATAAACTTCTCTAACGTCACCCCTCAGCCTCTGATGCATGTTTCATATTAATACAAGCTGTGCTTAAAGGCGATTTGGATTCACATTTACATTATTTCCATGGACACCAATGACATGCATGATTTCTTCAGTGCTATCAAGACCATCCATGGACCAGGCACTCAACACCTCACCCAACTGAGAGCCAAGCACCAGGGAAGGGTCTGCTCATCAAGACAGACAGGCTGGCAGCACTTGCTGTAGAGAACATTTTGGAAAACTTAACTGAGATTGTCTTCAACTCAAACGTTCTTAACTCCATTTCTCAATGCCCCCTGGCTTAGACTTTGCACTACCCTGGTCTGGAGCTAAGTTGAAAAAGACATTCCAGCCTAAAAAAGCACAAAGCCCATGGAGCAAATGGAATAGCTGTTGATATTCTGAAGCACAGCAGAGAGACAATCCTGGCACAGATGTATAACCTCATATTTCTCATTTGGGATGAAGAATGTATTTAGGGGGAACCTCAGTGACAATGTGATTGTGACTATATTCAAGAAGGGAAACAAGTTGGTTTGAAATAACTAGAGAGGAATTGCCTTGCTGTCTGCCACAGGGAAGATCATTGTAAGAATCCTCTTCAACAGCCTCCTTCCAATGGCCAAGAAACTCCTTCTGAAGTCACAGTTGCAGTGCAACTTTTTCCCATTAAGTGGCATCACAGACATGATTTTCATTGTATAGTAAATTAGGTAAAGTGCAAACAACAGGACCAACTTCTGTTCTTTTTCATATTGACTCTGTCAACTGTGAAGATTTGTGGAGTACCTGCCTCAAATTTGTCATCTTATTCCATGTACTTCACATACAAGCCACAAATTTCACAAACTGAACCACCATTAACCCTTTCACAGTGAAGACTGGGATCAAACAAGGTTGTCATTGAATCGACTCTCTTCTCCATCTTCCTCGCTGCAATGCTGCACCTCAACTGCAGCAAACTGTCTATTTTAACCTAGTGCAGCCGTCAATCAGGAATCAGAACCACTTCAATCTTAAGAAGAGAACTTCAGTAAACAGGTGAAATTTGTGTGGCTGCTAATTCAGAAACTGAGCTTCAGGTCGTTGTCAATTCCTTCTTCTAAGGGAAAATGAACCTTTCACTAAATACTTAGAAAACAAATCGGCTCACAGAATAAAGCACCTCTCCTTTCAAGTAACATCGAGGGCAAGGTCCTGGAAAACAATATACCATTTTCAGTATTGTGGGAGCTTCCCCTAAATGAAGGCATACATAAATGACAAAACTCATAATTGCCTCCAATGTCAGCTCAGCCATTGGCTGACTGAGAAAAGAATATTTGAGGATCACAATCTCAGACCCAAGACTGAGGTTATGGCTTACTGGACAGCAATGTTCCCCATACTCCCATATGCTTCAGAGATTTGGACAACGAACAGAAGCACTGTTAAGCACTGAAGAACAACAACTAGCAGTGCTTTCAAAGGATTCTACAAATCTAATAGCAAGTAAGATGGTCCAAAAACTGCCTCCTCTCCCAAGCGAATACATCCAGCATTCTAGTGCTAATCACTCAAGATGAGCTTCGCTGGACAAGACATATGCCTACAATCAGATTCCTGAAGCAGCTGCTTGATTTAGAACTTGATCATCACAGGAGATCCCAGGAGGAAAGGGAAAATGTTTCAGGGGTGTCCTCAAGCATGGAGTTGTTGGTTGGTTTTCATGCAAACGTTTTGTCTCCCTTCTAGGTGACATTGTGTACCCTCCGTTGAAGTGCTGTTGTTCTGTCCTGCTCTGAATTTATTTTGTCCGGTCTGTCATGGTGGCTAGTCTTGTTTCTGGTTTTGTACTGTAGCGGTATGTAGGTGGGGTCTATTTCAGCATGTTTGTTAATTGCATTGGTGGTTGAAAACCAGGCCTCCAGGAATTCTCGTGCTCATCTTTGTCTCCCTTATCCTAGTATTGTAACTTTGTCCCAGTCAAATTAATGTCCTTCTATGTTGGAGTGTATTGAAACGAGGGAGAATTGGTCATGTCATTTTACTGCAAGTTGGTGTTCATGTATCCTGGTAGCGAGTTTCCTGCCCGTCTGTCTTTTGTAGGACAGACAAAATACCATGCAGCAAATGCGAGAAACACTACATAGGACGGACGAGCACGAATCTCGCCACCAGCATACATTAATTTGACTAGGACAGTTTACAGTACTAGGATAAGTGAGATAAAGATGAACATGAGAATTCCTGGAGGCCTGGTTTTCAACCACTGATGCAATTAACAAACATGTTGAAATAAACCCCATCTACATACCAACACAGTACAAAACCAGAAACAAGACTGGTCACATGACAGACTGGATAGAGCGGGACAGAACAACAGCGCTTCAACAGAATGTACACAGCACTGATGATGTCACCTAAAAGGGAGATGAAACGTTTGCATGAAAACCGTCAGCTCGGCGGACCAACCAACAACTCCAACCACAACCTGAGCTACAGATCTTCATTAAAACATTAAAGTCCTCAAAGAATCCCTGAAGAGGTCAGGGGAGATCCTGGTTTGGAATTGGCCAAATGGAGAACGCTCATTTGGGAAAGCATCAAACATGTTGAGGGATTTTGCTGCTTATGTGCAGAGATGCGGTTGAGGTATGCAGGGAAAGCTGAAATCTCAAACAGCAACCTACCCTACCTTTTGAGCACAATCTACCCCAAATGTCTGTTGTATATTTTACGTAACAACCATCTCAGTACCGAGTGAGCCAGCCCAGAGTAAAAGCAAGTAATCCTCGACCCTGATGGACTACTTAAGAAGGAGATGATTATATGTTTTCTTAATCTTAATGTGGTGAATGTCCTACTTAGGAAATGTGTAAAAGTCGAGCATGTTATCTATTTTTAAAGGGATTTATGACAGAATTTTTTGAAAGTTATGAGAGCAATTGGTTATCTCGGATTTCTATCAAGGAAGCAATTTTATTCTTCTATCTAAAACCTTTGGAGCTAATCCAATTGATGAATTAATCTCTTCTGACCTCTGCTGTCCTATTTTTTCAGGGGAATTGGGACCTACAGAGCAATGCAGTCATGGATGTACATACGGGTGTATGTTTCTTACATTACAACAGCGACTACACTTCAAAAGTATATCGTCAGCTGTAGAAGTGTTTAAGGTGTCCTGAAGTTGGAAAATGTATTTTATAAATGCAAGTTCTTTCTTTATTTAGTTGCCATGGCAAATACAAGACTTCTGACCTTACTACTTTGTATTAGGAAATCCAAGGCTATTTTTATATACTTTTTTTTCCTCTGAAATTGATCACAGCTTTTATTTTCTTTGCTAGAACCTTTAACCACTGGGGAGCATTATGCGTGAGATTGAAATGACTAAATAGATGGGATGTGCCTTTCTTCCAATGCAATGTAGTTTTGTCCAGTTTTGGTCAGAAAATTCAAGAGAAGACACAAATCATGGTCACATGATGTCTTCAAAATTATTATCATTTGAGAAACCATTTTACTCTGGATGGTAGTTGATTTTCTGCTCGTGCTCCAGCAAATGTCATACCACCATCTGCTGAGGAAAAGCATGTAAAAGAAGTGTCTTCCTGCATATAATGCTAGGCATGTAACCTCTTTATATTTTCAGGGTCATTTTCATTGCCACTACAGTGGAACTAAGTCCAATCCAGTGTATTGGCATATTGCTGCATTGCATTACTAAAAGGCACCGAAATTTCACAGGCTGCATTTTTAATCTGCTGATCAATCACATAAGTGACACTTAAGTGATTAAAACTTTGGCAGAATCTTCAAAATCTACCCCAGCAGCATTACAGAATACCAGCCCAAGGCAGCATTGTACTTTAAATAAGCTGCATACTTTCCTCTAGAGGAAAGAAAAATCATTGATGTCAGCTGTGCCTCAATTTGAGGATGGCGTCTACTCAGGTTCATACATATCAGCCATGGATCTTTATGTGTTGCCAAACGTCAAGTCCATCAAAATTGCTTTTGCAGGCATTTTACCTGAGTGCTTGTGGAGTTAGCTTCAGGAAAGGTAGCAGCATTTATCTAACAAACTTCCCTCTGAATCTGGAGCATGCAGTGGAGGCATTGTTGATGGACTTTCTCTTGTGTTCTTACATGTCACTGATACACAATTCAGGTCTCACTGCGGTACAAGGGTATGGTGACAACAACTGCTTTGTACACTCGGACTTTTGTTAATTTGCAGAGGTCATCGTTGTCAATACTCCTTGCCATAGTTTGTAGAAGGCTGTGTGGTGCAGCTCAGCCACTGTTGGGACCTCTTGTGACCTTTTGAGAGAGGTGACTGCCAAAGTGTGGGAAATGCTCCAATATATATGGAATGTGCAATGTTTGGCTGACCAGACGTAGATTGATATACAAGTTTTGTCTAGGCAACATTCAAGGTCAAGTGAGTTTATTACATGCAGAATTGAAGAGATTGAGGTGGTTTGCAAAATTGACAAGATAGCAGTCAGTCACAAACTGTAGATCATGTTTATTGCAATTGCAAGGTAAATGACATGTAAAAGTAGGAAGTTTCGCTACAGTTGTACTATGTATTGGTGAGACGACATCTGGAGTGCTGTGAACAGTTTTAGACTTCTTCAGAAGGGATAAATTGCATTGGAAACAATGCAGAGAAGATTCACTTGGCCAATTCCTGGAATAAAGGTGTTACCTTATGAGGAATGGTTGGAGAAGTTGACCCTGTACCCATCGGAGTTTTGATCAATGAGGTGATTTTATCGAAGCATAAGAGAGAATGTTTTGCCTTATGGGAAAGACTAGACCGAGGTGACAGAGTTTAAAACTAAGGGGCATCCCATTAAGGTGGAGTTTAGGAGAATTCCTTTTCTCTCAGCAGGTTATTAGCATCTGGAATTCTCTTCACCAACAAGCAGTTGAGACAGAGCAGCTGAATATTTTTAAGGCTGAGTTAGGTTGGTTCTTGATTGACAAAGAGATCGAAGGCTATAGGAAACAGTCCAGGAAGTAAAGTTGAGGCCACAATTGGTGTGGCTATGATTTTAATCAAAGGCACAGCAGCTTGAGGGGTTACTCCTCTTCCTAATTTGTGCATTCATATGTATATCTATGGTGGGTTAGTTTTATTTTGTCAACCGGGGTTCAAGAGTTTTCCATCTAAACAGTGTTTAATACTTACAGCAGAAGCCCACTGATCTTTTGATGAGACAAATAGCACTGTCAGATAGATTGTAAGTGGTAGTCATAGAAATCTACAGCACAGAAAAAGGCCCTTTGGCCCATCAAGTCTGCGCCGATCAAAAACAACCACTATTCTAATCCCATTTTCCAGCATTTGGTCCATTGCCTTGTATGCCTTGACATCGCAAGTATACATCTAAATAAGGAGACTAATACACAGCATATCAATTTCAGAATTCCCAATCAAGATGGTTGCAATCACATTGTCATGAAGCAATTGTAGGACTGTGATTAAACTTCTTGGACATCCAAATCATTGGAGCATAATCCACAGCACCTCAGATTTACTGAATCACATGCTTTGGTCAGGTTAATTAAAGCAAAGTACTTACTTGCTGCTGAACGAGGATTTCCTCAGCCACAGAAAGTAGGCAATTCAGGAGAATCCACGTCAGGATATTTCCTGCTATTTACAAGAGGAAAATACATTGACTATTTTGAAGATCATTACAATTGTCTCATTCCTGAAATCACCGCGAGGAGCTTCTTCTCAAATCAGCAAAATGTCCACATGGAGCCTGGAGTTTGAGCAACAAAACTAAAGTTTTAAAATCCTCAGCTGGAATACCATCACGGATGCAAGTTTAGTGCTTCTTATCCATTTGAGTGGTTGTTCATCAATGATAGTTCACGCATGGTTCCTACCAGAGAATATGAGGGATGGTCTGGAGAGTATCAGCTGTCACTACGGATTCATGACTGTGAAGTTTTTGAAATATTCGTTCCAGCACTGACAGATGGTATTGTCATCCTGAGGAAAAGAAACATCATCCTGTGAATGAAGGGGATTTTGTCAATTGATCATGATCTTTAGGTATTCCTGGTGGCTTCATACAGCTTTGCATGTCATGATAATCAGCATGTTGTTGAATTTCTCAACTGCATGTCCATTATCTTCCAGATTAGTCTTTGGGTGTCTGTCTTGAGTTTTTGGAGTATATCCTTCTAGAATTGCAACCTTGGGTTGTTCTGCCAAGCAATGTGAACTATTTATTCTCGATTGTCACACATTTCAACATAGTTTTTGTCAAACAAAGAAAATTTCATCGCATCAGGAATGGTCTCATTCCTTGCCAAAAGTGCTGCTGGTGGTGAAAGCAGTTGACTACTCTGCTTGCTTTCAGGGATGCCATTTAATTTCTTGGCCTCTCTCATAAAAGTAGGAATGTAATTTTGGCTTTGCTCGTATTTATGAATCAGGTAGAATAACATTGATTTTGCAACAATGGAGCATAATGAGATTTAAGAGAATAACCATTAGGATTATACATGATATAGTTACTCCATGTTGCTGCTGGCTCATGAATTTACTTTGTGTGATTTCAACTCACTTCAGATACTTTTCTTGCAACCAAAATAATAATTTCACTCTCATAAACAAGTATGTCTGCCCGTATGAACTGAAGCATTACTATATATGTTTCCTTGCATAAAATTTCATGCAATTTTCTACTTCTGAAATTTCCCTACTTGCCTGCTTTGCTAAGCATCCATCAAGCTTGCTTTTGGGTTTACTGACATAATTTGTCCTCCCTGATTCCTCAGCTGTCTATTCCACACATTCAACTCCTTCTTAAAGTAATTAAATCAAAATGGTTTGTTCACCTTTCCTCTTCTGCACCACTGAACACACGAGTTTCCCAATTCTTGCTCAGTACCAGGCAAGGCAGTGCCTAATCAATTGAAGCAATACTAAAAGTATTTTGTAACACCTTAAAATCAAAAATATATGCTTGTTTTAAAAGCCCTCTATGACCTTGCCTCTCCCTCTAACCTACACCAACTCTACAAGTCTCTGATTTCTCTGCATTCCTTTACATCTGGCTTCTTGCACATCCGATTCCCATCATTCTACCAGTGGCTGTGCCTTCAGCTGTATCATCCCTTAGTTCTATTATCATCTTAAACCTCTTGGTTTCTCTCACCTCCTTAAAATCTTTCTCTTTTACCAAGTTTTTGGTGACATATCTTACTACATTCTATGAGCTTTGGTGTCAAAATTTGTTTGATAAGGTAACTGTGAAATGCCTTGGGATATGTTTTTAACTATGTTAAAGGTGCTATGTAAATGCACATCAATGTTTTTGGCATATTTTAAATTTAGTTGAATAAACTTTTTGAAATTTGAATCTTGAATTTTTTATATAGCCAACTCAGCATCACTTACATTAAAATTGGTCTAATGGGGAATTGATTGTACAGTTTGTTCAATGCTGCTGCTATAAAGTCAGCTCAAGCTTTTGATACATCCCTCCTTACATGTTGAAATAGGCAACAACAGATTATATCTGGGCCGTACCAAAAGGGTACAGTTGATGCCCAAGTGTCTCAAACAAATAAAAGACAGTAAAGAGTTTTTAAATTGCCCTGTAGCAGATTTGATAGACTGACTCTGATGCTAACAAGGCAGCAAAATTTTACTGCTAATGTAAAAGAATGACAGATCGAAAGTTTATTTAAAATCTTTTAGAATTGCAAACAAATGTGCAGATTAAAAATTTTGGTTTATAAATTTTATTTTCCAAAAACGTAAAGCAAAAAAAATTGTGGTTTGTGCCTATTTCAGACACTCCCTTAAGATTTGCATTCTTTCATTTCTTCTGATTAAAGCACCAGTAGAGCTTACCAGGTGATTGTATGATATATTGCCTGCGTTGTCATCGACCTGACTTAGGTGTGGCACCTTGAGGCATTGAAAAAATCTGTTTCAGAATTAATGCCCAATGAAACATGTTGACTAAATATCCTTTCCAAAACCAACAACTAAATATTGGTTTAGAAATTGCAGGCATAAAAATAAGTAGACATATTATAACACTGTTGTAGTGAGCTCGGCACACAAGGCAGTTCTCAGATTCTATCCCAAGTAAGTGCTGAGATTGTTTGAAATCAGTTGTAATAGTTGTTGCTGCCCTACAATTAGTTGCAACATTAGGTTGTTGAATCGTATTAAGAACGAAGTGAAACAGGCACCCTGCTGAGGTGCAAACCCATTGAACAGAACTTGAATCCTGATGATTTTCAATTACTTTGGGAGAGAGAGAAAATTGAAGAAAAGGACAGAACACATAACATCAAAACTTAGAGCTTCAGCTCTTGTTATTAACCAGTGTTGGGTGTCTTTTAATCTGTTCAGTTTAAGATGATGATGAAAATAAAATCTGCATTCTTATAATACTTTCTTTTCACTTCAGGGCATCCTAAACTCAGTGTTTTTTTCATGCTGCCACCCCAGCTTGAGGCTTGAAAATTATCGCTACATTTTAGTGAGAACCGTGGAAGTAGGGCAAGATGCGGAATGGGGGTTGATGTGAAAGTGGGGGCCTGACTGCTAGACTGGGAGGGCAGCTGTTATAAGTCAGGCAGAGCTCCTCAGTGGTCACTGCTGCATTAGAGCTCGCAACCTACTTGGGGTCATGACCCCTGCTTTGGGAAACCCCATCCCAAGTGCTGCATAGTCAATGAAGCACAGATCATATTGTAATATAGCAAACTCTGACAGCTAACTTGTGCAGATCTATGTCCCAGATAAACTGCAGTGAGAAAAATATCCAGATAATTTCAATTACAGTGGATTTGGTTAAGGAATAACTAATGGTAGGCCTGGACACCACCTTCAAAAAATCTTCTTCAAAAAGAGCTACAAGGTCCTCTTCGCCATGCTGGTGTTGTTGTTTAGGCACACGTGGAAAGCTTTCTTCTTCTTGTGGATGACATCTTAGATGATGTGGTCATTCTTGTTGAACCAGTATTGGTATTTCTTGGTCTTGTAGCCAATAGTTTCTTCACAACATGAGATTATGGCTTCGGCTTTTTTCAAACTTTCTCCATTCCATTATAATGAACTCTATGGAGATTTTGGTGAAGACGTTGTTGCAAGTTTGCTAGTCTGCTTGACTCTTGAAGCCGCTCAACGCTGAATTTTTTTCTGAACTGTTTCTTTGTCTTCAGCTGTTTATGGTGGCATTTGGTGGATATAGCTAAGTGGATGAGCTAGTGGTCTGTCCAGCAGTTGTGCACACTGGTCATTGCTTTGGTAATGAGGACAAGCTTTTGGACTTGGGATTGAATAATGACATTGTCCATCATGTGCCAGTGCTTTGATTGTGGATATCTCCAAGAATTCTAGGACTTGTCTTTTTGGCAGTACAGCATGTTGGTGATGACCAGCTGGTGTTCCACACATTTGGTGGGCAGAAGAATGCCATTGGTGTTGCAATTCCCAACTCCTTCCATTCTGATGGCTCCTTTCCAGAGTTGGGCATCCTTTCAAGCTCTGGTTTTGAAGTCTACAAGGAGGATAATTTTATTTTCCTTCGGGATGTCGGTGATAACGTTGTCCAGGGTGGGGTAGAAACCTTTGGATTCATCCATGGCATCAAGGTTTTACTATAGTCACTTGATTGCTGGTTCGTGGCAAGTTGTAGATGGAAAGTCATGCGGCGATTGTTGATGCCAGTAGGGAGCTCAAAGAGTTGGTTAATGAGTTTGCTATTGATAGTGGATCCAATTCCACACATTCTAGGTTGACCCTTGGATTTTCCTCTCCAGAAGGCGTAATCTCCATCTTCCATCAACTGCCCTTCGCCTGCTCTTTGAATCTCCTGCAGGGCTGTGATATCAGTGTTGAAGTGCCTGAGTTCATATTTTGCTCATTGGCGATAAAGGTTCTTACATTCCAGGTTCCGATTAAGTTTCACGTTGGTTTTCAGACCAGGGGTAGATGAAGCCACTGGATGCGGTTTCCAGCCAGGCTGGTGATGGAACAGACTATTTCTCAGGCACCTTTTCTAGCCCCTTCCCCATGTGGGGTTAGCAAAGTATATCCTGAAGAGGACAGCTCATCATGAAGAAAGCTAACAAAATGCTCTCCTATTCCTAACCCATGAGCAAAACAACTGAGTCAAATTCTACTGCTCATGTACTGGTCTGAAGCTAGGGACTCCCAGGTCTCACAATCCTGTCCCCATCACCTCTCTTTTGAGGACTTGTGTCGTGTGTGTGTCAAGGGAGAAGGTATTGAATTCCTCTTGTGCAGGACAGCTTTCAACTTGGGAATGCTGTTGCACATCAGCACATGGTCCTTGACAGAAGGTAGATGCAGTTCCATTGGCAAGGAAATCTTGACAACTCGGGATCTCCATACTGCTGGAGTCTTCATTTGCCATTGCAGCCATTGAGATTGCACGTGTATACTCCGTCTGGATTGCTATTGAGAACTTGTTTTGGATTGTGGTTTGTCTGGTTCCTCCCCTCCGACTTTACCATCATGGATGACCCTGACAGCATCATTCTTGGGATCAATGTAACACTCAAGCCTCTACAGCATAGCGAGGTGGCAATCCATGGAAAGGCAAGGTGGCAATCACAATTCTTTGAGAACACCCAGCAGCAAGACAAAGCGTGGAGAAGGAACCGGGGAAAGAAATGCCAATGATGACAAGGTCAAGGTCAAGTTCCAGTTCCACCTCCTGGAAAAACCTGCAGGATGCGTGGTTGGAGACGTGGCTCTAGGATTGGGTTCATTGGCGCAAGCACCCACAGATCCCATAACCGAGAATTCCCCAGGTGGACAATCATACTCATCAGTGAGTGTCTGCCCCTGATCACAACAGGAGGGGACAGACATCCCAGTGTCTTAACAGTGCAGCACATTGACTGCAGTGCCAGACTTTGCTAGATGAAGCGCTGGAGTTTACACATACATCTTGATTCCAGATGGTATGCCTGGACAAGGTTGACATTTAATTCATAAACTATTTTACCTAAATACTGAAGGGGCCAACCGTATATTTCCAGCAAGTTTTATTTGTAGTTTTAAGGGTGTAAAGTGTTCCTAAAGATTTTAACCAGTGGTGAAAACTCCAGGTGATTTAGTAAACGAGCTTTAGGGATTCCCTGTCTCGTTGATTTATTTGGCCTTGTGTTCCCCAATGGGTTTGTTGAGATGATCATATGATTCTTTTTCGGTTGCACCTGGACAGCACATTTCCCCCATTCGCATCACTGGCACTCATTATAAACCATTTTAGGGCGTGGAGAGGGGGGGGTTTAACCCTTTTCTACGGTCACCTGCAGCAGGAGATATTCGAAAAGCAGTGCTCCTCTCACCAGGTCGGGTTGATTCGGACGGCAGACGATGGTCGCTGGGTGGATAGATAAATAAATGCGTAAATGAAAGCAACCTCCCGTTGCTAAGACACTCGCCCCTCCCCCACCACTACAACCTCCCATCACCCTCACTCCGCGCACGTTGGCGGCACCCAGGCGCACTGCCTGCCGGTCCGAAATAAAACGCCGGCGTAAAGAGCGGCGCGGTTATTGATGGGCCGGACCAATGGGTGGGAGGCGCGGGCGGGAGCCGGCCAATGGGAGCCGGGGAGGTGACGGTCTGGGGGGTGGGGCCTGGGCACAGGGCTCCCGCTATGTGACGGTGCCCGCGGGGAGCTGGCTCTATTCGGCTGCTCGGTAGCGGGACCAGGGCAGGACAGGCATACAGAGAAAAAAGAGGGACAGGGCTGAGGCTCTGGGACGGTACCGAGTATCGTTGCTCACTCACTCACTCACTCACTCGTTAACTGAGGTGGAGACCGTACAACAAGAAGTGAGTCTCAAGATACACGTACACACCCGCATGCACACTCCTGCGCGATCGCCGGGGAGGCACGAGATGATCTTGTTGTGAGGGCGGCTTTAGAAAATCAAAAATTTAAAAACCGTTAAAGAGGCTCGGTGAGGAAAGGAATGCCCCGGAGGCCGGGTTGGGGCGACGGTTACGGTCACCCTCTTTGTCCGCTCCCTTAACTTCAAAAAGCGGCTGCCCCTTCGAGACCCGTTTTCGTTTCTGAGTGGGGCGGTGGGCGAATTTTTTATTTTGTCTTTTGGGCGGGAGATGCTGAGCCCGATCCCTTCGCTTTTAATCGGGGTTCATCCAGCGACCGACTGGCCGCAAGGATTCGCAGATGCTCGCCAGCCTTGCTCTTGTCTAGCTGCACTGGGACGGAGCAAACAGAAATTTAATCTTCTGCTCAACGCCTCCCTCCATCTCCTCACCTTCTCCCCCTCCCTTTATTTCTCTCCACCATTCCCTTTCTCTCCACCTCCTACTCCCTCTTTCCCTCCGTCCCTGATCCACTTCAGGGGAGAGGTCACAACCTGAAGCGTTAACCCTTTTGTTTTTGTCTCCTATAACTGCTGCCAAACTTGCTGAGCACTTTTTTTTCCATCTCCATCTCTGCCCTCCCCTCTTGCTCCCAACCCTCCTATTCTTACTTATTTTTTTTCTCTCCCCAAGCACAAAATGGCACTGTACTAGATTTTTTTAATGTCTTCAGCTGTATTCAATGGAAACGGTCCACAAAAGTCAATTTTGTGAACTGTTTTAAAAAAATGTACAACCGACTTTTTGTTGAAGCTTTTCGTCTGCACTTGTGGGAACAATTCACAAGAAATACCAGATGTAAATAAAAGATCATTTTCCCCTTTTTAGTTTTGGTATTTCTGAATTGTCCTAGTGGATGCAAAATGAAAAGCTTTGACAAAATGGGCCTTTTTGCGAGACAGGGAGTATATGGTGAAGTGAATGTTAGTTTGGAGTAATTTAGTTTTCCAAAAATATTGGACTGAGGCTATCTTACACTTTTTCTGCACCGTTTCTTGTGTGCATTTATGTTCCTGACGTGTTGGGAATCTGGTGATACTATTTTAATACATTTACAATTTAATCCTGGTTTGAAGTACAAGAGAAAACACTCCATTTAAAACAAGCAGCAACATAGAGAGAACAATGTCTTTCATTTGAAATGAAGGATCCATGTCTGAAATACCTACTTATGTGTTCTCCATTTATGGGGACTTTTTTTAGCACTTTTATTTTGTTTCTAGCATCTGGAGATTTTAACCTGGTTCCAATATATTTTTAAATGGATTACTTGCACGTTTAATCCATTCAATTCCAGATTAGTACAGTTGTTGATTCCTATTATTTGGAATTCTTTGTTTTCTGTCAGGTAAACCATGTCTGAAAGAAAAGCTGTCATCAAGAATGCTGACATGCCTGAAGACATGCAGCAGGAAGCTGTGGAATGTGCTACCCAAGCACTAGAGAAGTACAACATTGAGAAAGACATAGCAGCTTTCATCAAGAAGGTGAGAACATGGTTCTCTGTCTTGATCGTGCTTGCAAATCAAAGCCAAGTTTTGTCCTTTCAGATATTATTACTTGAACCGCAAGTCTAGTGGTCAGTTACTTCAGTTGCCTGGCTGGCAATGCTGAGTGATGCCAACAGCATGGGTTATATTCCCACACTGGCTGACATTACCATGCAGGATTGTCCTTCTCCATCTCTCTCCTCACCTGAGATGTGGTGACCCTCTGCTTAAACTACCATCAGTTGTCCCTCTGGGAGAAGTCCTAACATCTGATAGGACTCGTGACTTTTACAGCAAGTCTGTCTGAAACTAAACTAAGGGTTGCTCAATTGCAGTAGATTCCCACCTGCGTCTAAGTTGGACTTGTATGCAATTGGGAATTTAAGACCAGTTGCTTTTCTCATTGCAGCTTTCCTTCAATACCATATGAACAGCAATGGCTAATCTTATGCATTTGACCTCCCACTGAGTAGGGTGGTAATTAGGTTATGGAAACAGAAGTTGGATTAAGCAAGTACAAACACTCTTCTCAAATACTTTTGAGACTAGTATCTGATTAGACTAATCCACAACAATCTAATGCTATTCAATATCCAATGAATGTTGTGGGACTTGGTTATTTGGAATTGTAGAATCCCTACAGTGTTGAAACAGGCCCTTCGGCCCAACAAGTCCGCACTGACCATCAGAGCATCCCCCTCCCTGACCCATCCCCCTTATAATCCACCTAATCTACACATCCCTGAACACTCAGCAATTTAGCATGGCCAATCCACCTAGCCTGCACATCTTTGGACTGTGGGAGGAAACCGAAGGTCGTGGAGGAAACCCACAGAGACACAGGGAGAATATGCAAACGCCACACAGACAGTCGCCCGAGGGTGGAATCGAACCTGGTCCCTGGTGCTGTGAGGCAGCAGTACTAGCCACTGTGCCGGAATGATTTGCATTTTTGTATAAAAGGAAATTGAAATATTTTAGTTCATGAAAATAGCTTTTGATTACATTGTGATACCACAGTAATTAAAACATCATCTTTAATACATTACTATGTATTAAAGACTACTATGCTGCCTTCTGTTTTTCTTCAGTCTGTGATGGTTTGGAAGTACACTTAAGTTCACTGTGAAGTTTAGTTTATAGAATAACAGTTTTAAATTCAACCAATGAAGTCAATGATGGTGTTTCTGTGTGTAAACTATGTAATTTTATCCCTCTCTCTCTTCCCCCACCCCCCACACTCGCATCACTGTCAATGTTTTACATTGACCAGAAAGCAACAGCATGGTTATTTATAATAAATAATTATTATAACCCTTAATTTCATTATCAGGTCATCCTCTTGCTACACAATACTAGCAAAGGCCTAAAAAAAAATCTTTTAAAAATTCTGTTTTAAAACTTATTATTTTGCTGTATACTGTGCTCTTGGATACAGGCACCATAAATTCTGTATGCCTGTATGGCCTGTGTATCTGCGTAGCAAGGTCCCTTTTGTTTTTCTACTGTTTCTTCCCCCTGGCCCCGACCCCGCATACAAAGCACACTACTTGATGTTCTGCATTGAATTTCACTAAAAAACTGTATATCGTCCTAAATGTATTTTAGTTATGACACCTTCAATTGGTGTTAATTAGAAAATTTGAGCATTTTGCCTTGATTCGCACACCATTACAGTTGTTTTTCACAAGTGGAATCTGAAGTTAGTGATTTTGAAATGTGTTAATTGGCTGTTTGGAGTGGATGCTAATCCATCAAAGTTTCAATATCTTGAACATTTCATTTACTAGAGGGTGGTTGGTTTTTTTTGCAAAAACCCATCTTCCTCCTTCCTTGGAAAAGAGATCTTCTCTTTGCACTTTTGATCTCTTGCATCGTGTTGCAATGTTTTATTGAAGCGTTTTGAGGAAGGGTCAGTGGACTCAAAACGTTAACTCTGATTTTTTTTCCTTCACAGATGCTGCCAGACCTGCTGGGCTTTTCCAGCAACTTTGTTTTTGTTCTGTTGAAGCTATCTGATCGCCCTTTTGTCAGATTGAATTCAATTTAAATGGTTTATGCGTAGCCATGCTAAATCAAACTAATGTCTCCATTCTTAACCATCTAGCACTAGTGCATAATAGTGCACTAATTAGGAAGGTTACTAGACCCAAGGCAAGGAGTAATTGTGTATGTCTTGTTTTTTTTTTTGTCAGTCATCTTTGGATATCCATCAATCTGAGTATGGAGCTGAGGCAATCAATTCCTAATTTCCAGTTGGACTTAAACTGGAGAGCCAGAGAGATTAACCAACTTAAATTGAGAATGGGATACCTTGCAAGATGAAACTGCTTTTATATTAATGGACTGTTGCTTGTGGGTGTTAGTTTACAGTTGCAATGAAATACCTTTTTTATAATGCATCATCTTCTGTTTTGCAGGAATTTGACAAAAAGTACAATCCCACATGGCATTGTATTGTGGGTAGAAACTTTGGAAGCTACGTGACTCATGAAACAAAACACTTCATCTATTTCTACCTGGGCCAAGTAGCCATCCTTCTTTTTAAGTCTGGCTGAAGAGGCTGAACTATCGGGTTTCAAATGCAGTTGATCCAAGGAAAAGACTACTTTTTAAAAAAAAGTATCCTCTGTTTTTGCTAATCCACAAAGGGAAACTTTGAACAATGTGTCCGGTGTAATTTCCAGCATGGTGAAACCAAATTTAAGATGCTTTCTTTCTTCTCCCCACCCCACCCCACTCCACTCCACTCCACTCTTCCTACAAATGGTCACTAAAGTTTTCTGGTGACTTTGTATTTATTTTCTTTGTCCTACTTTCCAACATTTCCAATTCAATAAACAAGTTTTGATACCACTTTAAGTTTGCATTCTGCTGACTGGTTGGTTTGTTTGTTTGTTTGTATGTCTTTTGAATAAGTTCATTATGGATTTTCTCTTATTTGAGAGACAAATAGCTACAGGTATAATGTTCAGTGGCCCATAAATGAAAAAGGTGTCACCTGTCTCCGCATTGATACAACAAATTATTTAGCAACTCATTTCTTTGTATGGATTGAATTCATTGTGTGAAATCCCCCAGTCCATATAAACAAATGGATTTCAATAGTTAACAGTGTGGAGCTGGAGGAACACAACAGCCAGGCAGCATCAGAGGAACAGGAAAGTTGATGTTTTGGGTCAGGACCCTTATTCAGTTGAATTTTCTGAAGAAGTGTCCCAACCTGAAATGTCAACTTTACTGCTCCTCTGATGCTGTCTGGCCTGCTGTGTTCCTCCAGCTCAACACTGTTATCTCTGACTCCAGCATCTAAAGTTCTTACTATCTTGGATTTCAACAGTTGCTGGGGCTTGTACTTAATACGTTTTATGGTGAAAGCCTCTTATCACCAGCAGATTGTGTACTAATTAAGCAGTAATTAATTAGTTTTTCCATTAGAATCAACACTAAATTAGAAGACAATGTACATTAGCACAAGTTTAAGTACATAGCCTACTCATTAATGTGCAAAGGAAAAGTCCATATCCTCATCACTCCCACAAACCCATCTTTTTCATTCTTATTTGTTATTTTATCTAGTATCAGCACTGAGAACTTTAATAAAATACGTTAAACCTCCTGCTTCAATTCACTATATAACTACTGATATTATGTACTAGATTTAAGTCCAATTAGATTTAAAATTTTAAACTGATTTCACTTAGTGTTTTAGTTTTAAGTCATTGCCTACCAGCATAGAGTATTGAAACTTCCTGTTGCTTGTCCAGCTGAAATATCCTTGCCTGTTGGGAAACAAACTCCAAACTAAAGGCAAAGTTGGCCACTGCCTGACCAAGCAAGAGAATTAATCTGTCATTATGATCCCATTTTTAGGCAATCCTTTGAGTCTGAGGATGACTTTATTCTGCACTGGAGTTGTGCATCTTGAGGGGAAACCAGTAACTCCTAGGATGTATTCTTGATTAAATTAAGATACTATTTTAGTTTGATTACCTGCTGCCTCTATTTCCCATCTTTAATGTATCTGGAACTTAGATGATGTACATCAATTACAAAGTCAAAATGGATCATAAGCAACTCTGAAAAGGTTTCTGAAATTGAACAGGTTAAGCTAGTAATAATGGAATGAGTGTGTTCATTCACTTGATACAGAAGCCATGAAGGGCTCTGGGAAGTTAGAGGTAAGTTGTGGGTGAGTTTTAAGATTTTGAGTCCAATGAAGAGTCCTATAGTGGCTTTATAGGATGAGGACAATGAGGTTTGAATATATGTTGGACTTATTGTTAAGAGTGAATCACTGCAATCTGGTAATATGGGCATGAAGGAGTGATGCAAAAAAGTTGAGATTACTGAAGCAGAAGTAAGCCCAACTATCAGAAGAGTCAGTTAATTACAACTTACACTGCCAATTTCAATGAGGGGGAAAACAAGCTTCTGAAAAATAAATTAACAAGCATCTCCATTGTTAACCTATCCTTCGCTTCTAACATTGAATAAAATGAGTCCGTGCACTCATACAAAAGGTGATTTGTACTATTAAATTTGCTGTCCAAGTCTTGTAAATGTAGGAGTTTCTATCACACTCCATATAGTGCAACAGGATCTACTGCCTGTTTATGTAATTGCCTTTTTATTACAGTAAAAGGTAGGCAGGAGGAAATCATCACGTTCTGATCTATTCTAAAATGGAAGGGTGAAATGTTGACCATGTTACACATTACTGAAAAAAAAATGAATACATATTCCTCCAAAGCCATCTATGATACCTTTTCATAGGTACCCTAACCTAAAAATGACTTGCTTTGCTAAGCATACTCAACAATTCAATTGTGAATCAGACAATTATGTCAAGTATAAGTTTATCTGGGCCTCAAAATTAGATGAAATGAATATAGCTGAAGGATTGCCTTCTTATCAAGCTGCTACTAAAGTCCAGTGTAATAGCGCTGAATGATTTGAGAGTTTGGTCTCCATAATCCTGCTTAGATTACTGAAGGTGTGCTTCCTGACAACATTGGCCTTTTACAAATTGGTACTATATTCATTTATCCTCTCATGTAAAAACAACTTTGACTTGTATAATGACTTTAATGTAAGATGTCATGTTAAATGCATATAATTTAAAGGATAAAACTATGGTTTTAATCCTTCTAATCTGCACTGTGCCATTGCCTCTAGTTTGGGGAATTCTCTGATGGTGCATGGCTTGTGTCTGGTCCTGAGATGCCTCCCAGCTTTGGACATTTTACTATTAGTCCTGATAATCATATACTTGGAGAGTTACAACGTGTGGAGTTGTTGAACAATGAGCTGTTTTTAAAATGGTAATCTATTATCCTCTTGTCAATACGGAAGCTAAATATTGTGGATGCTGGAAATGTAAGAAACAGAAAATGCAAGAAATACTCAGTTCAGACTACATTTACGGGGAGAAAAGAAAGGATAACATTTTAAATCCATGAAGGAAAAATGAACTGAAACATTAACTTCTTTTTCTCCACAGGTACTCTGCTGACTTTTGGATATTTTAGCCACTTACTATTTTCATTCCATTTTCCTTTGTCTTTTCCCAACTTCTTCACCGCCCTTATCTCTTCTATCTCCCAAGCAGTCCTGCTTTGTTCTTGAAGTTACATATTTTAAGGCCTGCCCACTTCAATTGTCATTCAACTCCACTTTAACATCTCACCTGTTCCCACTGCAAGAGCTTCCATTAATTTCAAAAATATTCACTGTAGAGCAACAGAAACACAGTTCTGCCTTTCCCCAATTCTTTCAATTCAATCCTGTCCACTAAGAATTTAATGGATTGTTTCCACTGTTGTCATTTTTACTTGGTCCTGTAGCTTCAGCCTCATTACATAAGCAACTTAATAAGCAAGCAGCAGACTGAATGTGCCAAGAATGTGAAAAAAACTGCATTACTATTCCAACTACTAGATAGAAATAGATGGCCTTTCCATTTACAGCAGCAGCCAATAAGATGTGAGGCAACCACAATAAGATGGGAGACCATGACAGTAGCAATTGTTTCTTGACAATGTCACAGTGCAACTCCACAAAGCATGACATTTGCAGTTGATATTACAACCACAGGTCACAAATGAATTGTCACTTGTCCAAAAATCAAATTGTAAGGACTTTAGTAAATTCTAGAAATTAAAGATTTTCACTTAGAATCAAACATCAATCTAACGAGGGTTTTAAACAGCTCTGTTCCATGGCTGGTTTGTGTTATTTTTAAATTGCATTGTCCTTTTTTAAAACAGATTTCTGTGTCCTGAGCATTAATTTATCAAAGATTTACATTGTTGCAAACTATTGTTTTCAATTTAGATCACTATCACGAAGAACACTAGCTTTAGAAAGAGCAATGTATTTCTGCCCACATTCCCTCAGCCTCTTGTATCCAATCACCAGAAGTTTAATTACTTTGCCCAAAACAAGAAACAATTTTGTTCAAGTAATATGGATCAGGGTTTTTGGTTGGTGACTCTGGCTAGAAACCTGACTTGGCGTTTAGGTCACTTGAGCCAAGCTTTTGTTGCTAGGAAAGGAACTTAGGTGATTTGATTCTGTGGCAATTGTTCCCTATTTTTAAAAAAAGACCCATCTTCAAGATGCACTTTCTGTCGAGAGGTAGATACTAGAAAGGAACAAGAGTAGGCCATTTGACTCCTTGAGCCTGCTCCACATTCAATAAGATCACGGGCTGATCTGATTTTAACCTCAACTCTACATTCCTGCAAACCTTCAACAATCTTTCCACCTCTGTCTTAAAAACATTTAAAGATTCTGCATCTACTGCCTTTTGAGGAAGGGAATTCCAAAGGCACTCAATCATCAGTGAAAATTGATTTCCTCATCACTGCATTAAATGGGTGATCCCTTATTTTAAAACAATCATTCCTTGTTCTAGACTCTCCCACCAAAGGAAACATCCTTTCACATCCACTAGTCAAGCCCATGTTTCAATTAACTCACCACTGACTCTTCTAAACTCCAGAGGGTACAGGCCCAGCCTGTCTTCATAAATATTAGTCTAGTTAACAAGTCTAGTAGATAATAGCTCCTAGCACCTATTCAGAAGGAGCAAATACCTCCTGCATCAATTTCATAGCATAAGTTAAACATTGGAAATTAGTTAACAAGGTGTAGAGCTGGATGAACACAGCAGGCCAAGCAGCATCAGAGGAGCAGGAAAGCTGACATTTCGGGCCTAGACTCTTCCTCAGAAAA
>NC_063355.1:10324582-10355607 GCF_021869965.1 Rhincodon typus
CTCAGATTCTCCAGCATCTGCAGTTCCTACTATCATTGGAAATTAGTTTCTGGGTTTTGCGTCTGTTGCCTTTCTTCTGCCATTGGAGGGAGTCTTGGTGCAGGGCCTAAGATCTACTTTTGGATTCCCTGATGACCAAGAGATTGAGTAAACTCTGTTCTGTCTCATGACTGCCACAATTGCTTCCACCTCAGGGAATCCACGTAAAAAGGAAAAAGAGACCTGGCATTTTGGTTCACCACTGCTTTGCTCCTGTCAGTGCTATGCACACACCTTGTGGAGATGAAGACTTGTCTTCATACAGAGAATGTCTTGCACATATAGAGAACATCTTGCACGTTGTTGTGTCACACTATCACCATGCAAAGTGGGATAGCCTGCAAACAGATCCAACATCCATGAGACACTGGGCCATTAGCAGCAGCAGTATCATACTCCAACACAACGAATAACATCATGGCCTGACAATATTCCCCATTCTATCATTACCATCAAGCCAGGTAATCAACCCTGGTTCAATGAAGAGTGCAGGAGAGCATGACAGGAAGTGCATCAGGCAGATTTAAAAAGGAGTTATCAATCTGGTGTAGCTACAAAACAGGACTCCTTGTATGCCAAACAGCATGAGCGACAAGTGACATAGCTAAGTGATTCCAGCCCAACAAATCAGATCTAAGCTCTACAGTTCTGCCAAAACTAGTCAAGAAAGTGGGCAAATGAACAACTCATTGCAGGGGGTGGCTTCACAAATATCTCCATCCTCAGTGATGAGAAGAAGTCCAGCACATTAGCACAAAAGATAAATGGGTGAATCCCTTCTCCCTTGAAGGCAGAGATGAGGAAACCCATCTTCTGAAGGTTGAGTGTCTTTGAAATTCCCTTCCTGAAAAGGCTGAAGGCATTCACTAGAGTATGTGCTTGAAGTGCTCAGTGGATGATCCATTGCAGCCTTCCCCAGTGGTCGCCAGCATCACAGATGCCAGTCTTCAGCTAATTCGATTCATCCACATGATATCAAGAAATGGTTGGAGGCACTGGATATTGCAACAGCGCTAGGCCTTGACAACATTCTAGCAATAGTACTAAAGACTTATGTTCCAGCATGTGCCACACCCCTAGCCAAGCTGTTCCAGTACAGCCTCAACACTGGCGACTACTTGGAAATCTGGAAAATTGCCCAGGTATGCTCTGAACTCGAAAAAATCCAACCAGCCAAATACCATCCCATCAGTCTACTCTCAATCATTAAAGTGATGGAAGCTGGCATCAGCGGTGCTATCAAGCAGCACTAGCTGCTTAACAATAATCTGCTCACTGACTCCCAGGTTTGGGTTCAACCTGGGCCACTCAGATCCCGACCTCAGTACAGTCTTGGTTCAAACATGGACAAAATAGTTGAATACCAGAGGTGATGCGAGAGTTGTTGCCCTTAACATCAAGGCCACATTTGACCAAGTGTGGCATCAAAGCATCCTAGCAAACTAGTTTCAATGGGAATCAGCGGGGGGGGAGAATCTCCCCACTGGTTTGAGTCATACCTGATACATAGGAAGATGGGTGTGTTTGTTGCAGGTCAATCACCTCAGCTTCAGGATACCTTTACAGGAGTTCCTCAGGGTAGTGTCCTAGGCTCAACCATCTTCAGCTGCTTCATCAATGGCCTTCCATCCATCGTATGATCAGAAGTGGGAATATTTGCTGATGATTGCACAATGTTCAACATCACATAAATGCTAGGCAACTATTATTTGCATTGAGACAGAATCTAACCATTGTCCTTTTACATTCAATGATGTCACCCTCACTGAATCCCCCACTATCAACATCCTGGGGGCTACCATTGACCAGAAACTCAACTGGACTTGCCATATAAATACAATAGCTATGAGAGCAAGTCAGAGGCTAGGGATCCTGCAGCAAGTAACTCATCTCTTGACTCCCCAAAACCTGTCCATCTATAAGGCACAAATCAGGAACATGATGGAATACTTTCCACTTGCCTGGATGAGTGAATCTCCGGCTCCAACAACACTCAGACGTTTGACATAATCCAGGGCAAAACAGCTTACTTGATTGGCACCCAACCACAAACATCCACTCTCTCCAAGACTGACAGCCTATTGAAATGCGTACCAAGATTTACTGAAGAAATTCACCAAGGCTCATTAGACCGACCATTTCAAACTGAAAGGAAAATCAGATCTGCCTCATCTTGCTATACTCCATTGAGTCTAATCCCAGAGTCCACAACCCCTCCTCAAATGACAAGCCCTTCAACCCAGGGATCATTCTTTAAACTTCCTCTGAACCCTCTCCAGTACATCTTTAGAGGGCCAAAAACTGCTAACAATATTTCAAATGCGGTCTGACCAGACCCTTATGTAGCCTTGGTAGCACATTTCTTCTCTTGTTTTCTGGCTGTCTTGAAATGAATGCCAACACTGCATTTGCCTTCCTAACTGCCGACTGAACCTGCATGTTAACCTTAATAGAATCCTGAAATAGGACCACCTTTGCACTTCAGATTTCCAAATCCTTTCCTCATTCAGAAAATAATCTATGCCTTTATTCTTCATACCGAAATCTATAACCTCACGCTATGCCATCTGCTACTTCTTTGCCCATTCTCTGAGCCTGTTCAAGTCTTCGGCAGCCTCTCTGCTTCCTCAACACTACCTGTCCCTCCACCTATCTTTGTGTCATCTCCAACCTAGCGCAATACCCTCAGTTCCTTTGTCCAGATCATTAATGTACATTGTGAATAGCTATGGTCCCAACATTAACCCTTCTGAACTCCACTAGTCACAGCTGCCAGCCTGAAAAAAACCCCTTTATCCCAACTCTCTGCATTCTGCCAGTCAGCCAATTCTCTATCCCTGCCAGTACCTTGCCCCTAACACCATTAGCTCTTATCTTATTTGTGGATGTGGGCAATGCATTTATTGCCCATCCCTAATTGCCCAGAGGACAGTCAACTTCATCGTATGTAGGGCAGACCTGATCAGCTAAGGATAGCAGATTTCCTTCCCTATAGGACAATAGTGAACCAATGGATCTTTATGACAAACAACAATGGTTACACAGCCACCATGAGGCTGACTTTTTTATTCTAAACAAATTTTTATTGAATTCAAATTTCACCATTTGTCAAATGGAGATTTGAACCCATATTGCCAGGACATTAGGCTGGGACTCTGGATTACTAGTCCAGTGACATTATCACTATGCTACCACATTTCCCCCTTAAATAATTTAACTGTTCTGTCGTCAAATAACCTGTAAACTCACAACAATGATTCTTACTGTCTACACAGTATGGAGCTGGAGGAACACAGCAGGTCAGGCAGCATCAGAGGAGCAGGAAATTCGATGTTTCGGGTTTACACACTTCATTAGGACTGGGGAGGGGGAAGGTAGCTTGGTAATAAATGGGGGGCTGGTGGGGCTGGGGTAGGTAGGTGGGATGGTGATAGGTTGGTGCAGGTAGGGGGTAGTGGAGATTGGTCAGTGGGAAGGGTGGTGCAGATAGGTGAAAGAAGATTGACACTGCATGGTTTGACTGCCTCTGCAGGAGTCTTCCCTGTATACAGAATATTTATGATTTACCGTGATAAGCCTTACAGTCCCAATTCTATATAGGCACACATCAAAATGACTCCCAGTATGTCTCATTTTTTCATGTTACACAGAAACACAATCAGCACCAACCTCTTGTTTGGAGAAGAAAACTAGAAATCCCAAGAAACCTGAATGTTTTGTTAAAAAGAAAAGCTGTTGTTTTGAGGCTATTCCCTCAAGTTTGGCAAGGTTACCTGCTGTTCTTTGTGACTGACAGAGCAAAATGATGCATCATACTGAAACATGTTAAGATTTTTTTAAAATCAACTATTTCCTTAAACATTATTAAAAGAATAATATTTTAGTTTAAGGTTTTTATAGCAAATTGCATTCTCCTTTTAAAAGAAACAGAAAGGTGCTTAATATGCCAATGGTGCTGGACATTTTCAGTAGTTGCTAAAAACCTCACATCTATTGTGGGGGTAAATCAGCTATTCCTGGAAGCCCAGTCAAGTTTTTTTTTGGCACAGGCACTCTGCACAGAAAAATGCCTATTAACAGGCAAGTTTCCCACTAGAAAACCGAGGCTTCTGCAACAAAGGCTTTTGGGGTAAAGCCTGCCTTTTCACAAGTCTTGTTGATTTGAGTCAAGTAATAAGACAGAATTGTGGAGAAGTGCAACGTTTTCATAATTTTGTACTCGTACATGGAGACAATTTGGACTTAATTTAAAGTACATACAAACATAATTACTTTATTAAAATCATTTGCTGTTCATGACATAAAACAACATGTTGTGTGTAGCCTTGTCTCAATAAAGAAACGGTTTATCCATTGCAAGACTTGAAACGTATATATAAAGTGCAGAAGACAATGAATACAATTATCCAGTTCATGTCAAAAGGAAATGCTTTGTGTCAGTCTCCTTGGTTACAGTGTTGTATAACCTACATATTGGACAGTGTGTCAGCTCTGGCATGTAAGGTGCAAGGGATCAGCTTACAGGAGCAACTGCTACAATTGAACTCAAGAAGTTATCAATAATGCCACGAAATTTTATAACACTTGTTTCATTTTTAAAGTATAAAATGTCTGCCAGCTCCATTCTATCTGTTTTACTGTCAAGTTTTATAATCCACAGGGTGTCTTTGATCTACTCTAAGATCTTATTGCCATGCATTCAAATAAAAGTTTTTGTAACTGTTAAATTGTGCCTCATCTGTGCACAGTGGGTGTGAGCTCCTGACGATTTAGCAGCTAAGTGCACTACATAGTATGGTACTAAGCTACACAAGTGCTCGACTGTGGGCATGTAAACAACAGTCGCATGCTTAAAAACAGTTGTCTAAGAACAGTCTTGAGCTTTATTAGTTATTCTGATGCTTTTGATTTCATTCTGTTTATTCGGTGCAATGTGCTTTTGAAATTGTTCTCTCAAATTATTATAATTCTGATTTTTAAAAATTCATTCACAGGAAGGTGGGGTGTCACTGGCCAGTACAACATTTATTTCCTAACCCTAAATTGTCAAGAGGGCAATTAAGTGTCAACCACATTGCTGTGGGTCTGGAGTCACATGTAGGCCAGACTAGGTAAGGATGGCAGTTTTTACCCCATTAGTGAACCAGATGGGTTTTTCTGACAGTTGACAATGGTTTCATTAGACTGCCAATTCCAGATATTTACGTAACTCAAATTCCACCATTGAACCCAAGTCCCCAGGACATTACCAGGGTCACTGCATTAATAATCTAGCAATAATACCACGAGGCCATCACCTCCCCATAAAGATAATTCAGCAGATCCCAACTTGTTTACATGAATATCAATAGTTAAATAGAGGCCTGCCTTTAGAAGAAAAGCAAGAATCAATATCGGATGGAGGCGAGAGAGAGAGAATGTTGATGCTGGGACAGTGATTGTGGAGACAGTTCACAATTAACAAAAATCTGTTGCTGATGGAGAGGCAGTGCAAGAAATGTCAAATCAGCTCTTTGGTGAATTTATTATGTGACACACAACTTAATTTTACTCAGTCGCTAGAGGATTTAAAATTCCCTTTGGTATAAAAATGGACACCCACTGATGGGAGATTAGAACTCCAGGGGAGAATTGCTAGTAATACCACAAAACTGACACATCTCCCATATATATAAATCCAGCACGTGGTCAGTAACACATTTTATTTTGACATGTTTCAAAAATGTTCTGTTCTGCATTACGTCACAGAAAACTGCTCCATCCGAGATGTGCAAAATTATTGAACTGGATACATTGTTTTCTTTATTAAAACATTGATCATACCTCATTGGCTGTAAAGCATTTTGAGTCATGTGCTGGTCATGAAAACCTCTATATAAAAAGGAAACCTTCAGTATTACAACAGCAGGAACATGTTTGCCTTTTTTCAAATACAAACAACTTCGACAATGTAGTGGTTAAATGCACCACATGGTCTGCTAAGTGTGGCATTGTGGTGACTTGACTAGCAATCAACAGGCTGGGAGTTTAAGCCCTGCCCTATGAAGTTAAATTAAATAATGTTGGGCAAGGACAAAATAGGCTGCTTGACATAATCTCACCCAAACTACTGGACAGACATATGTGACCATGTTAGTTAAGGCTGTAGCCACTCCTGCCAGTTCTGGATGAAGGCGATCTTTACAGAGGACAAGCCGCATCATAGATGTGTTCTCACAATTTCTCAGCACAAAAGATGACATCCATGAACGTCCATGAAGGTCCATCAACAGCAACGAAAAAAGTACACCACCCAATGCTGAACTTCTGTTTGGTGCTTTCTAATCCACGTTACCAAAATTCTCTTGGACATTGTGCATTACAGTTTATTCAAATGTTTATACCAGGGCGTCCCAAAATAGGGATACGACCCTAAATGGGGCTGCAAGCCAAAATGTTGCTTTGCAAGCTTAGAGGCAGCAATGGCCAACCCTGATGCCATTACGCTCTCTGTTCTCACCAAAGGACTGCAAAAATTATCAGGCTTTAGAATTGAATCGCAGTGGGAAAATGTCTGGTCAGCATTGGCCTAAAAGCAGGTCAATCATTTCTACTTTTGGGACATTACTCACCCTGAAATACAGGAGCATCAGAGCTCACTCTGGGGGTAGAGCAATAACCCACTGTCACCAAATTACTTGCCACTCCTAGAAATCCAAGTAGACCTTTTAAAAAGAACAATCCAAAAGTCAAACTAGAAAAAAAAAGTGTTTTATACAACTGTTGAGATATTTAAATAGTTTTAGTCAATCCTGCAAATCATATATAGACAAATGCCCATCACACACAAAAATCAGAAATGCTGCACTGGTGAGAAATACAACAGATTCTATCCAGTACATTTCAGGGAAAATATGAAACGTTAAATCCTTGATTTCTTAAATAAAATTAGATAAATGTGGCAGCCTAGTTTGATAACTATTCTGCTGGCAAAGTTTGACAATCGGTGGCAAACATATTTTCTTCACGCCTAAGGACTTGATGCACTGATTATTAGTATAACTTTGAAGACACTGGAGACACATCCTCACAGAGGAAAACGCATATATAACTGGAGCAGACATGCAACCTTGTGTTTATGCATTGAAACAAGTAGAGTATAACACAGCACAATCCCCTCAACTCTTACTGATAATTGCGCAGCTGGAAGTGTCTAACTGACTTGGACATACCTGCCAGTACTACAGCATCTTAGCAGTGCAATGTGATAACTATCAAACAATCTTTAATCTGCATTTGAGTCAATGAAAGCAGGGCCTCACAGCGGCAGCAGTCTATTTCATTTCCGTTGCTTCAAATTTAGAGCTTAAATCCGGAGTGAACAGCCACAATCCCTGATGTCATGTTGCTGTATTCCACCCTGTAAAACCCTGCATCTTCAATCATTCCTTTGAACTCCTCCTGGAAGTAAAAAGATGCAAATGAAAGCAACCCAACTGGTGGAACTCCCCAGGCAAACATTACATGTTATATCAAAATGAGAGATGGTCTGAATCACAGGCTAGGTTCTTTCTCAAGAGAAAAAAAAACTTCACTACCCTCAAACCAAGAAACTCTTGTACAGCTCCCGGCTGGCAACTGTAAAGGAAACGTAAAATGATTAAAAAAAGGGGTTCGCTGTAACTCAGTGGCAGCATTCTCACAGAATCAGAAGGTCTCATCGTCAAATCCCATTTGGATTGGAGAACAAATTCCAAACTGGTACTGTGGTTTAGGACTGAGGGTGTGCTGTGCTATCAAAAGATTTCAGACCTTAAGAACATAGGAACAGAAGTAGGACATATGACCTCTCAGCTGCTGGTTCAACTATTCAGTCAGACATTGGCCGATCTGTAACTTGATTTCATATACCCACCTTGCTCATATCCATTAATAAACCCACAAAAAAAAAAATCATTCTAAACCTAAACGATCTAATTTAAAGCAACAATCAACCCAACACCAACTGCAGATTGTCCCTTCACATGTCTCCCACCTGCACTCACAAGAGGTCTGACTCCTAACTTATAGGATTTGTCTCCTTGCCACAAATAAGAGAAATAATTTCTGCTCTCTCCTCCCTGTTAGTTCCCATTAATAGCTTGACAATTTTGATTAATAATTTATTCACCATCTAAATTTTAGATAATTCATCCCAGATTGCATATCTTTCTGCACTGCAAAATTTCTGCATTTGAGGTACTTAATTGATTGTAGAACTCACTTAGGATGTCTCAAGGTTGTGAAAGGCAACAGATAAATACAAGTTCTCTCTTTCTCGCTCTCTCTGATGAAAGCACTAGTTTCTAATTCAAGTACAAGAGTATGTCGATCAGGAAAACTAGGGCAATCTAAGTACCGTTATGTTTCTGCAACCGAAACAGACAAACTCATTCTTCAATTGTAGCCAATTCCCCATCTTGGGGGAAGGAAGGCAAAAAAACCATTAAAACTGCAACCTTTGCAGCCTTAAGCATAGCAATGTTCCGTCAGCCCCATTTTGTTTCGATTCAAATTTATAAACCTATCTTTGATTCAAACAAAGCATGCTGGCAAGTGCTTTTTAAAATTACCTAAATGATGTTAATATTACCTGATCAGGAAAACGTTGGATACTCTCCACCAGGTATTGGTAGGATTTCCAATCAGCAGCAATAACCTCACCCAGAACAGGTATCACTTGAAAACTGTACAAATTATACAGCCTGTGAAAAGCAACAGATATTTTGAACAATTACGATACAATTAAGTTTCAAAAGCCAAATGTGAGGGGCTCAGAAATTTTTATTCACAAATAAGGAGACTACTTCCTTCAGTGAGTAGGGGCAACTGCAGACCCAGATAGTTCAGATTTGATCCAAGCTGTGTCAATGTTATCAGCTAATGCAGATTCACAAAGTCTGGGATGGCATCAGAAAAAAAAGGTTAGAGTTCTTCAGTAGGAATATCAGGCAAAGGTAGGTTGGGCTCAAGTGTGGCAGAATCATCAAGTTCAGAGATAAAGAATGGCAACCTGATTAAAAATACAAGAGAATGAAGACGACCTATTGAACGCCATCCCAACTGGAAGCCAATTAATGGCTTCAGAAGAGGAAATGTGAAGAAATCTTGACGAAGAAAATTGGTGAAAATAAAGAGTCGGAATAGGGAAGCACAGTTTACTGATGTATCAACATATCGTACCAGATAACATACCTGTAGAATGATAAGGCATAGGTTTGCAGCCATTCATCATGCATTGCACTAACTTATGGCCATAATAAAAGGTGTAACAGAGGCAAAAGAGACAGATTTCTGATCAACTGACTGCATCACATGGTGTTAGATGGCAAGATTATTGCATCCAGAAAGCTCACTTGAAACAAGCTTAAGTTGATTTTTAAACATTATTTCATAGGATATGCTCTTCACTGGGTACAGCGACATTTATTGCCCATTTCTGATGGCCATCGAGAAAGTGGCGGTGCTGCTGTCTGCGTACTGTAGAAACACCTCCCACGACTTGTGATGTTTTGATACAACTGAGCTGCTTGCTAGGTCATTTCAGAGGGCAGATAAGATTCAATCATGTTGCTGAAAGTCTGATGTAGGCCAGACTAGGCAAGAACAGCATACTTCCTTCCCTCTAGAGAATGAGTAATTTTTAAAAACAAATAACAATGATTTCATGGTCACCATCATCAAGAGTAGCCTTTAGTTCCAGATTATAATAAATGAATTTAAACGGTGGGATTTGAATGAGTGTCAGCACAGCATTAGCCTGGACATCTGCATTACTAGTCCAGTGACACTAACTCTTGCTACTTGCTGAAGACCTCATAACAAATAAGTGGGTGAGGCAATTTCCCTAGAGGTCTCACCTACAATCGACTTACTCATGTTTTTGTCAGTTTAAAACAGGCATCTAAATTTTCATGGGTAGGGTCATACATGTAAACAGATTGACCACAGCCTCATCTGAAGGTTATTAAGAGTATTTCCAAACACTGTTTGTTTTATTTTGCTGTTATTTAGTTGATGGAAAGCTTTTGAGTTTTGACAGAGCAGCAACAGCAGTGGCACAATGGTTTTCCAGTTGAATTATCTTCAACTTGTACTTCTTGGAGGCAGAGGAAGTCCAAAGCAGGGCAGAAATTATAGGCTGCACGATGAGTGATTTGCATCCACCTAATGGTATATTCACATTTACAATATAATATACTCTGTTGGAGAAACCTGTAGCACAGGTTTCTGATTCTCAAAGGAAATAGTGGCAGTAGACTCAAATTCCATAAATTCAGTATATGAAGCACTGGCCATTCTTAAAACTGGAGATTCTCTAAAACATGCTAAACCACAGAATTCACTATGGTTACCTGGAAATTATTGGATTCTGTACTTTGCTGAATTCCAAACACAAGAATCTTCCACCTGGCTTCAAGACACGATAGGCCTCTTGTAGCACCTGGTAAGGGGAAAACATAGGCAGTGAGTGCCAGAGACTTCTGCATAGATAATCTTTTGCACCGTACAGGTAGAAAAGAAGGAATTTTTATAGAAATTTTGTGCACAGCAGATATGTTGCAGTAAAACGATTTTACGGAATATTCTAATATGGAAATAAACTTATTGGCCTTTCATCCTTTCAACTCTAAAATACGCACAGCACTTCAGTTAGAAGGAAAGTGATAGGCAGCAGCTTCTCCATCAGAATTGATCACAAATTAGTTACAATGATGCACTATATCAACTCACATGATCAATGTGAGTGACATTTCTAATTCCAAAAGCAATCGTATAAACATCAAACTTGTCGTCGTCAAATGGCAGCTCTTCTGCATTTCCTACCACCCAGGACAGACCTATGGGGGAGAGAACAAGCATGAGCACTGAATTCTCAGAATTTTACATACAGAATGTATTCCTTTGGATCAAATATTGAACAGTCAATTCTGCAAAAAAAATTAAATGAGGATTTCCATTCTGAGTGCTAGTTGGTGTTGGACATGACTCTGGGCACTAAGTGAGAACAGCATCAAGTACAATTGAAGAATACCAATTTAGGAGAGATACTGGAGAACAATTACAAGTTCAGCATGAATTAGAGATTTTATGAGCAAGCAGAGGGCAGAATATTTTTTGATGTGGGAAAAGTGAAGGTCAAATATTATGAATACATGATTAAGCATGTAAATGAAAAGCAGTTTTAAACAAAGATGTTCTCTTTTCATTACAAGCTTGCAAAAACAAAAAGTTTACATAATGAAACGTGTGTTCAATCCAACAATCTGGTAGGAACTGCAGATGCTGGAGAATCTGAGATAACAAGGTGTACAGCTGGATGAACACAGCAGGCCAAGCAGCAGAGGAGCAGGAAAACTGACATTTCAGGCCTAGAGACAACAAGGTGCAGGGCTGGATGAACACAGCAGGCCAAGCAGCATCATAGGAGCAGAGAGGCTGACGTTTCGGGCCTAGACCCTTCATCAGAAAAGGGGGAGGGGAAGGGGGTTTTGAAATAAATAGGGAGAGAGTGGGAGGCGGATAGAAGAGGGATAGAGGAGAGGATAGGTGGAGAGGAAACAAACAGGTCGAAGAGGCGGGGATAGGGCCAGGAAAGGTGAGTGTAGGTAGGGAGTTAGGAAGGGGATAGGTCAGTCCAGGGAGGACGGACAGGTCCACGGGGCGGGATGAGGTTGGTCGGTAGGAGATGGAGGTGCGGCTTGAGGTGGGAGGAGGGGATAGGTGGGAGGAAGAACAGGTTAGGGAGGCAGGGACGAGCTGGACTGGTTTTGGGATGCGGTAGGGGGAGGGGAGATTTTGAAACTTGTGAAATCCACATTGATACCATTGGGCTGCAGGGTTCCCAAGCGGAATATGAGTTGCTGTTCCTGCAACCTTCGGGTGGCATCGTTGTGGCACTGCAGGAGGCCCAGGATGGACATGTCGTCTGAGGAATGGGAGGGGGAGTTGAAATGGTTCGCGACTGGGAGGTGCAGTTGTTTGTTGCGAACCGAGCGTAAGTGTTCTGCAAAGCGGTCCCCGAGTCTCCGCTTGGTTTCCCCGATGTAGAGGAAGCCACACCGGGTACAGCGGATGCAGTATACCACACTGGCAGATGTGCAGGTGAACATCTGCTTGATGTGGAAAGTCTTCTTGGGGCCTGGGATGGGGGTGAGGGAGGAGGTATGGGGGCAGGTGTAGCACTTCCTGCGGTTGCAGGGAAAAGTGCCGGGTGTGGTGGAGCTGGAGGGGAGTGTGGAGCGGACAAGGGAGTCACGGAGAGAGTTGTCCCTCCGGAAAGCAGATAAAGGTGGGGAGGGAAAGATGTCTTTGGTGGTGGGGTCGGATTGCAGATGGCGGAAGTGTCGGAGGATGATGCGTTGGATCCGGAGGTTGGTGGGGTGGTACGTGAGGACGAGGGGGATTCTTTTTTGGTTTTTATTGCGTGGACGGGGTGTGAGGGATGAGGTGCGGGAGATGCGGGAGACACGGTTGAGGGCGTTCTCGACCACCGAGGAGGGGAAGTTACGGTCCTTGAAAAACGAGGACAACTGAGATGTACGGGAGTGGAATGCCTCATCCTGGGAGCAGATGCGGCGGAGACGAAGGAATTGGGAATAGGGGATAGCATTTTTGCAGGAAGGTGGGTGGGAGGAGGAGTATTCTAGGTAGCTGTGGGAGTCGGTGGGCTTGAAATGAATATCGGTTTCTAGGCGGTTGCCCGATATGGAGACAGAGAGGTCCAGGAAGGGGAGAGAGGTGTTAGAGATGGTCCAGGTAAACTTAAGGTTGGGGTGGAAGGTGTTAGTGAAGTGTATGAACTGTTCGAGCTCCTCGTGGGAGCACGAGGCGGCACCGATACAGTCATCAATGTAACGGAGGAAGAGGTGGGGTTTAGGGCCGGTGTAGGTACGGAAGAGGGATTGTTCCACGTAACCTACAAAGAGGCAGGCGTAGCTTGGGCCCATGCGGGTACCCATGGCTACCCCCTTTGTCTGTAGGAAGTGGGAGGAATTGAAAGAGGAGTTGTTGAGTGTGAGGACGAGTTCGGCTAAGCGGATGAGGGTGTCAGTGGAGGGGGACTGGTCGGGCCTGCGGGACAGGAAGAAGCGGAGGGCCTTAAGGCCATCTGCATGGGGAATGCAGGTGTAGAGGGACTGGACGTCCATGGTAAAGATGAGGTGTTGGGGACCGGGGAATTGGAAGTTCTGGAGGAGGTGGAGGGCGTGGGTGGTGTCACGGACATAGGTAGGGAGTTCCTGGACCAAGGGGGAGAAAATGGAGTCCAGATAGTTGGAGATCAGTTCGGTGGGGCAGGAGCAGGCGGAGACAATGGGTCAACCAGGGCATTCAGGTTTGTGGATTTTGGGAAGGAGATAGAAGCAGGCAGTGCGAGGTTGGGGAACGATGAGGTTGGAGGCCGTGGGTGGGAGGTCACCTGAGGTGATGAGGTTGTGGATGGTTTGCGAGATGATGGTTTGGTGCTCAGGGGTGGGGTCTTGATCAAGGGGGCGGTAGGAGGAGGTGTCGGAGAGTTGGCGTCTGGCCTTGGCGATGTAGAGGTCAGTGCGCCATACTACAACTGCACCTCCCTTGTCCGCGGGTTTTATGGTGAGGTTGGGATTGGAGCGGAGGGAGCGGAGGGCTGCACGTTCTGCGGGGGATTTCAGGCCTAGACCCTTCTTCAGAAAAATCTGGTCCAGACTGCTTTTCAGCTACTACAGTTTGCAATGATGTAGCACCTTTGGTGAAGAAAATTATGCCAATGCACTTCATATCAATGCCAGGCAAAAGTGAGATATTAGGAGATGATGATCAAAGCTTCGCCCAAGAGGAAGATCTATAAGGAGACACAGATGGTGGGATTAACTGATTTAGACAGTGGTGAGAACTTCCGCCCCCAAATCTGAGATTTCCTGACTTTCAGGAGCTCCTTCTCAGTCTCTCTAACTCCTTCATTAGGTGATGCAGTCACAGTATCCAACAATATCTTCTGTAGTTGTCTTGCTACATGGGGAGTTTGGGCTCAGAGGCCATTACTTGTTGCCTTGCCTAATTACCCTTGAAAAAGGTAGTAATGAGTAACCTTCTTGAACTGCGGCAATCCACACTCCTAGATAACATAACCTTTTTGTTAGTTCCAGATTTTTCTGTTCAGATTTATTCCTTCAGTCTTGTTCTACATTACCACTCAAGCCTTCCAACTCCAGATTCAATAAGAAACACCTTACTGAAGCATGGAACAATTAAAAGAGTAGTGGAATAGACTGAAAAGTGGAATCCTTTATTATAATCACTTATAAATTTGCAAGCTTTCAGTCTTTTCCAAATGCATCAACAATGGAACTGTTTGTGGAGGTTCCTATTAGCTTTACATATCACACCCAGAGCTGAGGAAATGTCCCATCTTTTAGGTAATACCTACCTTCAGTATAGTTCAACTGTTCTGCCTTTTGCCTCCCAAGTTTTAACATTTCCTTGTTGATGTCACAGATGACTGCCTTTGATCCCAAATCAGAATTGGATTTATTCTGCTGTTGATAAAATTCACTGATTTGTTGCCATGATGGGCTCTGGTTAGATTTCACTGCTTGTCGACTCTGTCTTTCATGCTGCATTCTCACATAATCCATAAATCTAAAGGCTATATCCCCTGCAGAAATACAAATCAATTTCACTTTGTAGGAAACAATGTTTTTCAAAAGAGTCATGGAAACCTAGAAAGTACCAGTCTCAATCATCAGCTTGTGCAAATGGTAATAAGGATATGACAAATCTCCCAGCATTTGCCTACTGGGATAGAATGGCGGGAAGAAGAAAGAAAAGCCAATACCAATAATTTCTTGCTACCAGTAGAGTGGATCGACTTGGGCTTTGGATGACTTGCTTCCTGACACTACCAGCTCACACGAGAAATAGCAAGGTATCAGACCAAGAATCTGCACTCCAGCAAGAGTTAGCACATTAGAAAGTGAAATTTGTTGCTTTTGATATAGTTTTTAAATGCTCAACATGTTTTATTCAGACTAGTGATCAGCCATTCTCATTAGACTGGAGAATTCAATACCAGTGTGACATTAGTGATAACAAAATGATAATTTTGTTTAATATCCAGAATACAAAAACGATTAAAAGAATGGCTACCTATAACAATAGGAATGAAACTGGTCTTGACTTCTGAAAAAAAAAAAACAAAACACTGCTAACCTCAGTCAATTTATCAACCAAAATGCAATTTAAAAAAAAGTTGGAATTAAGCGTTTATCTCAGAAACAGCCTCATGCTTCCAAGCTGTGTAAATAAACTCTGGAGCAGCAAGGTTTGATCCCCTCCTGCTCAAAACTCGAGTAGTAATGGGCTTCAAGTGACATTGTAGTAACCCTGGGCTGGAAAGGGAACATTCAGGCCTCTTGCATCTGATCAGTATCCTGTCTGGAAAACATAATGGAAAAAGTTTTGCACTTCTAAAATCGTGAAAGGGAGAAACTTGAGAGAAACAGAAAGAGTCTGGGGATTTCTAGCTTTCTTACAACTAAGTAACAGGCATGTCATCTAGAACTGCACAACAGAAGGTTTCATTATTAATAAACAATGATTCACTTGCACAAAGTACTCAAGAGATAATTGCCAAGAATTCCTAGATTATTTTATTAACCAAATGGGACTAAACATCAATAAACAAAGATTTTGAGCTGGAAATGGTGTGGTGTAGCTTTGATAGGTTGAATGCAGGCCCAAAGTGCTGTAGCTATATTTGTACTTTATTTAAAAAAAAGATATTTTGTGGAATTTTAACCTGTTTCATTACATCAGAAAAACAGTAATCAAACAAAAGTGTAAAATGTTAAAAAAGCAACAAAAATTCTTCATTAAACAAAGAATCTAAATGTACATTCCATTTTATTCACAAACATTTGTTCAATGCAATGGTTTTTGTGGGTGGGGTAAAGAGAAAGTACAATTATGGATTTGGAAGGCCACACCAACAACTGCTGCTTACATACATTTATATAGCGTCTTTAATGTAATACAATGTCCCATAGTGCTTCACAAGGGAATTGGTGAACACAATCTGGCTGAGCCACGTAAAGTGGTTGGTTTTTTGGAGCATCTTGAAAAGGAGGAAAAAGAAGGGGCAAGAGGTTCAGGGAGGCTGAGACAGTTTTGGGTTCAAACATCTAAAGACACATCTGCTAACGGTGGGACAGTTAAAATCAGGGGTGCTCAAAAGGCCAGAATAGGAGAGCTGTATATATCTTGGAGGTTTGTGGGATCAGAAAAGATTACAGCAATAAGATAGCACGGGGCAGCATGGTGGCACAGTCGTTAGCACTGTTGCCTCAAAGCGCCAGGGACTCGAGTTCAATTCTACCCTCGGGCGACTGTCTGTGCGGAGTTTACACATTCTCCCCGTGTCTGCGTGGGTTTCTGGGTGCTCCGGTTTCCTCCCACAGTCCAAAGATGTGCAGGCTAGGTGGATTGGCCATGCTAAATTGCCCGTAGTGTTCAGGGATGTGTAGATTAGGTGGGTTATAGAGGATGGGTATGGGCGGGTGCTCTGAGGATCGGGGTGGACTTGTTGGGTCGAAGGGCCTGTTTCCACACTGTAGGGATTCTATGATAGGGTGAGGCTATGAAGGGATTTAAAGCAAAGACAAGAACTTTAAAAGCAAGGCACTGCGGAGCTGAGAATATTGTAGGTCAGCAAGACTAGGACAATGGGAAAGTGGGAATTGTTGTCAATTAAGATGGGAGCAAGGGTTTTGGGTGAACTCAAGTTTGTGGAAGATGGGACGTTAGTCAGCGATGCATTGGAATACTCAAGGCAAGAGGTAAAGACACAGTTGAGGGTTTCAGCAACAGCTGAATGGCTGCACAGAGAGAATACGGTGACTTTATAGAGGTGGAATTGTGGTCCTGGTGAGGGGATGGATTTGATATCCAAGACTCAATGCTGATCCAAAGCTCAACTGATCACTGTAGTGAAAAATGTTGACTTTACCTTTCTCATTTCAAGGAATCACAGAAGTCTTATGGTGCAAAAAGAGGCCACTAAGCCCATCATGCTTGCATCTACTCTTGAAATGAGCATGATTACCGAGTGCCAGTCTCCTGGTTCTTCCACACACCCCTGCACATTATTTCTTCCCAAATAATTGTCCAATGCTGTCTTGAACCTAACCATCATCCCTTGACGTTCAATGATGTTAGCACTGAATCTCCCCTATCAACATTCTGGGGGCGGTGGGGGGTTTAGGTTACCATTGACTGAAATTCAGCTGGATTTGCTATGTAATACTGTGGCTACATGAGCAGGTCAGAGGCGAGGAAACCATTAGTGAGTAATTCACCTCCTGACTACCCAGAGTCTGAGCATATCTGCAGGGCACGAGTTAGAAGGGTGATGGAACACTTGCCTGGATGAGTGCAGATCCAATAACACAAGAAGCTTGATACCATCCAGGAAAAAGCAGCCTGCTCGAATGGCACTACATCCCCAACATCCACTCCCTCCGTCTCGGAGGCTTAGTGTGACACTGCACCTTCCAAACCCACTACCACTTCCATCTAGAAGGACAAGGGCAGCAGATACAGGGGAACATCGCCACCTGCAAGTTCCCCTCCAAGCCACTCACCATCCTGACTTGCAAATATATCACTTTTCCTTCAGTTTTGCTGGGTTAAAAATCTTGAAATTCCCTCTCTAATGGCATAGTGGGTCTACCTTCAGCACATGGACTGCAGTGTTTCAAGTAGGAGCCCACCACCATTTTTTCACAGAACTAGGAATGGACAATAGGTTCTGGCCCAGCCTGCAATGCAGATATCTCATGATATATTTTTTTAAATGCCTCGATTGAACCTGCCTCTATTACACTTCCAGGTAGCGCATTCCAGACCTTAACTACTCACGGAGTAAAAGAGATTTTTCTCATATCAATCTTGCTTCTTTTGCAAATCAATTTAAATCTATGCCCTCTCATTCTTGTTCTTTCTGCAAGTAGGTACAGTTTCTTCCCTGCCTACTCTATCCAGACCAGTCATGATTTTGGTAACATCTAAAGTTTTAGCAAAGATTTGTAGCTCGGGTTGTGGGTGAGGTTTTTGACTTGCTCGCCAAGCTGGCTTGTTTTCGTTCAGATGTTCCATCACCATGCTAGGTGACATCAGTGAGGCCTCCGATGAAGCAATGTTGTTCTACTCTGCTTGGAATTTATACTGTCTGGTCCGTTATGGTGAGTACTGTCATTTCCGGTTTTGATCTGTATGGGTTTGTATAAGAGGTCCAAATCTATATGTTTGTTGATTGCTATATGAAAACAAAATCTGAATGAAAACAAGCCAGTTTCGTAACATCTATCAGATCTCCGCATAGCATTCTCTCTAAGGAGAAAAGTCTCAATTTCTTTAGTCTATTCTGATAATGAAGTTTCTTACACCTGGAACTATCCTTATAAATTGGTTCTGCACTTCTCCAATGCATTCACACTCATCCTATAACGTACTGCCCTGAATAAGGTCTAAAAAATGTCTTATGCAAGTTCAACAACACCTCCTTACTCTTTTACTCAGTGCCCCTCTTAATACAGCAAAGGATACTATATAACAAGGTGTGGAGCTGGATGAACACAGCAGACCAGGCAGCATCAGAGGAGCAGAAAAGCTGATGTTTCGGGTCTGGACCTTTCTTCAGAAATGAGGGAGGGGAAGGGAGTTCTGAAATAAAAAGAGGTGGGGGGAGACGATGATAGAAGGTGGATAGAGGAGCAGATAGGTGGAGAGAAGATGGACAGGTCAAGGAGGCAGGGATGAAGCCAGTACAGGAGTTGGGATGGGGGTTGGTCAGTGAAGAGGGAGGGGCGGGTAGGTGGGAGGGAAGACGGACAGGTCAAGGAGGCGGGGACAAGATGGTCTTGGGATGAGGTCGGGAGTGGGAAGATTTTGAAGCTTGTAAAGTCCGTCTCTCCACCTATCTGCTCCTCTAACCACCCTCTATCATCGCCTCCCCCTCTCTCTATTTATTTCAGAGCCCCCTTCCCCTCCCCCATTTCTGAAGAAGGGTCCAGACCCAAAACGTCAGCTTTCCTGCTCCTCTGATGCTGCCTGGCCTGCTGTGTTCATCTAGCACCACACCTTGTTATCTCAGACTCCAGCACTGGCAGTTCCTATGATTTCCAAAGGATACTATATGTTTTACTTACTGCTCTCTTCACCTGTCCTGTCACCTTCAATGATCTATGAACACACACACCCAGGTCCAGCAGCTCCTGCATCCACTTTAGAACTCTACTCCCTATTTCTCCTACCAAAATGCATGACCTCACACTTCTCTGCATTGAACCTCATCTGCAACCTACCTGCCCTCTCCACCAACTTGTCTTTTTCCTTTGGAGTTCCACACAGTTTACAATTCTTGCAGGTTTCATATCAGCTGCAAATGTTGAAATATATTATCAAGATCTAGACGGCTAATATCCATCAGGAAGAGCAAGGGGTACAATATATAAATTTGGGGAATTGCACTACAAATCTTTCTTCAGCCTAAAAAAAATCATTGGCCATTAACTAATTTCCTACCACTCAGCCAATTTTGTGTCCACGTTGTTACAGTTTATTGCATCAAGTTCCATTATACACCATACGAACAGCATTAAGCTCACGGAGTCTGTTAACTCTAAAATACCTCAAATTTAACATATCAAAAACTCAAAATTTTCAGAATTAGGCAAAGCAAAGGGGATAGTGATCAGGAATGTAGGATCCACAAAATCTTTACATACCCATCATAGTCTTGGCAGCATTAGAATATGTTTGAATAATTATTGTACCTGTCCCTCCGGCCACATCAAGCAGCTTTGCTCCTGGCAGTGGGTTCATCATACGAATCAGTGCATCCTTCCATAACCTGTGAATGCCGAGGCTCATGGCGTCGTTCATTATATCATAATTTTTGGCAACATTTTCAAATACTTTGTAAACTATAACAAGAAATAAAGAATCATTCTACAATAAATATCATATGCATAAGTTTAACTAAGACGTATGTGAGTCTCTCGAAGGACCGAAAGGAAATCCTGCAATCAAAGTAGGGAAATGTCAAAGTACTTCATCCCAAACAATCATTCACTTAAAAAAAACACTTCTGCCCTCACCCCTTCTCTTCCCTCCCGCAACAGCGATAGGGTTCCCCTTATCCTCACCTACCATCCCACCAGCATCCACATCCAGAAGATCATCAGACGCCATTTCCGCCACCTCCAGCAAGATGCCACCTGTTCTGAGGGTCACCGGGCCCGAAACGTTAACTCTGTTTTCTTCTCCACAGATGCTGCCAGACCTGCTGAGCCTTTCCAGCAACTTTGTTTTTGTTCATCATTCACTAAAAGTTTGGCTTGCGTCTCAGCCAATTTTGCATAATTGCCAATAATTCCTTTAATTCTATGAGTTTGATTTTGCTAACAAGTTTATTACATGATACTTTATCAAAGTTCTTTTTGAAAAGTCCACCTATGGGCTATTGTGATGCAGTGGTAGTATCCCTAACCCTAAGCCAGGAGGCCCAGGTTCAAGTCTTATCTTCTCCAGAGCTGTGCAATAACATCTCTGAACAGGTTGATTAGAAAGTATCTACAGGTAGATAAAGCAATGAGGTTGAAAGTCCACATCCACTTCAACTGTCCCTTATTTGAGCAAGGGCATTCAAATTAGTCAGACATGAACTGCCTTTTTCCAGTTCAGGTCAGCTTTTGTTTATTAATCCACATTTGTCAAAATGACAATTACAGCTTGCATTAGTGTCTCTGGATGTTTCATTGCCATTAACGCTAGGTTAACTGGCCTTTAATTATCTACTTTAATTGTGTCCCTTTTTTGAACCGTCCGGTCATCTGACACCACTTCTGTATATACCCACAATCTTTCAATTGTTGGAGAGTAGACACTATTTCCATTCTTACCTCCCACAGCAATTAGGATGCATCCCATCCACCCTGGGTGGTTTATCTACTGAGCACTGGTAACAATTTGATACACCTATTATTGATTTTGATCTTTTCCAATTGCTCTACCCCCAGCTCTGTTATTGTAACGGTGACAGTATCCTTTTTATAAAGTGAAGTCAGATGTAAAGTACTTGTACAATATGTCAGCCATACTCTCTGGTTCCACAAGGCCATTTTCTTTTTGTACCATAATTTGCCTTGATTTTCCTTTGACTATCCTTTTACATACCTGTTTACTAAATAATAGTGTTCCCTTTTAAATGATCTAAGATATTTTCTCATACATTTGTGTTGTCCTCATTATCTTTTCAGTTTTCTTCTATGAAAAGCAAAAGGAGGAGTGATTAGGGACCAAAAGGGATTAAGGCAAGGAAGCAGATGATATGGCTGAAATACTAAGTCAGTACCTTGCATCCATCTTTCCCAAGGAAGATGATGCTAACAAAGTCAATGAAAGAGGAGGCAGTTGAGATAATTGATGACATAAAAATAGGCACAAAAAGTATTGGAAATGCTGTTGGAAAGTCATCAGGACCTGATCAGATTCTCCTGAGGATAACGATGAAGTAATGCTGGGAGCTGCAGAAGCATTGGTCATATCTTCCAACTCTCCTTAGATGCTGGAGTGCTGCCAGAGTGCTGACAAATGACAAATGTTGCATCATTTTTCAAAAAAGTTGCAAAGGACAAGTCCAGCAACTATAGGCTGATCAGTTTAACTTCAATGACAGGAAAGCTTTTAATGAAAAAAAAAATCAGGCCAAAATAATCACTTAAACAAATATGGATTAATTAAGGAGAGCTACCATGAATTTGGCAAAGGCAAATTGTTTCAACTAACTCAGTTGAGTTTGTTTATTAAATGATATATTGGAGGGGGTTGATGAGTTAAATGTGGGCTTTCAAATAGACATTTGATAAACTTCAACAAAGTTAAAACCTGTGGAAAAAAAGACTATGACAGTGCAGTTAAGTGATAGGAAACACAGTGATGAATGGTTGTAGTTCAGACTGGAGGAAGGTGTATAGCACAGAGGTCATTATTAGGGCCACTCACTCTCCATCAATCTAGGTCATTAAATGTCCAGAACACAATTTCAAAGTTTGCAGACAACTTGGAAATATTGTCAACTCTGAGGAAGATTATTATAGTTTATCAAACTGGTGGAATGGGCAGATGAAATTCAATGAAGAATGTAAAGAGGAAAGGTACCTCAGAATGTAAAGGCTAGAAAAGATTACAAAGATAGGGAAGAATAAAGTCACACAGGGACTGGAAAATGTGGATAAGAATTTTAAAATCAAGGCATTTCTTGACCAGGAGGCAATGTAAGTTATGAGTAACGGATTGATAGGTGAATGGGACATAGTAACAGTTAAGACTTGGGTAGAGTTTTGGATGACATTAGATTTATGAAGAACAGAATAGAAGAGCCAGATAAAGAGTTCATTGGAATAGTAAAATTCAGAGGTAACAAGGTCATTGAAGAGATTTTCAGCACAAGTCGAGGCAGGGGCAAAATCAGGTGACAGTATCACAATGGAAATAGGTTTAGTGAATTAAGTGATCTGAAATGCATCTTCGGGTCAATTATGATACCAAGGTGGCCAACCAAGTGTTGTAACTGCAGATAGCTGCCAAGGAAAGTGAATGAGTCAGCAGCTAGCACTAGGAATTGCAGCAGGGACAAAGACAAAAGTTTATCTTCCCAATATCTAACAGGAGAAAGTTTCTGGTCATTCAGTACTGGATGTCATATAAGTAGTCTGACAATTTAGCAACAGTGAAGGAATCGAGACCTGAAGGGCAGTACAGAGGCACAGTGGTTAGTACTGCTGCCTCTCAGTGCCAGGGACCCAGGTTTGATTCCAGCCTTGGGTGACTGTCTATATAGAGTTTGTACATTCTCCCTGCGTCTGTGTGGGTTTCTGCCAGGTGCTCCAGTTTCTTCCCACAGTCCAAAGATGTGCAGGTTGGCTGGATTGGCCATGTTAAATTGTCTATAGTGTCTAGGGACTTGTAGTGTAGGTGGATTAACAATGGTAAATGTGGGGTTACAGGAATAGGGTGGGATGCTCTTCAGAGGGTCAGTGCAAATTTGATGGGCCAGATGGCCTCTTTTCCACACTGTAGGGGATTCTATGTGAGGTAGACCTGAGAGTTACCAAGTACGTGCAAAAAGTAATGCTGTGTGCTAAGATACTCAACCAAAATCAACATTTCCCACGTGAAATCAGAAGGGACATAGCTAAGAGTGAACAGGAAGAGAACGACAGAAGTCGGGTGCAGGATTCCTAATTAACGTGCCTTTTACCAACCTGAGGTCAACTGCATGTCACCAGCGTTTAGCTCAGCGAAGTCAGCTCACTGGAGCTTTGGGGCATCCCGGTTTCTACGGCTCAGCTACTCACAGTTATGGATCCCTTACCATCCGGAAAGTTAGGGGACATCCCAGGCTCACCCAAACCTCCCAAGCCCCAATCCACACACTCGCACCTTTCTCCGCTTTTTCCGACTCAGACACGTTCTCGAAGCCAAAATGAGCTTGCTTTTCCTCGGCTTTACCGGAACGAGCTCTGACAGAAAGAGAAGCCGCAAAATTCCGGCGACACGTAAAGAACCCATTCCCTCCCCACGGCCCCACTCTAAACGACCCCAGTAACCGATAGGCGGCCATCTTGCTCCTGAACCGCCGGTCTACCTGGCTTCCGCTTCCGGGCCAAGCGGAAGGTGGCTCATGTGTCAGCTGTGAAATGATGCTAGTTACTGTTTTCTAATCAAACATTACTCTATTGTACGAAAAGACCTCAATATCCAGTAAATGTTAGCATTGAGATCTTAAAGCAAGTGCCTAGACTGTAAACCTATTTAAATGTTTGAACCTGTATTTGTAGTAATGGCAGACAGCAAAATGCATAAAGCAAAATGACAGTGAGGGAGGCTTAACATATCCAGGAATTTACTTTGGGCTGATGTTTCGTCTTTTTCCTAACTTCAAAACCAATACGTTACAGGCTCAAACCAGAAAATAAATGTCCATCTGGTAGTATCTGTGGAGAGAGAGATACAGTCAGTGTTTCAGTTCAAAAGCTTTTGAAAAATCATAAACATTAACTCTTTCTCTGTCAGATGCTCCCAGATTTGCCGAGTCCGTAGCCTTTTTAAAACTTTGTTTAAGATTTCGAGCATTTGCAGTAATTTAGTCTGGCAAACTTAGAATGGCCCGAGAGACACCAGCCCGAATGAGTTACAAAAAACAGAAGTTGTTGGAAAAACTCAGCAGATCTGGCAGCATCTGTGAAGAAAAGATCAGAGTTATCGTTTTGGGTCCAGTGACCCTTCCTGAGAACTAATGGTAGCTGGGAAAGTGGTTTATATGCAGAAAATAGGGAGGGGGATGGCGTGAGGAGTAAACGATAGGATAGAGCCCGAAGAGAGAGAAGAGCAGTTGGATGGACAAAAAAGTTGATCTGGCTAGGAGGGTGAATAGTTGTTAATAGGGACTGTTAGTAACTAACAATAGGTAGTGTGTAATGGCAAGCTATGTGATAACAAGGCCCGATGTGTGGGGTAGGGGGCTAGGAAACGGAAGAGTTTAGGCCCTAAAATTATTGAACTCAATATTGAGTCCAGAGGGCTACAGAGTCCCCAAGCAGAAAGTGAGGTGTTGTTCTTCCAACTTGCGTTGAGCTTTGCTGGAACACTGCAGCAAGCCAGAGACAGAGATGTTGGCCAGTGAGCAGGGTGGTGAGTTGAAGTGTCAGGCAACAGGCAGCTCAGGGCCTTTTTTGCAAGTAGAATGTAGATGTTCTGTGAAATGGTCACCCAGTCTACGCTTCGTTTCCCCAATTTAGAGGAGACCACATTGTGAGCAGCAAATGCACTACACTAGCTTCTGGGAAGTGCAGGTGAAATGTTGCTTTACCTGGAAGATATGTTTGGGCCCTTGGATAGTGGGGAAGGAGGAGGTAAATGGGCACATGTTGCACCTTCACCGGTTACAGGGGAAGGTGCCGTAGGGCCGTGGGGAAGTGTTGGGGCTGAAGAAAGAGTGGACCAGGATATCCCAGAGGGAATGGTCCCTGCGGAATGCAGACAATGGAGGGGAGGAGAATATGTATCTGTGGTGGCATCTCGCTGGAGATGGCGGAAATGGCATCTGATGATCTTCTGAATATGGATGCTGGTGGGATGGTAGGTGAGGACAAGGGGAACACTATCGCTGTTGCAGAAGCGAAGAGAAGGGGTGAGGGTGCAAGTGCGGGAGATGGGTTGGACCTGGTTGAGGGCCCTGTCAACAACGGTGCTGGGGAATCCTCGGTCGAGGAAGAAGGTGGACGTTTTGGAGGCTCCCTTGTCGAAGTTGGCCTCATCTGAACATATGCGACAGAGACGGAGGAACTGAGAGAATGGGATGGAGTCTTTACAGGAAGCAGGGTGTAAGTTATTTCGTCATGGTAAGTGGTGATGGTGGGGGGATGGGAGGGGTGGATTACAGTGTATGGTGAAGAATCCCACTGTATGTCACATTAAATCTCTGGAATGCTTGCACCAAAGACCTGAGGTCCATAATGAATATTGATAGCAGGACAAAATCACAACCAAAATTGTGCTGAACTCAACAAGAAGCATGGAGACCACCTTTCAGAAAATACAAATTTTTTTACTTCACTCATGGGCTGTGAGAATTGTTGGCTGACACAGCAGTTATTGCCCATCCTTAGTTGCCTTTAGGACGATAGTCGTGAGCTGTCTTCTTGACTTGTTGAAGCCCATTTGGTGTAGGTACACTCAGAATACTGTCAGGGAGTGTGTTCCAGGATTTTGACCAGCAATGCTGAAGGAACAGCAATATATTTCCAAGTCAGGATGTGAGCATCTTCAAGGGAACTTGCAGGTGGTTGTGTTCCCATGTATGTGCTCCCCATGTCCTTCTAGGTGGAAGTCGTCATGGGTTTGGAAGGTGCTGTCCAAGGAGCCTCGGTGAGCTTCTGCAGTGCATCTTGTATGCTGCTGCTATGGAGTGTTGATGTTGGAGGGAATATTTGTGGTTGAGGTGCCAATCAAATGATTGTTGCCTTGTCCTGGATTCTGTTGAGCTTTTTGAGTGTTGTAGCTGCATATCTCCAGGCAGGAGGGGAGTGTTCCATCACACTCCTGACTTAGAGTCATAGAGATATACAGCATAGAAACAGACCCTTTGGTCCAACTCATCCATGCTGACCAGATATCCTATATAAATGTGATCCCATTTGCCAGCATTTGGTCCATATCCCTCTAAACCCTTCCTATTCATGTACCCGTGCAGATGCCTTTTAAATGTTGTAATTGTACCAGCCTCCACCACTTCCTCTGGCAGCTCATTCCATACATGCACCACCCTATGCATGAAAAAGTTGCTTCTTAGGTTCCTTTTATATCTTTCCCCTCTCACCTTAAACCCCACCCTAGGAAAAAGACCTTGCCTATTGAGCCTAACCATGCCCCTCATGATTTTATAAACCTCTAAGATGTCACCCGTCAGCCTCCGACGCTTCAGGGAAAATAGCCCCAGTTTATTCAGCCTCTCCTTATAACTCAATCCCTCCAACCCTGGCAACATCCTCGTAAATCTTTTCTGACCCCTTTCTAGTTTCACAACATATTTCCTATAGGAGGGAGGCCAGAATTGAACGTAGTACTCCAAAAGTGGCCTAACCAATGTCCTCTGCAGCTACAACATGATCTCCCAACTCCTCTACTCAATGCACTGACCGATTAAAGCATACTTGTGCCTTGTAGATGATGAACTGGCTTTGGCTGTCTACAGGTGAGTTACTCACTGCAAGATTCCTAACCTCTCACATGCTGTTGTGGCACATTCTTACATGACTAGTCCAGTTCAGTTTCTGGTCAGTGGTAACCCCCAGGAATATTGACAGAAGGGAATTCAGTGATAGTGATGCAATTGAATCTCAGGGGCGATGGTTAAATTCTCTCATGTTGAATATAGTTACTTTTCTGCCATTTTTATGATGCACATGTTATTTGCCATTTATCAGTCCAAATCTGGATATTATCCAGGTCTTGCTGCATTTGGTCATGAACTGTTTCGGTATCTGAGGAGTTATGAATGGTGCTGAACAATGTGCAATCATCAGTGAACATCCCACTTCTGATGTTATGAGGGAGGGAAGGTCAATAATGAAGCAGATGAAGATGGATAGTACCCTGAGGAACTCCTGCAAAGGTGTCCTGGAGCTGAAATGACTGATCTCCAATCATCACAACGTTTTTCCTATGTGCTAGGTATAACTCCAATCAGTTGACAGTTTCCCCCTGGATTCTCACTGTTTCCAGTTTTGCTGGAGCTCCTCGATGCCACACTCGGTGATAGGCCCTTAGTCTTTGTGTAGCCAGAAACTCCAACTATTTCTTCATATCACATGGAGTGAGTTGAATTGGCTGAAGGCTGGCATCTGTGATGCTGGGGGCGTCTGAACCAGGCTGAGATAGATCATCCACTACTTAGGCTGTTTGGCAAAGAAATTGTCCCACTTTGTAGTTTCACCTGGTTGACACCTCATTTTTAGGTATGCCTGGAGCTGCTTCTGCATATTTCATTGAACTGGGTTGATCCCTTGTTTGATGGTAATGGTAAGGTGGGAGGATAAGCCAGGTCCGAAAGTTGGAGTATAATTTGACTGCAGCTGATGGCTCACAGGGCCTTACAAATAGCCTTTGAGTTATTATATCTATTTGAAGTCTGTCCCATTCAGCATAGTGATAATGCCACACAGCACAACATGAAGGCAGGATTTTGTCTCTACGAGGACTGCACGGTGTTCACTCTTACTGATATTGTCATTCACAGGCAGATTGGTGAGGATGAGATCAAGTATGTGTTTTCCTCTTGTTCTATAGTTGGGCTACTGGACGCAAAACGTTAACTTTCCTTTCCCTCTCCAGATGCTGCCAGACCTGTTGAGTTTCTCCAGAAATTTTTGTTTGTGTTTCAGACCTTGTTTTTCACTGTTCTTTGTTTCATTTTAGGGTTTCTTTGCCAATCTTTGACCTGCTTCCATAATTTAGATGACATGCCTCCCACATAATTTAGATGACATGTCCCCAGGTAGGTCTTCAATGGAGAACAGTATCAAGGCAAATGACATCAAGGTGGCAAGTACAAATGAAACAAAAGACAAGCAGCTTCTGTAATGCAGTAGACCACCTATCCTGGGAAACCAGTGAACAATCGTGGTCCATACAAAGGCTAGCACTGTAATTTATTTTAGTTTGCTTTATAGGCCAAATTCATAACATTTGATGTACCCAGCTACAGCTGCTTAAGTTAACAGCATAAACTGCCAGTTATGTGGGCAGCTATGCCAACCCTGCATCAGACTTTCAAAAAATGCAGATGCTGTAAAATTTGAACACTTGTTACCCAGGGTACAGAATTCAAAATACCCTGCCATAAGATAGGCATTTATTGGTCAATCTGTATAATTGAGCCACAGGATAGGACTGAATGTTCTGATGACATTTTGCTGTCCTGAAACATTAACTTTTTTTTCTCTCCACAGAGGCTGCGTGACCGGTTGAGTATTTCCAGCAGTTTCTTTTTTTTATGCAGTAGTCATTAATTCTCATTCATTGGTGCCAGGGGAAATCAAGTGAAGGATTGGTTTGTCTCATCTGAAAGATTGTTGTTCTGGCATTTTGACTCAGGGATAGTTTAGCTAACGCAATATGAACTAAAAAGGTCATGAGTGAGCTGGACAATTGGATTACTAAAATAGAAACAAAGATCCAGGGTTGCTGGAAATCTGAAACAAAAATAGAAAATGCTGAGAAACTTGGCAGGTCTGGCAGCATCTGTTGAGAGAAAAACAAAGTTAACGTTTCAAGTTCAGTGACCCCTTTGTCAAAATGGTCAGAGTTCAAAGATCCAAGAAAGCACTTAAACTATATACTGCTATGCAATTCATTTTTGGAAACTCAAAAACTTTCTTTATATTATTTTTATTATCAGTGGAAATTCAGGGAAGGAAAAGGAGCCACAGAAATGTATTATTCAGTATTTTGCATATGTAAATTGTGCTTTAAAAATTATCGTGTACTAAATCTTGAAGATTCTTAAATAATGACGCCTTGTGGTAAATTACTGGGAGTAGCACTATATGCTTACACAGAAGTGTATCTATGTATCAAAGTACAAAAGAAGCTGACAATAAATTATAGGCCATTCAGCAAATGCAAAGAGAAAATGCATTTGCTTTAAGGTGGCTGATCTTCTGTAGAACTTGCTTACTTTTCACTTCAATTTAGTCATAGTGTTTTTACAGCATAGATAAAGGCCATCTAACATCTGTCTATTCTAATCCCATTTGTCAACATGATCTGTAGCCTTGTACACTAAGGCAGCTCAAGAGATCGTCTCAATACTTAGTGTGTTTCCACCTCAACCACCCTTTTAGGCAGTGAGTTCCAGATACCCATCACCCTCTGGGAGAGAACACTTTTCCTCAAATCTCCTGTCCTGCTTCTTACCTGAAAAGGACTATGTCCCCCTGGTTATTGGCCCTTCTACTTGGGTGTTACCCTTTCTGATCTTTTCCCGAAGCCCCTCGCCAACAACTGCTTGTAGATATTTTTAATCAACCTGATCAGCGGTATTATTACACACTCTGGAAAGATGAGGCTTGAACCTGGGACACTACCACTTCACCAGCAGACCCTTTAACTACGAGCAATGTGGGGTAACCAGGAGGCTGCTGTGACAAGGAATCACGTGGCCAGGGAGAGCGGCTGGTCATTGGCTGCGCTCAGGGAGCCTCACCGTGATTGGCGGAAAGCGAGGAGAAGACTACAATTCCCAGCAGAACCGTGGGCGTCAGGCGCATGCGCGGCATCTCCACGGTGTCTATAAAAGCGCTTCCATCCGGGTGCTTCGGTTCCTTCCTGGCGACTTGTCGCCATTGCTGTGCGGAGTGGGAGCGGTGCTGGACAGCTAAGGCTCGGCCTTTATACAAACCCAAACCGCCTCAGGAGCGCGGGGTGGGGGTCAAGTCAAAGCGCTGGGCCCTCTCCACTCATCTCCAGCGGCTTGTTCCAAGCCAGCTTCGTCCCCCACCCCCTCCGCTCTCTCTCTTCCCCTCATCCTCCCTCCGCTCCATCTTCACTTTCGCCATCTTTAGATTTGGTCACAATGCAGAGGTCGCCATGATGAAGATTAAAGTTAGGCCCCGTTACGCGATGCCCTGTGGAAAACCGGTTGGCACAACCAGCCACGTCGTTCCCATTGAGCTGCTGGAAGCTGACGCTGGAAGATCCAGACATGGAAAAGAAGTCTGCACGTTCCGCCTCGGCAGGACCCAGCAAGGTGCCACCCTCGGACAGTAAAAGTAAACAAGGTAGGGTCGGTGCCGCCGCCCCCATCCATATCGTGCAGTGTTTACATGGCCACTAAAAGTACCCTGCGCGTTCCCCCTCGGTCTCTTTCTCTGCCCCCACCCCATATACAATCTGTCAGAATTGTTTCAGCTTTCATTAAACCTTGGCTGCCCCTCGCACCCCTCACCTGAGTAGCTGTCGATCTGGTAATCCTGTGCTGTACTGTAAAAGAGCTGTTTATTTGTCTCCCCCACTCCCGACACCTGTAAAAGGTTCCTGTTCGATGGGTGAGGTGGGCCACGGGTGAGATGCCCTGGTCAATACTTAATTCGCAGCTATTAGTATAAACTCAGTCTGACCCCATTGCTGCTTCCCGCTTCCTTGACCTGTGTGCCACCTGTAACTTCTGACTGAGATTTGTGGCATCTTCAGTAGTTTCTTTGTGTTTCGTGCCGAGTGTCCTTTGTGGCAGAATTACTAGCCTGATTCCGTATTCAGGTAGAGCTTTGGCATTGCTAATGATTAAGCAGCTAATATTTAGAGTTTGGTTACTCGAAATCTAATGGTTCCCCTTTTGATCAACTTAGTAACTTTTAAATGCAGGAAGG
>NC_063355.1:10356007-10360673 GCF_021869965.1 Rhincodon typus
ACCTTGTTATCTCAGATATTCCAGCATCTGCAGTTCCTACTATCTCTGATACAACTTTTAAATGCAGTGGGTTTTGGGCCTCAAGTTGATGTGTTTAAAACCCTGGTTAATAAAACTTGATCCAGTGGGCTGTGCTGTGTGGTAATGATTTTTCTTTGAGTATGTACAAGATGGGGGAGATATTATTATAATGTGAACTCATGAGCTAGCACCCTGGGCCATTGTGCCTTGTTGGCCATTGCTAGATGAATCACATGATAGATGTATTTTTTGGTAGTTTGTATTTCCAAAATGTACTATGTTATGTACAGTAAGTTTATCTGCAGTTTGTCTTAAAATTCTAGTAACATATTCTACTGTAATTTTATCCAGATTGAGATTAATCCAAACAGTGTTGCTCCTTCCAAGAGTTCATCTGGCCAGACGCTCTTTAATACCCTACCCTGAACGAGAGTCTGCCTCTAGTTTCTGTCCCCCCATGCTCTCATTTGAAGGAGTAGCATTACTTTAAGCCATGTTGATGGCATCCAGTGTTACCTCACCACCACTTCACCTGACTCAATTGTTACTACATTGTCAGACTATTTGACTGAAATGTAGAATTGGATGAGCAGAAATTGCTTCCACTTACACAGTAGAAAGATTGAAGCCATTGTGTTCAGTTTCAACTACAAAATTTGTTCCCTAGCTACTGACTCCATTCCCTTCTCTGACAATCTGACTTCTGCCAATGTGTTCATAGTCTCACGACCACGTTTTCTCCCAAGATGAGTTTCTAACTTTGTATTTCCACCATTACTGAAACTGCCTGTTTCCACCTCTGTAACATTGCTCAAACATGTCCCGTCTCAGCTCTGTCCCTACTGCAGCCCTAATCCTTGCTTTTGTTTATCCTGTAGTCTTGACTTGCTACACACGCTTGGTTGATGTCCCACATTCTACCTTCTAAATCTGAGTTCATCCAAAGCTTTGTTCATGGTTTAACCCTTAAATCCCATTCCTGTATCACCTAAGTGCTTGTTCAACTACATAGGTTCAGAGTGCAGCAATGTCTTCCTTTAAAAATTTGCATCCTTCTATGGCTCTGCCCCTCCCTATTTGTGTAATGCACTCCAGTCTAGCAACTGAAATATCTGCACTTCCCCAATCTTGGCATCTTGTGTATCTCCAATTATAATCGTAGCATTGGCATCCATGCCTTCAGTTTGCCTAGGTCTTGTGTTCTCGAATTGCCTCCCTACATCTCTGCCTCTTGATTTTGCTTTTCTCTTCTAAGGCAGTCCTTAAAACCCATCTCTTTGGCCAAACTTGAGTGTCTGAATTAATATCTCATATTTTAAAATGCTCCTGTGAAACACCTTGAAATGTTTTATCAAGTTAAAGTTGCTGTATAACTAGAAATTTTGTTTTAACCTGGTTCTGAGCTGGACAGTCTGTTTAATACATATAAATGCACTTTGTGCAGTGTTCAAATGCATGGAAATGCTTTGAGACATGGTAGAGTGAAGATAAGAATTGGTTGAGTGTTTGTGGATTGATAAAGGCAGTGAAGTGTCAATAGTTTATGGAGTATTAAACATGAAGTTTTCCTTGAAACATTCTGCTTGGCTGATTTAAGGTTGAATTTATTTATCCCTGTTAGAATTTGTTAACTTGAGGCAGTTTTGTTATAGTTGCATGAAATGTGCAAGGTCTTTGTCACTCAGAGGGGCATTATTCTTCAATAAATGCAGTACTGTTAAGGAGAAGGGAGAAAGCAGGTAACCTTGAATTTTCACTACACTGCCCTGAAATTCCAGTGCTACAATGTTTGCTTCAAACTATGCAATTTCTAAATGTTATCTTGAACAAAATTATGCATGCGTATTTTTTTGGTCAATATTTCTCCTCCACCTATTTGCACTTCATTGACAGGTATTCTTGGGTTGGGTTGAGACTAGTGATTCACTTCATTATTGATAAATGGGGAGGCGATGGCCTAGTGGTATTATCGCTGGACTGTTAATCCAGAGACCCAGATAATGTTCGGGGGCGCAGGTTCAAATCCTGCCACGGCAGCTGGTGGATTTTAAATTCAATAAATATATGGAATTAAGAGTCTAATGATGACAGTGAATCCATTATTGATTGTTGTGAAAAACCTATCTGGTTCACTAATGTCCTTTTAAGGAAGGAAACTGCCATCCTTACCTCGTCTGGTCTACGTGACTCCGAATCCACAGCAATGTTTGACTCTTAACTCTTAATTAGGGATGAGCAATAAATGCCTAGCCAGCGATGCCCAAAAAAATGTAGTTTACCTGGTATTTGGCTATAGAAGCAAAGGGCTACAGTTCTGTTTCGTACTTTCCAGTGACACTGGAAAATTGTTGGTGAGCTCTGTACTGTAGTTTGTTTTACGTTTTGGTTGGATCACTTCAGATGTTAATTTTTAATCTGTGCATTCAGGATTGAAAACTCTAATCATTGAGTCCTCAATATCGAGTCACTAAGATTTCTACCTCACGCTCCTCCTTTATGCAGTACGCTATACAAATGTACTGAATGTCTAAAACTGTAACCCATGCTTTATTGATGTTAACATTGGACCATATGTAGGTGACAACTCATTTGCAATGTCTATTTCAACATGAGTTCTTGAATCCTGGCTCTTGAACATGAACCTTGAACTTACTGGTGAAAGTCTCATGTTTAGATGAATTGTTCTTTTACATCATAACATGTATTAATTCCTTTAGAATCTAAATATTTCTAAATATATTGTTCATGGAGGGATAGGAGTAGGTGACTGATCCACAACCTGACTCGATAGCACTCTAATAAAAGCAATGTTGCAGATGGTGGAGATCTGAAGTCAAAAGGACAAAATGCTAGAGAAACTCAGTACATTTGCCAGCATCTATGGAAAGAGAAACAAAGTTAAAGTTTCAAGTCCAATGTGCAGAGTTTCTTCAGCATTTTGTCCTTTTATATGAGATCTCTCCAATTGACCTTTATGCCTTGCACCTTTTTTAAACAAAAATCAGTCAATGATTTAAGATGAACAATTGATCCATCACCTGTTTTGTCATTTTAAAATATTTCTGCAGATGGTAAAGGTGGAACTGGATCAAGATGCTACAGCAGGAAACGAGACCCAGCTTTTCCCAAAAATGAAAATGTATCTAACCAGACCCGCCGCACCAATCCACAGAAAAGCAAAGCTTTTGACAAGAGACCCCCTGCACGTGGCAGCAACAAATCCTTTAGCACTTCTGGTAATGGTGGTAGACGGGAAGAGGTGAGATTGAGCAGTTTGACGCTGTCATTAATGGATGCGTGTTACAATGCTAAAACCAATTGGTCATTGAAAAGGCCACTTAAAGACAAAAAGGTTATTAACCCTCTGTTTATATTGCCAAAGCTTGCCTGTACATGATATGTGGCTGAGGTCTTAAATACATGGCACAACTTGAATTTGGCTGGTGCCTTGAAAGGTCTGGGATTTCTTTTAGACTGCTTCCTAGTCCTAGATTCCCCAGCTAGTGGAAATGGTTTCTGTCTATCCTCTTGTTTTCAATAAATCTTGAAAAGATCATCAAAGCACCCCTTCAACCTTCTGCACTCCAGGCAGTATAACAGTCCTAGTTGATGTCAGTTGTGGCTCAGTTGACAGCACTCTTGTTTCTGAATCACATAGCTGAGTTCAAGTTCCACTCCTGACCTTACTTAAAAGCCAAGATTCACGATGCAGATCTGAGGGGCATTGCACTATTTGAGATGGCAATTTTCAGATAAAACTAGGTCTTGTCTACTTTCTCAGACTCCGGGCACTATTTTGAAAGTGCCAGTGACTTATCCCTAGTATTCTGGCCCATATCTGTCCCTCAGAATGACAAACAGATCATCTGCCTGTTATCGCATTATTAACCGCAAGCATAAATATTGATTGATACAGATTTTAGTCTGTGATGCTGACACAACCCAAAGCAGAATTTAGTCCTCCTTCATTTAACCATTGGATTCTAGGTATCATCTTGGGAAATCAATGCTGCATTTTCTCCAAGGACAATAAATCCTTAAGATGTGGTGTCTTGCATTGCTCCAGATGTTTTCTAACCAGGGCTTTGCTCAACCATAGTTGGACGTGTTATTGGAAGTTGAATTTCTGTACAAAATAAACTTTCTTCTTTCTACAGGTAGCAGAGGTGCGGAGGGCAGAGTTCAGTCCTGCCCAGTTTACTGGTCCTAAGAAGATAAGCCTAAACCACTTGTTAAACTTTACATTTGAACCTCGTGGTCAGTCAGGCTCACATTATGATGGTAATTGCCATGGAGGCTGGGGAAGAAGAAACAAGTGGGGACATAAACATAAGCCATTCAACAAAGAGCAATTCTTGCAGGCCAAGTAAGTTAAAGAAACAATGAATCCACTGATCTAGATGTGTTTACTTCACCTTAGGTGATGAGAATCATAGTCACACGCAAATTGCAAACTATCTACCTTTTGTTGTGATAGTTGAGTGTATTTGGAAGTTTTATTGCTGTTTTGATGCTCAGGCCAGGAATTTGAAACAATCTCTCTCGATGCTCAAGTGTTTGAATTATTCTAGTACACGTTCAGGATATGTTCCTACAATAAAACTCATCAGACTCTGATAATGGTCTTTAATATCAGCATGATTTA
>NC_063355.1:10361173-10374722 GCF_021869965.1 Rhincodon typus
AATCTGTTGATTTTAACCATGGCAGCAAGTGTCGTGGTCTCTTGCCCTTTCAATTATAATTGCTTCATTATAGGTGGCCAAGCTGCCAATTCCCTGTTTGTATCTCTCCGCCTTTCTACTTTGCTTTCCTCCTTTTAAGAAACCACCTACCTTTTAGCCAAGTAAATATCTCCTCACGTGGCTCAGTGACAATTTTCTTTTTAGTGATGATCCTGTGAAATGTTTTGGGGCATTTGAGTAGTGGGTTCTGCTTCTGGCTTAGGGAGGAAAAGATCAGCTCTAGTTGCTAGCCCAATTGAGTGGTGTAATTTGTGAACTTCAGCTGAAGATGACTTAAAGCTGGGATGTGACACCCCATTCCTCAGTGTTCACAGTGCTATCATGTGAATGTTTCTCAGTGTATCTGAATTCTGTGGTACCCTGCAGAAGTCAGTATCTTCAGGATGAGAAAGAGTAACAAAACTGTGCTGTGTTGAAGTATATCTATGAGAAGCTATCTATGAGAAACTAGCTGTTTTAATTTCATCCTTGAACTTTTTTCCCCCACAGATTCTGATAACCGCTCTGATACCAGTCATTTCTTTTTCAGGGAGAAACTGCTTATATTAGAGTTCGTGCAGACAAGCCCAGAAGTTCTAGTTACGGCAGGTCAAGATCAAGGTCCCTTTCTAGAGGTCGTTATTCTCCCTATCAAAGTAGAAGCTCCCCTCGGTATTCACCGAGACCCCAATATAGATGAGGACTTCATAGTCAAAAATTTACTTTTTAATCCACATTCCATCATCGGCTGTTAGTTCCTTTTCCTTCAATTCTATATTTCGTGATATGCTTTGAATTAAATAAACTTGATTTTTTTCTTTTTTAATTATTGACTTTGTTGTCTTGTTCCATGGACCTTTACTGGCTTCTTAAATAATTTAGCATACCTCTTTTATTAAATAAAATTGTAGCCAGGGAAATGCTGTGTGTTTATTTGTGTAGAAAGATATTTTGTACTTGTCACTGTTCCCTGCTTCATTAATGCACACCAACTGAGTACATCTCTGGTGTTCTAATATTTGTCATTGATAATTTGAAATATTAAGAGTTTATGAAAGAAATGAACTATGAAGAAAATGTTAAATTGGACATTAACTTAGGATTTTTCAATGAAAGTGCTTGCTTGTTAAGAGAGAGTGGCAGTGTCAGCCTTGGTTCAGTGATACCTGTAGTAGAAGGCCTTGCTTAGAAAAGGGTGATCACTTTAGTCTCATGCACGTTACTGCGTTTCTGTTGGTGCTCCTTGCTCCACTAAATAATGTTTGTCCAACTGGCTTAATTTCTCATCTGAAAGGTGGCATTTCCAAGAATGCAGTGTTCCCTTAATACTCCACCCTAGATTATGCACAGGTTCCTGGAGTAGGAGGCAAAACCATAAATTTCTGCTTCAAAGATGAGAATGCACTAAGAGAGGCATCTTTTCTTTATCTCAATATTCATATAAAATCAACTTTTTTCTATTCAGTTAAATTTAATCAAAAACAACAATCCACAAGTTGATAGAGAAATAATCTACACCACTGAATTTCACTTCTTTTGGTACTACCATTTGACATGAAAAACTGCTTCACTTGACAAATCTGGTGCACTTGAATCTTCACTGCAGCAGATGCAAGTTCCATCATGTCAAGTTGTCTGCAAGAAAGTGGAATTCCTCACCAAAAGTGTCCATTTTGAAATTGTTAATTCCGAAATTTCCTGTCATCATCACCAGTTAGAATGCTGAATGAAGCTGTCTCTCTCTTCCTTCTTTGGCAGTGGAATATTCCCTAAAAAATGAAAAGACATTTATTTATAGTGGGCAAAATATATCCTAAGACAATGTAAAAACATGATAGTTTGAGAAAATTATTTTTGGTTGCAAGTTGTCACTTTCATCACCTTCAGGCCCTGCCTTACAGACCAGTACTTGGAAAGTAAAATGACATTGCAGGTGCTTAGCTCATTATTTTGGTTCTGCCCTGCATAGGGAGAAATCACAGGCAGAGCACATATGCAAAGGGAAACTCTTGCCAACAAATATGGAAATTCATACCACGAGGTATTCCCTCTTTACCTTGTGTTTAGAGTGACACCTGCTGAACTTTCAATTCAGAACCTTTTCTAAACAACCTCAAACAGGATGTCATAATTATTAAATGGCAGCTAAAATCTTTCTTCACAGAATAAGTGGTGGGAGAGACTGCCTTAAAGGTGATATCAATCAGGTTATGGTAATGCTTTTAGAACCAGCTTCCTAATTTTCTTCTGTAATCTCCTGAAAACTTAACTTGCATTGGCTACAGATCCATAGGATCAGCAATCGTAATAAATCAACTCAGTGGATACTCTTCATACAAACCAGCAAGAGACAGTAGGTAGTGACATGTTCTACCATGAGGACCATCACACCTAAGTCTGGATACATCTTCAAATGACAAACACATTGGTCACAGTTAAGTAATCCAAACACAGAAATACTGGCTGTTATCCTACACATCCCTGAGGAACAAACTCCGTATCTCGGCTGAGATCATCATCTACAGCAGACCCATAACAGGCTTGCTCTTTGCACATGTGTTTTTTGTGAACTGATGAAGTGATTTAGACAATACTAGTTCTGCTGCCAAGCAATCACAATTTTCATTTTATTGAACTAGAGATTACAGCAAGAATCCAACACATTTTTCAAATGAATACATTAATGCTAAACTGCAAATAAAGTTGAGCATTTAAAATTAAATGCTGCCAATGAGAATACTTCGCTGGTTCTAAGCTTCTGAATAAATCAAACCCACTCATCAACCTGGCTGTCATTTTCAGTTGAGACAAGTATGGGACACCACAATGCATCAAACAATTTTACAAAGCACTATATCGTTCAGACTGATTCCAAGATTTTTTTTTGACAACTAGCTTAAGCTATATAGACAGGAAAGTGTGGGTTTTATCTAATTCTGTGCCAAGTTAATTGAGCTCAAGTCACAGCAAGAGACTTGCAATCAGCCTCGGTCATCCTGGGCTAGGGAAAGGGGGATCAAAAAAACCCAGCCAGGATTTCTCCTTCATCACTATCCAAGCCTACTTTGATCACTATTAGATTTGACAGGAAATCAATGCAGTTATAGACAGTTGTAATGAAAAGCTCCTGCGTTTCTGTGAAGTCTGAAGATGGATTTAAAAAAAGTTAAATTTTAGAAGTCACATTGAAAACTTAACATGATTTCCCAACCCAACTTCCAAATGCTATACGTTGATTTTCTATCGAGAAAGTCATTAAATGTGATACTTCCAGTCAAAGAACAGTTCGAGTCTCATCATTTATCTCAAAGCATAGCTAGAAGTGGGAAAACAATATTAAAAATCACTGTGCAAAGAAGTTAAAAGAACCATGTTTAAAGAAATACCACAGGTAATGTTGATAAATGTTTGGAGTCACACCATTCTGTGATGGAAACTGATTGACAACAGGTTGACATCAGCTTTCATTATTCACTGCAATGACAGCATTGAGGAAAGCAGTACGACTTAACCCTTCAGTTGTTAGCAGTTTTCCATACATAAAATCACCTCACACAAGGGATCAGAAAATCATCCCATTAATAGATTGCATGGTAAGTTGTCTGTCTTGTATGACATGAGGGATAGTTCAAACCATATTGAAAGAATATTTAAGGAGGAGGATTCAGGACCTCTCCTTATAACCAACTTAGAGAAGTGTACTGTAGGTACTCTTGGAGAGAGCCCATGAACTAAATTAGAGATCAAGACCTCAAGGATCACTACCGTTATGAGCAAACTGGAATGGGGAGAAACAGATGATGGAAGTGAACGTGTGACCAAGTGATTGGGAAAGAAGTGTTTTATTTAAGTACTGGGACAGCAAGAAACTACTGGGCTAGGCTAAGAGTTCCTAATGGAAAGGAAAAATAAAGTGGTCACAATGATGCAGTTCTAAGAAACAAATTGGATAAATTGCAGTCACACATTTGGAGGATTTGACATGGCGGCACTTACTGAGACATAGCTGCAAGATGGTTTGGATTGGGAACTTGCAAGTTGCTAAGGCAAATGGTAGCAGAGGAGAAATAACTTTGATGATTAAGGATGAAATCATCTCAATGATAAGAGAGCTAACAACAAAAGGTAATTAGACAGTGGAGACTTTATGGCTAGAACAAAAAATTGAAAATGATTAAAGACTACATGAGAACTGTGTGGCGGTTTCTATAGCAGATATGAAGCGGCAGGTTGTGTAAATATAAAGATTAGACAAACGTAGTAGAGGCAGCGTTTTTAATGAGATTTTGACTTTTATAAAGATTGCCATAACAAGATGATGTCAGAACATGTCAGATAGGTGAATTTCATGAGTGTATCTGAACTTATTTAACAATATTTCCAGGAGCCAACAAGAGGAGATATTAGGTATGGTAATGTGTAATGATTTAGTTAATGGTTTAACAGTACAAGAACACATTTATCTAATGGTAATTATAATGTGGTTGAATAAATGTGTAGTTTAAAAAGGAGAAATGCAAAACAACTACCAACAATTCTAGATTAAGAGAAGGCTGATTTCAAAAGGATGAGAAAGAGTGTCCACAGTAAACTGGACAAACATATCAATGGGTATCTATCAACGATGACAGATCTGTGGGAGGACTCCATGTTGAGGGATACACACTAAAGCTTAAAGCAGAGGTCCAATAGGGAAAGGTCACTGTGTAAGGTCTTCCAGTCATAATACACCAAGGAGTTGGAAACTCTGTCAAACCCCTCGAGATACATGACCGACGAGTATTGTAAAGTTGTATTGCAGCACCTCAGAGTGGAGTGCACTGTATGCAGCAAAGTTGAAGCCTATTGCACTTTCTGTAATTTTCAATTTGACTGTATGCCTGACGTGAAATGTATATTGCAAATTTTAAAAGTATTGCAATTATATTGAGGCACCTAAGAGTGGAACATGTTGAATGAAGACAAGCTGAATTTTACTGCACTCTAATTTTCAAAATATTTTGTCATGTACTTTTTCAAATTTTATGAATAAAATATATTTTTGTGGTACAGGACTAGTTTTATACCCCTAAGGAGTAAGACACTGACTCATCAGGAAATACAAGTGTGGACAATTAAAGATGTAGGGGACAACATAAAACAAAGAGAAAGCATATAAAAATGCAGGGGTAAAAAAAACACTAATCCTGGTGAATAGGAAATATACAAAGTACATCCCCATACAGCGACAAAACAGAAAAATAGGGAGGAGAAAAAGGAGCTCTGAGGGGTATTAAAATTAACACTTCAGAATAAAGAGTAATCAGGTGGAATGTACTGATAACAGTGACACTGTCAATGGAAATGAGGACATGGCAGACATGCTAAATAATTATTTTGCATCTGTAGTTGAATTAGAAGAAGAGGTTAACATGCCAGACATCTCAAACAAACTAATCAATACTGAGTCAGGGTCAGAGACCCACAAAAGTGATGAGGCAAAGTAATAACAATGTGGATAAGGTGAAGAGGGATCAATCCCACCTCTGACCTTAAGATGGAGGGAAGGTCATTGATGGAATAGCTGAAAATGTCACAGCCCAGGAGAGAATCCTGAGGAACGGGGGGGCTCTTGGGAGCAGTGGTGACGTCCCTATGCTATTGCATAGGCCCAGGTTCAAATCCCATGTACTGCAGATGTGTGTCACAACATCCTGAACAGGTTGGCTAGAAAATATCGATCACACAGATAATGGAAACAGCCTGATTTCAATCCATTTATTAAAATTAGTACAGTGATGGTTGCTAATTCAGGGATAGACACGTTCCGACAATCCAATATTATTAAGAGGGCCCTCCTGGCGCAGTGGTAATGTCCCCATCTCTGAGCCAGGAGGCCTGGGTTAAAGTCCCACCTATTCCAGATGTATGTAATAATATCTCTGAACAGGTTGGTTAGAAAATATCTACCCTGATGAACTCCTGCAGAGACATACTGGGGCTGAGATGACTGACCTCAAACAACCTCCAACCATCTGCCTTTGTGCCAGGTATGTCTCCAGCCAGTGGAGAGATTTCCATGAAGGCGTTTCGCAAGGTTGCTTTTACCAATCAATGCATTGACTATAGGAGCTGGGAGGTTCTGTTGTGGCTGTACAGGACATTGATTAGGCCAATTTCGGAATACCATCTGCAATTCTGGTCTCCCTCCTATAGGATGTTGTGAAACTTGAAAGGGTTCAGAAATGATTTACAAGGATGTTGCCAGGGTTGGAGGGTTTGAGCTATAGGGAGAGGCTGAATAGGTTGGGGCTATTTTCCCTGGAGCAGCAGGGGCTGAGGGGTGACCTTATAGAGGTTTATAAAATCATCAGGGGTATGGATAGGGTGAATAGGCAAGGTTTTTTTCCCCCCCAGTACTGGGCGGCGGGAAGAGAGTCCAAAACTAGAGGGCATAGGTTTAAGGTGAGAGGGGAAAGATTTAAAAGGGACCTATGGGGGAACTTTTTCACGCAGAGGGTGGTGCGTGTATGGATTGAGCTGCCAGTGGAAGTGGTGGAGGCTGGTACAAATACAACATTTAAAAGGCATCTGGATGGATGTATGAATAGGAATGGTTTAGAGGGATATGGGCCAAATGCTGGCAAATGGGACTAGATTTATTTAAGATATCTGGTCAGCATGGATGAGTTGGACTGAAGGGTCTGTTTCCAAGCTGTGCGTCTCTCTGACTATGTCAAGAGCGACTCTCCCTCACTGCTCTTCTGGAGTTCAGCCTAATTTACCATGTTTGAACCAAGGCTGCAGTAAGATCGGGAGCTGAGTGGCCCTGGCAGAACCCAAACTGAGCTGGTTATTACTGATCACATGCTGTTTAATGGCATTGTGAAGCCATCCCTTTACTGATAACGAACAGTGAGAAGTAGGGGTAGGAATTGAGCCAATTGGATTTGAGAAACCTGGGTAATTTTCCACATTGTTGGGTAAATGCCAGGATTTTATCTGGAACAACTTAGCAAGGGACAAGGCTAACTGGGGAGCACAGGTCATCAGCACTATTGTCAGGAGGTTATTGGAGCCTCTGCAATAACCAGAGCCTTCAGTGGTTTCTTGGTACCTGTAAAGTGAATCAATTTGGCTGAAGACTGGCATCTGTGATCCTGAGGACCACAGGAAAAGGTTAAGATGAATCATCTACTCAGCACTTCTAGATGAAGGTTTAAGATTATAAGACAAAGGAGCAGGATTAGGCCATTGAGTCTGCTTTGCCTTTCAATGAGGTCACAGTTGATCTGATAATCGTTAACTTCATTTATCCGTCTTTTCACCATAACCTGCAACTCCCTCACTGATTAAAAGTCTGTGTATCTCAGCCTTCAATATACTCAACAGCCCTCTGTGGTAAAGAATTCCACAGATTCACCATTCTCTGGAGAGAATAAATTCCTCCTCATCTCTGTCTTAAATGGGTGGCTGCTTACTCTGGTCCTAAATGCTCCCACAAGCAGGAACAAGAAATATTCCCAGATTCAAGGGTCAAACTATGAGGAGGAGGTTCCACAAACCAAGGGTCTTCACGGAACTGGTAACAGCGTGGAAAAAGTGGTATTTATGCTGCAGTCAAAAGTTGGGAGAGGTGAGCGGACAGGTGACGATGGAGCCCAAAGAGACAGAGAGAGACGTGAAAGAGGTAGGTAAGCAAGGAGATTATGGATTGTAGGTCAGGACAGAGAGAAAAAAAAAAGCTGACTATGTGATAATTAGAGCTTTGTATTAGAGCAAGTTTGCAATGTTAATTATAGCTCTGGCACCGAGATGAAAATTGACACTGACACCTTCCAGCAATAACTGGAGAGGATACTGCCTGATGAATTTGAAAGCACCAAAGATGGTAAAGCTGGCTGAACGTACCTGGAGGTGCTACAAGGTATCCCTCTACAACCTGCTTCACATTGCTCAGGATTGCCTCTGCACAGTAACCTTCCGTGACCTTGTCTGCACGCAGGTACAATGGCCTGTGTGATAAAATAGAAATGTTTTGAGAATGGATTTGAAAGGTACTATAGCTGTAGTCCATTGATCTCGCAGATCAGTGATAAAGACAACTCTACAAGAGCACAGCAACTTGGAGCAGGAGTAGATTACAGTAAATCCCCATTTGACATTAACTTAGCAACATTGTTTTGTGTTAATGAAGCCTATAATTTCACTGAGCATCTTAATGTTTGTTTTAGCATCATGTCCTGTGTGGTCCAATTGGCACCATTTTGAAGGTGCCTCTCCCACTGATTTGCAGCATCTGCCTGTGCTTCACGCTCCGACTTGTATCGTCTCCCCTTTCTGACCCCACCCGGTCACTGAACCTCCTGCGTCCTGACTGACCCACTCGCCACTTCATTCTCCTGACTGTGCATTCTTGTTCAAGATCCAGGTCCAATTCCAGAACCCCAGGGGTTGTGAAAGTGTGGATCCCAATAGTGCAGAAGTCCCAAGCTGGAACCTCTTTAATCCATGTGTTTTTATAAATTCTAGTTGAGCTTCTGTCTCTCACCAGCACCCATGTCCACTGCCCTTATTGACAGTGGAAGTTCTAGAGTGCAAGTGACAAGCTGAAGCTAGGGCACATTGATAAGAACGCCTGTCTGTCTGTTTCCCGTGCTCTCTTCTGCGCCACATTTTCAGCCTCCACTGGTTCCCCCGTTCGAAGGCCTTAGGTTGAGATGTCCCCCATTCCCTGCATCGATATTCCCTTTTCCATCTCAACCAATCTTGACTCTGGGAAATAAAAGCCAAATCCTGGGGGATGCTGGAAATCTGAAATAAAAACAGAAAAGGCTGGAAATTCCCAGCAGGTCTGATTACCATCTGCAAAGAGAGAAACATTTCAAGTTAATGACCTGCTTAACATTTACAGGGTTTTTTAATTTTAAGTATCTTTTTGACACTGGTTGATTGTATGTATTACCCGCTGGTTTAGCGACATAAAATTCAAATCAATCTGCCTAAATTAAATGCAACAAAGTCTTTGGGATTAAAATATTTGTATCGACAGTCCTGGGTGCACGTTCACAGTCAGCAAATAGGAGCTTTTTCACAGGAAATCGTTCCAATTTAATCTTAAATGTGCAGTTTTCTGAGATAGTGAGCCCGGAATCAATGCCAGACCACCTCTGGTGCTGAACTCATTCATAAATAGTATGAGATATCTTGTACTGTCCTGTACTCTCTGACGGGATATATTTCTTGATTCCCAATAAGCCATTCATTCATCAAGTTATTGACCGCTGAGCATGGTGGCTCAGTGGCTAGCACTGCTGCCTCACAGCGCCAGGGACCCAGGTTCAATTCCACTTTCGGTTGACTGTGTATGGAGTTTGCACATTCTCCCCTTGTCTGCATGGGTTTCCTCCATAAGTTCCAGTTTAAAGATGTGCAGGTTAGGTGCATTGGCCATGCTAAATTGCCCATAGTGTCCAGGGATGTACAGGTTAGGTGGATTAGCCTTGGGAAATGCAGGGTTGCAGGGTTACAGGGATAGGGTGAGACGGCCAGTGTGGACTTGATGGGCCAAATGACCTGCTTCCACACTGTAGGGATTCTATGACTCTAAGTTCTCTCAGTAAAGTGAAACAAAAGTGAACACTTCTCGATGACAATAATTCACAACGTCCCAGCATCTCTTTCAAAACAATTCAGAGCCAAGGCCTCCCTCTCTTTTAAAAATAACAGTTCTTCAGCACTTTGAACGACAGTATGATGAAGAACCAAGTGAGAAAGTCCAGCGTTTGGAATGCTCACAAGGAGCACAGTCTCTCTCCCTCGAGGATCTCAATCCCGATTATACCAGGCCCAAGAGAGCTCAGGTTGGAACCCAAATACGCTGGAGATAAACCAGCAAAAAAAAATTTAGGCAGCTTTCCACTGCAGCCAGGAACACTCTACCTAATGAGGCTTGGACTTTGGGAAATGAATGGGCCTCAAGCCAAAATTAGGAGAGGTGAAGAGCTGGGTCTTAACATGCACTTTAAAAAGAAGGGGTTTAGGTTGGGAAGTCTAGACCATGTGGCCCAACTGTTTAAAGGCCTAGCTATCATGGCATCTAAGCACCAGGATCATCAGCACACAAACTGGCAGGGAGGGTGGGGGGGTGGGGCGTGGTGGTTAGAGACAGCATGTTAAAGGGTGCAGTTTCCAAAGCAGCACTGTTCCCAAGACCTCAGAGTGCCATACCCACGTCTCTGACAAAGCCCGGTGTTACATCAATGGGATCTCAAGGAGAGTTCTGTACCCAGTCTGACTTCCCACTGCGAACAGAAGGATTGTCAATGGTATACGGTCTTTCACATTTGCACAACTGATAATCCCATTTTAGTTAACCTATTTCTTTCTGTCTAATCCATGTTACCTGACCGAAAAGGCAAATATATCCACAATTTGTGAACTCTGTAATACAACCGTGGGCATAACCTCTGCCTTTGTGCCCCCAAATTCATTAGGAGATAGATCTGAAACAGGACACAACCTGCACAGGAGCAGCGAAACATTGCACACCAAGCTATCTACATTAGTGACATCTTTCACAAAAACACATAGGGTTATGAATTAGTAATTTCAAAAGAGTGAAACAGGAGGAAAGTAAAAGACAATAAAAGATCATTGATATCCATGTTGCTGTAATCGTGACCCCTTGAGCATTTGTTGTTCTAACAGCTCCATTATTTGTGGCGATGCCTCCAGCAGCCAAGGTCCTAATCTCTGGAATTCTGTCCATAGATCTCCCCATCACTCTCTCTAATCTCCTTAAGATCTACCACTTCGGCCAAGACTTTGATAGTATCACTGCAATAGATCATCCACTAAGTTCTATACCAACAACAGTTTTCGTTTGTATAGCATTTTTAACATAGTAAAACGTCCCAGTTGCTTCACAGGACCAAAACTGACACTGAACCAAAGGTTAGGTGACCAGCACGAAGGAGTGTTTTAAAGGTAAAGAGATTTAAGGAGGAAATTTCATAACATATAGCTGCTACATTTTATAGCTTTATCAGCATAAAAGAACATAAGAACTAGGAGCAGGAGTAGGCCGTCTGGCCCTTCGAGTCTGCTCCGCCATTCAATAAGATCATGGCTGATCCTTTCGTGGACTCAGATCCACTTACCCGCGTTCTCACCGTATCCCTTAATTCCTTCATTGTTCAAAAAAAATCTACCTTTTTTTAAAAACATTTACTGAAGTAGCGTCAACTACTTCACTGGGCAAGGAATTCCATAGATTAACAACCCTCCGGGTGAAGAAATTCCTTCTCAGTTCAGTCCTAAATCTGCTCCCTCTAATCTTGAGGCTATGCCCTCTTGTCCTAGCTTCACCTGCCAGTGGAAACATCCTCTCTACTTCTATCTTATCTATTCCCTTCATAATTTTATATGTTTCTATAAGATCCCCCCTCAATCTTCTGAATTCCAATGAATATAATCCCAATCTACTCAGTCTCTCCTCATAAGCCAACACCCTCAACTCCAGAATCAACCTAGTGAACCTCCTTTGCACCCCCTCCAGTGCCAGTACATCCTTTCTCAAGTAAGGAGATCAAAACTGCACACAGTACTCTAGGTGTGGCCTCACCAGCACCTTGTAAAGCTGCAACATAACCTCTCTGCTTTTTATTTCAATCCCTTTAGCAATGAAGGACAAAATTCCATTTGCCTTCCTAATTACTTGTTGTACCTGCAGACCTACCTTCTGTGATTCATGCACAAGGACACCTAGGTCCCTCTGCATAGCAGCATGCTGCAACTTTTTACCATTCAAGTAATAATCCTTTTTACTATTACTCCTACCAAAATGTATGACTTCACATTTATTTACATTGTATTCCATCTGCCAGACCTTTGCCCACTCACTTGCTTGTACAACTTTTTTATAATCTGGTTCTGGGAGTTGGGTGTCACTAGCCAGGCCAGCATTTATTGTACATCTCTAATTGCTCAGCAGGCAGTTAAGAGTCAACCACATTGCTGTGGATCACATGTAGGCCAGACTGGGTAAGAAAGACAGATTTCCTTCCCTAAAAGGACATTAATGAACCAGGTGGGTTTTTACAACAATTGACATGGTCGCCATTATTTTGATCTAATTCACCATCTGCCTTGGTGGGATTCGAACCTAGATCCCTCAACTCATTGACCTGGGGTTCTGAGCAACTCACGCAGTGACACCACCACCTCCCCTCACAATCTAACTCCGTTGGTCTCTTGTGTTCTCGTTAATTTACCATCAGGTAAGACAGAGATACCATTACCTGTCCTCCAGCACTGAATCCATGGGCTCCACTCCCTCAGTGTCAACAGCATGCAGCTGGTTGGCAAACTGTATGGCATCTGCTAGCCTTTCTATCCCCTCCTGGTTCCGAAAATCAACAAGTGCCAATCGTTCCAGGTGGTCAATCATCTCCATGGTAACCTGGAGTTTGTTGACATGAAAACATATGGAGCACATTAAATCATTATAAATCTCTGCCTAGCATAGCAGGTAAATACTGTACCACAAAACCAGAGTCTATCACTGGCCTGTGCCAGGTTGAAGCAGTGGAGGTACTGTGTCCCTGGACTACAGAAGGGGAAAACATTCAAAAGTTTTCTGTGTTTTCAATAAGTGACCATTTGTATGCACCAACTTTTATATTTTCTCCCCTTCTCACCTGAAAGCACCAATTCCCTATTTCTACTGTCAACGGATCCCTCTTGTCCATTCACACCCCATCAGCTTTCAGTGTAAAGTCTTGATTGTTTATTTAGGGTGCCTGGATTTAAAAGTTCATTTCAAGTCTGCCCACACTTGCATCGCAATTAGGGGATTGCTGGAGAGTTAAGGAATCGATGAATCTGCTTTCTCACCCAGGGATGGTGAGCAATCCTACCACTGCACAGACCAGGGTCAAACTCGGCCTCCCAGATCAATATGGTTCTCAGTTAGAGGATTAACGACCCACAGGTACGGTTTTCCGCTGTTTTCCAACAAATGCTTCCTTACCTCTGGAAGCTCGCTGACCTCTGCGGGTTGCCAGGATGGAGTCTGAGGCACCTAAAAACAAAATCAAGAATAGAAATCTGAACCAGAGCAGATTGGTTCCAATTGTAGTTAAATGGTCATTAAATGCCTGGCCTTGGGCATGAAGACTGACCACTTGGAGAAGATGGCAGCGACACCTTAATCTTCAAAACAAACAAGGAAATTAGGCCATGAACGAAGTTTCAATGCAGACATTACACAGTACCTACAGATCAGGCAGAGTGTCACCCAATAATGTATCAGGGACACAGGGTCAGGGGTCTAGTGGAAAAAAACGGTGACCAGGAAGCTTTAGCAGATGTTGAAGCAGTGATCACCGATTGATCACTCATCCAGATTCGGGGGTGGGCGGATCTGGGTGTGATCCAGATTCAGGGGGTGATCCAGGATGTGATCTAGATTACTGAGATGATCCAGATTCATGGGGTGATCTGGGATGTGATCCAGACTCAGTGGGTG
>NC_063355.1:10379722-10380173 GCF_021869965.1 Rhincodon typus
CACCTTGTTGTCTCGGATTCTCCAGCATCTGCAGTTCCTACTATCTCGGACTATTACCTGGTGTTGTGTGACTTCTGATTTTATTGAACGGAAGACTTTGAACTAACACTGTAAGAGTGGTCCTTGCTAATTGGGTTTAGGATAAACCAGGGTCCCTGCACAGTCAATCTGCACCGCTGTGAGCTCAGTACTTGTGGAGATGTATAGGTAAGGCTGCACACTGCACAACAGTGGCTCCCCTAACTAATTTCTTCAAACACAGCAAATAAGAAGACAGTTTCCTTGCGTTGAGGATTTACATTTCCAAAATAAGAGCTAGGCCATTCAGCCCATCAGGTCTGCTCTGCCATTCAATGAGATCATGGCTGATCTGATTACCCTCAACTCCACCTTCCTGCCTTTTCCCCATAACCCTTGATTCCCTTCCTGATTAAAATCTCAGTCTTGAAGA
>NC_063355.1:10380673-10424984 GCF_021869965.1 Rhincodon typus
ATTGCTCCACTTAGCTGCTGCTTTGGTGGAAGTACTGTCAAATACTGTTGATCGGAAAAGTGCTTTATGCCTACTTGAGGAAACGAGAGAAGAGGGGTGGATGAAGTTCATATTTTCTAAATATATTTTGTTCTGGAGTTCCACTGAAGGTGCAGTTTGAAATTGTTTACTTTTTTCCTGATTGGCAGTTACTTGACAATGTAAAATTTGTTCCCGAGTCCAGGTATTGCTTTCTGTAGGTAGCTGTTGTAAAACTTCATTTCACTGTCAGCCCCTCAAAACTAATGACATTACTGCGTACAGCTGAAATTCTGGTCACGTAGCTTTAATTGGCCTATAAACGTGATGAAGAACAAGGTAATATTAGTAGGATCATGAGTTCTAAATGACTGCTTGCAAAGTCTAATTTCAGCTAAAATAAAATAAATTGCGGATGCTGGAAATCTGGAAAAAAAACAAATTTCTGGAGAAATTTGTGGAGAGACAGCAGATGAGTCACCGGACTCAAAAGTTAATTCTGCTTTCTCTCCAGAGACGCTGCCAGACCTGGTGAGTTTCTCTAGTAATTTGTTTTTGTCTAATTTAAGCTATTGGTTTTGAATGATTAATTTTCCACTTTCTCTTCAAGCTGTCAGTTTGTGGTCTCTGAAGAACAGGACTACAGTGTTCATTTTGCTGACCCAGATATGTTGGTGAAATGGGACTTCGTGCAGCAGGTGGTATGTATTAGTATTTATAAGATGGTGAGAGGTATTCTGGTTTCACTGGCAATATCAGTGAATTGAAGAGCAGAAAACAACAGCTTTGCTACAGACATTAAAAAGTAAATTTTGCTACCAAGGACTTTAAAACCATTTAAGTTCCTTTTAGTAAGTTGTTCTTCATTTCTGTAAATGCATTATGTTGTCCACAACTGAGAAATTTGTCTGCAAAGAGCTCTAGGCCAAACCATTTGGATTATAGTTTCCAGTGGAGCTAACACTTTCTGAATTTGGAAATATCAGTGCATCTTAGTTTCTTTTTGTAGTAGCTCCCTGCATGTCTGTCGCTTGAGACTAAGTTATCGTCCAGGCCCCAAATAGTTTAAAGGAAATGTTTTGAGATTTAAAAAAAAAAGCTAGAGAACTGATTGAATTTCATTGAAGACGGCATTTAACTTTATCAAGCAGATTGATTTCTCCGATTGCAGTCAGTAGGGAGATGACCAGGTGTAGAATCTAATATGCAGAGCTAGAACTGAACAGCCTTGTGGTAGGAAAAGTAGGAACACCACTCACATCTTAGAAAATAAACTGAATAGACTATAAGATTGGAGATTCTAGGGATACAGGTGAGCAAATAATTAGAAGTAGTGAACAATTAAAAATGGTGGCCAACCTAAAATTATTTCTAGGGTTTCAAATAGTCAAATTATATTAAACTTCTTTAGGAGCCTGCTCAGATTTCTTAGAGTATTGTGCATAATTCCAGTTTCCACATTGGGAAAGATTCATCAGATTGGGGCTACTTATGTAATTAAAAAGGACTTGGAGTTTAACTGAGCTTTTCAAAATTTAATTGGGCGCTTCTAATGCAAACTAATGATTTTAAATACAAGCTAGTTAATAAAATAGAAAGGGAAGTGAAACTTTTTCATTTGGTTGGTAGAATGTGGAACTTGCCACCACAGGAAGTGATTAAGGCAAATGGCTTGGTGACTTTCAATAATGAAGTAAATTAGTACATGAGTACAGGAGTGGAAAACATAATGAAGTGTGTACAGAGAATGAGATATTGACTACTTTGAAGTACTTCTGACATCAGGTATTGTTTCTGTATTGTCAATCTATATGTTCTGTGTTAATTACACTGAGTACAGCTTGCTAAAGTGTGTCGTTGCTTTCTAGCGCATCTGTAGTCATGAAGTTCCTTCGTGTCCAATCTGCTTGTATCCTCCATCTGCTGCAAAGATAACTCGCTGTGGGCACATCTACTGTTGGGCTTGTATTCTTCACTATCTTTCCTTAAGTGAGAAAACATGGGGTAAATGCCCTATCTGTTATGAGGCTGTACATAAAAAAGACCTCAAAAGGTGAGAATAAGAACTGCTCTCAAAAAAACAGTTATCTTCTATTTTCCAACACAGTTTTGCATTGGGCAAACATGCCAAGCGAAATGCTATGAATTTGTCTAAGTATAATTCATTATAAGAATTGGATACACATTGTACTTTTTAATACAATATTCACATACAGGTAGTTCTCCTAAACATAGTTGCGTTCTTGTGCAACCTTGTGCTATAGAAAAACATGTTATAAGGAAATTGCTATACTGTATAGTAGAAAGTTTGTGTTATCCAAACAGTGTCCACTTTTCATCAATTGTGTTACAGCCAATTTGTGTTAATGAAACATGTGTTATAACAGATACCTGTAGTAGAATTTGCATAATAATAATAAGTCTCTGACTTTGATTTCAAATGGCTAGTATAAATGACTAGTAACTGAACATTTGGACATAGTACCTCAAATCTGGCGTCCCCAACTGAGGTGATTCTGGATTTTGGGTATTTCCAGATTTTGGGTCAGGCACTTTGGGTCAGGCACTTTGGGTCAAGCTGGGTTAGTGGAGTTAAGGGTTGCTTGGAGTGCAGGATAGAGTAGCATGCAAAGGTAATAAGTAGTCTGGAATCACTAATTTGTTCACGTAGGTTTAGTTTATTCTTAGTTAAAAAGATAAAAGTTCCATGCATTTTGGATTCTGCTAGATTTGATAGACAACTTAGTAGCACTCTACATATTATTAAAACCTACTTGGACATGTGAGGACTTCACACAACAAAGTCAAAAATCATTATAATACTCTTTGATTAAACATTTTGATGGAAGAGTACTTATTCATATCTCAAAATTAAGTTCCATGGAGAGAGGTGAGCGTGGGTCAAATGGTGATCATGCCTGAAACAAATTGTACAGAAGATTGCACTGAAACTGGTCATGATCACTGGTTTATGTCAGTATTAAGAATAAAAATAGAGATGATGAATTGTGCTGTTAGTAAGCATTTTTTCCTAAGCTGTGACCAGTTTAGTGTCAGAGCCATGCCATTGACTGTGATCTCTTTCAGTCATGAGATTGATTGCTTTATGATGGTAACCTGGTTCTACGCACCTTCCAAGTATGTTCTTTTAAAGTTTTCATATTTGTTGTGTTTTATCTGTCACTCTTGTCTCAAGAGCTAGACAGGTACAATAGAACTACTAGATTTAAAGAATAAATTATCTGTCTACTGAAGGTAGTCACAAAAATTGAGATTTTACTGTGAAATTAGTATTGACGCTGTTTCATTAGTTTTATCAGGTGCACTACTTCATCAGAAATATGTTTTTGCTTTTTTGTGCCTTAGTGAGTTTTTTTCTGTCAGCGATGGAAGATCTTTTATTCAAATTAACTAATCCATATTTTTGAAATTGAATTGAATTATTGATTTTATTTACCTTGGTAGCTTTGAATGCACCCCCATATTGCATTATGCTTTGTATAAAAGGAGGAGCAAGTCTTCTATCTGTACTAATCAATAATTGTGTTATTTGAAGGGCTGCCTGAGATTATTTTCACCTGCTTTTTAGTTGTCAAGTTATGCAAGGTGCTCTTGTTGACTTGGCAGGATGTCTAGATGACCCTCAGATGGTGAGATTGAAATATAAAAGTGCATAATGTTTATACTTTGAACTTTTTGAGCCCCATCTGATGCTCTTAAACCATACTATTAATTTGAGATTTGTTTTATCTTTAACATTTCTTTCCCAGCTTTATCAAAACATTGATGTTTTCTGGCAATAAGTATATCCTGTTTATTGAGAGTTGCTGGTCTATACTAGAATGAGTAACTTTTGTTGAGTATCTTTACCACTTCAGTACTTTATTTGTTCAGGGCAAGTCTGTCAATTAATTTGCAGCCTCTTTGTCTTTTAGTTGCTGTGTATTACCAGTCAATTAAGGCAGCACTGTCAGGTGTCAAGCAACTCAGTCAACCATGCAGATGTTTCAGGCATTGAAAAGTTATCCTGCTAAAATTGTGGACAATCATTTTAAATTCCAAAGTAGTTCTATTTGGTACCACAATAAGTTCTCTGTTGACATACTTCATTTTAATATCAATGTAGACATGATCAAAGATTGGAACTCTTCATGAATAATGCAGGTGTGACCAAAGCTTTGCTTTGTTTCAGTGTTGTTGCCATGGAAACACATCAGTACAGTGTGGAGGATACAATAACCATGCAGTTGATGCGTAGAGAGAAGGGTGTTCTGATGGCTTTACCCAAATCCATGTGGATGAAAGTTGAACCAGTTTACTTGGGAGGTGAGTGGAAACACTAATTCACTTGGCTCACTCAGCACCACTTTGGACAAGTGTATGTATTGGGCATTAGGTTGTGTCATCCAGAATGCATAAGGAATTGTGGATGGTTGGGAAAGAGCTGAAGGCTAATGGCTTCATAAACTATCAACCACAAATATGTTGCAGATGCCATCTAGAGCTATGCAAACTACATTTGAGTAAATGTTGAAATAGCCTTTTGTAAAGTACTTCAACACTTGCGTAAAGATTATTGCATTTCATCGTAATTCACATGAGGTGTTTGAACAGTGATGCCAAACAAATGTTTTTATTGGTCAGGTCATAGCAATCTGTAATTCAGAAGTGGAATTGGAAGGGTAGTGGTTTAAACTAAATATGAGCTATTTTGAACTTTTGTAATCTGTGACAGCCACGTTGAAGGTCAATAAGGAGAACTAATTCCCAAAAAGGAAAAGATATGTTCTTACTTCAAAGTGCTGGAACACTTTTGGATTAGAATTAGCCTAGTTCCATACTAGAAAAGGAACTTTAAAATTGATATTGTAACATAGGTTTGTCAGGGAGCCCAAGTACTTCATTTACTTCCACAGTTTCGGTGATACTGGAAGACCAGTGGGAATAGTGGCTATCTTCACATACTATTTCTAGTTTTAATGTGATGTGATTGAGCTGGCTGTTGCACTGTCTGCATGGCAATCACAACTGAAAATGGGTAACCTTATTCCTGTAGAATTATAAAATTGAGATGCTACGCTTTTGCTGTAATAACTCTTGTATCCTTTCAAGTTTGTCAATCTTGCCTGTTGCCCTATGATGTATCCTTTTTGCAGTTGAATATTACTAGTTTAAGTAGTTGCTGACATTAGTAACCACACACTACACTAGCTTTACTAATGATCAGACCAGTGAACAGGCAACTCCAATTCCACCTCACTACTTTTGCACTTCTGAAATCTTGGTGCCTCCATTTGCAGCTCTTAGAGCTGAAGTGACTAATTTGGTTGAATTGTTTGAGGCAGCAATAAAATAACACCATTGCTATGATCAGGTCTGACTGAGATTCCACTTTCAAGGAACTATGCATCTGCATCCCTAGGTTCGTTTGTTCGGCAACCCTCCCCAGGGGCCTACTATTAATTGTACAAGTCCTGCCCTGGTTTGTCTTGCCAAAATGCAGCTGCCTGAGGGTGTCAGTTCAGGTTAATGTGGTAGGTAAGGCATACAGGACATTTGCCTTTATCATTTGTGGCATAGATTGTAAGAGCAGCAAGGTTAAATTGGACCTGTATAGGACTTTGGTTAGGCCGTACCTGGAGTACTGTATGCAGTTCTGGTCACTGCACTTTAGGAAGCTTGTGATTGCACTGGAGAGGGTGCAGAGGAGATTCATCTGAATGTTGCCTGGGTTGGAGCATTGTCTCAATGAACAGAGGCTGGATAATCTTGTTTTGGTTTCTTCAGTAGAGAAGGTTATGTGTGGACCTGATTGAGGTGTATAAAATTGAGTGGGATGGACAGGATGCATAGAAAGCAGCTTTTCAACTGGTTGAAGAGTTGATAACAAGACAGACGTAATTTAAATGTGAAGGGCAAGATGTTTAGCTAGCTGGTGTGGGAATGCGCTGTGGGAGGGTAGTTGAGGTAACTAACCTCACAGCCTTGAAAAGGTACTTTGAGCACTGAAATGTCATAACATTCAAGGGTATGGACCAAGTGCAGGTAGGTGGAACTAGTGTAGATTGAGTAGCTTTTTTGGTGCAGACTTGATGAGCCAAAAGGCCTCTTGTACTGTAAGATTCTAAGTTTGCAATCTCTGAAAAAGGGGCTGTTTTCAACGGTATAGAAGAGAGCCTTAGACTGCAGGCATATCAATGGACTGGTCAGTTGGGCAGATAAGTGGCAAATTGAATTAAGTGCAGTGAAGTGAGACACCCCATTTTGGGAAGGTAAGGAATTATACAATAAATGGTAGTGAAGGAAGAGACCTTCATTACATGTCCAGGGATCTCTGAAGGTAGCAGGACAGATCATGGAGTTGTCACAAAGGCAAGCAGGAAATTTTCCTTACTGATTGAGGTCTACATAGTAAGTGCAAGAGAGTTAGACTAGAACTATATCAGCATTATTTAAGCTATAATTTTAATTGAGTATTGCACACAGTTCCAGTCACATTATGGAAAGTGTGATTGCACAAATGGGTACAGAGGATTTTGTTGCAAAGTTTTTGCTGACGAAAGAGCAGGTAGGCTGAATTTGTTTTCTTTGGGATAGGGGGATGAAACATTTTACTGTAGCCTCCTGTGTAAAATTTGGTCTAGACAACGGAAAGGAAAGATTATTAATCTTTTCTAACAGAAACAATCGGAATTTGGATTAATTGGAAGGATTTAGAGTAGAATTGAATTATTTTCAATGTTGGGGTCTGGAACTCTGATTAAAAGGGTGGTAGGGGCAAGGGCCCTCTTTAAATCCACCATGTCTAAGGTTTTTAAATGTGTAACCTATTGGCTTGTGGACATAGAGGTGGAAGCTTGAATTTGACAACATAGGTCTTTTTAAGCTGGCAATTGCACAGTAAGCTCACTAGCCACTTCCTGTGCCATAAATTTATTTCCATGTTTGAAACCCCGGAGAATGTCACCCATAACTCTGTATCCCACTTTGTCACCGTTAGATATTCCAAGACTCATACTGCCTGTCTAAAATATTGAGTTGGAGGCTCTAACTTTAAGTTGATGAATTGAGGAAGTTTACTTGAATGAGTTTATTTTGCACCAAGCTCAAAGTTGTTGCATGTAAGCAACTTGTGTTGCAGTAAATAAAATAACATTTCATTTTCAATGATTTTGACATTTTTAGTCGTCTTTGCACATGGTAACATTTAATTTCAATACTTCCAGTAGATGAAGAACACAGCCGATATTCTAAGCTGCTTCTGGCTACAACACAGCAGGTTTTGCAACATGTGATCGATAAAGAGCGAGCAGCCCTGTTGAGACAGTATGAAGAGGAGAAAGATACACCTGAAGCCTGCTTTATTGAAGCAGCAATGCAAGAGCTCAAGGTATGATAAACTACCGTTAATAGTCTGTCACTTTGTGCATGTGTAGAATATCCCTGAAAGTTGTCTGAATATAACGGGAATAAACGTTAAGGATTTTTTCTGTAAATGAAAGCTTATCAAACCAAATGATTATAAATTACCATTGGTACATGTTTTTAATGAGACCAATGTCTGGATTGCTTTTGTTTTAATGTTCTCTTTCTCACTCTTGAAAGCAGGTAGCGTATTTGGACTATGACACTAAAGAAGTAATACCCTGATTTTTGCCTTTGACTGTTTCTGTTGTGTGGGTAGTATTGTTTAGGTGACGGGCTTTATTTGATCGTACATATGAACAGTGCTAAACTTTGTGCTGTCACTGGCGGTGAATCATGGTCTTTTAATTTCTTCATCTTTAGATCAGGAAATGAGAGAAGTTAGTTGTACCAAAGGTTTAATTATTACTACAGAATGCTAGAGTTAAATGTGGGGCCTGCCATGTAGTGTTTGATAGCATTAGGTGGGATATTCCCTTTGCAGTTTGAACTATGTTCTATTATAGAAGTAAAGAGCCAAGCAGAATTTAAAAATTGATATTGGTTTGCTGATCTAAAAATGATAGAGAATCTTTGCTTTTTGCTAAATTTCCAAAGTTTGAAGGCCTTAGTTGAGTAATTTTCCCAGTCCCCCCAGTTTTCCAAGAAAATCAGAAGGTATTGAAAAGTCAGACCTTTTAGGTGTTATATGCAGCTTCTAAAACCACTGATTTCTGACCTACAATTAGAGGAACTGATGCAGTCACTTGAGGAATGTTAGCTGATTCTTTTGGTGCAGTTTTCTCCTACAGTTTTATTGCATTTTCATACCTGTTAAATTGGTTCAAATGATACAAGTGAGAGTTAGATGGAGGTTCTCCTGTCTTAACCCTGCTACCTGAACAAGGTAATTGGAGCTCGCTATGTTAAATGTTTGTGTGTAGTAACCAGTACCCTTATCAAGTGTTACTAGCCTGAATCTGTAGTGAAGTTATCATAATCCCAGTTCAAGCTGAGTGTATTGGATTTTTAAATTGCAGAATCGAGAGCGAGAGTTGCTGGGCTGTCCTACTCCAGGGAAGGAAGCTCTTGGTGCAATATTTAAATTTGAGGAATTGACCGTTGCTGATTCAACAGCATCTGGAGAGAATACCACCAAAAGTGGCAAGAACCAAGTTAGTACCAATGTTGCAGGCTGGTTTTAATTTTTGTGTTCATTGGCGGAAGGGTGGGGTGTTTGAAAAAAAATAAAATTTAATGTAAGTATTGTTTAACAGAAAGCCATTATAGGCCAGGGAACATGGAGTAACGAATAGAAATTGATAAAAGTTTGATCATGGTTAGTAGTTTTGGATGACAAGTTTCCAGAGGGGAGAAGGTGGGAGGATAGTCAGGAGTGTGTCCTGACTGATCTAGACCCCAATGTGGGCAGTCTGCTATAGAGCCTGGATGTCTTGAAAGATACTGTTACATGGAGGCTGTAAAGGTCTTCTCGAGCAAATATTCAATGCCACCCTATCACTACTTGCCCAGATTGATTGGTGCAAGAACGGCCTGTTGATAAATTGAACATTCAAGCCGTCACGATGCCATTGCATGTGCTAATCTATCAACTGCTTAGCAGCACGGGAATCACCGTGCTATGTGTAGTTGCCAGGATGGCATTTTTTTGCAGGAAAGTGTAACAAGACCGCCAGCAACACGTGGCAACATGATCAAGGGCATCTGAGTGGGGAGTTTGAGCAGTTTGGGTTGTGATGGTTTTGGAGGGCATCTGAAGCATTCTCTCAATGGGCAGAAAATTGCCTTTAGTGGAAGGAGGAATGATGGGAAGGGGGAGCATATTAAGCAAAGGATTCCTCAACCCACTGTAGCCCACAGGCTTTATTATAGGTATGCACTGTAAGCAATTCCCAGTTTCTCCTAACTTTCCTTCCTGTTTGCAGCAATTGGAATAATGAATCCCTGTTTCATGATTTTTGGGCCTTCCATGTGTTCAAATCTCATGTTACATCCATCCACTTCAGAGGTAACAGTCATGAATGACAATTTCGGTAGCAGATGCACTGGGACTTGGGTAGTGTTAGTGCTGCCAATGATGTATGGTGGGAAGTTCATCTAATCAGCTGTAATGTTTGGACTGCTACCTGGTACAGTCTTAGTTGCCAGCGAGTCGGTTGCACAACTGAGTTTGTGACAGACTAAATATAATGGCTTGGTCTTTATTATAAAGTAATTCTTACTTATTTAGCACTGAATATTGAGGAAGTTTTTTGTGATGTTTAATCACTGCCGGTTGTGAAGATATATTGAAATCTAATCTGACCTAGTCTGAATATTTTCCATTAGGATGTATTGGCTTATTCGTCTGCATTTGATGAAATTATTGATGAATCTCCAGAGGAGACCATTGCTGCAGCATGTACTGAGGTGGATGAGCCAATTACTGTTCCTGAATCAATCAGCAGTGACAAAACAGGAGCTTGTGGAACTAATTGTGGAGAACCTGAAAATGGGCCTTCAATTGAGGCCACTAGACCAAGCTCAGAAACAACTTACTACTATTATTACCAAGGTGAGCCTTCTGCTTGAATGATATCAGGTAAATGCTGATGTTTTTCTTTTCAAAAAACCGTTATTTAAATCATCATATAAACATGACTGAATTGTTGAACTAGTCTGAAATCGTGACAATTTAAATTCTCTCTTTTTGTTTCTGCAAGACTAATTCCCTTGTCCTTTTTCAGCTGAGGATGGGCAATATATGTTTCTGAGCCCAGTTAATGTACGATGTCTGGTGAGGGAATATGGTAGCCTGGAGAAATGTCCTGAGAAGATCACTGCAACAGTAGTGGAGATTGTTGGGCATTCAATGACTGAGGTAGAGTAACTTGCATTTAAATTTATAAATTTGAATATTTTGTACTCATGGTGGACTTCACTTTTGGAGCATTCTTTTACTTTTGGATTTCAACCTTGGCATCCAATGCTATTGTAACAGTTGAATACAGGCAGTTACAGGACATTGTTTACTCTGTCCCATTAATACCTTAATTACAGTCTTGGATTACACTGCAACCATATATTTTTGCACTTGATGTGCTAATTTCCCTGAGATTCCCAGTTTGGCACTACTTGTTGAAATTGTTTTTTGAATGTTTGAGCTCCAGCAATCTCAAGATCAACGTGAAAAAAAGCTTAAGACTGCCAGTCAAGCTTATGATCAAGTAATTTAATGTATCTGTGACAATGTTAACAGTTGTGCTTCTGAATGGATCTTGCCTGTAGCCAAGCAGTTCCTATGCAGGTGCAGCATTGATATCTACTTGGTGGCAAAGGGGAAGATTATTCAGATCATTCTCTTGCTAGTTTCATGGCAAAGCATTGCAGCCAATTACACAGCCAACCATGCCCAACCAGTCTACTACAAATTAGAATCCCTACAGTGTGGAAACAGGCCATTCAGCCCATCAAGTCCACACTGACTCTCTGAACTGCATCCCACTCAGTCGCTCTCCTACCTTATCTCTGTAACCCTGCATTTTTCATGGCTAATCCACCTAGCCTGTACTTCTTTGGACTGTGGGAGGAAACTGAAGCACTCTGAGAAAACCCACGCGGACACTGAGAATGTGCAAATTCCACACAGACAGCCAACTGAGGCTGGAATTGAACCCGGGTCCCTGGTGCTGGGAGGGAGCAGTGCTAACCTCTGAGCCACTGTGCTGCTGCTCAAGCCATTCTTAATCGGTAATATGGAAACAGGTCATTGATTCTACCGAACACTATTTCCTTACCAATAACTTGAATGCTGCTGATATTCTAAGAGCATTCAGCACTATTCATCATTGCAATCTTGACAAAGGAACCAAATTCCAGAGACTTGCTCTTGATGTCAAGACAGTATCTAACAATATGGCATCAAGGAATCTTTTTTAAATTGTTGAGTGTGTTTTAGGGGGTTTTAGACTAACTGGAATCTTTCTAATGAAAAATATAATGGCCTTTCTCAGCCCCAGGCATCACTACACAATTCTGCATGGCATTGTCTAGGCTGAAGCATCATGACTGCTTCATCACTGACTTTCAGTTCAGAACGTTCAAAACAAGTAATTGCGTATAATTCAATTCTATTCATGCCTCTGGTCATGAGGCAAGACAAAATTGAGACTTGGGATGATGAGAGAGTAAAACATTTGTGCCAGGCAAATTGCAGTCAGTAACAATGTCCAAGTGGGCCAACCACCTACCTTAACCTTGTGACATGGCTGTTGTTAAAAGCCCCCTGTTCAGTGCCTGAAGAGGTGACAAGTTGATCAGAAACTTAACTGGACTAGCTATGTAATTACTGTGGCTACAAGTGGAAATGGGATATTCTGCAGCCTTTGACTCTGCAGTGTCTCACGCTTTACCGTTATCTGGAAGGCACGGGTCAGAAGTATAATGAAATTCTTGCTACATGTCTGAAGCAGTTCCAAGAACTTGAGGCTCAACATCACCCAGGGCAAAGCAGCCCTCATGATTGACATCCCATGCAAAGTCTTTAACAGTTATTCCCTACACCAATGGCACTGTTTCTGCCATGTGCAAAATGCGTAACATTATCTCTAAACCTGTGACTGCTACTACCATGAAGTTCAAGGGTCTCTGGCATTTCAGAACATCACTGCCTGTAAATTAAGTTCCCAAGCCCCACCATCCTGACTTGAAAATATATTGCCATTCTTTCACTGGCACTAAGTCAAAGTCCTGGAACTTGCTATCCAAAGGCACTGATTATCTTCACTTTCACTGCAGTGGTTCAAGAAGGTGGCTCAGCATCTTGAAGGCAATTAGGGTGGGCTGTACAGTAAATGCTTCCCTTGCCTGTAATGCCCAGATTGAGTGAATCAGTACTTAAAAAGTCAAACATTGACTATGACCTTGGAAATTGGTTCTGTAATGCTTGTTGTGATACTTAGATTGGAAAGGTTTTATCTAGAATTCAGTAGACCTTGGGCATTCACATTAAGGTTTGATTTTTATTCTTTTGGATTACTTTATCATTTAGTAGTAATATCTAAATATGTGAAAGATCATTAGATAGAGTAGCAGAATTAAGCCATTTGGCCCTTCAGGTCTGCTTCGCCATTCAATCATGGCTCATATGTTTCTCCTGCTTTCTCCCTGTAACCCTTGTTTCCTTACCAATCAAGAACCAAAGCATCACTGTCTTAAATACACTCAATGACTTGGTCTCCACAGCCTTATGAGGCAATGCGTTTTACAGATGCACCATCCTCTCTGGCTGAAGAAATTCCTCCTCATCTCACCCCTTCACTCAGAGGCTGTGCCCTTGGGTCCAAGTCTCTCTCACAAGTGGAAACATCTCCGCATCCACTCAATTCAGGTGCCTCGTCCATCTAAACTCCAAATACAGATCTTGAGACCTCAACTGCTGCTCATATGACAAGCCCTGTATTCCTGGGATCATTTTTGTAAGCCTCCTCTGGGTGGGGTCGTCTTCTCCTCCACCACCACCACCCCCCACCCCCCAAATGCCAGCACATTCCATCCTTTGATACGGGGCTCGTGATATTCCAAATGTGGTCTAGTCTGTATCCTAGTCCTTTTGAATGCTAACATTGCATTTGCCTTGCCAACTGAACTTGCATATTAACCTGGAGAATCCTGAACTAGGACTCCCAAATTCCTTTGTGCTTCAGATTTCCAAAGTCTTTCCCCATTTAGATAATAGTCTATGCCTCCCCTTCCTACTGAAATGCATAACCTCACTTTCTTACCTTGTATTCCATCTGCCACTACTTTTCCCACTCCCACCCTGTCCAAATCCTTCTGCAGCCTCACCACTTCAACACTACCTTCCCCTCCACCTGTCTTTGACAGCTGCAAATGTAGCAACAATACCCTCAGTTCCTTTGTCCAGATCGTTAATGTATAGTGTGAATAGTTGTGGTCTCAACACTGACCCCTGTTGAACCCCCCTAGTCACCTGCTGCCATCCTGAAAAAGACCCACTTATTCCCACTCTGCCTTTGGCCAGTCAACCAATCGTCTAAATGTATCAGTACTTTGCCCCTAACACTATGGCCTCTTTGCTTATTTAGCCTCCTGTGCAGTTCCTTGTCAAAGGTCTTCTGGAATTTGAAATAGATCATGTCCACTGACTCTCCTTTGTCTAGCTTGCTCCTTACCATCTCAAAGAATCCTAAGATATGTCAGGCCTGACCTCCCCTTGATGAAGCTATGCTGACTCAACCCTATTTTACCATGCACTTTCAAGTACTCAGCAATCTCATCCTTAGTAATTGACTGTAAAATCTTAGCAACAGCAGAAGTCAGGCAGGAAAAAAGCTTGTATTTGCATGGGTCCCAGTCATGCCTGTTTCTTCGTGGGGTATGTGGTACATTCCTTGTTCCAGCCCTATTCCGGCCCCCACCCACAATTCCTTTCTCCGATGTACTGATATCATCGGTGCTGCTTCTCTCTTGTTTTTGAATTGGAAAAGTTTATCAAATTCGCTCATTTTCCACCATGGCCTTACTTTCTATTTCTGACTCCTCCCTTCCCTTCCTTGATGTCTGTTTCCACTTCTGGGAATAGACTGGCCAGTAATATCCCCTATAAACCCACCAACTCCCACAGCTACCTGGACTATATGTTCTTTCACCATGCTTCCTGTAAAGACTCCATTCCATTCTCTCAGTTCCTCCGTCTCTGTTGCATATGTTCCGATGAGGCCAACTTCGACAAGGGAACCTCCTGAAATGTCCACTTTCTTCCTCAACCAATGATTCCCCAGCACTGTTGTTAACAGGGTCCTCAACTGGATCTGACCCATCTCCTGCACATCTGCCCTCGCCCTGTTTCATCCCTCCCACAACAGTGATAGAGTTCTCCTTGTCCTTACCTGCCATTCCACCAGCATCCACATCTAGAAGATCATCAACTGTCACCTCCAGCAAGATGCCACCACCAGACACCTATCCTCTTCCTCTCCCCTCCCTTGTCCGCCTTTTGTGGGAACCGTTTCCTCCGGGACACCCTGGTCCACTCTTTCTTCACTCCCAGCTCTGGCTTGTTGCTGTGTTCCAGCAAAGCTCAGCACAAGCTGGAAGATCAACACCTCATTTTCCACTTGGGGACCCTGCAGCCCTCTGGACTCTCTATAGAGTTCAATAATTTTAGGGCCTGAACTCTCCCATGTCCTAACCCCCTACCCCACACACCAGGCCTTGTTATCACATAGCCTGCCATTACATGCTACCTATTGTTAGCCACTAACAGTCTCCATTAACAGCTATTCACTCTCCTAGCCTGATCGTTATCCATTCCTTTGTCTGTTCAACTGTTCTTCTCTCTCTTTGGGCTCTATCCCCACCTGTCGTTTACTCCTTACCCCCTCCCTATCTTCTGCATATAAACCGACATTTTCTGAGTTACCATCAGTTCTGAGGAAGGGTCACTGGACCCGACACATTAACTGATTTTTCTTCACATGCTACCAGACTTGCTGAGCTTTTCCAGCAGCTTCTGTTCTTGAAGAAAAAGCTCAACCTGCTCATCAATCTCTTCTAGTACTTTAGTTACTAAAGAGGTAGAACATCTTGAAAAAGAGTTGAGGTTCTATTTGCAATATCTTCCATGAGCTCACCAGTTGTACAGAATTTGTTTGAATTTAATGGATAAATTCATGATGTTGTGTGGAATAATGCAGTTTTATACCTGATCTCATCTGGGTAGTTGCCATCACCCTTGGTGAAACAGTATTATTGAGATGGCAAATGAGAATGTGAATGTCATTCTGATGAACTGTTTTCTCCTCTTACCCACTAATTTGAGAAATTCACATGGATATCATTTGATTGTCAGTGTTTTCATTGTGAATTGTGGGCCCTTCTAGTGCAGTGGTAGTGTCTACTGCTCAGCCAAGAGGCTTAGTTTCAGGTTTTACCTGCTGCACAGATATCATAACACCTCTGAACAGGTTGACTGAAAATATCTAAAGTGAATGTGGCATTCCTACTAGTTGAGAGGTTTAAGCGTCTAGCATTGAATGGTTTATTGTATTGCTTGCATTTTCCACCACATACCATTAGGTCAAAACAAAATGCCTTCAGAAACCTTCACCTTTGGAACGCTTTTGTCCTAGTCCCTCATTCCAAAAATTCAGGAGTATCTTGTTCCAACTGAAATTGGCTGATTTTTAGCAGAAATCGTGGGTTGAAGCTCCTTGTGTGTGGAGAATTTGCCTGTTGAGTCCGTGCAAGGGGTATCAATTTGCTTACTGTACTTAAATCTAAGTATGTTGTGCATTTATGATCTGCTTGAATCTCTTTCCACAGGAAGTACGCCGTAGACACCGCTATTTGTGTCATCTACCTCTTACCTGCGAGTTTGGTATTTGTGAGCTGGCTCTGAAGCCCCCTGTGGTTTCTAAGGAAACGTTGGAAGCTTTTTCAGGTTTGTTTCTGCTTTGTGAATCAAGCTTGTATTGACTGACTTGTGCTTTGAAATTTGAGGTTGTGTTTCTCCTTACAGAGGATCTGAACAGAAGGAGATGTCTTCGCTTAAAAAAAGCTCGAGATGAACGTCGAAGAGAACGTCAAATTGAAATGGAAGAAAATAAAAAGCAAGGCAAATGTGAGCCATCTGTCTCCCCTCCATTTGCCTTTCAATTCAAATGTAATTTTTGTTCACTGGCTCTTTAATATGTTTTCATATCTCTTAGACCCAGAAGTTCACATTGCCTTGGAAAATTTCCAGCAATTCCCAGCATGTGGATCATCTTTAGGAACTGTACCAAGCATTGTCTCCCCAAACATTTCTGATGCTGATCCTCTGCCCTCAAGTCGTCTTTCAGGCAACGCCACTCTTAGCAGCCCCAATTTTTTGGCAGGTAGGAAATTTCTACCTAAGTTTAGTCTTAAAAGCAAATATTTGTTCTTTCAAAAACTGCCATTTGTGTGGTGCCTTACCACATACCTTGAACAGCTATACAATTATTTGATATTTGGTTTCATGCAGGCAAACATGGTACCAATTTTGTATAGAGGAAGATTTGTCAAGAAGAATACCCATTTAAACAATTTTGGTATTTTGATCAGTGTTGGCCAAGACAGCATAAAAACCATACTGAATGTTCTACAAGTCCCATCTGAACAGACAGATATGGTGATCATTGCTCAACTGTGTCAGTACTTGGAATAATGCAAGACTTGAAATATGCAGCAGATTGTCAGCTTAAATTGTGCTTTTAATTCTATTCTACATAAGGTTTCCTTGGAGGGAAAAAGTGCTCTGAATTTTTTAAACATATTTCAGATTACTTTCATGATTCATATTGCACAACTATATGTCTCTATCTGTGATGTTAATTAATTGAACATTAAGCTCGGGTAGTATCCGTGGAGAGAGATAAAGTAAATGTTTCAAGTCAAAAATGTTTGAGACAATAAGCTTTGAGCAAGTGAATATGGCAGCTGTGGTAAAAGAACAAAAGGAATGTCTGCGAAGATGTAAGGCAAGGGAGAAGAAATGACAAAAGGGATGATGCAAAGCAAAGGGAATGGCAGTGAAACAAGAAACAATAGTGGGTCTGAAGGGAGTATAACACCCAGAGCTAGTGTCTAGAAAATTGGGGAAGTAACTAAGGTTTAGATCTTTTGAAATTGGTGTTGAAACAAAGGCTGTAAAATGTCCAGTGAAAAGATGTTTGCTGTTCTGGAGGCTATTTGACTGACCCATCAAGTCCATGTTGGCTCTGTAGCACAAACCATTCAGTCCCATTTCCCATGTGAGAAGCTGAGGATTCTAGTCAAGAGTGCAACCGTTTTCCGTTCTGTATACTGTATTCCATTGCTCATAGCGGTCTCCTCAAAAAGACTCCAAGCAAATTCACTGATTATGTTGTGACCCACTTTTTTAGCCTGAGGGACTGATTATGAACTTGTGATTGTCTGTTAATTTTCTGCCTCATTTCCGCTCCAATCTCGAGCTTCACTAGACCACTGTAGGTGAAGCACAAACTTCAAATTGAAGAACACTAATTTTTAATGAGGCACTTAACAGCATCTGGACTCAATATTGAATTCCATGATGCCACATGATAACCTGTCCCTTTATTTTTCAGTCAGCTGTTGGAAATGATTTTATTTAACCTATTTATATCCCTGGATCCATCTTTTGTTTCCTACTCAGCACCATCTCCTTTTGCCTTGCATCATAGGAACTTAGGGCATTCAGCCCCCTTGAGCCTTTTCCACCATTTGAGATCATTGCTAACCATCTATGTCAGTGCTGTTTTCTCATGCTGTTCACCCTCCGGATTCCTGATATCTTGAGTATCTAGATAGTTATCTCCCTCTTTCTTGTATACTCAATGATTGAACTTCCACAGCTCTTTATCCTAGAGAGTCCAAAGATTCATTCCTCTCGAGGGGAAGACATTCTTCCATATCTTACGCCTTGAAGGCCTGCTGCTTAATCTGAGGCTCTCTCTTGGTCGAGGCAGCTCCAGTCCATTAGAAATAAAAGACTCCACAGGTCTGGCAGCATCCGTGGAGGGATAAATAGGTCCAACTCCAAATGTTAATTCTGTTTCAATTGTGTGGAGAGAGAAACGGTTAACATTTGGAGTCTGATATGATTCTCCTCAGATGCTGCCAAACCGGAGTATTCCAACAATTTCTGTAATGTTCTGGGGACCTGGGTTAGAATCCCACCATGGCAAGTGAAGTTCTAATTCAATAAAAATCTTGAATCAAAAGTCTAATGGAGACCATAAAACCATTGTCGATTGTCAGGAAAAGCCCATCTGGTTCACCGATTTTATTTAGGGATGGAACCTGCTATCCATACCTGGTCTGGCCTGCATGTGACTCTGGATCCCCAATGCTGTGTTTGACTCTTAACTACTGTCTGGACAATTAGGATTGAGCAATACATGCTGGTCTAGCCAGCTTTGCCCATGTCTCATGAATGAATATTAAAGAAAAAGGTGCTGCAGGTTTCACAGCTTACTCTCTGGTGTGTTGGAGCGCTAACCTCAATGCATCTCAACATATACCGTGACACAGCATGGCATAAGTAATGGGGTTTTGTTTCATCTGAAAGCTGCAACAGTAATAATAGAATCATTTATTTAGAGTCTCTTGCACAAAGTTATGATTTTAAAGTGCTCAAAAGTTATAAGGAATACATCTTTCAAAAAGTAAGGTTATTATTTCCAGCCGAGTTTGTATTGTTATATACTTGTAATATACCCCTGGCAGCCTTTGGTATCAGGATAACAGCAATTTAAATATCAATACATTGAGAACTTGCTAATTTATATTTTTGTGTAATTAAGTCAATACTTGGAATTCTACCACACTTGTGGGTTTAAAAAAAAAATTTGCTGTAGATGCATGAATATGACTCGTTGAAGTGGTGTCACCCCATCATGCATATTTTCTCAGCAGGCAAGTCTTGTCTGGCATCCTTTTTTAAAAAAAAGACTTTAACAATGGATGTTTCGTGTTGTGCGGCTAATTCTTTCTCTGAACATGAGCCATAAGATCTGAAATTGGTTATTTTTCCAAAATTGAAATGACTTGCAGATTTCACATCCAATATTGTGTTTTACTGAAACATTGGTGGTCAAGCTACCATTTTGGGTCTGAGTTGAATGAGGCTGCTAAGCAAAGAAGTTGAATCTTAAAGTTTTAGTTTCAGACTAGTTTTTGCAGTGTTTATCTTTAAGGCTATGAAATGCTAATTGTCTTTAATTGAAAAGTGGACAAGTAGGGATTTGTGGAAAAATTTGTGATGTTGTGGTGCTGCTTGTAAAACCTTGATAATTGAATAACAAATTCACAGCTGAATTGTACCTAATCCTTACATAGTGTTTTCTTAAGGGCTCTTGTGTGGTGGTATTGTTCCTACCTCTGTGCCAGAGGGTCTTGATTCAAGTCCCACCTGTTCCAGAGGTGTAGTAATATCTTAGCAGATTGATTAGAAAATATGTGGTGTTTGTTTCACAGGAGATTGAATTTTCATATCTTCAGTGTGTGAACTTTGAGCATTCAAGGAACAGAATGAGAGAATGCATTGCTTGCAGTTCTAGGTTCGTGAAAGTTTTACCTCTGGCTGATAAGTAGCTAGCCAGTCTGAATCTCAATTTGTTCTACATGAAATGTTAAATGAGGCAGGAACTGAAAACAGGGGTTTGGCAAAATTCTTGGAGTGAATTGTATTTGTCCTGATATGAATGATGTAGTTACTGAGAAGAGGCATCTGTGACATGTCCTAACTTGTAATTGATGCTTAATTTCTTTTTTTGTAATGTTTTAACCTAGCTGGAAATGTTGGAACTGCACGAAGTGAATGCTTCTGAATCACTTCTTAATTCTTCCTGTAGAATCAGCATTGAATCAATCCGTCCCTGCTTTTAGCCCAGGGAGTCCTTCTCCGTGTGTTGGCAGCTTGGAAGATGATGCATGCTTTCCCTCGTTTGCTCAGGTAATTTCACTTGAGGTGAAAATGGATAATGCACTCTTGCTGTGAGTAGATTTTGAATAAAACATAGTGTGCACCAATTACTTTTACCAGCCAAGATTAAAATTGGGATTTGGTTGGTTTCAGGTGGTGTACTTTACTAATTTCTCAAGAAACAGAAGTAATGAGCTCTGAGGATTATAGACCTCCTCTAACTATCTGGGAATTTGGGAGCAGCCTGTTTACTTTGAGAAGGGTTAAGAGAAATAGTTCCATTTCAGTATGGACAATTAAGGAAAAGCAATGTTACACTCCGGCCACAAAGTTGTAACCTGCCGTTAGGGTGCACTTCTAAATCTCATTTGCGTTGATTAGATTCATCCAACTGCTAACCATCTTAACTACATGAGATGATTCATGGAATTTTTACAAAAAGTAACTTGGGGTGAAGTTTAATTGTTTTATTAAAATTGAATGCTTTGAGGAAATCTGCTCTACTCCTTCCCAGCACATCTCTTGACTCCTCTGCCTGTGTTGTCGGCTTGTCAGTCATCTTGCCTTGGATGAGTTGCCGTTTCCTCCAGATAATCATTCTTGAATGAAGCTAAATCTCTATCTTGTCACCAGTTCCACTCCATGTTTTGTCTGCTGTCTCTGACGTGGTCTGTTTGTAATTTTGCCTTGTTAGATTCTGAATTTCTAGCTCCATCTATCATCACAAAGGCGGTTTACTTTAATCATCAATCTGCCCACTCAGCTGTTACTTAAGCTGTCAGTTGCTGAAAACAGTTTTTCATGCCTTGGTCACCTCTAGATTGGCTGGTCTCTTTCAACTGCTGTACCTCTTTCCTGCACCCCCACAAACCATAGCTCAGCTACTTTTGTCTCTTGATACTAGAGTGCCTCAAATTTAAGTTCCTTCTGTATTTAAATCCCTCATGGTCTCCATCTTCCTCAACCTGTCTCTTCAGCTTTCTCCTATCCGTCAATTTCTCCAGTATTCATGGTCTTCTGTAATGTGCATTTCTTCCCTAAAGCCTTCTGCTCTATCTCCATCGTTAGTCAAGATCCTCTTTAAAACTTGCTTCTAAATTTTTTCACCATACCCACCTAATCTCTCTTCCTCTGGTTTGTATCTGTTTTTCTTTAGTCCTGTGACATAATATTTTTCTTCAAGTTTTTTTAAAAACCAGTACTGAGTATATTCTTCCTCACAGATGCTGAAGGATGGGAAGGCTAAGGCAGAAGTGTGGCCCAAAGTAACTCCAAGAAAAGGTGATTTTTTTTTAAAAAAAGAACATTTAACAAGACTTTAATTGTGTTAATGATCATCTTAACATTAACATGGAGGTTGGTGTACTGATTGAAATTGTTTTGACAGCAGAAACCAGTTTGATGCCCCCACCTGCAGCAGATAGTGATGGAGAGAATGATATTTCAGACCGTGTACCTGTACCCAGCTTTCAAAATTCCTTTAGTCAGGCTATGGAGGCAGCATTCCTCAAGCTTGATAAAGTTCCAGGCCCAGAGTTCTGTGCAGGTAAGAATGGATTGCTGCTCTTTAGAGGGAGGGAGAAAAGTGGAAGTTGTTGGTTGACTTAGTGCTAATCAATATGTTGACATTAATTTGATTTTAGGAAATGCTGTATTGTTGTAACATTAAAATTGTGCTTGTTTTAGCAGTATGGGTTGTTCATTTAAGTCTTGGACTGTGGATGGACATACTATGCTTAGATTGTTGCCAGTACTGTTTTAGACTAAGTACAGGGGAGCATTGGAATAGTTTGGAGAGACTTTTACTGCTTTTGTGGTAATTTATTTAAATTCTTCTCTGAATAAGGAAGATAAAGTATCTTCCCTAATTCAATGGTATTAATATTTCATGCGATGGCATACTGTACATCATTTGCAGCAAGTCTCATGAATATTCAAAAAGCCTGTGATTAATTTGTAAGCGGTCCTTGCAGGATTTGAGAACTGGTAGAGATAGATAAATACAAAGCAGTAGTTTTCTTACACTGCTTCAACTGTTTATGTATTTGTCTTCTGTAATACTGCAGAAAGCCACTTAGTGGAGGGTAGAATTGGCGTCAATCTTCACATGTTTTTTATATTTAGAATTACACATTGAAAGTGTGCACCTAACCCCACAACCAGTTTTAATCTGTCTATGGGGCTAGGGTAAGTCACTAGTTAATGTCTACTCATAAACAACTAGCACTTTGCAGAACAAAATACCTATTTATTTTCACAATAAGCAGCAAGCCAGATCTTAATATTTAAAGTTAAATGGAAGTTTTTCTTCCTACTTGTTTTCAAATGCAAAAGTGGTTTGACACAAGACACACAATTAGCCCCTTTGGCTCCCCTCGGTTTGGTCAACCATTCAATAGTTTCACAGCTGATCTAATTGTGACCTGAATACCACTTTGTTGTCTGCATCCAATAACTCTTATTGACCAAATATCTAGCTAATTGAGCGTTGAATATATTCAATGACCTGGACTCCAACTGTCTCAAGGGAAGTGAGTGTTCCAGGACTTGATGATGTGTTGTTCTATTTAGTGGCTTAGATAATTTGACTAATACTTGCAGATGAAAAAGTCATCACATACTGTTGGGTAATGACAGCACTATTTAGTCCTTTGGTAATACAGTTGAATTCTATTTGTTTGCCTATTTCCATGAAAGAGCACTAAGACTAGTGAGAATCTTTTATGTATATTGTAAGAATAATCAGAACTTGCTGAGTAGCTGTAAGAAAAACAAAAATAATTTGCATTTTTGTTTCAAAATCTGCACCCTACACTTGGCTACTCTGGCTTGAGTGATGTTAGTTTAGCAATCTATAAAACAAAAAGCTGGTGAATAATGCTCCCAGCGCACCAATGAAGTGAACAGAATATTCAGCAAATAATCAACTTTAAAAATAGGGATCTGTGTGCTTTTTTCCTCTAACTATGGGTCCTTTTCTCTTGCAGAGGAGAGGAATGGGAAAAAGAAGAAAAAAAAGCAGACGTTGCTCTTCAGTACTTCAGTAGTTCACACAAAGTAATTTAGGCACTCACTGCCCATCTTACCCATTTCAGTACCACAGGCAGCCACTGCCTGTATTTGCATTCATTGCTGTCTGTGCAAAAATGATTTTGTTTATTTGCTGCTATAGTTTAAAAATTTTTGGTTGTATTTCAAACCTGGAAGATTACAGCAAAGGCATTTGTTTGAGTGGTTTGTCATAGAAAGTTTGCCTCCTGTTTGAATGCAGGTTTCACAGCTTTGAGGTTGAACACCATAACCAATTCATATAGCTTGTGACATGGAATTTTTTTAAACAAGGGAAATTCCAAACAAATCCACAGCTTAACTACTTCTGTGTAGACGTTCACTGGGGATGAATTTTTTTTTTTTTTTGCTGTTATTACCCTGTACCTCAGAAGCAGTTATTTTGTAAATAATTGGCACTTGATTTTCTTTCATTTAATATGTTATTATGCTAGTAAGTGGTGTTTTGGCTCCTCTTACCCCTTCAACCAATATCACTGAAGATTTGCGAAATATTCTCCACCTCGGAAAATCACACTAATCCATTAGTGATAAACACATTGGATGGGCCTGTAATTATCACTCCCAACCAGGTTATGTCGAGTGTTATGCTGTTGGTGGCAAAATATAAATTAACAGTAGCTGGAGTTTCCCTTTTTTGAAAATTTTAATTTGAAAAGTATCTTTTTAAAAAAGTGACTGTCAAGCATCTAATGAAGTGTTGAGTTCAGCTTTGTTACTTCTACCCTTCACTTTTCTTTCATGCAACAGCAAAGTAATAGATGCAATAAAAGAACCTTGTGCAGCGTGTTGTTCATTTTCTGCCTTACCCATGAAGAGAAGATATGGGTCAATACCTACTGTATGTTCTGGAAAATCAAAGCTAATGAAGAAACCACTTAGAATAACCAGATTTCTCTCCCATGTAATTGGGTGTTTTAGATCTCATTTAGTTTGAGGGAATATGTAACTAACTTTTAAGTCAAACCTGGCATATCTGCCCTAGAAAATTAATTTACACAAGGCCACGTTCCTGTCTTTTCTCTTCTCTTGGACTTAGCAGACACAGATTTCTTTTAAAAATCAACCTGCTCAGCTGTCATTACACCTTGGGAGCAGGTGGGACTTGAACTTAGGCCTTCTGGCTCATAGGTGGAAACGGTACCATTGCACCACCAACCTAATTGCCATAAACTGATGAAATAAAATCCTTTGCAAAATACACCTACCTTCTGAGCCAGAGGATCAGGTTTGTTTCTAAATACATTGAAACAATGACCACTTATTATTGAAAGATGTTTCCCTTTTAAGCACCAATATTTTTTGAACTCTGTCCATGACCATCAACATTTAATATTTTTAATGCTGTATTGCAATTGAAATTGTGGTACAAGCACAGGTTTTAGATAACATCTCACATTCTCAAATTCCAGTTCTTAGGACAAGGAGATGAGTACACCCAGCTGTAACTATAAAAATTGTTACTTGTGTATTATATTTCATGTTTATGTCCTCCAGCATGTAGGCTTGTAATTTAATAGCTGCACAGTAAGCTTATAAAATGTACATTTGAGCAACTGCATTGAAAAATGCTTTTTTTTAAGTTTGTGGCTTCATGGGCAGTATTGAAGAAATGGTTTACTAGTTTCTTCCTATTTTTTTAAGGTAGTATTCTATCTTTGATTTTGTACGCTTGGTCTGAAATGCTCAAGTAATGCACAGATTGTTAACCTAAGTGATGTTCAGGTTGTGGAGGCAGTTTGATACATCAAGTATCTGACTGAGGAGTTTTACTAGCTGAGCCAATTTTACAGCCTTTATTATCACCAACTACAACAAGCAATAACATGTAAAATTCATTAATGTATCACAGGCAATATCAGCGGTAGTCACCCATCTCTAATTGGCCTAACAATCAATGGCTTATTAGGCTGTTTCAAAGAGCCAGTTTTAAAAATCAAGCACTTTGGCCAATAAAGAAACGCATGACAGATTTCCTTTTCCTGATGGACATAGTGAACCAGGTGGGTTTTTAACAATCCTTTGGTTTCATGATCATTATTACTGATGGTAAGTGTAGTTCAGTTTTATTTAATTGAATTGAAGTTTGCTAACTGCTGTGGTTTAGACTCACCGTAACATAATTTATTTAACAGCCCCAGAGATGGCCCAGTAAGGTTACTCAGTTGCTGTGGAATGGTTGGCAGTAGTTTAAAGAAGTGCCAGCTTTTTACATTTCTAAGATTATGCCCACAAGGATCAGCATCCAGTAGCAAGTACCATTCTGGATTAACTTTTAATCACTTCAGCACATGCTAATAAATTCTCTTTTCCACTACAAGGCTGTCCTAATGAAAATAATTCAGGAGTTAACAGCAGAGAATGGTTTGGGGTGTTACATCTGCATCTGGTGTGTGTGAGCCCTAAATCTGAATTGAAGATTACACAATCTTAAACTGTTTCACACCAAAACATCTTGATTGTACAGGTGGAACAATTACCACAGTGCTGTTCTTGCTGTTTTGCAGTTTATTTTCATAAAACTTGATTTGCATCTGCTTCTGTCACCTCTTCTTGGTACTTCAATTGATCTTGCTCCAATTCTTTCAGTGAACAACTCAAGATAGACCTTTGAACAGATTCCCTCTCCCCTGAAAACAGAACAAAAAGGTGAAAAGACACAAAGCACCTGTTTGGATGGGTCAAAAATTGAGGTTTTTTATACCTTAAGGTTGCAATTAAGTATTTTTCTTTATTCATTCATGGGATGAGGGTGTTGCTGGCTAGACCAACATTTATCGTCCATCCCTAATTGCCCAGAGGGCAGTTCAGAGTCAACCACACTGCTGTGGGTCTGGAGTCACATGTAGGCCAGACCGGGTAAGGATGGCAGTTTCCTTCCCTAAAAGGAGATTAGTGAACCAGGTGGGTTTTTCTGACAATCGACAATGGGTTCATGATCACCATTAGACTCTTAATTCCAGATAGTTTGAATTCAAATCTCACCTACTGTGGTGGGATTTGAACCCGTGTCCCCAGAATGTTATCTGGGTCTCTGGATTAACAGTCCAGCGATAATATCACTAGGCCACTGCCTTCCCTTAACACCTGTGCCATTGTTGTTCTTTAGCAAAGAAAACAGTCAATGCACCTAAGTGACAATGTCATAAGTACAGTTAGTCAACATTTTAGTAGATTTAACCAAGTGGTTTTAGTCAGGCTTGATCAATGTCTCACCTCTGTCTGATTCTTACATCACTACTTCCAATAATTTGGCTGAGGTCAGAGGTCCCTTTGTCTATTGGAGGAATATCTAAAGGTGATCCTTTAAACACAGCATTTAATAGGGAACTAAATTGTTTTGAAAGTGGATGGTGGAAATGGGAATCTGCAAAATTCCAATTCAAAAAATTTCTCACCTTTGGTTTTACAGTCTTTCAGGAGTAGCAGCAATTGCTTGCGGTTATACTGGATGAGGAACTTCTGGCAGGTTCGGATAGTACCTGAAAAAAAATAGAATTCATTAGTGCATTTAGAAGTCTTAAGGACACATTTTAAAACCGATATCTGCACCTATGTTAATGTGATTTAAAGGCAAAAGCTTGAAAAGCAAGGGCCAGGAGATTAGACTCAAACCTAGCAACTTGGACAGGTGTAACAAGTCAATAGCTAATTCTGCATCAAAAGTTCCAGCATTTTTACCTCCCACATGCAATGTGTTGAAGAAACAGGGATACTTCTGGTTCTTGCTCTCCAGGAAGGTGATTAACTGCATGGCAGACCATAACAGTCGGTAGAAATCTTTCCGACATCTTATTAAGACTATCCCTGTGTAGGCATTCAGATACTTGACTGGGAGAAGAGGGAAAAAAAGATCAGTAATACTCATGTCAACTGTTCATTTTTTTTTTGCTATGGCTTGCTACGGTCCAAAGTAAAATCTGCACTTTTAATTACTCAACCCTAGAAATAAAAAAAGGGCTGGGACAAGTCTAATTGGCTTCCATTTTAAATAAAGGCCACTTATAATCTCAAGTTCCACACCTTTTCTCTCAATGATGTGGAGGGAGGCCTGTAACCCTGTATTTGTGTATTTTCAATCTCTTTTCGAAGTTAGTCTTCAATCTGCTTTATCACCCTTACAACTTGATCTATTGAAAGTACAATCACTCCTCTTTCCTGGTCATGTCTTAATCTAAAATCTAAATCTTGAATGACTAAAGAAGTCAACATTTCTGGGGTAAAAACCATAAATCTTTATTTACTCTTTAAAAAAACCTACCTAGTTCTTTGTCCTTCTCGAAGAAGCTAATGTACAGTTGCATGACAAGATAATCACTGAAAAATGTTAGTTGAGTTTTATAGGTTATGTTCTGTGCTCTTCCACGCTGAAGTGGATGAGTCAGTTATTCCAAAATTCACTTAATTGCAAAGGAATTATAGTGATTAATTTTGTTCTCCCAGTTGTTTGTTACAGCAATGTTCAGTGCATTCATTCCTTGCTTTATATTGTAGATCACTGCTTCCCAGAAATTCAGGGTTAAGCATCCAAAGGAATAGGAAAAGAAACCTTTACTGAACTCGTACATTTACTACAGATACTAGATGCATAGGGTTATTTTATAGGAATGCCCTTTGACTGCATAGTTTTTGAATGTAACAGGCAACACTAATGTTTAAACATAATGTAGGACAGGACAGAAGTTATCAGCAAGCAGAGAACAAGTGTAAAATCTTAGTAATTATATACAATCACTGGCTGCTAATCAACTATTTAAACATCAAGGAGTGCTCATTGCTGGGTGAGAAGAAGAATTTGAGCACAATACACCTAAAGAGTCAAAAGACTGAACTCAACTTTCAAGGCCAGCTCTGGTTGGACGTATTCCTAGAGACTTCACATGCCTTTAAGACCAGACAAACAGCAGCTCTATTTCTAATCTTCCTATAGCTAATGAATGGAAGTGGAAAAATGCACAGAAGAGTCAAAATGGTCTATGGTTGTTGCATCACCATTGATACCAGTGGAAACATATTATCAATGAGCCAAAAGAGCTTCTCTAACATTTATTCTTAAATAAGGTGACTAGCACTGCACAGGGGAGTCTAGATGTGACAAGTGCTCTTAAACAAGTTAAAAACTTCCCTACTTTTGTATTCTATTAGTTTTGTCAAGTTAAATGCTGTATTAGTATGCCACCCTTTTTATAATTCATGCACTATGAAACCCAGCTCCCTCTTCATCTCAGCTTAGCAAACTTTCACCAGTTACAAATGGGAAGTTGTCCCCTATTATACACCCCCATTTAGCCCATATCTGCCCATTCATTTTTTTTTTTGTAGCTTCCTCTTGTCACCTCTTGGTAGCTGTGCCTTTGAGAATTATACTAACAATTGAGAAGAGGTGCAGGGCAACGGATGTCGTATACATGTCCCCGCAGTAGGTTGGTTAGCAAAATCATAGCATGAGATAGATGGTAATGTACTCATGTGGATTTTTTTCTCATCCACTCTAGGAATAAACAGATCCTTCCCTCCTTGGAATACTGACTACTGGATACCACAAGGATTTGTACTGGGGGGCCCCCCAACTCTTCACACTGTATAATCAGGATTTGGACTTGGTAACCAAATGTAATATTTCCAAATATGCAGATGATCGACTTAAGTGGAGAATGTGTTTTGAGAAAGATTTGGACAGGTTTAGTAAGTGGGCAAAAACATCTGGATTATAAATGTAGAAAGATGAGGTTGTCCCCTGTTGTAGGGGGAACAGTGTAGATTTTTTTTAAATTGAAGGGGGTGGGGTTGGAGTTGGAAAGTCATTGTTCAAAGGGACCTGGCTTCCTTGTTAACAAGTCACTGAAGGTTAACAGGCAGGTACAGCATGCTATTAGGAAGGCTAATGTAATGTTAGCCTTTATTGCAAGAGGGTTTGAGTTCAGGAATAGTGACATGTTACTTCAATCATACAGAAGTTTCACCCAGACTACTATGCAGATTTGATCTCTATCACAAAAGATGTTGTTGCACACCGACTATGGCAATAAAGGTTCACTAGACTTGTTCCTGGATAGCAGGACTTTCTGAAAAGGAGAGACTGGCCGATTGGGCACGTATTCTCCAGTGTTTTGAGAAATGAGGCAACTTCACTGAAACCTACAAAAGTCTTAAAAGGAATGGATACAGCAAAGAGGTTGCCACTGGTTGTGAAGTCTCAAACCAGGGGGACAGTTTAAAAATAAGGGAAATACCCTGTAGGACAGAGGAGAAATTCTTGTACTGAGGGCTTTAGCATTTTGTACTAGAGAGAGAGAGAGACATGGAAGCTCAGTATTTGAGGTTGGTAGATTTGATTAGTTATGTGAAAGGGTTACAGGGATAGTGTGTGTAAAAGGTGCTTCAGTGTTTATCAGCCATGCTCATTCAGTGGCTGAGCAGGGTTGATGTGCTAAATAGCCTATTCCTTTTCTTAGGTTTCTAATACCAAATCTAGTATAGTGTTTTTCTGATCAGCTCCTGCACACGTATGTTGGTGAAAATGTTCTAAGAAGCTATCCCAAAAAAGTTTGTTTGAACTCCTCTAGGTGACTTTTGCCCATGAGACTTTTCCAGTCAGTGTATGGATTAAGATCCCTTTCAATCATCAAACCTTCCTACACACTTTGATCCACCCTGTGTATTTACTGTTAAGGGGCCTGTACTCAACTCCAAGTAACTTTGTTATTTCTGATCTCTACCAAATGTTTCCACATCCTGACTTCAGGATATCCCCCTCAGGCTAATATCACTAACAAACAGCCAACCCTCCACTTTTTCCTTGTCTCCTGTACTATCCAACTGCCTTGTACTCAAGATTCAGGTTTCTTGTCATCCTGCAGCCATGTGTATAATGGCCACCAGTTTGGAGTGTGTAAATAGAAATAAGTACATTCATCTGTTTTTTCCCCCAAATACATTTATTCAGTAACACAGCCTTTAATTTTTGTAAATTCTAGTCTGTTTTGACTTGTCTATCCTTTCCCTCAGTCTATCATTTTCTGCAATAATACCTTTCTCTTTTGCCTTAAGATATCATAAACAAAAAAGATTTGGTCTCTTTTCCCCACTATTTTGCTTGAAATTCTCCTCTTCCCTCATTAAACACAGCTGGCAAGAATACCAGTCCAGCACAGTTCAAATTTATTCATTCATGGGATGTGGGCATCTTCAGTAGAAGAAACCAGAGTGAGTTAGAAGTTGCACAATTTGTAACTCACTTGTTTCTTCCATTGAAGATTCCCACAAAGTGTGAGTTAGAAATTGTGCAATTTATCATTTCCACAAGTGGATGCTGATTGTCCACTTGCAGATGTGCAAATAACTGAATTTTTTTGTCTTGCACTTTTTCAAACAATGAGATGTACTTTTTTCACTAAAATCTTGTATTTAGATCCCTTCAATTTTGTTTTATTACTGTGGACCTTCCATTACAAACCTGCCAGGGATAATGAGCAACAGCCAAGTCCAAAGTCACCATGTGCTCGAATGATTGCGTCTTTAACTGTTTTATAGACATTCTTCTCCTCGATACAATGCCGAAACTGTGGATTCTCGAACACTATCTCGCATAGCAGGTACCTGTAAATAGAGCGATCATATTTACTTGGACATTTGATAGGGTCTTATTTCACCCACCTTTACATCATATTGGCTGACAACTAATGACTGCTGTCAACCCCAGTGCCCTTCCTTGACCATGAAGATTAACCAGACATTTACTTTGTTGGAGGGACACTGCTGACACAAAGCTGAGTTCATCCAACAGTTGCTTTTTCAGAATAATCAGCTGTACAAGCACAGACATTAACAATGCATGCCAGATGATTGCTTCAAAAAAATTGGACAATATCATTTACTGATTAAATCAATTTGTGGTGCAGTCTAAAGTGACTTATTGCCAAGTGATCCATTGACTAGTTTTAAAAGGTGGATGTTTAAAGAACTCTATCTAGGTCATTAGATCTAGGCTATTCTGAGCTGTGATCATGCCCCACACTGAATAATCAGTTATTTAAAAAAATAGTTCCATTCTTTAAGTCAGGTTTTGTGTGTGTAGACCAGTGAGCCTCCTGCCTAGCAAGTCAATGTGTACCAGGCTCTCTCCTTATCAACTGATTAAGCTAGGTCTGCAGACACTAATTAGCATGACATTCACTTCATCTCCAAAGCCAGGTTACTAAAGGCCACATTGTGGCAAAGAAAAAATGTTTGTCAGGAGGAAACAAAGCCACCTCAGCTTTGGCCTGGACCTTGTGATTGGGTTGGAAGCAATCCTTTCATTGATTAAGAGCTTTAAATAAAAAGTAGAAATATCCAGACGTACGTACACACCCCTCACTTGCAGAAGTGACCTTTCACAACATTATCTTCTCTAGACTGAAGGAGGCACTTGAGCAACAAGCTTAAGAGGAAATCCTGGCAGTTACTTTTAAGCAGAACAGATGATGGAATGAATAGCCCGCTTCCGCATCTTATGGTCTTGTGTAATTGTTCCTCATAATTTAACCTTTAGAGGCTCCCTGTCATTCTCACATATCTATCTGTCTGTCACAAATCTAGCTCTCTATCCTAAACAGATTTTAGATTTTACAACGTGGTGCCTAGAACTGTTCACACAAAGAGCACGGAAACAGGCCATTCAGTCCAACTAGTCCATACCAAACCACAATCCCAAACTGAAATGCCTATGTTTGGCCCATATCCCTTCAAACATTTCTTATTCATGTACTTATCTAAAGTCTCACACATTGTAACTGTACCCACATCCACCACTTCTAGAAGTTTACCCACACGTTAATTGCTGTAAAAAAAGTTGCCCCCATGTTTTTTAAAAATCTTTTTCCTCTCACCTTAAAAATATACCACCACCCTAGCAAAAAGACACTCACATTATCTATGCCCCTCATCATTTTAAAACTCTGTAGGAAGTCTCCCCTAAACATCCTACACTCCAGTGAAAAGAGTTCCAGCCTATCAAAAGTCCCCCTATAACTCAAACCTTCCTTTCCCGGCAACATCCTGGTAATTTTTTTACTTGAACCCCCTCCAGCTTGATAATATACTTCCTATAACAGAGCGACCAGAATTGGACATAGTACACCAGAAAAGGCAAGGGTTTTCTGATAAACACTTGGATCTTGATACATTCAGCAAGCTCTTGGATACGTGAAAGCATTCGCCGATTCACAGGAGCATCTGTAGTGTTTCCACAGACTTTCTTTAAACACTATTTTAAATTTTCAGGAATAATAAGCAATGCAAAGCACGTCAACATAAATTAAGAAAACAAAATGTTAATCAGACATTCATGGGGCTTCAACTAATGCATCATAAAAGTGTTCTTGAGATCTAAAATTGTTGTGCTCAGACTTTTGAGATACAGGGGTTAGAGAATAGATAATATAAAACCTGGCGGGCTGGCTCTGATGAGGGGCCATGGACCCGAAATGTCAACATGCTACTTGACCCGTTGACATTTTCTGTTCTTCCCCTCTCCCCATAGACTTTGACTCATCAAGAGACTTCAATATGTCCATGCATCTTGCCAGTTTGTGGTGTGAGACCCAAAACTCACCCCTCACCAGTGGGGCTCTTATCTAACACACCAGAAACTTAGGTTCCTGAAAACAATCACCACCGGTAGGGAGTTAGGGAAGGGGCGGAGAGAAAGTGCTGCGAACAAAACGAACTGTCTCACTTAGCAGCGAAAAAAAGACACGTTAAAGGTCTTCTTGTCGCCTATTTTGTCTATTGCAGGGCCGTTACACCTCAAGTAATGAAAAAGTAGGTGAATAGCTAGTCACAGTTGAACTGTCTATATTTCCCGCAGGAGCACTCCCTCCAAGTTTAAAAGTGGAGCGGATCCGAATTACCTGGATTTGAAGCGAACCATTCCCACCACTTCCTTCCCAGACACAGCGCAGCGGCCCTACTCGCTACAACGGAAATGTAACATCTCACTGATTGACAACACAACCAGCCAATCATCACGGAGAAAATGTCGCCGTTGGCATGGTTTCACCAATAGACGCAAAGTAGAGGCGGGGCTCCCGCTGACCTTCCGGGTATGGGCGGGGTCAATGCCTGCTGATCCAATATTAAGCAGTATTGAGTGTAGCTGGTGTTGAGGCACGTGTTTTTTTTTTGGAGTAGTTGAGACATAAACTGCTTGGCCTAGAGATAGGAAGACGAATACTGTCTCACGAGAGACCTATTAGTATCTTAGAATAGATATTTTTTAATGAATTTGTCCAAACAATGGTATTCAATGTGGAGGATGGGATCCACAACATTTTTCGTGTGTACAATTGCTGAGCAGCGACTTCTGTTCCACATTTAACAGTGAACAGCTTTGCTGAGGTGTTTGTACTACGCCACTGCTTGTCTGGTACATTGGTTGCTGCCTTCTTTCTGACAAAGCAGAGTGGGTAAACAATCTGGTATTAGACCTATGAAGTGGTTGAACACCATGAGGTTGAGGTATCTATAAACGTAGGTATTTAATTGCTTCAGAGATAGTAGGAACTGCAGATGCTGGAGAATCTGAGATAACAAGGTGTAGAGCTGGAAGAACACAGTAGGCCAAGCAGCGTCAGAGGAGCAGGAAAGCTGATGTTTCGGGCCTAGACCTATCTTCAGAAATGGGGGAGGAGAGATTTTGAAGCTTGTGAAATCCACATTGATACCATTGGGCTGCAGGGTTTCCAAGTGAAATATGAGGTGCTGTTCCTGCAAGAACATCTACACTTGGTTTGCACTAAACAACTACACCTCCCAGTTGTGAACCATTTCAACTCCCCCTCCCATTCCTCAGACGACACGTCCATCCTGGGCCTCCTGCAGTGCCACAATGATGCCACCTGAAGGTTGCAGGAACAGCACCTCCTATTTCGCGTGGGAACCCTGCAGCCCAATGGTATCAATGTGGACTTCACAAGCTTCAAAATCTTCGCGCCCCCTACTGCATCCCAAAACCAGCCCAGCTTGTCCCCACCTCCCTAACATGTACTTCCTCCCACCTCAAGCCCCACCCCCATCTCCTACCTACTAACCTCATCCCGCCCCCTTGACCTGTCTGTCCTCCCTGGACTGACCTATCTCCTCCCTAACTCCCCACCTACACTCACCTTTACTGGGGTTAAAATTGTATCAGAGATAGTAGGAGCTGGAGAATTTGAGATAACAAGGTGTAGAGCTGGATGAACACAGCAGGCCTAGGCCCGAAACGTCAACCTTCCTGTTCCTCTGATGCTGCTTGGCCTGCTGTGTTCATCCAGCTCTACACCTTGTTATCTCACCTTTATTGGCTCCATCCCCGCCTCTTTGACCTGTCTGTCTCCTCTCCACCTATCTTCTCTTTTATCCATCTTCTATCCTCCTCCCCCTCTCTCCCTATTTATTTCAGAATCCCCTTCCCCTCCCCCATTTTTGAAGAAGGGTCTAGGCCTGAAACGTCAGCTCTCCTGCTCCTCTGATGCTGCTTGGCCTGCTGTGTTCATCCAGCTCTACACCTTGTCATCTCTATTCATTTGCTTGATGTCTTATTTCTCCTGCAGGATTGAAACTGACTCTGTATGATAAATTCTGTCTTCATCTCTGATAGAATACTGAACAGTTAAAACATAATTGTACCACAAGGTGTCATCAAAGCACAATTCCATTATTTTTTTAAAAAACGTGGGCTGAAAATTCTGGCAGGATCTTTTTGTGCTTAATAGATTATGATGAGGTACTGCTGAAATGGCATTGGAACTGATTGTATGAGAAGAAAACAATTCTGTTGCTTGCCCACCAATACAGTAAAAATGAGTCAAAGCTGTTCTGTCTGTTTCCAGTGATGGACCGTTTCTGTGGATGATCTGGGAGTGAATACCCAAATATTTTGGGTATTAATAAATCTCTACAGTGGCAAAGATGAAATCTTGAGCTGCAAACAGCAGTTTAATGTGAGATACAGTGTTCGTAAAGGAATTGGAAGTGTGTGTGTGTATGTGTGATGCTTGGATGCCCAGATGATTAATAATTGGCTCTTAAACTGCCAATTGTGTTTGTTAGTGAGGCTGCATGACATTTTAACAGTAAGAATGTAAAATAAAGGAGTAAGAGTCAATCAGGCAGCAAACTGACCCCTCAGTCAATGTGAATGTGGCTAATCTTAGGTTTCAACTCCACTTTTGTCTACTCCCCGTTTCCCACAATTCACTGAAGCACCAATATATTTCTCTACCTCAACCTTAAATATAGAAATGATAATGTACCACATTTCTCTGAAGTAGAGAATCCCAAAGGTTCACCCTTTGAGTGAAGAATTGTCTCCTCATTTCAGTCCTAATTTTAGCCCCTTATCCTGAAACTGTGCCCTCTTGTTCTAGATTTCCCAGCTAGGAGAAACAATGTTTCAGTGGGGTCCTCTTGTGGCAAAGTGGTAGTGTCCTTACCAAGAGACCCAAGTTCCAGTCCTACCTGCTCCAGAAGTGTACAATAACATGTCTGAACAGGTTGATTGGGAAAAATAGGTTAAACAAATTTGTTAAAAAAAATTAACATCTCAGTATATATCCTGTGAGACCCCTTCATCATCCTGAATATTTCAATGAGATCACCCTTCATTCTTTTAAATCCCAGGAATTATAAGCACTATTTACTGAGCCTCATCCCACGGACCGATTTAGTAAACTTTTGCAGCATTGCCTCTAATCAAGTGTATCCTTCTTTTGGAGGCTAAAATAGTACATTGTATTCCAGATATGGTCTTACCGAAGCTCTGTACAACTGTAGGAAGACATCTTTACTCTTAAACTTCAAACACTTTACGATTATTATAAAGGTCAACACACTATTTCTTTTCCTAATTGATGGCTGTACCAGAATTCTAACTGCATGTTCCTCGAATGAGTACACCCAAGTTTCTCTGAACATCAACATATACAAGTTTCACCCCATTTCATGGCCTACTTACGGCTTGCATTCCCAGTTAGCTATATATCATCAGCAAGAACAAGAATGTAGTGTATCTATGTTATTAATAGCAAGTGAACTAACTCCCTTTCTTAATAGCAACCCACTGAGTAGGAGTAAACTAGTTGCAGAGAATTTCAAATGCTATTTAGAGCCATTTATGTTCATTTACTATTGAGCATTTAAAGAGGTCTCTTGAAGCATGTCAAGAGAGTTTCCAGGAGGGTCCAGTCTGGGGAATGGTTCAGACCCGATATGTCAGCTTTCCTGCTCCTCTGATGCTGCCTGGCTTGCTGTGTTCATCCAGCTCTACACCTTGTTATCGAAGAGTGTTTCCGGGGTGCTTTTATCAAATCTTCGATATGCTGTTAATATTTGGAAATTCTTTGAAGAATTCACTGAAAGCAGGGGAATGTCTGGGTAATAGTGATCTTAATATAATGATAGAAGAAGAGATAGGTATAATGAAAGCCAGGTTAATAGATGAGAGAAAAACTGATTTTGAGGGGCTGAGAATAGAACTTGGTAAAATAAAAAGGACAGTTATGTTGGCAAATGATGCAGAACAACACTAGGAAACATTAACAAAGGTGTTCAACAGAGTTGAACTGAGAAAATATATTTACTGGAACGAAGGACAAACTAAACATGACTGTGACTCTGGATGAATGACAACATAAGAGAACAGATGAAAATAATGAAAAAGATATCCATTAATGATGGAGACAGGGCCCTCTTGTTGTGTAGAGATAGTGTCCTGACTCCTGAACCAAGTGACCTGGGTTCAAGTCCCACCTGCTCCAGAGGTGTATATAAACATGTCTGAACAAGTTGATTAGGGAAAGTGGGTTAAACGTATAGATAGCAGAGGGGTGCATGATAAATCAGAAATGGCTTGTGGTAGGAAATTCAGAAGGCAGATATGAACTATTAAATTATCAAAGAGCATGAAATAGAAGAGTTGAAAAACATTTACAAATTATTTAGATAACAAGGTGTAGAGCTGGATGAACACAGCAGGCCAAGCAGCATCAGAGGAGCAGGAAGGCTGACGTTTCGGGCCTAGACCCTTCTTCAGAAATGGGGGAGGGGAAGGGGATTCTGAAATAAATAGGGAGAGAGGGGAAGGCGGATGGAAGATGGATACAGGAGAAGATAGGTGGAGAGGAGACAGACAGGTCAAAGAGGCGGGGATGGAGCCAGTAAAGGTGAGTGTAGTTGGGGAGTTAGGGAGGGGATTGGTCAAGGGGGCGGGATGAGGTTAGTAGGTAGGAGATGGGGGTGGGGCTTGAGTTGGGAGGAGGGAATAGGTGGGAGGAAGGACAGGTTAGGGAGGCGGGGACGAGCTGGGCTGGTTTTGGGATGCTGTGGGGGGAGGGGAGATTTTGAAGCTTGTGAAGTCCACATTGATACCATTGGGCTGCAGTGTTCCCAGGCGAAATATGAGTTGCTGTTCCTGCAACCTTTGGGTGGCATCGTTGTGGCACTGTAGGAGGCCCAGGATGGACATGTCATCTGAGGAATGGGAGGGGGAGTTGAAATGGTTCACGACGGGGAGGTGCAGTTGTTTAGTGCGAACCGAGCGTAGGTGTTCCACAAAGCGGTCCCCAAGCCTCCGCTTGGTTTCCCCGATGTAGATGAGGCCACAACGGGAACAGCGCATACAGTATACCACATTAGCAAATGTGCAGGTGAACATCTGCTTGATGTGGAAAGTCTTCTTGGGGCCTGGGATGGGGGTGAGGGGGCAGGTCTCCCTGACTACTGTCTTCTTTATATCATCAGATTCACAAGCTCAGATACTTACAGGGGATTCCAGTTCAGTTTGTAATGTATTTCTCCCTTTTAAGTCCATCCATTTAATCCTTCCTTGACACTTCATTAGGCGTGATGTTATAGGATCTCTCTGTCTTTTTCTGTCTCTCACTCTATCCAAACAGTCACTGAATTTATATTGGCTGTAATCTTGGCTGTATCTGTCCTGTTTTAAACATAAATGTTGGACTTGAAGTTCGATATGTCCCTAGCTGGTCCAGGGTTAAGATCCATGGTTATGGTACCACTTAATTTAAGAGAATCTGGGGAAGAAAATTCTGATATTTAAGGGAGATAGAACGTGTTTAGGGAATTACAAACCAGTCAGCTAAATATCAGCAGTAGAAAAAGATTGAATCATTACTAAAAGGGAGAGTGGAAGAACATCTAGAAGTTAGAAATATAACAGTTAATAGTCGGTATGGATTTCAAAAGGGAGTATCTTGAGATGTGTCATTGTCCATTAGCCAGCTCACTTCAGTAAAAGTAGATGAATGGAGTCCACATAGAAATGAAAATTGCTTCTATTTTGAGTGCTAAACCTCCAGAAGCAACAAGTAGGCATAAAATTGCTTTAATATCAGACTATCAGACAGGTGTATCTCATTATTAAAGCTCTTATTTAATATCTATTTTGCCTTAACAGGATTGCGTACAAGTTACTCAATTAGGCTCTGTGGCATAATGGTAGTGCCACTGTCTCTGAGCCAGGAGGCTTAGGTTCAAGTCCCATCTAGTCTAGAGGTGTGTAATAACATAACAAATTGATAAGAAAATACATTTAAGGCTGTCTGACCCTGTCAGCAAAATAGCCATTTATTTTCAACCAAATTATAAATAATTTTAACTCTTAGATAGATGCCCATGTCCCATGGACAAATATAAGAAAACAGTCTTGATCTTTCTATCCCTTTCATATCTTTTGAACCCATTCATCCTTTCAGAGTCACTTGTGTTTCTCCATGCCCTTTGACCTTCTTCAGCAATGTCTCAGCTTCATTCCTTATATCTCCATCTCAATGACATTGGAGTTTGGCATCATACTGAGTTGTTTTTTCTTTACATTCATGCTCATCTCATTGGACAACACACCTTACTTCGATAAACCTAGAGTTTGACTCAGGTCCCCTCCCTCATCACATTTCGCAGAACATTGATGTTGATTACACTAGTCCCAATTCCTGCTCTTTCCCAAATTGGAAAGTTTCACCAATCTTGTTTCACATTTTGTCACATTTTTAATATCCATGTCCATGTCTTTCTGTAGTATTCAGTTGGTTTGTGTTGGTCTGTTCTTTGATCGAAGTAACTGTACATAATTGCTTAAGCCTGTTGGAGGACTTTGAGAGCTAATGAAACAGAGAAACTTTGAGAGAAAACCTAGGATCTGGCTGAGACCATGAATGTGTTGAATTTCGGTAAGTTCTGAGATATTTTAAAGTGCATTAATACCACACTCATCTCTGTGTTGCCCTGATTGAGTATGGAGATGGAATGGGTATGATCTGTTAAAAAAACGCAGAGCACTTTCATTTCTTCCCTAACTCCATGAATGAGGATAAGCTATTCACCAGCAATGGCTGTTTTGAACATTAATGAATTCAAAGTTGTCAGATTTGATGATTTCTTCAGAGGCTAGGAATACCGCAGCAAAAACTCACCTCCTGACTTCCCATAGTCTGTCTACCATCTACAAGGCACAAGTCAGGAAGGTGATGCAATTCTCCTGGATGAGTGCAGCTCCAGCAACACTCAGGAAGCTTGACAACATCCAAAACAAAGCTACCTGTTTGAGTGGCACCACATTCACAAGCATCCACTCCCTCCACTACCGATACTCACTAGCAGCAGGGTGTACTATCTACAAGATGCACTGCAGAAATTCACCAAAGATCCTTAGACAGCCCCTCCCAAAACCATGACCACTTCCATCCAGAAGGACAAGGGCAGCAGATACATGGGAACACAACCACCTGCAAGTTCCCCTCCAAACCACTCACCATCCTGATTTCAAAATATGTCACCGTTCCTTCACTGGGTCAAAATCCTGGAATTCCCTCCCTTACAGCACTGTGGGTCAGCCTAATTATAATGGCCTGATTTCGCAGTGTTTCTGGTGAATATTCCTCTTGCACAATTAGACTTTGCATCCTACTCACTTTCTGTTCCTTGATACATACACATGCTGTTGGCATCACTCTGCATTGCAAACCAGCTGTCGAACCAACTGAACAATTTGGCAGGTTCAGCACATTATATCTTTCACTCCACCCCCACTCCCATCCCCATACAATGAGCCTGACAACTTCTTGAGAGCTCAGGTTTACTGTTGATCAGAGGGTTCTTGAGTCTTTTTGTTTGGAAACAGGATACTTTTGAATTTTTTTTAACAGATCATACCCATTCCATCTCCATACTCAATCATCCAATGTACATTATTAACAGAACCAATGAGCTATAGAATAACAATAGCAGGCCTTAAACTTGTCATCAAAAATCACCCATTCAGTGAACAAAAGAAAAAGAACTGCAGATGCTGGAAATCAGAAACTAAAACAGAAATTGCTGGAAGAAAAGACTCCAGGTCTGGCAGCATCTGTGGAGAGAGAGCAGAATTAACATTTCGGGTCCAGTGACCCTTCTTCAGGACTGAAATTGTGAAGTTCTGAAGAAGGGTCTCTGGATCTTGGAGCTCAGCCAAGCATTCATGATGAGACCATATGTCTGGCCGTCTATTTCTATTGGTACAGTTGCCAGATAACTTAACACAACTGGGTCAAAATCCTAGAGGACTGAGATAGGGCCACTATCCAGCCTGACTCAACACTCGTCCATTTCTGAGATGTTTACAGGGTCATCTTAGTTCTTCCCCAACCTCTTTGAAGCAAAAGCAGTGCAGAAGGAGGTTGTTATATGGAGACAGGTCTGCCAAATTTCTTGTCATGGATTTCCTCTCTCAATAGCAAAAACCCAGCTCTGATTATCTGGAGCTAAGATACTGACAACTTACTGTGTCAAAAAAAAACTGTTGTGTTGCAGTGCCCTTTCCTCACTGATGGTTGTTAAAGGTCAGACTGGAAATAATATTCTCCCAATTTAAATCGTTCTGATCTTTTCACTGATGTTGGCAGGTGGAGGAAAAGAGGGTCCATTATTCCAGCAGGAGATGGTGGTATCCAGTAGATGGCAGTAGAGCACAGGGTGAATACTGTGTGAGTCTCAGATGCAGCACCTACACAGGAACAGATTAAAATAGAGTTATAGAGTCATACAGCATGGCCCACAACGTCTGTGTCAACCAGCAAACACAAAACTACATTAATCCCATTTACCTGCACTTGGTCCATAGCCTACTATGCCCTGGCATTTTAAGGTCACATCCAGATACAGAGATATGCACTCTGTCACAGACACACACAAAGCTTTATGGACTTGAGTCCCTTTTTTCAATCCTTTTATAGAATGTGGGCATCACTGGCAGGGCCAACCTGTTATGCCCATCCTTAATTACCCTTGAGAATGTGGTGGTGATCTGCCTTTTTGAATTGCTGCTTTCCGTGTCTTGTAGGTACCTAGCAACAGTGAAAGAACAGGGATGTAGTTCCAAGCCAGGATTGTTGCGGTGTGTCTTGTAGATGGTACATTGCTGCACAGTGTGCCTGTGGTGGAAAAGATGTGTGCTGAAAGTTAAAATTGTGGACAGATCCCAATTAATAGGTTGCTTAGCCCTGAATGGTGTTTAACGCATCTGGTTCATTAATGCCCTTTAGGGAAGGAAACTGCCATCCTTACCTGGTCTGGTCTACATGTGACTCCAGACCCACAGCAATGTGGTTGACTCTTAACTGCCCTCTGGGCAATTAAGGATGGGTAATAAATGCTGCCTGGCCAGCAACGCCCTCACCCCCGTGAATGAATAAAGGAAAAAAAGCTTTCTGAGTAATCCATCCCACTCCCGATTTGGGCCTTGCGGAAAGGCTTTGAGGAATTCGGAGGTGAGTTACTCAGTGTAGGATTCTCAGCCTGCTCTTGTGGTATTTCTGTGACTGTTCAGGGTCAGTTTCTGATTAATGATAACTCCCAGGATGTTGATAGTGGGGCATTCACTGAATATCAAGCCTCCGTCTCCTGTTGGAGATTGTCATTACCTGGCACTTTTAATGGCACAAATGTCACTTCTCATTAATCAGCCTGAAGCTGACCATCCCCAACATTCATAATCACAAGAAAATGCTTCACATGTTGTGATAAATCTCTTTTGCAAACTTATTATAAAATGTTGCAAGGCCCAGTTTAAATCTGGTGCCCAATGCCAGCTCCTGCTCATATCACATAGCCATCACCACTAGATAACGGCCTGGTGTAACAGGGTCCTACAGATGACACCTACCGTGACATCGTGGGGCTGAGATAACCAGCCTGTGCCAACCACAACCATCCTCCCTGTGTTAGATATGACTCCAAACAACTTCCACTTGTTAAAACCACGATGAGCTTCCCTGTCCCACCACTTCCATCAGAGACTTGGTGTCGATTTCTGACTCCCAATGCTCCTGCGAGACAGGTCTGGTGTTGCAGTAGGGAGTGTCCAAGCCTCTGATCCAGAAACTCCAGGTTCAATACCTGTTGCATGGCTTGATGACCAAGAAAGGTGCTTTCACAATCGTACCAAACAGCATCAGTATTAACGAGTGAATTCTTACACTGTAGGAGCATAGAATCCCTCCGCTGCAGAAGCAGGCCATTCGGCCCATCGAGTCCACATTGCCCCCTCCGAAGAGCATCCCACCCAGACCTAACCCGTCTGTGTAATCCTGCGTATCCCATGGCTAACCCACCTAGCCTGTACATCCCTGGACACTATGGGCAATTTAGTATGGCCAATCCACTTAACCTGCTCACCTTTGGACTCTGGGAGGAAACCGGAGCATCCAGAGGAAACCCACACAGACACAAGGAGATACAAAACTGGCTTGGTCAAAGAAGACAGAGGGTAGTGGTGGAAGAGTGTTTTTCAGAGTAGAGACCACTAACTAGTGGTGTTCCATAGGGATCAGTCTTAGGTCCTCTGTTATTTAGAGTATATATAAATGATCTGGAGGAAAATGTGGGCGGTTTGGTTAGTAAGTTTGCAGATGACACACAGTGCAGATGATTGTGAAAGGATGCAACAGGATATACATAGATTGGTGACTTGGACACAGAAATGGTAGGTGAAGTTTAATCCAGATAAATGCGAGGTGATGCATTTTGGAGGATCAAATTTAGGTGTGAATTATACTGTAAATGTCAGAACCCTTAGGAACATTAACATACAGAGGGATCTGGGCATGCAGGTCCACAGTTTCCTAAAACTGGCAACAAAGGTGGCCAAAGTGATTAAGAAGGCATATGGCATGCTTGCCTTTATCAGCCGGGGCATGGAGTACAAGAGTTGCAAACCATGTTGCAGCTATATAACACCCTTGTTAGGCTGCATTTGGAGTATTGTATGTAGTTTTGGCACCACACAACCAGACCGAGGTGGAAGCTTTGGAGAGAGTGCAGAGAAGGTTAACCAGGATGTTGTCTGGTCTCAAGGGCATTGGCTATGAGGAAAGGTTAAAAAGGCTAGGATTGTTTTCACTGGAAAGACGGTAGCTGAGAGGAGACCTGATAGAGGTCTACAAAATTATGAGAGGCAGAGAAAGGGTGGATAGTCAGAGGCTTTTTCCCAGGGTTGAAGTTTCAATTACAAGGGGGCACAGGTTCAAGGTGAGAGTGGGAAAGTTTAAGGGAAATGCACAAGGGAAGGTTTTCACACAGAGAGTGGTAGAAGCCAGGAATGCACTGCCTGAGGAGGTGGTGGAAGCAGGCACATTGGTGACATTTAAGAGGCACCTGGATGGTAACATGAATGCAGGGGGCAATAGAGGGATATGACTGACTAAGGGCAGGAGGTTTGTTTTTTAGTTTAGTCAGTGCGTGATGATTAGCACAGGCTTGGAGGGCTGAAGGGCCTGTTCCTGTGCTGTACTTCTCTTTTGTTCTTCTTCACACAGACAGTCACCTGAGGCTGGAATTGAACCTGGGTCCCTGGCGCTGTGAGGCAGCAGTGCTAACCACTGAGCCACTGTGCTGCCCAAAGGTGCAGGTGGAAAACTGATTCAGAGCCCATGTGATGGAAGGCTATTGGAACCTCTGTCTCTGCTGTCCATCACTCCAGGCTATTATATCCCTGGAACGGTGTACATTGCCTCAGCAACTCTAAGCCTTTAAGCTTCCTCACTGGGCTGATCACCCAGTGTGGATCAGATTAGTACCAGTAGCACAGGGTTCCATCTGTGTTCTAGCCATAATAGATTTTAGGATTGACCTCCTTACCTTGCCCATGGTGGAGCTGTCTTCAGGCAGAGAACTCCCAACAGAGAAGAACACTCCTGCAAAATACATCTGAGATAACAAGGTGCAGAGCTGGATGAACACAGCAGGCCAAGCATCATCAGAGGAGCAGGAAAGCTGACGTTTTGGGTCTGGACCCTTCTTCTGAAGAAGGGTCCAGACCCGAAATGTCAG
>NC_063355.1:10425484-10426245 GCF_021869965.1 Rhincodon typus
CTCCCCACTCTGCCACACACCTCTCCCATACTCCCCCCTCTGCCACACACCTCTCCCCTCATACTCCCCGCTTTGCCACACACCTCTCCCCCCATACTCCCCCCTCAACCAGACACCACCACGCCACCCCTCACACTTCCCCAATAATACTCACAGAGGTTCATTGTCTCCATCACTGAGGTTCTCTAAATTCTCCTTGAATTGCAGCCAGATGCTCATATTAAGTGTGCATTTTATCAGTGAGTGGTCCAGTCCCTATTTCACACCATTAAATGTGGGTCACTTCAATCTGGATTTACAATTTCACACTGTAAATGTGAGCCACATTAATTCAATTCCAAAATAGCCATAAGGGACGTAGTACAGGGTGAACAGATAATCCAGTTATTTTGTGATTTGTTTGCTTTGGCAGAGAGTTTTCAGCCCTCCCAGGACATTGATGAGCAATTTCTGAGCGTTGCTGCAGGAAATCCTGTCAAACCCAGCTTCTCCAAACTGAGAGGCTAATATCACACATATGCTGCTTTTACTCTTTCTATTTTACTTCCACAGTTACCTCACTAATCCGCTTAACCCCTCAGTAATTCACCCCCCTCTATCCTTACCCCAGCTCCCTCACTTATCTCCCAACCCCTCACTAATCCACCCCTCTGCCTATTCCCTACACCAGCTCTCTTACTAATCCCCTTAATCCCTCACTAATTCACCCCCCTTCTTCCCTACACCACTCTCACACTAATCCCCTTTACCCCTCACTAATT
>NC_063355.1:10426255-10442825 GCF_021869965.1 Rhincodon typus
CACTCTCACACTAATCCCCTTTACCCCTAATTCATCCCCCTCTATCCTTACCGCAGCTCTCTAATTGCCTGTCACCCCTAATTCACACCCCTTCTAAACCCCTAGGTCCATCACTAATCTGCCCCACCCCCTCAATACTTCCCAATCCCTGGCTCCCTCATTAATTCTCCTCAAACCCCTCAGTAATTCACTCTTCACCAGCCCCCTTCCTAATTTACTCTCTCACACCCCCTGGCTCCCTCATTAAATCATCATCCTCATTGTTTCTATCCTGACCTGTACACCACCCACCCCAATTAATTGATTGGCCACCAACACTAATTTCCCTTTTCCCCCACCACCTCTGCATTAATTCATTCTCAAACTCCTGGCGCTCTCACCTCTGGCCCTTCACCCATTTCTGCTGCTGTCCCTAAGCCACACCTGCCTTAGGGATGCTGGTGAAAGCCAACTCTCTGGTCTTCCTTTCAAAGTTGCCATTCTCCCCCTCCCAATGAGCCCAAGCCTGCGACCCCCACCCAGGAAGATGCCACCCCCATGATACCCCCTGCTCATGGTTGTCAGCATGGCTGTGTTACCAGCTGCCTCAGCCTCTGAAGGCCGATATGTCTGGGTGCCTGGCAGCTTCAGTGAGACGGGATATTGCTGTGCCATGGAGTGGCAGAAAGGCCACTGGGTGAGGAGCACATGACACATGGGCTTTCCTAGTCGTTGTAGGGGTGGGGATCTTTCCCATTGTATTCCTGCCACTACACTTAGATCAACAAGTGGAAGATTTGCCCTTATCAGTGTGTACAATGCTTCACAACAGTATAACTGTGAAAGACCAGGTCCATACACAGCCTGGCCAGGAGGAGCTGTGACTGAGCAACCTCTGATCCTTCTGATACAATGCTGATCTACACACATCCCAGCCACTGGCTTGTCTTCCAATGTACCAAAGATGTGTAGGTTAGATGGATTGGCCATGCTATATTGCCCATAGTGTCCAAGGATGTGCAGGCTGGGTGGGTTAGCCATGGGAAAGATAGGGTTAAAGAGGGTGAGGTTGGTTGGGATGTTCTTCAGAGGGTCAGCGTGGACATGTAGGGCCAAATGGCCTGTTTCCACACTGTAGGGGTTCTATGATTCTACGTACTTATGAGCCTTTGTTTTGAGGATCAAAGGGAAGTAGGGTCTGCAAAATAAAATGACTCATCCCCAGTGAGTCTTCTCTGACTCACTGAAGACAAGTTGAATTATTTATAAAAAAAAACTAGGAGTCAGCATCAATGAGACCAAGGAGATCAATATGATGACAGCAATAAATGGGACGCAGTCCAATCACAGAATCTACACTTCAAATACATGAGGGATGTAGACATTGGCAATGCTTGAATATAATTCTGTGGAAAATTTCAGGTGATCTCTGAGTCGAAATTGAAAATCCAAAGTGCCAGCGCGAGTGTTTGTAGCTTCTTCAAGCTCCTTTTGTGAATGTGAGATCAAAGTGCAGTTTCTCATTTAGTTTCCCAACTTGTTCCTAAGGAGTGGATATGGCAATAGTGATGTAGCGTTCAGAAATGAAGGAGTGTTAGAAAAGGTGAAAGGTTTTGATGCGACAGATGGGGAGATGCCCTTTCCCAAGGGTGGATGAGGTGGTAGCCAAAGAACACAGATTTAAATCAACTGATACATCAGCAAAGAGAAATGAGGAGTATTTTTTAATGCAGCAAGTTGCTATGACTCACACTTCATGAAAGGGTATTGGAAGCAGATTCAAAGGTAACTTCCATAGGGGAATGGGAAAATAATACTTTTGAGAAGGAAAACTTTGCAGGGCTATAGGGAATGGAACTAATTCCATTGTTCATGATTCCACAGACTAAAGCAGTCCATACTGTCATATATCAAGACCTGAATGAGATCAATGTGTGTGCTGATCAATGATAAATAATATTTACATCACTAATTCTCCAGAAAATGACCATCTCCAACAAGAGAGAATTGAACCACTTACTCTTGTTATTCATACACATTAAATCATTAATCTCCCACTATCCTGGGAGTTATTATTGACCAGAAACTGAACCAGACTCCGTATAAATATGATGGCTACAAGAGCAGGTCAAAGGGTAGAAATCTATAGTAACTAACTCACCTCCTGACTCCCCAAAGCCTGTCCACCACCTACAACACACAAGTCAGGAGTGTGATGGAATACTCGCCACTTGTCTGGATGAATGCAGCTCCAACAACATTCAGGCCGCGTTACACCATCCAGGACAAAGCAAGTCATCGAGCACCTTAAACATTCACTCTTTCCACATTAGTGCAGCAGCAGCAGTGTGTACCATCTACAACATGCACTGTAACACTCAATATCATCTTCCAAACAACTAAACTCAGCCACGTAGAAGAAGAACAATAGGTACAAGGACTCATGACAGCCTCCAGGTTCCCTCTAAGTCACACACCATCCTGATTTGAAGATATATCGCCACTGTTCCTTCATTGTCACTGGGTCTGAATGCTGGAACTCCTCCTCCTCCCTAACATCACCTTGAGTGCAGGTGGACTGCAGCAGTTCAAGAAGGTGGTTCTCCATTGTAGTTATGCCGTAGCTATGGGAAGATGGTGGCACAGTGCTCAGGTCGGTGGACTAGTAATCCAGAGAGTCAGGCTGATGTTCTGAGGTGCAAAACCCATGCCAGAAGGTGAAACTTGAAATCAATAAAATATCTGAAATTGAAAGATTGCCCAATGGTGACTGTGTGAATACCCATCTGGTACACTATTGTCCTTCAGGGAAAGCAGTATGTCTCATAAAAACATAGAGGATAGGAGCAGGAGGAGGCCATTCAGCCCTTCGAGCCTGCTCTGCCATTCTTCACAATGATGGCTGATTGCCCAACTCAATAGCCTAATCCTGCTTTCTCCCCATAACCTTTGATCCCATTCGCCCGAAGTGCTGTACCTAGTCACCTCTTGAATACATTCAATGTTTTGGTATCAACTACTTCCTGTGGTAATGAATTCCACAGGCTCACCACTCTTTGGGTGAAGAAATGTCTCCTCATCTCCAACCTAATGGTCTACCCCGAATCCTCATACTGTGACCCCTGGTTCTGGACACACCCACCAGCGGGAATATCCTCCCTGCATCTACCCTGTCCAGTCCTGTTAGAATTTTATAAGTCTCTATGAGATCCTCCCTCATTTGTCTGAACTCCAGCGAAAACAATCCCAACCTAGTCAATCTCTCCTCATGTGTCAGACCTGCCATCCCTGGAATCAGCCTGGAAAACCTTTGCTGCACGCCCTCGAGAGTAAGAGCATTCTTCTTCAGAAAAGGAGACCAAAACTGCACACAATATTCTAGTTGCAGTCTCACCAAGGCCCTGTACAACTGCAACAACACATTCCTGCTCCTGCACTCGAAACCTCTGGCAATGAAGGCCAACATACCATTTGCCTCCTTTAGCGCCTGCTGCACCTGCATGCTTACCTTCAGCAGCTGGTGCACAAGGACACCCAGGTCCCACTGCACACTCCCCTCTCCCAATTTACAGCCATTCAGGTAGTAATCTGCATTCTTATTTTTGCTTCCAAAGTGAATAACTGCACATTTATCCAAATTATACTGCATCTGCCAGTGATTTGCCAACCTGTCGAGATCATGCTGAAGGATCTGTGCATTGTCATCACAGTTCACCCTCCCACCCAACTTGGTATCGTCTGCAAACATTGAGACATTATATTTTGCTCCCTCATCCAAATCATTAATATATTTTGTGAAAAGCTGGGGTCCCAGCACCGATCCTTGTGGCACCCCACTATTTACTGCCAATTTGAAAAGGACCCATTAATTCCTACTCTTTGTTTCCTCTCTGCCAACCAGTTTTCTATCCATCTCAATGCACTTCCTCCAATCCCATGATCTTTAATCTTGCACATTATTCTCGTTTGTGGGGCTTTGTCAATGCTTTCTGAAAGTCAAATATACCACATCGACTGGCTCCCCCTTGTCAACTATACTAGCTATATCTTCATAGAACTCCAATAGATTTGTCAAGCATGATATCCCCTTCATGAATCCATTCTGACTCTGTCTTAGCCTGCCACTGCTTTCTAAATGCTCTGCTATAAAATCAATGATCAATGGATTTGAGAATTTTCCCCACTACCAATGTTAGGCTCACCGATCTATAATTCCCTGTTTTGTCTCTACCTCCCTTTTTGAATATTGGAGTGACATTAGCTACCCTCCAAACTGCAGGGACTGTTCCAGAGTCTGTAGAATCCTGAAAGATGCATCCCTTGACTTAGCCAGTGGCGCCCATATTCTATGAATGTGTATGATTGGTAGAATGGCCACTTTGTGTGCTTCTAATCCCCACATGGTGTAGGTTTTAATCATTGGATAGGAAATTCCCTTAAGGTTCTCTTCATCACCTGCAGTTACTTTGGCGGAATTTTGGATCCCTCCAGTGTTGAAGCAGGCCATTCGGCCCATTGAGTCCACACCAAACCTCTGAAGAGCAGCCTACCCAGACCCACCCTCTACCCTAACACTGTAACCCCATATTTCCAATGGCTAATCCGCCTTTGGACTGTGGGAGGAAACCCACACAGACAGCAGGAGAATATGCTAAACTCTGCCCAGTCGCCCAAGGCTGGAATCGAACCCAGGTCCCTGGCACTGTGAGGTAGCAGTGCTAACCACTGAGTCACGGTGCTGCCCAGATACCCTAGAGATATAGGAGTTAGACCATTCAGCCCATTGAATCTGCTCTACCATACTATACAATATATAGCTGACCTTGACCCTTTACTTTCCTACTTGCTCTCCCTATCCCTTGAGTCCGATAGACCAAACGTGTGTCTATCCCAGCCTTAAATATACTCGATGATGGAGCACTATTCTTTATTCCCGCGGAGTGTAGAATTCCAAACCTTCACACCTCTTTGAGGAAATTCCTTACCTCACTTCAATGATCTTCCTCTCATTCTGTGAGGGGCAGGATTGTTTTCAGCTTGTTTGCCACTTCTCCAGTGATCCTGTCCTACCTGGAGGTTGGAAAAACCACCTGAGCAGTTGCAGGGGCCCATGCCGTCCAAGTTGACCATTACCCTTATGGATTTACAGTCTAAGCTGGGTCTGGGACTCCTTGCAGCTAATAATGAGGCCTGGTCTGGTGGTGCCACAGCTGTACAGACCAGCCCTCAGAGGCCCAAATTATGGGCAATGTGGACACGCCCCTCAGGAGGATTGCCAAGCCATGACGGGGTGGTGTCTACTGATGGCATACTGGGCAAATGGGCACAGGGAAGGCAGCTTTTCTTTTGGGCAACTGGGGTCATTTCAGGGACCCTTTTCTTCAAACTGGTGATGCCTCCTTCCCTGCCCTCAGGAGCTCTTCCAATCACAAACTGTCTGCCAACGTCTGCCTCACCCTAACCTTTTCCTTTGTTCTTGGTCTGCTGCTCAGCACAACATCGTGGACCGAGGGGCCTGTACTGTGCTGTACTGTTCTATGTTCTATATTCACCTCCTCTACAAAGCACCTGAGATACAACAGCTGCACCACAGTGAAGTCAGAGTATAATTTGTTATCAGTGGTCCTGACAAGGCATAGGGTGAACATAAACAGAAGTTGCTGGAAAAGCTCAGCAGGTCTGGCAGCACCTGTGAAGAAAAAAAATCAGAGTTAACGTTTCGGGTCCGGTGACCCTTCCTCAGAACTGAGCTTTTCCAGCAACTTCTGTTTTTATTCCTGATTTACAGCATCCGCAGTTCTTTCGGTTTTTGTCAAGGAATAGATTCAATGCTATCAAGCAGTCTGTGTGGTCATTAAACAAGGGTCAGTTTCTGTGCTGTACTGTTCTAGGCTCTGTCTTGGCTCAGACACACACATTGCCACAATCTACCAGTCACCCACATTCCAAACAGTTTTTGTTGACACAATACCTGCTTCCTTGCACAGGTTTGCTTGTGTTGGGAAGACATGGACCCAGGTTAAACTTTTTTTTCTGTTGGGGAGCCATTTCTGCCTCTCCTGGTCCCCACGTTGTGATCAAAAATGAAAAGCAGACACAGTGTTTACACCTGCAGCATATGTTCCACAGTTTCAGATGGGTTTTCTGCAGGATTGTAAATTAAGACATGATTTCCCTGTCAAAGATGGTTACCGCTTATATTGGTTTGACGGTCTGGGTGTGAGGGGGCTTGTCCAACACAGATTATATCCCAAAATTGCTCCCCTTGCCCCATTGCTAATTGTTCACTAGAAACAACAGATGTTAAAGGGACTAAATTCTCCTCCAGTATATTACTGTATGGAGTTAGCCCATTGAGCATTTACCTTCATATCAATCACTTGCTTTAATCCCACTTTGCTACTGGCTCCCTATGACCATCATCATTCATTGAGTCGTACAGTCATACAACACAGAAACAGACCCTTCAGTCCAACCAGTCCATGCCGACCATAATCCCAAACTAAACTAGTCCCACCTGCCTGTGCTTGGCCCATGTCCCTCCTAACATTTCTTATTCATGTACTTCCCTAAATGTCTTTTAAATGTTGTAACTGTGGTTGGTTGGCTCGCCGAGCTGGTTCATTAGTTTGCAGACATTTCATTACCCTGCTGGGTAACATCAGTGCAGCCTCCAATGAAGCGCTGTTGTGTTTTCCTGCCTGGTATTTAAACTCTGGGGTCTGTTGGATTTGATTACTTCATTTCCAGTTTTCCTTCGCAGTGGTGTATAGATAGGGTCTAGTTCTATGTGTTTATTGATGGTCTTCTTGGTGGAGAACCAGGCCTCTAGAAATTCCTGCGCTTGTCTCTGTTTGGCCCATCCCAGGATCCCGGTGTTGTCCCAATCCAACTGGTGGGTTTTCCTTATCCGTGTGAATGGAAATGAGTGAGTATTGGTCATGTCTTTTTGTTGCTAGTTGGTGTTCATGTACTCTTGCGGCCAATTTTCTTCCTGTCTGTCCAATGTAATGTTTGTTGCCGTCCTTGCATGGAATTTTGTAATTACATTGGTTCTGTCCATGGTGGGTAAGGGGTCTTTGGTTCAAGTTAGCAGTTGGCGTCGGGTTGATGTGGGTTTGTGTCCTACTCTGATGCCCAATGGACGTAGGGGTCTTGTGGTCAGTTAAGATGTGTTTTTGATGTATGGTAGCGTGATGTGTGTGTCGGGGCGTGCAGTATCTTCCTGCTGTTGTTCGTGTGATTGGCATCATTGGATCCAATTGTTCGGGTATCTGTTGTCCTTAAATACTTGGTGGAAGTACTCTTTTTCTTTTTGGTGTAGTTCCGGGTTGCTACAGTGTGTTGTTGCTCGTTTAAATAGTGTTTTCATGCAACTTTGTTTGTGAGTGTTAGGGTGGTTACTGTTGGAATTGGTCAGTCTGTGTGGCTTTCCTGTATATCTTTGTTAGGAATTCCCCGTTGGCACTGCATTCTACCATGACGTCCTGGAATGGGAGCTGTTCATTCTTTTCCTCTTCCCTGGTGAATTTGCTGCTGGTGAGAGTGTTGTTTCAACATTACATTGGACAGGCAGGAAGAAGATTGGCCGCAAGAGTACATGAACACCAACTAGAAACAAAAAAACATGACCAGTTCTCACTCATCTCCATTCACACGGATAAGGAAAACCCACCAGTTCAATTGGGACAACACCAGGATCCTGGGACAGGCCAATTGGAGACAAGCATGGGAATTTCTAGAGGTCTGGACCTCCACCAAGAAGGCCATCAACAATCACATAGAACTAGACCCTATATATACACCACTGCGAAGGAAAACCGAAAATGAGGTAATCAAATCCAACAGACCCCAGAGTTTAAATACCAGGCGGGAAAACACAATGGCGCTTCATCGGAGGCTGCACTGATGATGTTACCCAGCAGGGTAATGAAACTAACGAACCAGCTCGGCGAGCGAACCAATCACAGCATCCACAACCCGAGCTACAGGTCTACTCAAGAACGTTAAAACATTGTAACTGTACCTGCATCCACCACTTCCTCTGAAAGTTCATTCCACACATGAACCACTCTGCGTAAAAAAAGTTGCCCCCATGTCTTTTTTAAAATCTTTCTCCCCTCACCTTAAAAATATGACCCCTAGTCTTGAAATCCCCTACCCTAGAGAGAAAAGACATCTCCCATTCACCTTATCTATAACTCAAATGATTTTATGAACCTCTACAAGGTCACCCCTCAACCTCCAGTGAATAAAGTCCCAGCCTCTCCGTATAACTCAAACTCTGCATTCCCGGCAACATCCTGGTAAATCTTTTCTGAATCCTCTCCAGCTTGATAATATGGTTCCTACAACAGGGTGACCAGAACTGGACACAGTACTCCAGAAGAGGCCTCACTAATGTCATGTACAACCTCAAAATGATGTCCCAACTTCTTTAAAAGCAAACCGTCCATGGCCTTACTTTGAACCCTAGTGACCTTAACTAAGGGATGCCTTTGAACCTCTACATTTGCTGTCATCTCACCAACCAGTCAATAACCCACCACTATTTGCTTTACCCACACTATTTGCTTTACCTTTTATAAGGTTGAAAATCTCTCTCAGATCGTAACCTTCTCAGTTCTATTGAATTCTATTCTAGTCTTCCAGTCTCTTGTTGAAACTGTAGCCCTTCATCCCTGGTAACATCCCAATGAATGTCAACCATAGCCTCACCATGAGTTAACTTTCCCATCTGTGGTTTCCAAAGCTGTACACAATTCTCTCAGTGCCCACTAACTTCAAGCCGGGTACAACTTGCAGTTTGAGAAAGCACCCTTCAATGTCCTCAAAATGGTTCGGAGTGCTCACATGGTGGATTATTGTAGAAGTGCGGTTCACTCATTCCATCTCATCACAGAGAAACTGTAACTCCTATGGCGTGGTGCACACTCCAACAAAGTCATGGGAAATCTGAAAAGGTGCCAGTCATCCCAATGAGGAAATACGGATGATCAATGGGGAGTTTTCTTCTTTTAATTGCAAAGGGGACAGGTTACTGTCTTAAACCGTTTGGCCCCAGCTGTGACTATTGTTGCCCTGAATAACCTTGTTGCTTTTGGGGAACCTACAGACAAAGGCCCATCAGGTGGAATATTGGGCCACAATAACACACAAACTCCCTTGCCAGGTTCTCTTGACGTGGTGAAGGGTAAAGCACAGATGACCCTGTAATTTCTCTTTGTGAGGCAGATCCCAGTCCATGAGACAGGCCCCTGTGACCTACTGACAATCCAAGTGGGAACAACTGATCTATAATTTCCTGACCTCCACCTAATAAATCAATTATGACATTGGCCCTGGCTAATCACAACGGAAATGTCTGCAAACAGGAATCAAGGGTTACAGGGACAAAAGCAGTAAAGTGGGGTTGAGGATTGTTAGATCTGCCAATGATCTCCCTAAATGGCAGAGCAGCAGACTCAACGGGCTGAATGGTCTATTTCTGCCTCTAGGTCTTATGGTCCAACTCTATCCCATCATGCTCCGCTGCAGTGATATGGCAGGTGCTTAGCCAGAGATGCACCTGTACACCTGAGGAAACGGTCTATGAATCACATGCAAGCAACTGCAGATATATATTTACAAATAGACATGTTAAATCTGCATTTAATTATTCCGCAATCTGGTCCCGGTGGAGAATAACACCAAATGAATACTTAATAGTTCTTTAGAAATGACACTGAACATTATCTACTTACAATCTGACAGTCATTGAAGCCTACAGGATGAAACTGAATCATGTGCTGCACTTATTCTATAATACCATGATAGATATTCATTGCTACTCAATGGAATGTCATTCAAATGCCTTTCCTTCTGGCTGTTTATTGGTTGGCTTTCTCAGTTGGTTTGAACCTGGCTACCCAAACAGAAGAAGCTGGGGTAGTGTGGGTCACCTCCTCAGTTACTTGTCCTGGACCCAGTTTCTCTTCTCATTGCAGCAGTACCTTTGGTTACACTAACTCAATTGTCTCTAGTAGCTGGTCATTTTGTTATTGCCTCTGAAGTTTTCTGCTTCACAGCATTCAAAACCATTTTACCTTCAACTGCCTTGTGCAATGTTGAGTAGTACAGACTGGGGAGATGGTAACTCCATCCTTGGTCAGTCCTGAGTCAGCTGATGATCGTCCAGTCAGCAATGGGCCTGAGTTGAGGAAAGAGAGGCAAAGGTATTCCAGGCCTGACTTACTCTTCTCTCAGCTATAGCAGATATCTGTGAGAGATACTTTTATAAGTTGGTCAACTGGATCTCAATGGGGATGTCTATCTAAGGAATACTCTACATCCCCAAACAATGACAGAAGATCAAATGTGGGACAGCAGTCCAGAGGCTTGGTTCTAAGGGTCAGCCTTTTGGAATCAAAAGACTCCCTTGAATTCCTAAAGCCTCAACAGAGGTTTCCACGACAAGGCCCAGGTCACTGAATCTGCGAAATCAAAAACTGCCGAATGTGTTACGGACTCGTTACAAACTCAGCCTGTTCCTTCTCCAACATGTGTCCGCGGGAGACCACACACAAATCATTTTGAAGGACGAAAGGTCAATCCAATTGCCATTTGATATTTATGGGGGCTGGACTGAAAATCTATGGCCTGGGTTTTACAGAGCATCATGTTCTTTTCCAATGACCTCCACCCCACACTTACCAAACATCTACTGGGAGTCCGCCTATCACAATGCCAGCTGTCCCACAGCTATTTATCATTCGGCGGGCTCTCAATGATTTAGGGTGAGGCATCTGTTCCCCACTCTGAGGATTTGGAAATCCTCTTGCCAGTCGGATTAGTTCGCAGATCTGTAGTGCCAACAGAGCTGTTTTTGAGCAGCAGACTGTAGCGCACCCCTCAAAGGACGATCTGGTCAGAGGTCAGGGCTAAAGACCTTGTCTTAACCCTAACCATCCTCAAATCTCGCGCCTGACACCAACCTGCCCAGTAAAGGTTACCACTTGGCCCATGATGTCTGTGTTTGATCTCCAAACTAGCTGTCCGGTCCCCAAGTTCTCTCACTCTCTTGATCATTCTCTGCACCTTCTCTATAGCTGTAACACTATATTGCGCATTCTGTTCTATTACCCTGATGCACTTCTGTAAGGTATCATTTGTCTGGATAGCACGCAAAACAATACTTTTCACTGTATCACAGTATCTGTGACAATAATAAATCAAATCAAATTATAGCCCTACAAACGTTCCACCTTCCTCTTTATCCAATTCCCACTTGAAATGTAGACATCATCAACGAGAAAGTACTACACAGGGCTGCTCAGAGATGCCTCCAGGACATTGTAACGGAGAAGTGACAGACTTGCAAGACACATATTTCATCTCCCAGCCAGATCAGCTGGATGGGAAAAGGAGATGAGGGTTGGCCAAAGAAAATCTGGTATGTGAGGAGGACTTTCAGGAACGGGACATCTCCTAGGCTGGAGCCAAACAGATTGGGGCTGGCGATGGAGTCTTGCCCTGCACAGGACTAGAGAAAATCTACTACTGAATGTACTTCCTCTCTGCCCCTTCAGGCACTGCCTTCCAGATCACAAAAAGTACAGAGAATTCAACCAAATTCGAGAAAGGGGAGCAAGTCAGCTTGCCCACTCTGATTGAAGATTTCTGCATTGCGTTTGAACAACTCTGACGTGCTGAGGTTTTGAAATCCTGGATGAACTGATGAGAAAATCAAGACGTTTCGTTTCTTCTGTGAAGGCTTTAGTACAGCAGGCTCATGCAAGAATGAATGTCACTCCAGCTTTTCCATTGTTTCAATTCAATTGTCAACCCATTCATTATAACGATTTTACTAAAGTGGGGCAGCGGCAAATTTAATGCGAATCTTGTCAGTCAACGTCAGCACTGTAGCCATGGAGTAATTCTTATCCCTGATATTCTGAATGATTGCGGAAGGCTATATCCTCCAAAGCCAGAAAAAAGATAGAGGAGCTATAAACAGCTTGTTACAATGTTAAATTTCATCTGTTAATTACATTAGAGATTTTACTTTGAGCACTGCACACTGAAAGAAATGCCACCTCACCACTAAGTTTGTATGTACAGTCCTTGGCGAGGGTCAGCCCCTGAGCTGACAGTTACTTAGAACTCAGGTAGCAGAGGAATATAAAGAGTTTCTCTTTCAGTTCACTGCTCCAATGTGTAAGACACTTGGAGTTTCTTCGGAAGCTTGGACAGAAAGAGATTTTGCTCTGTATTCGGAGGAGCTGTTCAATACAGTCACCAGAGCAGCGTTAAGATATTGCGACGGTTTCTGTAAGTCAGTGATGGTTCATTCAGGAGGGCTGCTCTCCACCGTCAGCGTGACATCATCCGGACAAATTCTGCCAAAGGGAACAGGCAACGGTCAGCACAGAAACTGACTACAATCAACACCTCTGAAAGACTGTTAAAGAAAAATCTTACACAACACAAACCTCGGCAAATTCACAAGCCAGGGCTCCTTCTCTCCCCCCCAACAGCCCAGGGTCATGTCTCTCTCTCTCTCCTGACAGTGCCCCACCCACTGACAGCCCAGGATCAGGGCTCCCTCTCTCTTTCCCCACTGATAGCTCAGGGTCAGGGCCTTCTCTCTCTCTCTCTCTCTCTCTCTCTCTGACAGCTTTACTTTATTCTAGCTTTGGATGTGGGCATTCCTGGCAAGGCCGGTCTTTGCTGCCCTTCCCTAATTGCTTGATTGGTTGCTAGACCGTTGTGATGATGCTGTCACTTTAAGAGGTTATTTTGTCCTGGGTGGTTTTTTTGAAGAGAGGTGTAAGGCAGAGGCACCCAGCTGTCTCTAAGAAAGTAAACAGCTTGTGAGGCCTTGGAGTATTTCTTAAGGTGGGAACAATGAAAGCAGCCTGGGTGGGTGTGGTCAGGTCTCACAGACTGGGCTTTCTCGTTTTGCTTTAGTTTTTAGGTTCAGTTATTAGCAGAAACCTTTGGGGTCTCAAAAGAGTTGGAAGCTTCAGTGAATGTTTCACTTGATGCTTTTTCCCTCCTGGATTGGAGAACTGCATGTGAGAATCTGTGTCTGAATTTACCTTTTTGCCAAAGTGGGGGATTTATGGGATGTTACTGTATTTGAACAGTTAGTTAGTAATTTCTGTTATTTGGTTACGTTTTCCAATAGAGTTGTTATTCTAAATTCCTCCTTCTTGTGTTTGCGTTTTAACTATAATGTTTAAATAAATTGTATTAATATCGAGTAGTCTGACCAGTCACATTGCATCTGGAACACAGCACTTCACACCTACCTGTAAAATCAGAAAATGTTAGAGTCTAGGCTACCTTCTTAAAATATATTGAGGGGTGCTGGTCTGGTCCATAACACAATTTCAGATGGCAGTTACCCACATTGCTGTGAGACTGGAGTCACATGTAGGCCAGACCAGGGAAGAATGAGGGTTTCTTCAATGACAGGGCATCAGTGAGTCAGGTGGGTTTTACAACAAATGACAATGGATTGATAGTCACCATCTCAATCTTTATGAATTGAGTTTAAATTCCTCTAGCTGCCATGGTGGGAGTTAAACCCATGGCCCAGAGCCTAAGCCTGTCTCTCAGGATCACTAACGAAGTGACCTTATTACTAGGCCACTATTGCCCATCTGAGAGGGCAGGCACCATAAAACTATTAAAAACCGAAAGAACTGTGGATGCTGTACATCAGAAACATAAACAGAAGTTTCTGGAAAAGCTCAGCAGGTCTGGCAGCGTCTGTGAAGAGAAATCAGGCTAAACGTTCCGGGTCTGGTGACCCTTTCACCTAACCTGAAACATTACTCTGATTTCTCTTCACAGATGCTGCCAGACCTGCTGAGCTTTTCCAGAAACTTCTGTTTTCATTCCAAGGAGCCACTATTTCCTAAACCGTCCATTCAGAGGTGATTTACACACCTCTAGAGCAGGTGGGACTTGAACCCAGACCTCCTGGCTCAGAAGTGGGGACACTACCACTGTACCTTACCCAAAGAAGGTTCTCTGGAGATCTGAATTCGGATTGGCTGGCTTCAGAGTCCAGCTTGGTCACCACTGGCTCCCAGGTTAGGGCTGCTTTGTTGAGATTTGTTTTTGTCAAGTTGAAAGGCAAGTCAGTCCTAGAAGGATGGAAAAGGTTGAGGGGCTGAATGGCCTACTCATGCTGTTAGCTTGATGGAAGCCCAACAAATAACAAAATAAAACTCCACAATCCACTTCATTCACCTTTTACCTTCCAGTAGTGTCATGATTTGAATGGAGTTGTTGGCTGACCAATAGTAATGAATGTCAACAGGGTCTAAAACCGATCCATCCACCTCCCAGTGCTTGGGCGCTCTGGGGATTCTGGCTGTACCCATATCTCTGATAGTGAAGGTGTGGTTTCAGGTACAAAAATGGTGCCAATGGCAGGCTCCCTTTCCCGGTGCTAATTGGCTGAAGGGATTGGTGTAGATTTAGGAAGCTTGTTCCAAATGTGTGCGGAATAGGCAGAAGGCAATACCACCAACACTGACCTGAATGCTTTAGCCATACAGTCACAAAGCACAGAAACCGACCCTTCGGCCCAACTAGTCCATGCCGACCAGGTTCCCAAACTAAACTAGTCCCACCCGCCTGCGCTTGGCCCATATCCCTCCAAACCTTTCCTGTTCTTGTCCCTATCCAAATGTCTTTTAAACATTGCTACTGAACTCACATCCACCACTTCCTCAGGACGTTCATTCCATACACAAATGACTCATGTAAAAAAAGGTGCCCCTCATGTCCTTTGCAAATCTTTCTCCTCTCAGATTAAAAAATATGCCCCCTAGTTTTGAACTCACCCACTCTCGAGAAAGACATTTGTCATTCACTCTATCAATGCCTCTCATGATATTATAAACCTCAATAATGTCACCTCTTAACCTCCTATGCTCCAGTCTATTTCTATATCTCAAATCCTCCATTCCCAGCAACATCCTGTCAATATGCCCCCTCTCAGCCTTAGGTAACTGTGCTGGCATTCAGCAACAGGAGGGCTCTCTACAGTGTAACTTAAAAGGGATAGAAACTTAGGAACTGTGGCAGTGGAGGTCATTAGTCCCTTTGAGCCCACTCTGCTATTCAACATGATCATGGCTGATCCTCCATCTCAACACTATACTCCTGCTCTCTTCCCATACCACGTGACACCTCAGCCTCTAGAAATCATGCAGGCTATGGTGTAAAGCAGAAGGTAGGAGTGTACACTAGTGATGGGTTTGGTAGCTACCAGACAAAAGGGAGAGACATTGTGTGTAAATATCATATTGTACCAAGGAACCAAAGCAGTGCATGGTCATCCAATAATAGAGCAAACATAAAGGCTTTATATCTTAATGCATGACACATTCAGAATAATCACGGTACAGAAAAAAGCCATTCAGCCCATCAAGTCAGCACCGATGTTCTAAACAGCATCTCACCCAGAACCAGACCCAGCCATCTACCCCTATCCCCATTGCACTGCACCCCCCACTACTTCCCATGGCTAACCCACCTAGCCTGCACATCCCTGGACAGTATGGACAATTTAGCATGGCCAATCCAGCTAACCTGCACACCTTTGGACTGGGAAGACGAGTAAGGTAGATGAACTGATCACAGTAAATCAATACACTCTCATAGCCATTATGGAAACACGGTGACAATGAGGTCAAACCTGGGAAATTTACATTCAGCGAGATTTGATCTTTCAGAAAGACAGGAGGGATGGAATAGTTGGTGGGTAGCAGTGTTAACAAGAAATGAAATGAGGACAGTTGAGAGAGTTGATCTCGGATCAGATGATGTAGCATCCATTTGGCTGGAGGTAGAAAATGGCAAGGGAAAGAAGACATTGGTAGGAGTAGTGTACAGACCCTCAAACTCCAGTAGCCAGGCTGTGGGAAAGACTATGAACCAATAAATAATTGCAGCATGTAAAAAGAATAGAGCAATAATTATGGATGATTTTCATCTTCCTGTTGATTAGATTAATTGAATTGGAAAGGGTAGCTACTACAACAAATTCAAAGCTGTGTTAAGAGCCCACAGTGTTGGAGGTGGCATTTTGGCATGGATGGTGCATTAGCTAATGGACAAGAAACAGTGAGTGGGGATAAGGGTTTTTTTTTTTCAGGTTGGCAAACTGTCAGCAGTGGGGCTCCCCAGGGATCAGTGCTGGGACCGCAACTATTTACAATATATATCAACGACTTGGAGGAAGGAAGCTCGTGTCCTGTAACCAGATTTGCAGATGACACTAAAATAGGTGGGAAGGCAGGTTGTGGGAGGGATACAAACAGTTTACAGTGAGATATTGATAGGTTAAATAAGTAGACAAAAAGCTGGCAAATGGAGTACAATGTGGAAAAATGTGAAGTTGTTCATTTTGGAAGGGAGAACAAAAGAACAAAGTATTATTTAAAAGGAAATAAAAATCCTGCAGAAAGCAGCAACACAAAGGGACAGGGGGCACTTGTGAATGGAACATGGGTATAGCAGGTAATCAGGAAGGCTAATTATTAAGAGATAACAAGGTGTGGAGCTGGATGAACACAGCAGGCCAAGCAGC
>NC_063355.1:10443325-10448509 GCF_021869965.1 Rhincodon typus
ACGCAGCAGGCCAAACAGCATCAGAGGAGCAGGAAGGCTGATGTTTCCTAGACCCTTCTCTAGGCCCGAAACGTCAGCCTTCCTGCTCCTCTGATGCTGCTTGGCCTGCTGTGTTCATCCAGCTCTACACCTTGTTATCTCAGATTCTCCAGCATCTGCAGTTCCTACCAGCTCTTGTCAGTGAAGCAAGCTTTGTGGGTGGCCCTCTCACCAATTTCTCCCTGGATCAAAAGGCTGAGCGCAGATCGGCACACCCAGGTTTCCCACGAAGCCAGTCAATTACAATTTACTTTGCGATTTGCTCTGATCCACTGAATTCAAAAATGTAGCGGTTCAATGTGGAACAGATCTCGGGCCAAGAAATGGTTGAGTTGAGTTTGAAAATATATTGTCATGAAATGGAAAACATTAATGTATTTGATCCTTCTTTAGCTTGTTGTGTGCACTATGTCGTAAGCCTTTCTAGTCAGATCATGACATGTTAAATACAAGTAAATGTAATTGAACAGAAGATGAACTTGTATTTAAGTAATGTTTTTTATCCTTACTGTACCTTAAAATGGTGTTGGATTGTGGTGATAAAACATTTTTCATTGTATCTTCAAGATATGTGTGACAATAAATCATTCATTCATCATTCAAATGTGATGTCAATGAGCAACGAATTCAACTTAAAAAAGTGGGTGTGCCATAGAATTGTTTGTCTCATTGAAATGGCCTTGATACTGAGAAGATTGGGAACTACTGTTCTAGGAAACTATTCTAAAAACACTCTATGAATTCTTCCTCATCGCAACCTTTGCCTGATTTTCCCAATTTAGATTAAAGTCACCCAAGATTAATGTATGGCCTTGTTTATATGTCCTCAGTATCTTCTGATTTATTCTCTGAGCTGCAGAACGGCTTTGATATGGAGACTATAGACCACTCCTCTCAGTGTTATCTTTCCTTTATTATTTCTTACCTCCATCCATTTGGGTTCCATATCTTCAGATCCAAGATAGTCTCTTGTTTTCATACTTACTCATCCTTTCCTAACCAAACTATACCACCAACCTTACCCTCCTGTCTGTCCTTTAAAAAAGTCACTTACCCCTTTATGTCTAGTTCACAACCTTGATCTCCTTGTAATCGTGTCTCTGTACTTGCTATAGAGATCATATCCATTAACTTCTATTTGTGCTATTAATTTGTTTTTGTTTTGAATACTATTTGCATTTAAGTAAACAGCCATTGATTTTTGCCTCTTTACAATGTTTTCCCCTCTTCAACCCCATTTGCTGTTGTTTTATGTTTGCACACTCTTGTTCCTTCCTGTCCCATTCTGGGAATCATTATCAAAATAGTTTCCCTACGATGCTCCCATATCCTTGTACTTTGTAAATCTATGTAATCCCCTCCTGAATTCTACACCCCCCCCTAATTATTTTAAGGCTGTCTCTATGGAGCTAGCTATTCAATTTCCCAGGATACAGGCCCCAACACAGTTCAATTCAAGCCTGTCACACTGGAATGGCTCCGTCAACCCCAGTATCGGCACCAGTGGCCCAGGAATGGAAACCCGTTCCTCTCACACCAATCTTTAAGCCACTCATTTAACTTTATTTACTCTCTGCCAGTTTGCCTGTGGCTCAGATAATAATCCTGAGATGGTTATATTGGAGAGTTTACTTTTTAGTTAAGCTGCTGACTGTTTAAATTCTTTCAGCAGGACATCCTTTATAATCTTGTCAATGTCAAAGTGAAGCCGCAACACAGCATCCAACCTGCAGTATCTTTCATATTTCAATTGTTATTAATTAAATCACTCTACTATCCCATATCTTCATACTTGAAAAATCCTCACTTTGTTCTTTTTTTTTCATTTTTAAGGCTCAATGTGAATGACAACATCTGGAACCCCCACCCCACTCCAAGTTCCTCTTCGTCCTTGAAGAAATGTTCTTAATCCTGGCACCAGGCAGGCAACACAGTCTTAGGGACTCCTGCTCACAGCTGCAGGAAACAGTATCTATCCCCCTAAATAAACTGGCCCCCATTACTACATTCCTATAGACTCTAGAGAGTCATAGAGTCATACAGCACGGAAACAGACCCTTTGATCCAACTCATCCATGCCAATCAAGTTTCCCAACCCAAACTAGTCCCACTTGCCTACATTTAGCCCATACCCCTCCAATACTTTCCCATTCTTGTACCTGTCCAAATGTCTTTTAAATGTTGTAACTGTAGCTGCATCCACCACTTTGTCTGGCAGTTAATGACAATACACACCAATCTCTTTAGTGGAGAAGTTATGTTCTGTTTGAGGAATACAATCGTGTTTCAATTGTGTGAATTACAAATTTACAGATTTCCCAATACAATAGATTTGCCATTTTCTATGTATGGTTTCATCTACATAAGACCATAAATTCATTCAGCCCCATCAAGCCTGCTCCACCATTCAATGAGATGGTTGGTTGCCTGATAATCCTCAACTTTACTTTCCTTTGTCCAGTACTGCGCAATTGAAAGATTTAGTCGCCGACATATTCATCATCCTTTCCCCACTTGAATGGCTCCCTGTACCGCAGTGTCATAGTTAGGTCACTCATCCTGCCTTGAACTCCTTATCTCGTCTACGCAGCTCACAACAATCTCGTAACTGCAGGGGCACATACTTCTGAAAAGCGACCCCTTGGGTCCCCGTGCCTCCCTCACCTACAATCTTATCCTCTTGCCCTTAAGCATAGTTTGAATTACCTCATCAAAGAGGTGTGACCGCTTTCAGGAGCAAAGTGTACAGGTAATTTTCCCCCTCCCTCTCTACAGCTAAAACTCCACTCTTAAGCTCAGACTTGAAGTTTCTGGAACTGCAAACATTTTCTATAGATGTGGTCACTGTGGATCACCTTGACATCCAGCTGCTCGCACCTACTGAAGCCGCAACACAGTGTCCAACCTGCAATATCTATCGTATTTCAATTGTTATTAATTAAATCAATCTACTATCTTCGCACTTGAAAAATCCCACTCTCTGCACTTTATTCTATTTTTCTTCAATTTTAAGGCCCAAGTATCAATCATTTTCCTAGCAAGCTGTTTATAATGTAAGAGACAAAAAAGGACTAGAGATCTGAAGACAAACTGAAGGCCTTAATATCACTTCAGAGACTAGAAATATTCACCAATCAGCTGCTTTGCTTAAGCAAAATCAACAAAATACCTCTCTTCTTCCTCCACTTAACTTCTTGAGACCTCTCCAGTACTCTATAGTAAGTTACACTGTAGTGCTCAGTCACACTAAGTTGGCTGCTTTTATATGTTCCCAAGACAAAAGACCCGGCTGAATCAGTAATTGGGGATCAAATTTCACCTAATTCTAAATTAGGCTGCTCTTTCAATACACCCCTTGAAAATAATCCTACTCAAAGCTTGCAGCTACAGAATTTTAAACTACAGGTTTCATTTTAAAGCTAGCCATACATTGCAATCAAAAATTTGATTTCCTCAAGTTGAAGATTTAGATATTTTCTTCCTCAGCAAATGCATGTACTCAGTCTAAGGCTGAACAGTTAGTTGACAAATGGACAAATGGCTTAATTCTAATGAAGGTAAGAAAGTGATGGGTTTTCCCTGACATCATCAGGCCTCATTAATTGATTTATGAGTGCAGCCCCAGAGGTTGATGGAGTCATGGAGCCGAGTGCAATTGAAGACTCTGACTGAGATTCTGATGCTGCGCTATTGTACATACCGTCTAGTTATCCTGACGTGCAGTAATGGAGCTGCATGAACGCCTCTCCAACTTGTGAATTGCAGCAACAGCTGGTCATGAATGAACATGTTGGTATCACAGCTCCAAGTGTTACAGAACATCTATTGATCATTCATTGACAGCCACGCACATCTTTTCCAAAATGCTAACACAAACTCGCAATTTATAACTCCCTTGTTTTTAATTTTGTCATTTAGCTTTTCATCCTGTACACATCACACTGTCTGTTTATAAATCCACATTTTTTTTTTGGCTGTCTTTACCATCATGTTTTCAGGCAATGGAAATATCTGCTTTTCTGTCCTTCCTAACACTCCACTGCCTCTTGTCCCATCCTAAAGTTACTGGTTTCATCTCAGCCGCAGATGCATTGGTGCAACGGCCTCCCCTCTAATTCTGCAAACGCTTGGTATTCGTCCAATCCACATTAGGCTTTTCAGCCATGACGTGCGGCTCAGGCACACGTATTCCTGCCAGCACCCAATGTCTTCTCATACAATTTTTCTGGAAAAAACAGCTATTTGGTAAGCTGGTGCAGACAGATTCTATTATCACCCCCTTCTCCCAGGGCAGACCATCTTAAAACTACCCAGTGCGTCCCCATGCTTGCCTCACTTACAATCTTACCCTCCTGTCCTTGAGCATTGTTTGAATTACCTCATCAAAGAGGTGTGATCACTTTCAGAAGAAGCAAAGTGTCCAGGTAATTTTCCCCCTCCTTCTCTGCAGCTCAAACTCTGCTCGTTCTACTTGCTAGAAGTTAAAGGGTTAATTTAGTGGTTGTGTATTTGTCTTCCCCACAGAATTGCACTTGTCAATCGTATTATAAAACTAGAAAGAGTGCAGAAAAGATTTACTAGGGTGTTACCTGGACTAGAAGGTTTGAGTTATAAGGAGAGGCTGGATAGGCTGGGACTGTTTTCCCTGGAGTGTAGGAGACTGAGGGGTGACCTTACATAGGTGGAAAAAAGATCATGAGAGGCATAGATAAGGTAGATAGCCAACAGCTTCTCCCCACAGTAGGGGAGTCTAAAACTGGAGAGCATAGGTTTAAGGTGAGAGGGGAGAAATACTAAAGGGTCCAGAGGGGCAATTTATTCACACAGAGGGTGGTGAGTGTCAGGAACGGGTTGCTAGAGGTCGTGGTGGAAGTGAGTACAATTTTGTCATTTCAGAAACATTGGGACAGTGATGGGATCGATATGCTGATATAGCCACTGGTGCCCATATTCTCATGAATGAATAATTTAAAATCATATCCTCTTCAAACTCTTGTAGAACCTCAACAATATCACTAGCAATACAAACAAAGGAGACCTTTACAAAGCCATCTTCAACGTTGCAACTCACACCAGCCAAAGGAACTCTTAATCTCAAAAACTCTGTTGTCTGTGTGAATGGGTATAAATTCTGTTGTCTGTGTG
>NC_063355.1:10448519-10456071 GCF_021869965.1 Rhincodon typus
AATTCTGTTGTCTGTGTGAATGGGTATAAACTCTGTTGTCTGTGTGATTGGATATAAAGTCCTGCTTGCTTTTATTCCTTCCAAAAAGCTGTTGCTATTTTGTTGTACAAAGACCATAAGACATAGGCAGAAGTAGGCCATTCAGTCCATCGAGTCTGTTCCCCTATTCAATGAGGTCATGGCTGATCTGATAATCCTGCCTTTTCCCCCATACTTCCTGATTCCCTTGTTGTTTAAAAATCTCACTATCTCAGCCTTGAATATACTTAACAACCCAGTCTCAAACCCTTTGCAGTAAAGAATTTCACAGATTCATCACTCCCTGAGAGAAAGGATTCCTCTGACTTGAACACACAGCAATTCGTTGTGCAAGCCACAACAAAAGGACAATGCCCCATTGCCCCATTCTTGAACTTTTACCATGTTTCTGCTTTGTCTGCAGCATGTGATAGCCACTAGACTACAGAAAGCCAAAGGTGTGCATGTGTTTCCAGAATTACGGTTCTAGATAGAGTAAGTGCAAGGTTACAGGACACAAATCCTCGCTGATCCATACATTACTAAGAGTGCAAACTGTGACAGTAAAACACTCAGCCAGAGTTCATTCCTGCACACGGAGCATGGTGAGTTAGGGAATCCTCAACATGTATTTGTTTAAGGTGGGAGCCTGGTCTATTAAGGCTAAGCTGGGTGATCAGATCGGTCCATTTAGCAACTGGCGATGATATTGCTCCATTTCCTGGTGACTGAGCGGGTGGGCCATGCAGCCTGGCAAAAACTGCTCCCGCTTTCCCAGCCCAGTCCTTGTATTAGTCTCTCTGACTGGCAAATATCGCAGCGATGTTCTAGCTTCCTGCCAGTTCATTTTCACAGCACCAGCTGCTATTCTTACATCTTGGAACCCCGGCTGAGAAAGAGATGAAGATTTCACACATCTTATTGCAGCACTCCGTCTTTAATACTTTGACTCAAATTGACAGATGCCCTGTTTTACTGAAACTGGAAAGCTTTCACATTATGCCATTGATGTGGTCTTCGCACATTTAAATTGAAATTGAACTCCACACAATCAACAAATAATTGACAGAAGCAATGGGAAGCGTCTTTTCTCATTTGCTGTGGATTTGTGGGTGATGTCACGTTGTTGCCATGGCAGCATTTGGAGTTACCCAAGTAATGTGGGACAGGTCATGTGGTAGGACTCACTGAGGGGTATTATCAAAGTCACTGAACTTTTACAACAATTCAGCTCGTGTCAGGCACAAACTCTCAAATTAACCAATTCATTGGATTCAAGGTTATAATTTGCCAAGGGGATGGAGGATGTGGACTCACAACTTCTGCTTTTGTGGTCTGCTCTGACAGTGATTTCAGTACCACATTCTATATCCAAAGGCTTGAGAGAATATGTGGCTTTAATTGGTTAAACTCCTAACTGCAACCAATTCCCTTCATACTCAAGAGGGAGATCCTTAAACACAGGCCTTCAAAAGCCTGGGCCTAACCTTGGTAACCAGAGTGTTGCTCTGTAGTGTTTAACCTCGCAGCCCATATCAGGCAAGGAGAACTTCTGTTTTTGTGGGCTTGTCATTGGCTCCATTTGCAAGGTGGTTTCATACTTTACAGGAATGTTGATTGCACCTCAAGAAGCCTCTATCCCCACTCTCACCCCAAATACATGATGAACAACACTGAGGCTCTGCAGCGAGGAAAACTGGTGGATTAATTCCCAGTTTAAAGTATCTTAGTCATCCAGGTGGTCTCAAGAGGAGCTGTGCCTCTACAGTTTTTCTGAAGTGGGTGATCTGGTTATGAGATTGTGTGGGGAAGAGAACATACTCATAAAGGGGCTTTGTTTCAATCAATTTTAATGATTATACCAATGACAGCCAAGCTTTCCCAGCTGCTTTGGTCCTGAAAAGGAATTCCCTCCCTAAACCTCTCCATTATTCCCCTCCTCCATTCCCCCACCTCCTCTAAGTCACTCATTAAACCTTGGACCAAGCTTTTCGTCACCTCTAATGTGGCTCAAAGAACACTTTTGTTTGAAAACCACTCTTGTGAAAGCACTCGGGAGGTTTTTTTGACTCTGTAAAAGTTGCTCCATATGTACAATTGGTTGTGGTAAATGAGCTGGAGAGAGGAACATGATCACCATCTCAAGTTATGTCAAGGCAGCACCATGCGCTGACACAAATGGCCAACAAACTTACTGCAAAATTGCTGAGTTATCATAGAATCAAAAAGGTACAGGTTGGTTCTAGCACAGAGCAGGCAATTCAGCATGTCATGTTTGTGCAAGCTCACTGTAACAGCATCTACTCCCACATCCTGCCTTTTACCCTGCAGTCCAGCAGATTCCAGATGCTAACCACTCACTACACTCGTTCCAACTGTTTTCATCATACAGCCATTGCTTCTTTTGCCAAAGCCTTATGCCCTGGTTCTTGATCACTCCACCCAATGGGAACAATTTCTCCTTGCCTGTTTGTACAGTTCCCTCAACATTAAATTAAATCTCCCCTCCATCTTCTCTAAAGGAGAAAAGCCCCAGTGTCTCCACAAAATGGAAGTTCTTCACCTCTGCAACCATTCTTGTGAATATTTTCTGCACTCTCTCTGGTGCCTTCATGCCCTACATAAAGGGTGGCACTCAAAGTTTGTCAAAAGTGGCTGTCAGATACAGTCTTTACCCAGACAGCACGATGGCCCTGTGGTTAGCACTACTGCCTCACAGCGCCAGGGACCCGGGTTCGATTCCACCTTCGGAAGACTGTCGGTGTGGAGTTTGCACATTCTCCCCGTGTCTGCGTGGGTTTCCTCCGGGTGCTCCGGTTTCGTCCCACAGTCCAAAGATATGCAGGATTGGCCGTGGGAAATACTGGGGATAGGGTGGGGGTTGGGTCTGGTTGGGATGCTCTTTAGAGAGTTGGTGTGGGCTTGATGGGCCAAATGGCCTGCTTCCATATCGGCACATTCTTCTGTATCAGGTCTGACTGTGCAGGCACCTGAAAAACAGAAGGAGATTTTCTGGGATTAGTGTTAAATGAGCCAGGGGGCTTTATGGCCCCTGTACAGATCTTCCTAATTCCGGGGTTCGTGTTGCCTTTATTGTGATTAGAGGGTGTAAATCCTGCCCTTCTCCAGCTTGATGAATCAAACATCTCCCTGAGCAGCTAGCATTCCAGATGAAGGTGGTGGCTGCCTCAAATTAATGTTTGCAATGACCATATTCCAAACTACAACTACACCCAAACTTGCTGAGGTCAATCAAAACCATAAAAGTAAGGTCTTCGTGTGCACAGTTGGAAAACACTGACAATGATTTTATCACTTGTGGGATGTGGGCTTCACTACCTACACCTGGATTTATTGCTGGTCCCTAGTTGCCCCTTGAGAAGGTGGTGGTGAGCTGCAGGTCCACCTGCTGTGGGTAGACCTTACAATGCTGTAAGGGGTGAAAATCTCAGATTTTGAACCAGCGGCGCTGAAGGAATGTCAACATACTTCCAAATGCACAATGGTGAGTGGCTTGGAGGAGAACGTCCAAGTGATGCTATTCCCATGTATCAACTTCCCTTGTCCTTCTAGTTGGAAGGGTTCATGGGTTTGGAAGGTGCTGTCTGAGGATCTTTGATGAATTTCTGCAGTGTATCTTATAGACAGTACACACTGCTGCTACTGAGCGTCGATGGTGGAGGGAATGAATGCTTGTGGATGTAGTGCCAATCAAGTGGGCTGCTTTGTCCTGGATGGTGTCAAGTTTCCTGTGTGTTGTTGGGGTTGCACTCATCCAGGCAAGTGGGGAGTATTCCATCACACTCCTGACTTGTGCCTTGTAGATGGGGGACAGGCTCTGGGGAGTCAGGAAGTCATAAAGACCAAATTAGATCACTTTCTGTATTGTTGATGTGGATGAAAATAAACAAAAACAACTGATTTAAAACTAAAGGCCTGTGGAATGAATTGCTGCACTTCAGAAACAAGTGACTGAAACTCATCATGTGTGGTTTTTACAGTGCTCGGGAATCGTGAATGGTGCTGAACATTGTGCAATCGTTGGTGAACATCCCCACGTCTGGCCTTATGATGGAGGGAAGGTCATTGATGAAACAGGTGAAGATGGTTGGGCCTAGGACACTACCATGAGGAACTCCTGCAGAGATGTCCTGGAGCTGAGCTGGTTGACATCCAACAACCACAACCATCTTCGTTTGTACTAGGTATGACTCTGACCAGGACAGAGTTTTCCCCTGATTCCTATTGACTCTGGCTTTGCTAGGACTCCTTGATGCCACACTTGGTCAAATATGGACTTGATGTCAGCGGCATTCAGTCCACCTCACCTCTCGTTGACCTGCAATTGGAAGTCTCATATTTTTGGATGATATCTGGGAACAATCTTCCCAATGATTTTATTATGGAGTGTGTCAGTGAATTTATTTAAGTGCATGGCCCCCTTATTCATTAGTGTTTGCATGGCCACACAACACACACACACACACACACAACAGTCAGCTTTTTCATCCACAAGCAGCCTCCTGTTATGCAGTATAAGTTGTTGTGATTTGGTATTCTTGCAATTCTGTCCTGATGAGTGCAAGACAAGAAGCGTACACAGCATTTTTCTTTTCCTCATCAACCTGCAGGTCCTGTATTCCCAAGCAACTACTGTCTGCAGCCTGTGTAGATTGAAGGAAACATTGCCTGGGAGCCTCATTGTTTCAACCTGAACAGAGAATGTGAGAGCGAGGAAGGAGACCATTATCACAATGTCTGTGCTTCTTGTTTCAAAGAGTCAGTATTCAATCTGCTTCCATCACTGTGTATTTCAGAGCATAACAACTCACTGCACAAAAATAAACTCTCCTCATCTTTTGCCAGTTATCTTAAATTTGGAAGGTAGAAAAGCCAGCTGGCTTACCACACCTGTTCCTTGCAGCATGCCATAAACAATGTACAATGTTCTCTCAAACTAGTCGAAAAGCAGAGGGGTGCTGAACCAACTTATTTAAAGAGGCATTGTCTTCATAAAATACGGTTGACAACATCTTCGAGGACGATCACAAATGTTTAACGGGATGACGTAAATGTGAATGCAACATAAATAATAACACAATTCATGCGAGTCCCCTCTGGCCCCAGTGAGGAGGAATGGAAGAGGTTTGGTGCTTACTGAGTAAATGTACTGAGTTCAGGTGTTGCCTTGGCTCAGTGTTGAGCTATTGTTGAAAGCCCGGGGCTATGGTCCCGAGCGTTAATGCTTAAATCCATCAGAACGTCTGTTCCCAATTTATTTACTCCCAGGCAAAGCCCAGTGAATGTGTTTTGTTCGCAGGCTGCCCACAAAGAGAATGTCTCCATCTGCTTCAATGCTAAATACCATCTGGGCCTTCCAAAGCATCGTCCTCACTTCCAACCGCTATCACAGCAGATCCCATAATCCGATCACCTCTCCCACGATGCAGGCAGGCCAGGAATCATTTTGGCTTTGTCCTTTTGGCACTGATCCTTATTTTGCTAGGAATGTGTGTCATTAAATAAGGCCCCACCCCCCCCCGCCACATCCCACTCCGTGGTAATTTCTTCTTATGGGATGTGGGGCTTATGAGGCCACTTCAGAGGGCAGTTAACAACTCAACATTGCTGTGGATCTGGAGTCACAAGTAGGCCAGACCAGGTAAGGACGGCAGGTTTCCTTCCCTAAAGGGATATTAGTGACCTGGTAGTTTATTTTAATAACAATCAACAGAAATAACCATGGTCACCATTGCTGAGGCCCAGCTTTGGGTTCCGGGTATTTTTAAAATTCAAATTCTACCAGCTGCCATGGTGCTTGGAGCATTATCCTGGGGCTCTGGACCAGTGACCTAGTAGCATCTGAATCACCATCACCTCCAATTCCCACTTCCCATTCTTTTGAAGACAAATTTGCAAAACGACTTTACAACTGGCAAAAGAACGAGGCAGTGCGGAATGAGGTAGCAATGAGAGTCCTTTTATGTGCCAAATTGTAATACCGCCAGCTGTGCAAAGGACAATTGGATTCATATTTGACAAGAATTGCAGGGACTAATTGGGTACTTTCAGAGAGCCCACGCAACTACAAATGGCTGAAAGGCCAGCTTGTATGGTGTAGAACTCTGTGAATCAGCTTCTCGTTGTCTCACGGAATCTGTTTTTGCTAACAATAGACCCAACTGCTAAAATCAACAGCCTGGAATTTTGCAAGGGCTCGTAAAACATTTCAATCAAAACAAAGCCTTTTATAGGCTGAAGTGATCCAAATATACACTCGCGGATGAGGACAGAATGAAGCATGAGTAATGGACATAATTTATAACAACAACCAAAAGTAGCAAGTTATCAAAGTCTACTGTAATTAGTATAATGTTTAGAAAGCAACTGTTTCTACAGATTTAATACAAATAGAATTCTCCAGTTTGAGATAAGGTAGTTCAGAATCTAACCTTTCTGCTATAATATTGTAAAGATCAACAGCTGCTCTGAAACACAGTGGAAAAAAGGCACAACATCACAACTTACTAAACATTATTAAACACTGCGCAATCAATCAACATTTTGCCTGCTGAAGTCAACAGGTTCTTATTGCATCAGAATACGTATCAAAGGCAAGAAGATGGGGTCGAGGGCCAGGCCATGGTGGGGTGTGCTGAATGGCCCGCTCCTGTATTTGAAGAATGGAGTACGCTGGGCAGTTTGAGTCTGTGTGGGACTTACACAGCTGTAGTATTCAGACATCTTTATCTGCAGTAAGAATATCATACCATTCCCAGGATCCACCCACACACCCTTTGTCCCACCATATCCCACCACCACATTGTCACAATGCTCAGAGCAGCAACATTACTATGTGAAAACAGATGTAATTCTTTTCTTTGGTTCGATGGTAAACAAATCAAAAACTACTAACATGTTGCCTTATGTATTTCTCAGCAGTTTGTGGACATTGAGTGTTTTTTATGGCTAATGTCCAGACAGGTTCACACCAATCCAGCGTCCTCACACTAGAAATCAACCTCTCTCACCATCAGGCCATCCCCTCATCCCCAGGCCCTCTCTCTCCATCAGGCCCTGCTCACTCTCAGGCTCTCTCTCCCTGTCAGGCCATCCTCTCACCCACAGGCCCTCTCTCTCCATCAGACCCTGCTCGCCCACAGGCCCTCTCTCTCCATCAGGCCATCCCCTCACCCCCAGGCCCTCTCTCCATCAGGCTAATCGCTCACCCCCAGGCCCTCTCTTCCTGTGAGGCCATCCGCTCACCCACAGGCCCTCTCTCCACCAGGCTAATCACTCACCCACAGGCCCTCGCTCACACCCAGGAGTGTGAGAGTGTGTGTGTGTGTGTGTGTGTGTGTGAAAGAGAGAGAGAGAGCGTGTGTGTGGGAGGGAGAGAGTGTGTGAGTGTGAGAATGTGAGTGTGTGAGTGTGAGAGTGTATGTGGGAGAGAGAGAGGGAGTGTGTGTGGGAGAGAGAGAGGGAGTGTGTGTGTGAGAGAGGGAGTGTGTGTGTGAGAGAGTGTGTGTGTGTG
>NC_063355.1:10456571-10471429 GCF_021869965.1 Rhincodon typus
GGGCACCACATGCAAACTCAGTCCAAGTCTGCATATGAACTTAGCAGCAAACGTTGCAGGATAACCAACAGGCATGAAAATTGTGGTTGATTTCCTGCCACCACTTACAGCACAAATTGGACATGAAACCTTGACACTTAGCTCTGCCATGTAGCATGTGGTGGATTTACTCACTGAACCATTAGGAGAGATCTGCTGAGTCGGATTTTAAATTCCAATGCTGAAACTGAATAAGTGTCTGCCACCATGTGGCTAAAATAAGGAACTGATCCATGTGCAGTGTCTACCTCTCTTTCTTTCCGATTAACCTGCTCGGATGTTATTGCACATCTCTGGAGCAGGTGGGACATGAGCCAGGCCTCCTGGTCCAGAATAGGGATGTTACCAGTGTGCCCCTCTCTGCTCTACTTCCACAGCATGGATTTATGGGTGGGTTTATATTGCAGTAACAATAACCAGGATAAGAATGCCCAACAATGAAATACCCTCAGCCTTTGGCACTATTTGGCATCATATAAAGCCAAACATTTAATTTTTTTCTTGTTTTTGCTGCTGTTTTACACAATGACCATTTGTGTGCAATACCTACTTCAAAAGAACTGCAGCTGTTGGTATTGATTCCGATTTTTAAAAACATAAATGAAATCACACATTGGAAACAATGAAATCACATTCATGCTACGTTAACTGGGCTGCCACTGTAAGTTTTGTCTTTTTCCCAGTTTTCCTATTCACTTCTGTCAGTAGATCCAGCTCCCCATTTAATGAGATAAGTAACAGGCAATACTTAGTCATGGAGTCATACAACACAAACAGACCCTTCAGTCCAACTCGTCCAAGCCAACCAGACACCCCAATCTGACTTAGTCCCACTTGCCAGCATTTGGCCCATATCCCTCTATTCGTGTACCCATCCAGATGCCTTAAATGTTGTAATTGTATCCACCTCCACTACTTTCTCTGGCAACTCGTTCCACACGCACACCACCCTCTGCATGAAAAAGTTACCCCTTGGTCCTTTAAATCTTTCCCATCTGACCTGAAACGTATGCCTGCTAGTTTGGACCCCCACTCACCCACCCTAGGAAAAAGGTCTTGACTATTCACCCTATCCCATGCCACTCATGATTTATAAAACTCTATAAGGTCATCCCTCAGCCCCCAATAATCCAGGGGAAAAAGCCCCGGCCTATTCAGTGTCTCCCTACAGCTCAAACCCTCCAGTCCTGGCAACATCCTTATAAATTATATGCAGAGATATAAAGAGAGACTGGAGAGGTACTTGTTTCAAGCCAGTACTGGAGGTCTCTGAAAAATGATCTGATGGATATTTAAACGGTGAACAATAAGAAGGTAAATCCAGAGCTTTACTTGAAATTCAATGAAGATAATGGCGCACAAATTATGTGAAGTTTATATTGGATGGGAATTTGTCCATACACAATACCCAAAAATAGAACTTCCAGACAGTAGTGGCATTGAAAACCTGGTAAGTATTTAATCGAATGGATGCTGTGAAGGAAAAACTTGAATCTTTCTGATTGACTTAAACGAAAGTGGATCAATTTGGAAGGTTCTATTTAAATAGAGGTGATGTGTGCTGCTGATCAAGTAGACACCTTCCTTTTTGGTGTCAAACTTTGAGTATTGTTGCAACTACACCCTATCCAGGCACCGGAGAATAATCATCTTCCTGACCTGTCTTGTATGTGGTAGAACAGTGGGGAGGCAGAGAAAGGTGGATTATAAAACTAACACTGGTTGGGACACGTGGAAGGTCTTTTCCTTTTGACTTATTTATATCAAACCCGGGAGTGCTTGATACTAGTGCTATGAGTGATTGCTTGGAATTTAAGATTACTTTTTGTTAATCTATTACCTTTATTTTAAATTAAAAATTTTATGTAACGGCAGCATATTTTGTTGAAGCTTAAACGTGGTGTCAGATGTGTAAACAAATATCTATTGGAAAATGTGAGGAAACCCTAATGGATATTTTCAGCCAACATTTTTAATGGGACATTTTACATTTGGAGAGAAGAATTTCAATACCGGTACAAGCAATTATAGGAACAGGAAAAGGCTACATTAGTCTCAGGATCAAACATGACACTTAAGTTGCACACTGTTGTTGGGGTGGGGGGTGGAAGTGGTAGCTAGATATGATTTAACACAGGAAGACATGAGCCATTGTTTTTCTCAAATCAACTCTCCCAAAAGAGGGGGGAAAAGGAGAGGAGTTTCTGCAAGCATTCTGTTTGATGGAATAGCTGGGTCTCTTCCTGCTTATTTGTGTGTTTATATAATCCTTGGAATCCTTTTTCCTCTCTAGAAATGCATTTTGTACCTAGGTACAGTGCTTCAAAGATCTTGGTAACATACAACAACTGTCAAACATGCATCTGATTCACAAACAATACAGCCTTATTGAAGTGGAGCTGTTCTTAATCCAAGCACAGCAACAACTTGAGCTGTTTCTCAAAGGAGAAACAGTATAGTGACGATGAATGTTGATTGTGTGGTTAAGTTAATCAACTTGAGTGGTAATTAGAGCCTGTGACTGGATAATTTTTTTAAATCCTGCCCCCAGAACCAAATCACCTGTGGTGCTTTTTTGTATCTATTAACAGTCACCAGTAAATCACCTGTTTCCAACTGAATAATTTTGTGTGTGAAGCTCATCCAGGAGCAAACCATCAAAAGTGAGTACAGGAGGGTACAATGTCTTTGAGAGACACTAAAGATCTGGAACAGTCAAATGTCACTTTCATGCGCCTGCTTCATGGCATGCAAAAGCGACACAGTAGAATCTTCATATATTCTTTGATCATCTCTGCTGCTTTCTTCTTTCAGACCATTGAGCCTTCATCCCATGTTGCGAATTTATTCCAGTGAAGCAAGTACCTTGTGATAACATAATAAAGGGTTTCTGTATGAAGAAAGTGCAACTTTTAAAGGAATGCTTCTCGAAGACCTCTCTCCTTGCCCAGTTCAGGGATGTTAGGCATCTATAATCTTCACTTTGCTATTGCCAATCCTGCCTTCAGTTATATTGGCCCAAACACTCAGGCACTACCTTTCCTGCTCCTTTTATAAAACCCCTTAAAGCCTTTTGGACTAAACCTTACTCTTGCATTCTAATATGGTGTCCTATCAATTTTTTTTTTCACAAAGATAATTAATTCTTTCAATGTGAATATGATTTTTAATCTTTTCTGTGATGCTTTTTAAAAAGTAGCTAACAATATAATACTCCCTATCTTCCCTTATCCTGGACTTAAAGCTTTCTCTCGCTTCTCCCAATCTCCCCAATGTCTCAGATCATCTCCAACGAAACCCACCTGATTCTATTAAACTTCAGCTAACTCACCTTCTGGACCCTCCATCAGTCAATACTGTCCAAGTTCTGTCCCTCCAAGTGTTGGCCTATTCTCCTTTTAATCTGCTGTCATTACCTCATCAAAAGAAAAAAAAACAGCCCATGGCCTTGTGCTTCCAAGGCCATTGTTGCTAAGTTATCAGGCTGTTTCCCTTGACATTCAATACTGGATGAGCAGAAATCCCGTCCCTATTTTTAATAGGGAGCAAAAACAATGGCTCATGTCTTCCCGTGTTAAATCATATCTCGTAGCTACCACTTCCACCGCCCACCCCAACAACAGTGTGCAACTTAAGTGTCATGTTTGATCTTGAGATGAACTACCTTCCTAACAGCTCTGTGAACGTACCTTCAGCATGTGGAAGGCTGCCAGTAACACCCACATTCCATGAAATGGTTAGCTTTTTTCAAAGTTTATTAGCTGTGCACTTAACTCTTCCAATGTACAGATGGTTTCCCACATTCTATTCATAATCTGGAGGTCATCCAAAATTATTGATCAATCTTAATTTGCAGGCAGTTCTGCTCCCTTAACAATCTTGTGCTTGCTGATTGCATTAGCTCCTAGAGATAATCATTGACTCTAAATGCACTGAACTGGACCAGCTTTATTTATTCAAATAATTCCTTGTGCCATGATGTGGGCTGTTAAGCTCTAAAATCTCAATGTCTTACTTTGACTTTTGGGGTTGAGAGAAAACAAACATCAATATTGCTGTCACAGTCAACTGGCCTGAAAGTAAGCAAATTTTCAGGGATCTACAAAGAATATCAAATGGATGGGATAGCACCAAGAAAAATCTATCCAAGGTATAACTACCTGGACGTTAACATTCACCATCTGGAATGTATAGCTCACAATGAGACCTTCAAATCTCTACATACAGAAGATATTTCGCAACTAATGGTTTTGATGAAACAAAGACTTAACCAAATCTTATCATTTCTAAGGATAAAAGGGAATCTCATGATGGACCTCTGTGTAAAACAAAACTCTTTGTAAAATAGATTGTTCCTAATTATGGGTAAACAGCCAAGTTTTCATCCATTGAAAAGGAAGCAATTTGTTAAGGAAAACCTTAACTAATGTACAGGACGTTGATACACTGGCTGTCATAGACAGACCCAACCAAAGAGCTTGTTGGAAATGTACACAGGAACCAGGATGTCAAGGGAGGTTGCGAGAGCATTTTGTGGCAGATATTTGAAGAGAAGCTGTTGTCTTTGTTTTTTTTTTCATGGAAGAAGCTGGCACTTGGTTCTCACTGAAATAGTTACAGGAAAAAATCATCGCAGAAAAAGAATCTTCCATAACTGCAACATTTGCCATGATTGATTGCTCTGAAGAAACAGCTAATTGATATTGTCATCAGGTTAAAATCTTGCAAAAAAAACCCAGAAGGACTCTAAAGAATATATTCTTTAATCTTCCTTTGTATTGGACACCATTCATCTTTAACTTTGTGCCTATAGGTATGTGTGGGCTAAGTGACTACACAAAGGCTGTAGGCTTGCTGTTGTATTTGTAAAGTTGTTTTTTCTTCTGGTGTAATAGTTAATAAATTCCTGAACTGAAGAAACTTGTTGATTGGTTTCCTATTGCTCGCAGCAATAATACTTAATTTGAGTGTGGTTAACCTCATGCAAAAAAAAATTGAAACATTTGTTACGACTAACAAGAGGTTTAAAAAAGGGGAGTCAATTCAGCCTTTCTCATTTGCTTGTAATACTTGGTCTCATTCCCCCCAGCACTACAAATTCCCCCTTCCACCTTGCCTGAGATATGTGCACACCTCTAATTCTGACCTCTTAATGCGTTCCCATTATAATTACTGACCTTCAGTTGCCTAGTCCTCAAGTCTGGAACACCTCTACACATCTCTGCCTTGCTTTCCTCTTTAAGACACACCTTAAAGCTTACCTCTTTGACCAACTATTTTGTAACCTGACCTAGCATCATCATATGTGGCTAATGCATGCACACAGGAGGAAGATAAAGATAGCCCAGTAATTTCATGAAGATAAAGGATGATCAACAACAAAGATCAGACTTGTCCAAAAAAAGTGGGCAGGCAGAGAAAAACTCATGAAAAGCTATATTCCATCTAACCATTTTAGAAACCTCGATATGACATAAAGATCTGTAAAGGGGGGAAAGTCTGTTTAAAAATTCTACATGTAAACTATAAGAAAAATGATGCTTGAAATCACAAAACAAAAAGAACTCTAAAGTTACACCCAGAAAAGAATATGTTAGTATTTTGATCATTTAAGCAGAGCTGAAAATCTACAGAGATCTCTTTGAGATGGCAAAGTTGCAGCAAAAGGTGTCAACCTAGTGTAATTAGGTGATGGATGTCACAGAGCAGTTGTAGATCAAAGCTCAGTGGTTGTAGTTGTGTAGGGATAACACAAGACAGACAATGTACTGTGGCAGCAGATCTCCTGATAAATAACTTGACACCCCTTACAGATTTAACCTGTCACATGGAGAATTGTGATATGCAAATAAGGGAAAAGAAAAGTCAAGAAAATAAAACCAATGTCTGGATATATAGCAGTGAGCCGCCCAAATCTAAATAGAATGCTCCCTGTTGTTTCACTTGTCATAATTGTGGACTAACTTTCAGGTAAACACTGTTAAAGGCTCCCACGATTTGCAGAAAGAAATGTGAATTTGATTGTAACTGGATGCAAAGCTAAAACTATGGTTGCTACAAGTCATCTGACTCTACCACTGCCAGTTCTACTTGCATTACAGGGGGTTAAAAACAGATTTGTAAAAACTGTCATCCAGGAAATAATGATTTTGACCCATATTCTGACTGAACTGATTAAAAATTATCCACTTAACTTTTGGATGTCTTCTGTGCTGGACATTACTGGATGGAGTCCTCCTGTTACGAAATTCCAGAAACCCATGAAAACCACATTCCATTTTCCTGCACTGTTCTCTGTGATTTAAACACCCAGCAACTTTGAGTTTAGGAGTTGGGAAGTCATGTTAAGATTGTACAGGACATTGGTGAGGCCTCTTCTGGAGTACTGTGTCCAGTTTTGGTCGCCCTGTTATAGGAAGGATATTATTAAGCTGGAGTGGATTCAGAGGAAATTTATCAGGATGTTGCCCGGTATGGAAGGTTTGAGTTATAAAAGACTGGATAGGCTGGGACTTCTTTCACTGGAGTGTAGGAGATTGAGAGATGACCTTGTAGCAGTTTATGAAATAATGAGGGATATAGATAGGGTTAATGGTACATGTCTTTTCCCTCGATGGAAGATTTCAAGACTAGGGGGCACATTTTTGAGGTGGGGGGAGAGAGATTTAAAAAAGACATGAGGGGCAGATTTTTTACACAGCGGTTGGTTAGTGCTTGGAATGAACTTCCTGAGGAAGTGGTGGATGTGGGCACAATTACAACTTCTAAAAGACATTTGGATAAGTACATGAATATAAAGGTTTGGAGGGATTATGGGCCAGGAGCAGGCAGGTGGGACTAGTTTAGTTTGGGATTATGTTTGGCATGGACAGGTTGGACTGAACTGTCTGTTTCCTTTCTGTATTACTCTAAGACACTGTGACAGCTCCTATGAAAGGGTTTATAAAGTCAGTATGAGATTGGGAAACAAGGATGGTGAGGGGGGCAGTGTGCAGGTAGGTGAGGCAGGAGGGGCAGTGTGTCTGGTCTGGGGTTGGAGTCCACTCTTGGTCCTTGGGGCCGCATTTTGGTTGGGCGAGGGGTTGGTTGTCAAGTTTATGTATCTAAGGATCAGTTGGTGGGGAGTGCTTTGAAAAGTCAGTGTTGAGTCAGGGGTGTCTGATTAATAGTTAATCAGGAGTTAGAGTAGGTTTTTAAACCAAGTAACTTAATTGAAAGTGAGTCAGAACCTTCCAAATCCCCTGTGTTTAATGTACTTATTCAGAGGGTTCCAAACATAGGGAAACTGCTCATCAAAATATACAATTTCCCAGGGAATCAACTGCATCAGAGATTTCACAGGGTCTTGACTTGCAACCCCAGTCGGTGCTGCTCCAATGCTGATATAGCTATTGGAATATCTGGGGAATTGTGAGTAAATTGACCATTGACCAGTGAACGAAGGAAGAACCACTGCCTTTAATGGAACCCAGTAACAATAGCCAAGAGATAGTAGGAACTGCAGATGTTGGACAATCTGAGATAAAAAGGTGTAGAGCTGGATGAACACAGCAGGCCGAGCAGGAAGGCTGACGTTTTGGGCCTAGACCCTTCTTCAGAAATGGGGGAGGGGAAGGGGGTTCTGAAATAAATAGGGAGAGAGGGGGAGGCGGATAGAGGAGAAGATAGGTGGAGAGGAGACAGGTCAAAGAGGCGGGGATGGAGCCAGTAAAGGTGAGTGTAGGTAGGTAGGAGATAGGTTAGTCCAGGGAGGACGGACAGGTCAAGGGGGCGGGATGAGGTTAGTAGGTAGGAGATGGGGGTGGGGCTTTAGGTGGGAGGAAGGACAGGTTAGGGAGGTGGGGACGAGCTGGGCTGGTTTTGGGATGCGGTAGGGGGAGGGGAGATTTTGAAGCTTGTGAAGTCCACATTGATACCATTAGGCTGCAGGGTTCCCAAGCAGAATATGAGTTGCTGTTCCTGCAACCTTCGGGTAGCATCGTTGTGGCACTGCACGAAGCCCAGGATGGACATGTCATCTGAGGAATGGGAGGGGGAGTTGAAATGGTTCGCGACTGGGAGGTGCAGTAGTTTAGTGCAAACCGAGCGTAGGTGTTCTCCAAAGCGGTCCCCAAGCCTCTGCTTGGTTTCCCCGATGTAAGGAGGCCACAACGGGAACAGCGGATACAGTATACCACATTAGCAGATGTGCAGGTGAACATCTGCTTGATGCGGAAAGTCTTCTTGGGGCCTGGGATGGGATGAGGGGGGAGGTGTAGGGTCAAGTGTAGCACTTCCTGCGGTTGCAGGGAAAAGTGCTGGGTGTGGTGGGGCTGGAGGGGAGTGTGGAGCGGACAAGGGAGTCCCGGAGAGAGTGGTCCCTCCGGAAAGCAGATAAGGGTGGGGAGGGAAAAATGTCTTTGGTGGTGGGGTCGGATTGCAGATGGCGGAAGTATCGGAGGATGATGCTTTGGATCCGGAGGTTGGTGGGGTGGTAAGTGAGGATGAGGGGGATTCTGTTTTGGATGTTATTGCGGGGAGGGGGTGTGAGGGATGAGTTGTGGGAAATGTGGGAGACACGGTCAAGGGCATTCTCGACCACTGAGGGGGGGAAGTTGTGTCCTTGAAAAACGAGGACATCTGAGATGTACGGGAGTGGAATGCCTCATCCTGGGAGCAGATGCGGCAGAAGCAAAGGAATTGGGAATAGGGGATGGCATTTTTGCAGGAAGGTGGGTGGGAGGAGGTTTGTTTTTGAATTTATCAACACTTTGGGTTTCATGACGACTGATTTATTATTGCCTATCTATTACTATACTTGACCATTCATCCAACACTTAAAATAGTTACCTCAATCTTCAACAAAAGCTGAAAGAACTGCAGATGCTGTAAATCAGGAGCAAAAACAGAAGTTGCTGGAAAAGCTCAGCAGGTCTGGCAGCATCTGTGAAGAAAAACCCCAATCTTGAAACTTTGTTTGTACAGATTTATTTTTCTTCTTAACGTTGATTATTCTGCTCTCCTGAGCAGATTGATGGTGTCCTTTACCCCTCAAACTTTTACTTGTTACTATTGATAATTATTTTCACTGTCACTCCTCCATGAGCAAAACAATTAAAAATCATAAATCATTAAAACTGGCTGGGATTCAGACATAGCCATTAGTTTTGGGAGGAAAAAAAGAAGCACAAATATAGCAGAAATGCATAAGGTTAAGATATTTGTTGAAATGCAAAACTGATGTGAACAAATGTTCTGGTAATAATTAAAGTGGTATCAATAAGGCAAGGGATTTGTCATTAGAGTACAAAATATGAAAATGTAATGGGGACAGGAATAGTGTGATGTGTATAGTTTGATCAGACAGCTGGCAGAGGGTCAGTTCACCAATATTCTATTCTAAAATTTAGAGTTTTATGGTTAAAGTTATGCAACATTTTGCCATTTACTGCCTGGACAAACTTGCTGCAGTAAACCTTTGGACAGAAGGTCTGAAATCAATTAAAACGGTGGGATACAGGACAAATCACAAGCCCTAACCATCAGCCATCAGTTTGTACCAGTTAGCTTGTCAGTGAAGAATGATTCAAAGCTGCCTAGACAAAGATTCCATCTTGAACCATCCAGGAGAGCACACCTCTCCAGGTAGATAGATAGATAGATATATATATATATATAGAGAGAGAGAGAGAGAGAGAGAGAGAGAGATCTCAAAACAGCTAGAGCTCAGCTTTGAAGTAATCTGGCATCTGAAAGTGCTTCATTTGCAGAACCAGATGCCATGAAACTTATCTGTCTCTTGATCCCACTTAGATCAGGCCTTATTCGATTCGCTTTGGGCTAGGTCAGCAGCTTTTATGCTCTGAGATTGTGCTTTGGTCTCTAGCCTCTTGATCATGGATCATCTTGTCAGGTATGGTGGGAACTGGGCTCAGTGAATTTCATTTCTGCAGCCTCAGGCTTCATTCTGTGTGGTGTGGCTACTCTTTGTGCTGGTTAAGGCAGAGCCAGCAGTGAACTATTACTGTGTGACCTCAATCCTTACTACGGTGAATTTAGCTCTGGCACTTTTGTGATAACACTGTGTGAAGCTGGAGGAGCACAGTGGGCCAGGCAGCATCTGAGGAGCAGGAAAGTTGACGTTTCGGGTCGGGACCCTTCTTCAGAAATGTGAAACTCACTGACCTATAGTTTACCAGTTTGTCTCTCCCACCCTTCTTGAATAACGGTGCCACGTCAGTTATCATACATAGAGATGTACAGCATGAAACAAACCCTTCAGCCCAAGTTGTCCATGCTGACCAGACATCCTAAATTAATTGGATCCCATTTGCCAATGTTTGGCCCATATCCCTCTAAACCCTTCCTATTCATGTATCCATCCAGATGCCTTTTAAATGTTGTAATCGTACCAGCCTCCACCACTTCCTCTGGCAGTTCATTCCATACATGCACTACCCTCTGTGTGAAAAAGTTGTCCCTTAGATCCCTTTTATGTCTTTCCCCTCTCACCTTAAACCCATACTCTCTAGTTTTAGACTCCCCTACCTAGGGAAAAGACCTTGTCTATTTACTCGATCCACACTTCTGTTATCTGGGCTCATATGCCATTTTTGCAACAATGGAAATGCTCTTTGCCTTGATCTTCAGCAAACTTTCCCATGTCCAGAGATTTTTGAAAATTAATGTCAGGGTCCCTGTAATCTCTCTTGCCTTTCACAGATATCTGGAATGCATCTGTGCCTGGGAACTTATCCCATTTTAAGCCTGCCTAAAACCACTAATACCTCCTCTGTCTCAATTGCAATTTGTTCAAGGATATCACAGTACTCCTTTCTGATTTCTATACCTTCATCATCCCTCTCCATTGTGAGTACAAAAGCAAAGTATGCACTCAAAACTGTACCTATGTCCTTCAGCTCCACCAAATGTTAAGGGTAGTTAAGAATCAACTTTGCTATGTGTCTGGAGTCACACATAGGCCAAATCAGGTGAGGACCATCACCAAGACGGCATCTGAACTGTTCCTAAAGTGACCCCTAAAGAACATAATACTACATTGGGTCTGTGACAAGTGGTGGGGGAGCCAACACAGAAAGAAACCTGCTTGACCACATCTTCATCAAGCTACCTGACACAGATTCATCTGTCTGTGAGAGTGTTGGTTGGAGTGACCACCACACAGTCCCTGTGGAGAGAGTCCCATCCTCGCCCTCCAGCATATAGTGTGGCACTGCCAATGCACTGAGATAGATTCTGAACGGATTGAGCAACCCGAAAGTGGCCCTCCATGACACTCTGTGACCATCAGAACCAGCAGAACTGAATTCAGCCATAAACAATAACTTCATGGCCCTGCATATGTCCCACTTTACCATCACTGATACCAGTCTTCAATTGGGTTTTCTCCATGTGATGGCAAGAAAACACGGAAGGTGCTGAATAGTGCAACATACAGTTTTATGGCAATATTACTGAAGTTGTATGCTGCAGTTAGTCACATCCTGAGCCAGGCTGTTCTGGTACAGCTACAACACTGGCTTTTACCCTGTAATGTGCAAAATTAGCCAAATGTGTCATGTCCAGGATAAATTCATCATCCCCCATACCCTCAGCCTCGATACTCTCAATCATCAGCAAAGAAATGGAAGGGCTCACAGATAGCACCAGCGAGTGGCCACTGCTCAGCAATAACCTGCTCAGTGATGCTCAGTTTGGCTTCTACCAGGGCCACTCAGTTCATGGTATCACTAGAACCTTGGTCTAAACATGGACAAAAGAGCTGATTTCCAGAGGTGAGAATAACTGCATTTGACATCAAGGCCACATTCGACCGAGTGTGGCATCAAGGAGCCCTAGCAAAACTGGAATCAATGGGTATCAGGGGGCAAACTCTCTGCTGCTTAGCACATAGGAAGATGGTTGTGATTGTTGGAGGTCAGTCATCTCAGCTCCAGCACATCTCTGCAGGAGTTCCTCAGGGGAGTGTCCCAGGCTGAACCTTCTACGTTTGTTTCCTTCCATCCCTACAGACCCCCCTCTATCATAAGGTCAGAAGTGGGAATATTCACCAGTGATTGCACAATGTTCAGCACCATTTGCAACTCGTCAGAGACTGAAGCAGTCTGTGATTTTGTATAGCAAGACCTGGTCAACACCCATGCTTTAGCCACACAAATGCCAGGCAATGACTGTCTCCAAGAAGAATGATGCCTCCATGGTGGCTCAGTGGTTAGCACTGCTGCCTCATAGCGCCAAGGACCCGGGTTTAATTCTAGCCTCGGGCGCCTGTCTGTGTGGAGTTTGCACATTCCCTGTGTATCTGTGTGGGTTTCCTCCGGGTGCTCCGGTTTCCTCCCACAGTCCAAAGATGTGCAGGTTAGGTGGATTGGCCATGCTAAATTGCCTGTAGTGTTCAGGGATCTGTAGATTAGGGGGATGGTTCTGGGTGGGATGCTCTGAGGGTTGGTGTGGACTTGTTGGGCCGAAGGGCCTGTTTCCACACTGTACGGATTCTATATTTAAAAAAAGAATGAATTTAACCATTACCCCCTGACATTCAATGGCATAACCATCACTGAATCCCACACCATCAACATCCCAGGGGTTACCATTGTCTAGAAACTGAACTAGACTTGCCATATAAATACAGTGGCTGCAAGAGCAGGCCAGAGGCTAGGGGTTTTGCAGCAAATAACTCACCTCTTGTCTCCCCATTTCCTGTCCACTACCTATAAGGCCCAAGTGAGGAGTGTGATGGAATACACCTCATTTACCTGGACAACGCTCAATAAGCTTGCCACCATCTAGGACAAAGCAGCCCACTTGATTGGCACCACATCCACCACTGACAACATTTGATCCCTTCACTACCAAAGCCCAGGGTCTGTATGTTATACTAGATATAGGATACACTGCGTGAACTTGCTACAGCGCCTTTGACAGCACCTTCCAAGCTCATGGCCTCCAGCATTTAAAATTACAATGACAGCAGAATTCTTGATGCACCATCTCCAAGTTACTCACCCTCCTGACTTGCAAATATATCACCATTCCTTCAGTGTCGCTGAGTCAAAATCCTGTAATTTACAAACAGCATTGAAGGTGGACCTACACTCCAGTGGTTCAAGAAGGCAGCTCACCACCAGCTTCTCAAGGACAATTAGCCATGGCTGATAAATGTTGGGTGAGCCAGGGAGATCCACATCCCAGAGGCAGATGAAGAAAAGCACAGATCTGGTCATGATGAATGGTTTGGTGCCTGAGTGGTCTGTTTCTAGGCTTCACATTTGATTGTAGTTGGCACGTAGCTTTCCAATTAATTTTGTACTGGCTGACTGGTTTCCTGATTGACCTGTGCTTACCAGATTATTCTTTTTCCCATTTCCAATAGGATGTGATATTTGCAGCCCTGCAGTCATTTAGCACCCACCTCACAACTAAGGACTGTGGCCAAATCCTCTGCAATTCCCATCCTACTTCCCTCCATCTTCTAAGATGCTTGCCACTTAGATCAGGTGACTATTCTATTTTTGAGATTAATTTAGTTACCCCCCCATAATCTATTTTTATTCCACCCACTATCATTATTACAGCTAAACCAGCAGCAATATCTTCTCTATTGAAGACAGTCACAAAGTGTCTCATCTATGACCTCGGATTCCACAACAAACCTTTCATGTTCCTAATCAGTCCATCCTCCCTTTAACTACCATATTGTCGCTCTGTTTCTAAAGGACATTTTGGCTTCCTTATTATGTTACATGCTAATCGATTCTCAACTGTCTTTTTACCCCTCGTTTATGTCTTTAGATTTCATCTGTACTCGGCGTGGACTGAGTTACATTTGTCACGGTGTTACATTTGTCATAATTGTTCTTTTTCTATTTTATTTTCATTTCTGAATCTTTACAACTCATTGTACTCTTCCAATTCATTGATATTAACCCTCTTCCAGTTCAGCATTTTAATGTTCGATCATATCTTGTCCTTTTCCATTATTATTTCTAAACATGATATTATGATCACTATTCCCCAAATGGTCTTGCACTAAACCCCTCATTATCACTGTTCAATAGATTTTGCATCTTTTTTGTAGTGTATGTGCGTGGGCAGAGGCAGTGATTATCAGTGGGCTATGGAAACCCAGCAATGATCGTTGACTCATCTGAATGACTGGCTAAGAGTGGGACAGAAATCCCAAGACGGTTTCTATTTTCCCCATTTCAAGCTCAGGGTCATTAAAGTAAAAATGGAAAATGCTGTAAATAATCAGCAAGTCAGGCAGCATCTGGGGAAGGAGAAACAGAGTTTCGGGTCTATCAAAACTGGCTGGGTGGGATGAAGAACAAAACAGAAGGCTTGAGTATCAATTGAATTGCAAAGGATATCAAACACAAGAAGTTACATGTTGTTCAACCAAAGGTAATTGTAATGGGACAAGGCAATTGGAACAAACTGTGCCTGGACGAGGCATGAATGATAGAATGATAAACAGCCACCAACGGAAAATAGGAAAAAAAGAGGAAGAGCAGCAAAAACAAAAGGAAACAAAATGCAGACAATGTTTAAAAGCTAAAGTTGTGGTCGTCAGGTGCAAACTCAATTAGGTTTCACTGTGAAGCCTTGCATAGTGGAATAGTTCACTGCCATTCATTGTCCGTGTCCTATTTATTAAGGTAATTATGAAATACTCAAAGAAGTTTTGATTGATACAAAATATTGGGAAAATTTGTGTTATGTTTTTCCTGAAACAGGGAACTAACAAGGAAAATATAATGAGATAACAAGGTGTAGAGCTGGGTGAACACAGCAGGCCAGGCAGCATCAGAGGAGCAGGA
>NC_063355.1:10471829-10487548 GCF_021869965.1 Rhincodon typus
GACCCTTCTTCAGACCTGAAACGTCAGCTTTCCTGCTCCTCTGATGCTGCCTGGCCTGTTGTGTTCATCCAGCTCTACACCTTGTTATCTCAGATTCTCCAGCATCGGCAGTTCCTACTATCTCTGAAGGAAAATAAATGATCTGTTTTATCTTATGGTATCTTCCACAACCTCAGGAAATCCCAGTACACATTGCAGTGAGTGTGGCATTTTTGAAATGTAATTTTTGCAATGCTGGAAACACAATAAACATTTTGTGCATGGCAAGATCCCACAAACAGTGGTGCAATAATAACCAGAGAGTCTGTCTTAATGCTGGGTTTAAAGAAGGGCCAGGGTGTCAGGAAGCATTTGTGTCCTTTGAAAAAGAGCCAAGGCAGGGATTGTAGTGAAGTGCTAGTGTCACTGTAGTAGTCTGGTGGATCAAACTAATGATCATGGGATGGATGTCAAAACCCCACTATGGCAGCTGGTGGAATTGAAATTTGATTAATAAATTTGGGATATAAAGCGAGTATCAGTAACACAGACTATGAAAATACCATCAATTGTTCTAAAATCTCATCTGCTTCACTGATGTCCTTACCTGGTCTGGGCTACATGTGACTCCAGATCCCTAGTATTGTGGTCATGGACCACCAAGTCACTCAGTTTAAGGCAATTAGGAATGGACAACAAATGCTCTCCTTGCCACATCCCATAAAAGAAAATGTAAAAAGAAATGAAGTTCACATTTGGCCTAGAGGAGGCTATTGGGAAAATGGGGTCTCAGTTTAACATGTCTCCTAAAGAGGGAACCTCTGACAGTTCAAAGCTCCTACAGTAGAGGGAGCAGAGACAGTGTCTAATAGCTTCTGAAGTGGGAATAGGAACCTACCTACTTTTTCCGAACTCAATATGCGACCAAATGAACCACAGCTATTTCAACAAAATGATTTGTTCTGGCGTGTTTCAGTGTAGTTTTTGCAGTATTAGCAGTGACACTGTGACCTTCCTTACAACGGCGTGGATATTTTTAAACTGCACAGGTTTTCTGCAACTGGCTGCAGTTTACTGTAACCCAGACAGAAAGACGAATCGGTGAGCTGAGGTCTCCCACAGTTGGACATTTGATGCCCCCGACTTCAATGCGGTTAAGACCATTCACTGCATGGGAATGCCCAAATTGCACAGCTGTTTTGTTTGTAATTCTGGTGTGGAAATGCATCGGCAGTGGAGCACAGTTAATCATTGGAGAGGTAGACTTCTTAACTTGAACGTACGGATTGTTCAGCCTTTAGGAGAGAGGGGACGATCAAACTGTTAAAAACACAAATAAGTGCCTCTGAAAGTGATTCAGTAGCAATTCCAATCGCACGCTGTGAAATTGCAAACACAGAGCAGCGAGAGAAAAACACGAGAGGCCCCAAGACACAAAAGCAAGACCTCGCGTTGTGGTTTTGGGATGTTTTAATTGTTTTCGCACAGCAAGGATTTGGGGAAAATAGTTATCTGTAACCATTAGCCTTTTGTTAAAGCGCAGTGAATGAAGGGAGATGGGATATAGGTGGTGAACAACTTCTAAAACAATTGGAATGAAATTCTAAAGCTCTGAAGTCAGCCTTCTAACCGGCCCACCTTGGTGCTATTTGTGCCTCCATGGGTGCTTATAACGTGCTTCTGGGGTGGCGTGCAGGATTCCACCTTCCCGTACTGAGCTTTGGGCATAAAGTGTCCTTTAGACCAAAGTGGCACTGCCATGTCGAGTAATTTCAGGGTTTATGCCACCTGGCTTAGTCCGACCCTAAAGCTCTGTCACATTGTGTGGCACTTGGTACCATGTTAAATGGGATAGATTCCAAATTGTTCAAACGACTCAGACTGGGACTCCCTTAGACACCTTCGCCACCAGCAGCTGAAAAAGTGTATTCTATCATAATTCTTAACCTCAGAGAAGGCAGGAAAATGGAGTTGAGAAACATATCAGCCATGAATGGGCCAAATGGCCCAATTTTGTTCACATATCTATGGTCTTATGGTCTTAAGATGTGTTTTTTGTTTGAAATTAATTGAGGTAATTGCACAGATAATCAGGAGAGGGAGCTGTTCCTGTAAGGCTCCTCAGAAACACAGAGCTGGAAATCTGACTCATAAACAGAAAATCCTGGACACAAAGACAGCAGAGCGAATCAAGGGACGTGAATCCTTCAGGATCCTTCTAAAACAGCAAAATACTTTATTGGCTGTGGAGCTTTGTGATGCACACTGGAGAGTTCACCACCCAATACAAATACAGGTTTTCTCCTTGTGTTCAGTTGTTAACCTCCTGGCTGAATGTTGAGAATGAACTGAGGATGGATATAACTTCAGAAAGAAACCATTCAGCCCTTCAAGCCTGCTCTGCTCTCTAATATCATCAAAGCTAATCTGATTGTGGCCTCATATCCACCTTGATGTCTATTACTTTTGAATCACTGTATTTTTTAATATAAAATGCCCAGCTCAGCCACGACTGAACTTCCGCTAGTTTGTGGGGTAGAGAATTCAAAAGATTCATGACCCTCTCCAACTTAAATGGAACATTCCTTATTCTGGAATTATGTTTTAATTCACTTGTGTGATGGGGGTGACACTGGCTGGCCAGCATTTATTGCCTTTTCCTACGTGTCCTTGTACTGAGTGGCTTGCTAGGGCCATCCCAGAGAGCAATTGAGAGTCAACCACATGGTTGTGGGTCTGGAGTCACATATAGACCAGACCAGGTGAGGATGGCAGATTTCCTTCCCTGAAGGACATTGGTGAACCAGATGGGGTTTTCCTGACGATCAGCAATGGTTTCATGGTCTTCAATAGATTCTGTTGTGGCGGGATTCGAACCTCGGTCCCCAGAACATTAGCTGAGTTTCTGGATTAATAGTCTTACTCACCCTTCCTGGTACAACAGCACCTTCACTGCAGGAATCACGTTAGTGATGTTTCTCTGAACTGCACCAATGCGAATAATTAAATAAGTACTCCAAATAGATTAGATGTAGTCACACCAGTGCTGTGTACACACAACCCCCACTTTAATACTCCATTCTCCTGCTAAAGCCCAACACTCCTCTCTCTTTCCTAACCATTTTCCTAACCTTTTGTGATTCCTGTTTGAAGACACCCAAATTCCTTTTAATTCCTTGAATTCTGAAACCGTTTTCCACTCAATAGTAATATCTTGTTTATATATTCTTTTGACCAAAGTGGATAGCTTTATAGACTATTTTATAGGGTAAGCTGTTAAGGGCTGAGATGAGGAGAAATTTCTTCATCCAGAGAATGGGGATCCTCTGGAATTGCCTACCACAGAAAGCGGTTGAGGCCAAAACATTGAATGTTTTCAAGAAAGAGATAAATATAGTACTTGGGGCTAAAGGGATCAAAGAGTATGGGCTGGAAGTGGAAACAGGGGACTGTGTTGGATGATCAGCCATGATAACATTGAATGGGGGATCAAGCTCAAAGGGCTGAATGGCCTTCTTCTGCTCCTATTTTTCATATTTCCGTGTTTCTGTGTTTCCCACACTATACTCCATCTGTCAAATCCTCTGTGGATTCATTCTGTCCTTTTTGAAACATACCTTCTCACATTTCTTTATCTTGTTAGGTTTTAATTTCTCTCTCTTTATCATGAGAATATTTGGCTACAATGCAGGGAATTGTGTCCCGAGCACTGATGCCTACAACACTCCATTAGTTTTCCATCCTGAATAATGACATATTTATTCACAATCCTCTTGTCCATTGCCAACATATTACTCTCAACACCAGGAGCTTTTATTATGTGCAGCTAATGTCTGTGTGGCACCTTACCAAATGCCTTTTGAAATCTAATCATCTTTACACTAATTAGTTCTGCTGTACCTAACCTGCCCATTACTTTCTCAAATGAATTCAGTAAAATTCAGGCAAGTTACAAAGAAAAGGAAGTGGATAAGTGAAACAGCTTGCTTCCCAAATGATATGAATCATTTCCCACATTCATGCACAAAACGTAAAAAGAGTTAATGAACCTGTTACTGCAGTCATTTCTTACCAACAGATAAATCAGGAGCAGGAATTGGCCACTCGGGTCCTCAAACCTGCTCCAACATTTGGTCAGATTTTGGCTGTTCTGTTTACTCTGCATTACTGTTAGCCCTGGTAACTTTTAACTATCGCACCCCACCTCCCCCCCACAATTGTCAACAACTGACTTAACTCTGCTGTAAAGATATTCAAAGACTCGCACCTATGTATGGAACTGCAGGAGAAGGCTGAGATGCTAAATGAGTATTTTGCATCATTCTTTACTGTAGAGAAGGATATGGAAGATAGAGAACGTGGGGAAATAAATAGTGACATCTTGAAAAATGTCCATATTACAGAGGAGGAGGTGCTGGATGTCTTAAAATGCATAAAGTTGGATAAATCCCTGGGACCTGATCAGGTGTACCCTAGAACGCTTTGGGAAGCTGGAGAAGTGATTGCTGGGACCCTTTGCTGAAATATTTGTATCATCGATAGCCACAAGCAAGGTGCTGGAAGACTGGAGGTTGGCTAATGTGGTGCCACTATTTAGGAAAAGTGGTAAGGAAAAGCCAGAGAACTATAGTTCAGTGAGCCTGACATCAGTGGTGGGCACGTTGTTGGAGGGGAATCCTGAAGGACAGGATTTACATGTATTTGGAAAGGCAAGGACTGATTAGGGATAGTCAACATGGCTTTGTGCATGGGAGGCCCTGTTTCCCTAACAACTGGGTTTTTTGAACAAGTAATGAAGAGGATTGATGAGAGCAGAGTGGTGAATGTGATTTATATGGATTTCAGTAACGCATTTGACAAGGTTCCTTAAGGTAGACTGGTTAGGAAGGTTAGATCACATGAAGTACAGGGTGAACTAGCCGTTTGGATACAGAACTGGCTCGAAGGTAGAAGATAGAGGGTGGTGGTGGAGGGTTTCTTTTCAGACTGGAGGTCTGTGACCAGCTATTTGATGCAAGGATTGGTGCTGGGTCCACAGCTTTTTGTCCTTTATATAAATAATTTGGATGTGAACATAGGAGGTATGGTTAGTAAGTTTGCAGATGACACCAAAATTGGAGGTATAGTGGACAGTGAAGAAGGTTACCTCAGAGTACAACAGGATCTTGATCAGATGGGCCAATGGGCCGAGAAGTGGCAGATGAAGTTTAATTTAGATAAATATGAGGTGCTGCATTTTGGAAAGGCAAATCAGAGCAGGACTTGTACACTTAATGGTAAGGTCCTGGGGAGTGTTGCTGAACAAAGATACCTTGGAGTACAGGTTCATAGTTCCTTGAACGTGGAGTCGGAGGTAGACAGGATAGTGAAGAAGGTGTTTGGTATGCTTGCCTTTATTGATCAGTGCATCGAGTATGGGAGTTGGGAGATCATGTTGCGGCTGTACAGGGCATTGATTGGGTCACTTTTGGAATACTGTGTGCAATCCTAGACTCTCTGCTATAGGAAGGATGTTGTGAAACTTGAAAGGGTTCAGAAAAGATTTACAAGGATGTTACCAGGGTTGGAGGGTTTGAGCTATAGGGAGAGGCTGAATAGGCTGGGGCTATTCTCCCCTGGGGCTGAGGGGTGACCTTATAGAGGTTTATAAAATCATGAGGGGCATGGATAGGGTAAATAGACAAGGTCTTTTCCACAGTGTGGGGGAGTCCAAAACTAGAGGGCATATGGTTAAGGTGAGAGGGGAAAGATATATAAGGGACCTAAGGGGCAACTTTTTCACTCAGAGGGTGGTGCGTGTATGGAATGAGCTGCCAGAGGAAGTGGTGGAGGCTTGTACAATTATGACATTTAAAAGGCATCTGGATGAGTTTATGAATAGGAAGGGTTTAGAGGGATATGGGCCAAATGCTGGCAAATGGGACTTGATTAATTTAGGATATCTGGTCGGTTCCAAAGACTCACCACCCTCTGAGAGAAAAGATTTCTCCTAATTTTTGCCTTAAATCGGTAACCCTTTATTTCTAAGCAGTGGCACCTCTCACAAAAAGAAACATCCTTTCCATATCCACCTTGTCAAGACCACTCAGGAAATATGTTTCAGTCAAGTCACCGCTAAATGCCAGTGGATACAAGTCTAGCTTATCCAACCGTTCCTCAAAAGATAACTCATTCTTTCCAGGTATTAGTCTAGTAAACTTCTCTGGACCATTTCCAGTATATTTACACCCTTCTTTAAATAAGGAGACCAATACAGTGCATAGCTGTAGTCTCACCAGTACCCTGTATTACTAAACTGTAACCTCTCTACACTTATATTAAATGCCCTTCACAATAAGCAATAACATTCTATTAGATTTTGTACTGGATTGGGAACCGATATGCTCGCTGGGAGGTTCGTTAGTGCTACTTGGGAGGGATTAAACTAGAGTGGCAGGGGGCTGGGAACCAGAGCAGCAGGTCAGCAAGTAGAGGGATTGAAGGGAAAGTAGACGTTAGACCCAGTAAATCAGAAAGAAGGGACAGAGACAGGTAAATGAACACGATGGTATTAATGGGCTGAAGTGTGTTTATTTCAACGCAAGGAGAATTATAGGCAAAGCAGATGAGCTTAGAGCCGGAATCAGTACACGGGATTATGATAAAAACCAAAAAGAACTGCGAATGCTGTAAATCAGGAACAAAAACAGAAGTTGCTGGAAAAGCTCAGCAGGCCTGGCAGCATCTGTGAAGGAAAAAACAGAGTTAATGTTTTAGATCCAGTGACTCTTCCTCAGAACTATGATTATGATGTTGTGGCCATTACAGAAACTTGTTTCAGAGCTGATGTGGACATGATGGTGTTGGACTGGTGGAAGGGCGAAAGGTCAGAAATCACACAACACCAAGTTATAATCCAACAGGTTTATTTGACAACTCAAACTTTCAGAGCCTCAGGCCTTCTTCAGGTATTAGTGAGAGAGGTGGCATCAGACACAGAACTTATAAGTAAAAGATCAAAGGTTCACATCATTGATGAGGATATACTAAACAAACCTAAAATGCTGTTAAATCTATAATCAGATTGAAGGTTTTAATTGATTAATATATATATGTAAATCCCTGAATTCCTTTCAAGTCATGGTCCTGAGAGAACTAAAGGTTTTATCAGTGTAAAGAAGAGGTGACATTTTAGGTCAGACAATGCATGTTAGGTGTGAAGCCTTGTTTGGAATCTGTTTGTGTTTTAGTTTGTGTTTCTAAAATAAAAATTTATAAAACGCCATATCAACTGACTGTCTATACATTGTGTGCTTTTTGAATAAAATAAAATGTATCTGCAAATATAAATTCACCCCATAGATTCACAGTGTTTGTGTGTGTGTCTGTGTGTGTGTGAATGAGAGTGAGGGGGGCGCAAGAGAGACAGAATGTGCAAGAGTGAGGGGGTGAGAGAGTGTGTGTGTGTGTGTGTGAGGGGGAGAAAGAGAGTGTGTGTGTGTGAGGGGGAGAGAGAGAGTGTGTTTGTGTGTGAGGGGGGTAGAGAGAGTGTGTGTGTGTGTGTGAGAGAGAGAGAGGAGAGAAGAGAGAGTGTGTGCACGCACGGGAAAGAGAGTGTGTATGTGTGGGAGAGAAAGAGCGTGTGTATGGGAGAGAGTGTGTGTGTCTTTGTGTAGAGCAGGCCATGACTTACTGACTTGATTGAATTTTTTTGAGAAGGTGACAAAGGTAATCAATGAGGGTAGGGTAGTGGATGTTATCTACAAGGACTTTGGTAAGGCTTTTAACAAGGTCCCTCATGGTAGGCTCATCCAGAAGATTAAGATGCATGGGTCCATGGTAACTTGGCCATGTTGATTCAGAATTGGCTTGCCCATAGAAGGCAGAGGGTGGTGGTGGAATGGTATTATTCAGGCCTGAGATCCGTGGCTAGTGGTGTTCGTAGGGATCCGATCTGGGATGTCTGCTGTTTGTTATATATATAAATGACTTAGATGAAAATATAGATGGGTGGGTTAGTAAGGTTGTGCGCAATACAAAGATTGGTGGAGTTGTGAATAGTGTAGAAGGTTGTCAAAGGATACAGTGGGATATAGATCAATTGCAGAATAGGCGGAGAAATGGCAGATGAAGTTTAATCCATGTAAATGTGAGGTGCTGAACTTTGGGAGATCAAATGTTAAGGAAAAGTATACAGTTAATGGCAGAACCCTGAACAGCATTGATGTACAGAGGGATCTTGGAGTTCAAGTCCATAGCTCCCGGAAAGTGGCCACACAAGTAGATAGGGTGGTAAAGAAGGCGTATGGCATGCTTGCCTTCATTGGTTGGGGAACTGAGTACAAGAGTCAGGATGTCATATTGCAGCTTTATGAGACTTTGGATAAGCCACACCTGAAGTATTCTATTCGATTCTGGTCACCACATTACAGGAAGGATGTGGAGGCTTTAAAGAGGATGCAGGAGACGTTTACCAGGGTGCTGCCCAGATTAGAGGGTATGAGCTACAAGGACAGGTTAGAAAAACACGGGTTGTTTCCTCTTGAATGGCATAGGCTGAGGGGAGACTAAATAAAAGTCTATAAAATTATGAGATGCCTAGATAGGGTTGATGGTCAGAATCATTTTCCCAGAGTTGAAATATCTATGAGAGGGGGAAAGTTCAAAGGAGAAGTGAGGGGCAAGTTTTTTTACACAGAGAATGATAGGAGTCTGGAAAGTGCTGCCAAGGGTGGTGGTGGAGGCGGCGGATACAATAGGGACGTTTAAGAGACTTTTAGATAAGTTCGTGAATATGCAAGGAATCGAGGGATATAGACCAAGGGAGGCAGAAGGGATTAGTTTCATTTGGCGTCATGTTCGGCACAACATTGTGGGCCGAAGGGTCTATTCCTGTGCTGTACTGTTCTATGTTTTATGTTCTATGTACTAACCTTTTGTGCCTCACACACATGAGACCTTTGCATCTCAGAGCTCTGCATTTTCTCATCATTTAGATAACATGATTTGTTTTTATTCTCAGTTCCAAAATAGACAATTTCACATTTCCCACATTAAACTCCATTTGCCAGATCTTCGCCCAAACACTACACCGACTCATATCTTTTTGTAAACTCTTAGCAACTTACTGTCCTACCTCCCTTTGGGTCATCAACAAAAATGGCAACCTTTACCCTGCAGACCCTTCATCTAAGTTATTTGTGTAAATTGTAAACAGCTGAATTTCCAGTATTGATCCCTGTGACACATCACTTGTTACATCTTGCCAATCAGAGAGTGACCCATTTTTGGCTACTCATTGTTTTCAGTTGGCTGGCCAATCTTCTAACCATGCCAACACATTACCCTGACAACATGGAGCTTCTATTTTTCTGCAATAATATTTGATATAGCACCTTAAGAAGTGCCTTCTGGTACTTCCTCAAATAAGTGCAGTTGATTGGTTAAGCATGTTAATTCTTTCACAAATCTGTGTTGCCTCCACCTGTTTACCTCAAACCTTTCCAAGTGCCCTACTATAATCTCTTTAGTAATATCTTCCAATGTTTTCCCTCTAACAGATGTTAAGCGAATTGGTCTGTGTTTACCTGCTTTCTGCCTCCCTCCCTTTTTGAATAAAAGAGTTATGTTTGCTGTTTTCTATCCTATCGAAACTTTCCCCGAATTTATGGAGTATTTAGAAATTTGAAAGGAATAAATCAATGATCTCACTAGCCATTCCTATGAAGATGTGAAATTTTCTCTCCTATCTCTCCATCTATCGTCAATGTCACATTCACTTTTCGGGGGATAATGAATCAGACTAAAGCTTTTGTACCGAATTTGCAGAGGCTTCTCTCGATAACTCAGTGTCATTCATCAGTGCTGACTATTTTCAACTACTCGGAGAAAATCTGGTGGAATGGGGGGGTCTCAAATATCATAGACTCTAAGTGCTGGTGTGAAATATGGAGCTTCATTAGCACTTTGCAGTCAGAAGAGGTTTCATTTGCAATTTGATTGCTTGGTTTGATAGCTGAGTGGACCCAATTTGAGTTTGTTAACCGTTCCCTGAATTTTTGGAAGCAGTTCATTTCCCAGACAATGGCCAATGCTAACTCCCTGTTGCAATGAATAGGAGTAAGAACTGGGAATCGGGTTGAGATTGTTGCTGAGCTGAGTTATGAACAGTGCAGCAATGCAGGTGCAATCCTGATACACTCAGCATCATCTTCCCATGGAGTCATGGCTTATCAGAAATTGTATAATCATCTTCTGGACCCTGACGTGCAGGAGGAAAAGCAACTCATCGGTGCATATAATGAAATGGAACTTTTTTTCCCATTTTTATTAAACATTACATTGAACATAGGAAATAGGATGAGGAAGCATTTAACTCTGCAAGGCAGCTCCACCTTTCAACTAGATTATGGCTGATCTTCACCCTAGGTTACCTTCAGTTTATTTGTTACCCCAGAGTATTGGTGATGGGGTTTGGATAGACATATCGCTGTTTGACTGTCACTGGTGTAAACAGCGTATACCTTTATCTTTCTGTAGCTTTGGTTGTGGACTGCAACAGAAAAAAAGGACTGAATTAAAAACCGAGGATTGAGGAAGGAACTGCTGCACTTTTAAAAAGCGAGTTACTGAGTCTCATCGTAAGTTGTATTTACACTGCTTTGTTCAAGCAATAGGGGACACTGTTTGCAGACGGGCTGGCACCAAGGGGACGTGTGCAAAGTGAGGTAACAAAGAGCTGATTGGCTTGTGAAGTTGTGACGTGTTGTGGATGACATCAGTTTGATTGGCTGTCTACTCTCTGATTGGCTCCTGGATAGCTGAGCTTCTTGTGGGTGTGGAGGATACTGGCAATATCTGGTACGTCTCTCTCTCTTTCCAGTCAAAATACCTAAAGCCTGAAGAAAGCCAATTTATTTTCCCTCACCAATTGCTGTAATCTGTTGTCTTTCATCAGTAACTAACAGAGGTGACAATTCCTGAAGCAGAGATTGAAGAACAGCAAGTCCTGGCAAACAAGATGACCACCTTAGTGAACCCTGTGGACTGGGCCAATGAACTACTTCCCCTCGACCCGAAACACTGATGTTTTTTTTATGTGTGTGTCTGTGTCTGTGTCCGTGAGTGTGGTGATGGGAGACAGGTTTAGAAGAGGGTTAGAGTTTTTTACTGATAGAGAGAGTTATTTGATGACAGTGCAAGGTTGTTTACCTGTGATTAGAAATTATTTATTTGCACTAAATAGTAATTCTTATTAAGTAAAGTGTTAACCAGAATGGTTCAGTGCAGGTAAAGTGGGGAATGTTACCTACTTTGATAAAATCTTCAGTTTTTGTGACCATCCGTGTGGAGTTTGCACATTCTCCCCGTGCCTGTGTGGGTTTTGAATGGGTGCTCCAGTTTCCTCCCACAGTCGAAGGATGTGCAGGATAGATGGATTGGCCATGGGAAATTACCCTTAGTGTCCAGGGTTTTGCAGGCTGGGTGGAATTGCCATGGGAAGTGCAGGGATAGGGTGGGTGGGGGTGGGGGGGAGTGGGGGGCGCGGGGTGATGTCAGTCTTTGAAGGATTGGTGCAGACTCGACGAGCCAAATGGCCTCTTTCCGCACTCTAAGGATTCAGGAAAGATAGCCAGAAAGTGCGTTGATTGCAACATTTTATATCACCTCAAAGCTTGCTGCGGCCAGTGTAGAAAAATTGCAAACAAAAATAGAAGTTGCTGGAAAAGCTATTGTGCTTTTTGGGGACTATTTTACCCAACTTCCTCACAGTCACTTTCCTTCTGCAGTCAAAGTGAAATAGTCACACTCACAAACAAAATCAGAAATTGCTGGAAAATCTTAGCAGTTCAGGCAGCATCTGTGGAGAGAAAGCAGAGTTAATGTTTCTGGACCAAAATGTTAACTCTGCTGTCTCTTCACAGATGCTGCCTGACCTGCTGAGTTTTACCAGCAATTTCTGATTTTGTTTCTGATTTCCAGCATCTGCAGTTCTTTTGGTTTTCAGTTATACTCGCATCGTTGTGTATTGGGTCACTGATTATACAATAAATATTTCTCCAAGGCCTGTGCAAATTATTATTGGCAGAGATAAGTTTACCAGTTTAACCACATGTTGTGAACCTTATCCCCATCCTTAGCTCTCAATTTCTGTGACCAGTCACCAAGGTTGGACCATTCTGGCAATGCAGAGACCAGCCATTAGAGGGGGCTGTGCATCAGCTTCTCTCAGAGACAGACTTCCTGTGGTGAATGATGCCAGTCACCAGTCCTTTAGCAACCTGTCCCACAGACCCTCCTACCTCCAGATGACTGTCTCACAGACCCTTCTTCCTCCTGTCAATGGTTCCACAGACTGTGAAATCAAGTTGAAGTTGGACTTCTGCCCCTCAGAAACAAGAAGAACCACCTCTTAGAACTGCTAGCCAATCAGAGTCTAGCCGCTTGCTCCGTGCCAACAGTACCACTGTGAGCTGTGGCCAGTGCCAGTACTGCAACCAAGCTGCGGCCAAGGCCAGTGGTGCTGGATAAAGCCTTGGAACTTGTTTTGCTGGGAAGGTTGAGGAGAGTGGGCTGGGACTGGGGTAGCAGGGCTTGAAAGTTCAGACGAGGACAGGGACTTGGTTGCTGGGGAGGTGGGAGATCGGGGGAAGCCACGAGGAGGATGATATCTGCACCCTCCCCTATCAGACCTTGCAGGCCCCACCCCCCATGTTAGTCCCAGTGTCAGTAACACAAAGTCCTCAAGTGAGCATTAATTGCCACAGTTGCCCACCAAGGGATGGGGTTACCCAATACCCTCCTCAGCCTGGGTAAAGTAAAGCCAGGGGCAGGGAATCGGCAGGGCATTAAATCCATACTCCCACTACCTTGACCTGCTCTGGAGGAGCTCTACAGTACCTCATTTATAACAGGGTGCTGTACACTGCACAAATAGTAAAAATGGGACTAGAGAGGAGAAAATGATAAGTCCTGTTGCGGGTTAAACTTAACGCAGGTAGATGGACTCAGCGTGGAGCATCAACAAACCATTGCCCATGATCGAGACTGGTTTGGCAAGTGAATGAAGTGAGCTAGAGGGTAGATTACACATCCAAAGGACCATTACAACCACATCCAGCGAGATGCCACCACCAGACACATATTCCCCTCCCCTCCCTTGTCAGCCTTCCGCAGGGACCATTCCCTCCACTCCTCCTCCACTCCCAACACGTCCCCACATCCCTACGGCACCTTCCCATGCAATCTCGGCAGGTGTAATACCTGCCCTTCCAAGTGAAGCAGGGATTTACCTGCACTTCACACAATCTAGTCTACTGTATTCACTGCCGACAATGCGGTCTCCTGTACACTGGGGAGATGCCTGGGCAACTGCTTTGCAGGACACCCTTGTCCTGTCTGCAAAAATGACCCTGAGCATCCTGTTGCCTGCCACTTCGGCACACCACCATGTTCCCTGGCCAACATCTCTGTCTCGGGCTTGCTGCAGAGCTCCAGCGAAGCTGAGAACAGTCTGGAAGAACAGGGCCTCATTTTCCGCTTGGGAACTCCGCAGCCTTCAGGACACAATATTAAGTTCGATTATCTTAGGGCCTGAGCATTCTTCTGAGCCTTACCCCAAACCCCACACACCAGGCCTTGTCATCACATGGGCTGCTATCACAAACAACCCTTTGTCAGCCACTAATGGTCCCAGGCTGACCTTTACCCATTCCTTTGTTGGCCCAACTGTTTTGCTCTCTCTCTGGGCTTCAAAGCCCCCTCTTGTTTACTCCTCCCCCCTCCCCTCACCTTACCTTCAGCATATATACCAACCTTTTCCTCCTTACTATCAGTTCTGAGGAAGGGTCACTGGACCTGAAATGTTAACACTGCTTTCTCCCCACAGACAGACCTGCTGTGTTTTCCTGGCAATTTCTGTTTTTGTGTCAGATTTCCAGCATCAGCAATTCTTTAGTTGTAAAACTTATGACAAGTTGCAAAGACGATGGCTTCTGTCTCCTCAACAGTTTGTTATTTGAATTTGGTTTTACGGCCGGTGGAATCTGGAACCACTGCAATCCCTAGCTGTTTGAAGTAAACAGCCACCACCTATAGTACCTTAGCTCTGTGAAACTCACTATCTCCCTCAGTCTTCTGCATGTGAATGGACATTTCAAATTTAATGTTGACTTTGCTCTTCGTGCAACTTCTCTGCAGCCATAACACTGTACTCCTTGCCTTGTTCTACTATCCTAATACACTTTCTTTGGTATGATCTGCCTGTACTGCACGCAAAACAGAACTTTTCACTGTACCCAGGTACGTGTGACAATAATAAATCAAATCGGTAGAAGCTTGCTGACAACTCACCAATACAACCTGATTAATCTCACCTTTGCTTTCAGATCAACAAAATACGAATGGAAAATGCTGAAGATACTCAGCAGGTGTGGAGAGACAGACCGTGTTGAAATCAATCGACATTTCATCAGACCCTCATGTGAACACATATGAAATATTAACTAGGTTTCTCTCTCTTCACAGATACTGCAAGACATGCTGAGTTTCTCCAGCGTTTTCTTTCTACTTACACTTCTTTGCCTTTTCTTGGCCCTTCTGGCCATGCACCATGGGTGTCAGTTTCCCATTGATGGGAGAACATGTCAATTTCCTCACTGGGCGACAATGACAAAGTGAAACTGACCAGAAACCCCGAGGTGAGCTCAGCAAACTGAAACACACTCCAGATGGCCACGCTGCACTTCCCAACTCCCAACAAAATTAGGAAACAAAAAGTCCCCTAGTTTCCCATCAACTGGTTTGGTGGAGGTGCAGCACCTGTCATTGGCCCTGGAAGGTAATTACAGAGAGTAGAAAGAGGTGCTGAGCCAGTGATTTCTGCTCAAGTAACACCTTGTTCTTTCTGGCTGTAAAGGCACGGTATCTCAAAGTGGGTTCTGGCCAATGAATGTTTAATTATGAGTGTCAGTGTGCACACAGCAGGCGACTAAAAGGTTCTATTCTGGTAATGCATTATCACCTGGACTAACACTTGGTTTCCACTTGAGGCTGCTATAATCAAATCAAAAACACAGATGGTTGTACCATCTGGAGCCCTCCACGTCTTTAATGTTGACGTGTCCTAAAAGAGCAATTGCTACTTACATAGCCCCCAGGCTCTCAGGCTGCTGTAGCCTACTCCAATCCATCGTATTTTGTAGCTAATGTTCCTCACTCCCCACTGCTACCTTCCTCTCCTCCATATCCAGCCTGGCTACTGTTTGTCCTGCACTCAGAGCAGATGAACCAAGGTTTGCTTTTCTTGTGTGAACAAGGGAGAATCTCCAGTCCCACGGAGTATTCCATCCTCAGTGTCAGACTAGACTCCACTTCAGGCAGTGTGTGTGTGTGTGTATGTGTGTGTGTGTGTGAGTGAGATGGCTGTGAGTGATAGACAGGATGACAACACCCAGCTTCACGGATTTTATAGAGCCATAGAGTCATACAGCATGGAAACAGACCCTTCAGTCCAACTCATCCATGCTGACCAGGTTTCCCAAACTAAACTAATTCCGTTTGCCTGCGTTTGACCCATATCCCTTTTAAACCTTTCCTATTCATGTGCCTGTCCAAATGTCTTTTAAATGTTGTAACTGTACATCTGCATCTACCGCTTCCTCTGGCACTTTGTCCCACCTACGAACCACCCTCTGTGTTAAAAAGTTACCCCTCAGGTCGCTTTTCAATCTTTCTCCTCTCACCTTAAAGCTATGCCCTCT
>NC_063355.1:10512548-10520179 GCF_021869965.1 Rhincodon typus
TCTAGGCCCGAAACGTCAGCCTTCCTGCTCCTATGATGCTGCTTGGCCTGCTGTGTTCATCCAGCTCCACACCTTGTTATCTCAGATTCTCCAACATCTGCAGTTCCTACTATCTCAGGCTAATTATTAAGTTGGCCCTTATTTCAAGGGGTTGGGGTGGAATATACGAGTAGGGAAGTCTTACGCAACAGTACAAGGTGCTGGTGAGACCACATCTGGAGTATTGTGAGCAGTTTTGATCCTCTTGTTTAAGGAAAGTTATCATTTCATTGGAGGCAGTTCAGAGAAGGCTCACTAAGATGATCCCTGGAATGGAAGGGTTATCTTCTGAGTAAAGGCTAAACAGGTTGGGACTCTACTCACTGGCGATTAGAAGAATGAGAGGTGAGAGGTGTAATCTCATTGAAACATATCGGATTCTTAAGGGGCTTGACAGGGTAAATGCTGACTGTTGCCCCTCATGGGACAGTGAAGGACCAGAGGGTGTAGTTTCAGGGTAAAGGGTCGCCAATTTAAGACTGAGATAAGGAGGGGTTTCTTCTTTCAGAGGGTCAGAGTCATTGGAATTCCTTGTCAGAGTCCTCTGGGGACAGAATCCTTATATATATTTAAGGCTGTGACAGAGAGATTCTTGATCAGTCGGGATCAGCAAAGGTTATGGGGAAAGGGCAGGAAAGTGGGCGGGAGGAATGTTAGATCAGCCATAATCCTACTGAATGGTGGAACAGGCTTGAGGGGCCGCATGGCTGCCCCTGTTCCTATTTCTAATGATCTTACGGAATTTTTTTTTTAACATATACTCAGTGACTTTGCCTCCGCAGCCTTCTGAGGTTTTCACATGTTCGCCACCTTTTGAATGAAGAAATTTCTCCTCATGTCAGCTGTAAATGGCTTACCATGCATCCTGAGGCTGCGAGCCCTTGTTCTGGACCCCAGACAAGGGAACATCAGACTGTACAACAGCCCTATCAGAGTTTGATATGGTTTACTGAGGTTCCTGCTCACTCTTCCAAACCCCAGTGAATACAGTTGGCCCAATCTCTCCTCACATGACAAATCCATCTTTCTATAAACTGTCTGATGAACCTTCGCTGCACTCCCCCTGCGCTAAGTATATCTTTACTTACGTGAGGAGAACACAACTGCACACAACTTTACAGGGTCCTATCAAGAGCCTGTAGAGGTACAGTAAGACTCCCTTGTTCCTGTACTCAACCCTCTTGCAATGAAAGCCAACATCCCGTTTGCCTTCCTAACTGCCTGCTGCACCTGCATGATTACTTTTGACAGACAAGGCCATCCAGATCCCTTTGTACATCAACCTTTCTCAATCTATCACCGTTTCAATAACACTCTGCCATTCTGGTTTTTCTACCGATGTAGATGACTTTACATTCATCCACATTTGGAGTCTTTTTCAGGATGGCAGCCAGTGACTAGTGGAGGTCAGCAAGGTTCAATGTTGGGACCACAGTTATTGGTCTTGTAGATCAACGATCTGGATGAAGGTACTGAGGGCATTGTTGCTAAGTTTGCAGAGGATAGGTGGAGGGACAGGTAATATTGGGGAAGCGGGGAAGCTGCTGAAGGACTTGGACAGGCTGGGAAAGTGAGCAAAGAAATGTCAGATGGAATACAATGTTGGAATGTGTGGGGTTATGCACTTTGCTGGGAAGAGTAGAGGCGTAGACTATTTTCTAAACGGGGAGAGGCTTCAGAAATCCTGAAGCACAAAAGGACTTTTGAGTCCCAGTTCAGGATTCTCTTAAGTTTTACATGCAGGTTCGGTTGGCAGTTAGGGAGGCAAATGCACTGTATAACATTCATTTTAAGAGAGCTAGAATACAAGAGCAGGGATGTACTCCTGAGGCTGTATAAGGCTGTGGTCAGACTGCATTTGGAATATTGTGAGCAGTTTTGGGCCCTGTATCTAAGGAAGGATGTGCTGGCGTAGGTGGGGATCCAGAGGAGGTTTTACAAGAATGATCCCAGGGATGAAGGGCTTGTCATTATGAGGAGCGGTTGAGGACTCTGGGCCTGTACTTGATTGAGTTTCAAAGATTGAGGGGGGATCTGATTGAAACTTACAGAACACTGAGAGGCCTGGATAAAGTGGACGTGGAGAAGATGTTTCCACTAGCAGGAGAGACTACGATCTGATATCACAGCCTCAGAGTGAAGGGACAACTTTAGGACTGCGATGAGGAGGAATTACTTCAGCCAGAGGGTGATTAATGTGTGGAACTCATTGCTGCAGACGGCTGTGGAGGCCAAATCATTGAATGTATTTAAGATAGACAGGTTGTTGATTGGTAAGGGGATCAAGGCTTATGGGGAGAAGGCAGGAGAATGGATTTGAGAATCACATCAGCCATGATTGAATGGCAGAGCAGACTGGATGGGCAAAATGGTCTGATTCTGCTCCTGTATCTATGATCTTATGGTTATACAGCATCTACCAGGTATTTTCCCACTTGTCTAACTTGTCCTGAAGCTTCTTTATGTCCATCCCTACTCATACTTCCACCTAGTTTTGTGTCTGCAGCAAACTTGAAAATACTACACTCAATGACTTTCAGGAGATTGATGTTTTGCTGTGTTAGTGGAAGATTTTGATGATTTGAACAGTTTTTAGAGACGTGGTTCTGACTTCAAGAGCTATGCTCTGATCACTTCTGTTGTCCAAATCTACGAGAATATTTGCAGACCCATGGAGTTTGCAAGCTGCTGCTTCCAAAGGTAACGTGAATGACATGTTGCGATCCCTTGTGTCCATTACAACTATCTAATTTTACCCTGGTGACCTGTTCCTCTCAAACCTGCTACACTTTGTCTTTGACTCCACTTCCATCCCTTTTACTGCCCTACATGAATTGTGCTGGTCTCTGGACACAGTGCAGGACCTTGCTGGGTTGGTACCACACTATGAAAAGTGAGCTAATGAAACATGAACAAAGCTAATCCAACAGAATCTGCGCTTACCTTCAAAGTCAACACGCCCATCCCCATTCAGATCAACATCTTTCAGGATTTCCTCAATATCCCTGTGTCCAATCTGCTGACCCAGTAATTTCTTCATAGCTTCACGCAGTTCGGTCGTGCTGATCTCTCCATCCCCATTTGTATCAAACTGTATTTAATGAATACCGTTGAGTCTGAGTTTAGAACATTTATTAACAGGATTTGGCTACTGCAGGTACTTCAACACACCAAGTCATTCTGAAATTCCACATGCACACTCCTTTCAAATTTTAACTTTTATCTGTGGTACAAGGGACAGCACCCTGACCAATCAGAAGTTGTGGTACAAGGAGCAGCACTCTGACCAATCAGAAGTTGTGGTACAAGGAGCAGCACTCTGACCAATCAGAAGCTGTAGTACAAGGAGCAGCACTCTGACCAATCAGAAGTTGTGGTACAAGGAGCAGCACTCTGACCAATCAGAAGCTGTAGTACAAGAGGCAGCACCCTGACCATTCAGAAGCTGTAGTACAAGGGGCAGCAGCCTGACCAATCAGAAGCTGTGGTCCAAGGGGCAGCAGCCTGACCAATCAGAAGCTGTGGTCCAAGGGGCAGCAGCCTGACCAATCAGAAGATTATTGGATCTGGTCCCAGTCCCAGGACTTGAGTATATAGTCTACAGCAGGTTAATATATGGAGTGAGTACAGAATCTTAGAATCCCTACACTGTGGAAACAGGCCCTTCAGCCCAACAAGTCCACACCAAACCCTAGAGTATCCCACCCAGACTCATCCCCTTGTAACCCACCTAATCTACACCTCCATGAACACTATGTAATGTAGTAGACCCAGTTCAGTTTCTAGTCAATGGTAACCTGAAGGATATTTGCAGTGCTAATTTGGCAGTGTTAATGCCATTAAATAACAAGGGAAGGAAATTAGATTCCCTCTTCTTGGAGGTAGTTATTGCAAGGCACTTGTGGCACAAATATCATTGACTGATGTCATGGACAAATGGCAAATAGGGGTGAATTTGAATTGTGATTGCTTTTCCCCTTCTAAGTCCAAAACAGTGAGATTTTCATTGATTAATCCTTTTTATTTTGAATTCTATCCCTTGCTGACGTAGCTTAAAGTGTGTTCCCAAACCCAGACTTTCAGATTACAATTTTGACATAAACCCACACCAAAACGCTTTAACATGAAATTAAAGATAAGACTTTTAAGAAGAAAAACATTCAGAATGTAGCAAGTTGTTTCTCTACTCTCAGGGGCATGCGGGAAATTAAGGAAGATAAGATAGGAGAGGAAACACTTTGAATTATGAATTTTGGTAACCCCAGAGGTATTAATAACCAGTTTCTTCAGGACCAGTGGTTGCTCTTTCTTTCAAGACAAGTATAGGCTTCTTTCTAGCCAACAACTTGGAGACACAACCTGAGGCTCCAAGGCAAGCTGCCAACTCAATGTGGAGTCAAACATCCACTCACTTAGAATCCCAGAATTCTATATTTAAGCAATTCAACAAACCTAGATTTCAGACATGTGACAAAGACCAGCAGTTTGGGTGCTCATGGACCAATTCAGTGGGCTAATTGGAAAGTAATTAAACTAACAGTGTAGCTATCCCTCCACCATTAGGGTTTTCATTACAAGGTGACAATGTGCTTGGAAAAACATTACCATTTGCTTTAGCATAATCTGTCATGATGTTCTTCCAAAACTGGCTTGAAACAGATGACTCATCTCTAGCCTCTTTGTGTCAGATATAGCTGGAATGTCTTAATTCAGAAGCTCCAGGAAATGTGATCATGTGCTCAGCCTTGGTCATTTTATAAGTTCAGCAAGGTTGTCTTTTTAAAAAGAAATAGAAATGAAATAGTAGAGGATACAATTTTCTTTGGATTTCTCTCTGTGCTCTCTGGCCATTACACTGGGTGTAATCTAGGTGTATGCATGCAGGCACAGGCTGCTTCGTCATCTGAAAAATTATGAATGTGTAATCATTGGGCCTTCACCAGTGAATATTATCACTTCTGACCTTTATGTTGAAAGGCAGAGCAGAAAGGAAGCATTGGAAGATGACTAGCTGATGCTATTACTCTGAGGAACTCCCACAGCAACATGCTGAAGCTGAACATATCTGACTCTAATAAACATAAGCACTTTTCTTTGTGTATAACTCCAACAAGTGAAGAACTGTTCCCTGATTTAGGCTGACTTCAGACTTGCTCTGTAATTCCTCTGACTACACCCATGAAGATTTGGAAAATTTTAATCAAATCTCCACTGAAAGTTACCTTCTCTAAGGTGAATAACATAAGCTTCTCCAATCTATCCATGTTACTGAAATTCCTCAAGCCTGGAACCATTCTTATTAGTCTTTGTTGTACCCTCTTGAAAGCTATAACATTTGGCACTTACAGAGCTCCTGTCTTTCAGATGTGACCTTAAACTGAGGTGATATCTGCTCTCTCATGTGAAGACCAAATATCCCACAAGGTGAATTTTATTGGTTGCGGTTAAGGGGAGGGGTTTCCTGCCCTGCTACCCACAGAGTTAGTGGGGAACACACACTGGGAAGTAAATTAATGCTCTGAGGCATGAGGCATGGTTTGCGTCCCTGACCCAGGAGGACATTGTGCCTCAGAGAGAGACTGGGCTGCCTCACAACCTGATGCTCCTGCTGAAGCTGCAAAGCTGTCTGCAGATGACAGGGGAAGGTGGGGGAGGTGGGGGAGGTGGGGGGGGGGGGGGGGGGGTTCAGTAATGGAGGGCTCCTCGTCCTCCTGCTGGTTGGAAAATTGCGGTCAAGTGGGGAAAAAGCTCCCTTATAGGCCTGCATTGAGGTGGCACTGAGCATTTGGGGGACCATGAATGCCACCCCATTGCACTATTTTGAACAAGAACACCCCAGAGGCCTGGCTAATGTATTTGTTCCTCGACCTGTAACAGAGGATCTGGATGAGATCACATGGCTGCACGTGGGATCTTCCTGTGCACAGACTGGTAGCAGTCTTTCCTCCTTTGCAATAGTTGCTACACATCAAAAAACACTGTGTAGATTGTAGCACGCTTTGGGACATCCCAAAGGGTGCAATATAAATGCAGACCTCTCTTTTCTTCATTTCCAGCACTCGCTCGTGTTATGGAGCTATGGCTCATTTCAAACATGGGGACAACTTTCTTGGGGTTGGGGGTGGGGTGGTGTCGACCCTCACTTTGTGGGTGATGCTTCATCCGTACTCAGCACCTTAAACCATGGCAGGACTGAGTTCACGTAAAGTTGAAAGAGAAGCTGTCCCTGTGTCAGAATCTGAGGGAACGTCACACTGCAGGTCCAAACTTCATCCTCACCCTCCATTCCAGCAGGTGTTAGAAAGAATGGCAACACTGGATTAACAAATTGCAGAGTGTGACAGTACAGGACAGTGATGGGGAGTTTAACCTCTCAAACTGGGAAGCTTTCACCGTGACGTTGCTGCTTTGTTTTGACCTCAGTCTCGAGATGCATTGTGGGTGGGGCAGCTCAGTGGTTAGCACTGCTGCCTCACGGCGCCAGGGACCCGGGTTCGATTCCATCCTCGGGCGACTGTCTGTGTGGAAATTGCACGTTCTCCCTGTGTCTGCATGGGTTTCCTCCCACAGTCCAAAGATGTGCGGGTCAGGTGGATTGACCACGCTAAATTGTCTGTAATGTCCAGGGATGTGCAGACGACAGGTTGAATAACCACAGTAAAAATGGGGATACGCGAGTCTGGGTGGGATGCTCTTTGGAGGATGGGTGCAGACCCGATGGCCTGAATGGCCTCTTTCTGCACTGTAGGGACTCCAGGATGTTATCATTATTTGGCCCGCTCATGTGGAGGAAATGTAAACTCATCCCTGGCATAGCCTGTTCCAAAGTGGCTTTGCCCAGTGAGTGCTGGGGCCTTGTAGGAATGACTCTGGTCTTGTCCTTAGCCACCATCCATCCACATGCATCTTATGGTAACCAGGAATGGGAGTTCTGACTGACATTTCTCCTCCTAAACACAAAGACCAATGACTTGGCATACACTCAACAGGGTGAATGTGGCACTATCCTGTGCCAGCGTGTGACTGTGTTTCACACTTAGCAATACACCTGCCCACTGGTGACAGAACAGCTAGTTCTGTGGTCCCAGAGATCCCCCTCTGTGTAATGAATGGACTTTGCCCCAAGTTCACAGGAATGAATGGAGATTGCGGAAGGTCCCATGGTAATCCCAATTCTGGCTATTTCACAATTGTTGAAACAGTCACCTCTTTGAAAGCGTCTCGAAGCTCTTTCACTCCAATCATGTCGGCTGTCTCTGCTAAAAGCTTTGGTCCCATCAGTTCCAAAAAGTCATCAAAATCAACATGGCCACCCACTGAAAATAAAGCACAAGGAAGCAAGAAGCCAAGTGAGCTCATTTTGCAGCAAAGGATTCAGCACGTTCAGTACTGAATAAACAATAACACGACACCCCAGAAAATCCTGCTTCTGACTGGAGAAGACAAGTGCTCAGTAGCTTGGCATTGAGTGATTTCAATGGAAGCTGCATTGCTGTTTAAATTAAACAGGATAGCATCTATGGTCAAAGACACCCACTCCGCAATGTCACCCACTCCGCAACGTCACCCACTCCGCAACGTCACCCACTCCC
>NC_063355.1:10520189-10595209 GCF_021869965.1 Rhincodon typus
TCACCCACTCCGCAACGTCACCCACTCCGCAACGTCACCCACTCCGCAACGTCACCCACTCCCTATCACCACCCACTCTGCAACGTCACCCACTCCGCAACGTCACCCACTCCCTATCACCACCCACTCCGCAACGTCACCCACTCCCTATCACCACCCACTCCGCAACGTCACCCACTCCCCGTCACCACCCACTCCCCGTCACCACCCACTCCCTGTCACCACCCACTCCCTATTACCACCCACTCCGCAACATCACCCACTCCCCGTCGCCACCCACTCCCCGTCGCCACCCACTCCCCGTCGCCACCCACTCCCTATCACCACCCACTCCCTGTCACTACCCACTCCGCAATGTCACCCACTCCCCGTCACCACCCACTCCCCGTCACCACCCACTCCCCGTCACCACCCACTCCCCGTCACCACCCACTCCCCGTCACCACCCACTCCCTGTCACCACCCACTCCCTAACGTCACCCACTCACTAACGTCACCCATGCTATGACATTTCTCTCTACCCTCGGGTACTGTATCCTGAGAGGGGACTGGTAACCATGATGTACCATTAGACTGGTCTGTGACTGTGCATGACAAAGTGCTGCAGATGTTTGCTTTTGCCTTCTGGAGGTTGGCTGACCAGGAATCTCTCCTGATCTTACTACCTGCCATCGGGTGTGTTGGACAGATTTACAGACTGATTCTTAACCTCATCGGGTCTGTTTCAAAGAATCCAGACCTGCAACGGGATTTGAACCTGGAGCTTCTGGCCCTGGGGTGTTGACACTACCACTCCACCCCAAGACATCTGCGCTAACATTGCTAAGTGTAATTTCTAGGCAAAAGATGATTCTTCTTTTCATTCTCTCTACACTTGGGAAGACACGTAACCCTCATCTTTTTGAAAAATATTTCAATTATTGTGGCAAGCTCTTGTGTAATCCTTGTACCTTCGAACACAGGCAAATCAGCACGGTGGTCATTTCATCGCCAATCCCTAATTGCTGTGATGCAATGACGCTGGTGTGGGTCTACGTCATTGTCTACAATCCTGGTGAGGATGAGTTAGGATCAGCATGGGGTAATCCCAGCATAGTGGCCTATCGCTGTCAATGAAGAGAGTAGACAGCCCCCTGTAAAGACAGAGTTGTGTGCGGGGTCTCAAGTCCTAATGGAAAACGCTGCCATTTGTTGCAGTCACTGGGTCAATCTTGGGTTTGTGTGATTAGGTAAGATTGATAATAGTGAATTGCTGGCCTGTTTTGCATCCTCTCAATCTGAGTATCGATAAAAATGAAAAGTGGGATCGATGTAAAACAGGTTGCTGGCTCATTATCACAGTTTCAGACTGAAGTACATCACACTCTAATGTGTTATTTGTAGACAGCAGCAGGCATTATGTTCAGGGTTTACTGAATTGCTCTTGTTTTTGCATCATACCAATCCCTAATGACCCTGTATGCACTCCCCACCACGCTGTGTCCATGCAGCATCTCAAGACTGCAGACCCCAGCTGTTTAATCACATCCCTCCTCCTTAAAAACTTCTTCCCTAAACAGGATAAACTTCATCAGTGATCGTCATCCTGTTACTATTACGTGTGTGTTTTGATTAATTTAAGCTCTTTGGTTTTCTGTTAAAGGGCTTCACATTAACGTTACCGTCAAAAACGATTTCTAAACCTTGTTTGATATTCTGGCAGCCTGTATCAGGATGATGGAAATTGTTGTCAAATGCTTCATGGTGTCGCTAAAACATCACTGCCCCTGCCTCTTTGCTTTTATACCTGATATTCTGATAAAAAATTAGCTTCAGTGCCTCAATAAGGCTACTGTGTAAATCTCTGCAATGATCCAAACACATAACAAAACATCTGCAGAAGATCTTAAAAAGGTTCTTTGTTAAAAACGATAATGAAGGTGCTTTCATGATTGAGAAGGTAGTAGCCCAGGCCTCTCACTCTCCCTTTCTGAAAGGGCATTTTCTTATTTTACAGACTGCAAACCAGGTTCACAATGTGTGTGCTGAAACTTTATCTAGCTGCAGAGCTAGCAGAGATTCAACGGACAGTATTTTCAGTCTTTGGGGAATAGTGCATTTGAAAGGGCCATTCACCGCACAGCTTCCTTGATTCTCACAGCTACATCAGTTGGTATAAAAAATCCCCCCACTTTCAATTTGTGCTGCTCTCTATATCTCTCTCTCTTGGGGGCTATTTCTTCCAGACACTCGCCATTTTCAAATGATTTTTGTCACGTTGTCTCTTACTTGTGGAAGGGGCCCTTGTGCTGTGGTGGTAATGTCTCTACCTCTGAACCAGGATGCTCAAGTCATACCTGCTCCAGGCATATTTAATTATCATAGAATCCCGACAGTGTGGAAGTAGGCCATTCAGCCCATCAAGTACACAGACCCTCCTAAGAGCATCCCACCCAGATCCACATCCCCCTATCCTATCCTATCCCTGTATTCCCCATGGTTAACCCACCCAGCCTGCACATCCCTGGATACTATATGGGCAATCCACCCTAACCTGCACATCTTTGGACTGTGGGAGGAAACCAGAGCACCCGGCGGAAACCCATGCAGACACGGGGAGAATGTGCAAACTCCACACAGACAGTCACCCGAGGGTGGAATCGAACTCGGGTCCCTGGCGCTGTGAGGCAGCAGTGCTAACCACTGAGCCACTGTGCCACCCAATGTTACTTAATAATATCTCTGAACAGGTTGATTATGAAAATGTTATCTTCAGGGCCGGGTGATTTTGTTTGACCATGACAGCTACGGTGCAGCACTTACATACAACGCGCAGAGAGAGGGACCAATGACCGTGGGACATCTTGCACTGAACAGTTCTGAAGACAAGTCGTATCAGACTCAAAGTGTTAACTTTGTTTCTCTTTCCACGGATGCTGCCAGATCTGCTGAGTTCCTCCAGCGTTTTCCGAGCTTGTTTCAGATTTTCAGCACCCCCATTTTTTTTTTGCTTTTATATGAACAGCAATCGCCTACTCAGGCAGACTCCAGGTCCAGGTGTCAGAGTTGGGGAGCCCTGCTCAGCAGGAAGCCCACTGGTTACTTCAAAGGCATCCCACTCACAGTGTGCTGTGTCTCCATTTGTCTGCTAACATCCAGATCTGGGGAGAGTTGCGTATTCTCAAGGGGCACAGGTGCCAGGCTATGGCACAAATAGGAGCAAGGAACATACGGCACGGTGGCTCAGTGGTTAGCACTGCTGCCTCACAGCACTATGGACCCGGGTTCGATTCCACCCTCAGGCGACTGTCGGTGTAGAGTTTGCATATTCTCCCCGTGCCTGCGTGGGTTTCCTCCCGCAGTCCAAAGATGTGCAGATTAGGGTGGATTGGCCATGCTAAATTGTCCAGGGTGTGCAGGTTAGGTGGGCTAGCCATGGGGAATACGGGGATAGGGTGGAGGACTAGGTCTGACTGGGATGCTCTTTGGAGGGTCAGTGTGGACTTGATGGGCTGAATGGCCTGCTTCCACACTGTAGGGATTCTTTGTGCCAGCAGTTCATGCCAGACAAATTTCTGAAAGAATGTCAATTAACTATCAAACAAGTGAAGAGGAAGGCTCATTTTAAAAGAGGCAGCAAATTTCTCTGGAGCTCCTCCAGACTAGCACCCTGAATCATTTTTTAAATTCGTTTGTGGGATATGGGCGACACTGGCTCATTTATTGCCCATCCCTAACTGCCCAGTGGGTCATTAAGAGTCAGCAAGATTGTTGTGGGTCTGGAGTCATATATAGGCTCATGCAATTTCCTTCTCTAAAGGACACTGGTGAACCAGATGGGTTTTTGGGCAATTGACAATAGTTTCATACATATCACTAGATTCTTAATTCCAGATTTTTTTTTTTAAAATGAATTCAAATTTCACCATCAGCTATGGCAGGACTGGAACCCTGGTCCCCAGGACATCAGCTGGGTCTCTGCATTAATAGTCTTCTGATAACAGCAACATGCCATCATCGCCCCTTGAGGCAGAGTGAGTAAACAAGTTTCTGCCAAAGTTACGATGGGAAAAGCACAAGGGTTTGGGTTAAAAACCCGTTTTTAATGACTCCCCAGAGTGCCGCAGAGCCTACAGGAGTGGAATAAATTACCCCCATTACAATGCAGCCAGCTGCTGAGAAGCAGTTTTAAGGCATAAAAGGCGCTGCCATTGGAGCACAAAGCTCCCCATTTTGTTCCTAACAGCAGCATCCTCACACACTGTTTCACAATGAAAGATCATGGCGGCATTGTGCCAACCCAACACTGTTCATAAGCCTCGTGGTATCATTTCTTCCTCACAATTAACTATCTGTTATTTGCAGCAAACACCTATTCCTAAGGCTGGAGCGTAGGAGGTCGAGGGGTGACCTTACGGAGGTTTATCAAATCATGAGGGGTATAGATAAGGTGAACAGCAAGTGGTTTTTCCCTAGGGTGGGGATTTCAAGCCTAAGGGCACATTTTTAAGGTGAGAGGAGAAAGATTTAAAAATGACATGAGGGGCATTTTTTTTTTACATAGGGAGTGGTTTGTGTGTAGAATAAACTTCCAGAGGAAGTGGTGGATGCAGGTACAGTTACAATGTTTAAATTTAGATGAGTATATGAATAGGAAAGGTTTGCAGGAATATGGGCCAAGTGTAGGCAGGTGGGACTAGTTTAGTTTGGGATAATGGAGAGCATGGACTGGTTGGACTGAAGGGTCTGTTTCCATGCTGTATAACTCTATGGATGTCCAGTGATTGTGGGATTTGTAACACTATGTATCAGCTTAAAGAGACAAGTTACATATTAAACCCCCGCACTACAACCGGGCTGCTGTGGAAAGGCACTGTGTCAGGTCCTGAAATCTGAGATGTGTACCTTTAACAAGGTCCCAAATGCTGTGTTTAATTAAATGTGGCCTAACCTTTAACCAACAGAGCATTTATTTGTTGGCAGGGATCACATCAATGAAACAGATCAATAATAAACTCTCCAGTGGGCAGCAAACTTAACAAACTGTGAAATATCTTAACTGACTTAACTGCAAAGAAACGTTTGAGGTGATAGTTAAGATGAGTTAGTGCTGAATTAACTTGTATGTGTCAGGGGAGACCTGGAATTAAAGTAACTTGCTCGAATTGCATTTGTCTTCTGCCTTGCGGCAGATCCGAGGCTGTAAGACCCAACACTCGATTCCGCTTAGTTGCGACGTATTTTTGTTTTAATCTCAATTCCATTGGAAACATAGAAAACACAGAAAATAGGAGCAGGAGTAGGCCATTCAGCCCTTCAACCCTACTTCCCCATTCAACATGATCATGGCTGGTTATCCAACTCAGTGCCCCGAGAACTATATCGAACTCCTTCTTGAAAACATTCAATATTCTGGTCCCAAACACTTTCTGTGGCAGAGAATTCCACACGCTCCCCACTCTCTGGGTGAAGACATTTCTCTACGTTTCAATCCTAAAAGGCACTACCCCATATGTTTAAACTGTGACTCCTGGTTCAGAAGCATTAAAACCACCCTTCCTGCATTTGGCCTGTCTGGTCCTGTTAGAAGTTGAGAAGTTTTTATGAGATTCCCCACCGGAGCCCCATCCCCATTCTTCTAATCAGTGAATACAATCCTAAGCAATCCAACCTCTCTTCATATGCTGGTCCTGCCATTCCATGAATCAGTCTGGTAAATCATCATTGAACTCCCTCCATAGCCAGACCATCCTTCCTCGGATAAGGACACTAAAACTGTGTACAATTATTCCAGGTATTAAACTTGCCACTACATTCCATGTAAAAGTTTCTTCTTGATGAGACTGGGAGAGAGGAATGTGGTGTTGTGGCCAACAACGCCCCACCCTTGGCCCAGGCATTCGGCATAACCAACATGTACCTGTGCCACGATGTTGTACAGGGCACCAGGACTTGGCGTCATTGAGATATGTCAGGTTAAGTGATGCCAGCCACGGCATTTCCTAAAGGAAGTTACAAGCATACAATGTCAGCTGAAATTACTGGGCCTTTACTGAGTCTTAAGCAGGAATAGAACTGTTTTTGGTTTGCTCATTTACACGCTGGGGTTTGACTGGATTTGACTTGGCTTTGGTGCTTGTTATGTTTCTAACGCCTGATTCTCGGGTGTTAGAAACAGTCACAATTTAGGCTCGGAAAGGGTAAGGTTCAATGACTTTAACCCAAATTGCCAAGCTGCCTGGTAGGAAGACTGCTTTAGGACACACATCCTGACTCTCCAGTGCAGCCATGAACATGGTCCCCTGGAACTCTTAGGCATGTGATTCGTTCCTGGGCACTCACCATGTGACATGGATCTGTTCTATAGCATAGCCAATATATTGGACCGGCACCTCATGGTGTTGCTCCATTACCAACATTAATGCCATGAGTACTTTGTACCTGGTCTGAGCAGATGGCGTTTCAACTCCATTGTATTCACCCGGCCTTCAAATAAGATGGGATTTTCCAAAGTTGTACATCTGCTGTGCTTCAGATTTCAATGTTCGAAAGGTAGTGTGATTACAACCAGGTCTATTTAGATCATCACTGTTTCTCAACTTACAGTTCATGTTGATTTGCTGGGACAGTTCAATCAGCTCCATTTCCGTTGGCATATAGCCCATCGTCCGCATACAGTTACCCAGGTCCTTACAGCCAATGAATCCATCCTTGTCTTTATCAAACTCTTTGAATGCGTCTCTCAGCTCTGGCAACAGAGAGCAATTTGATCATAAAGACATGTCATTTAATAAAACAAATCTCGTCTGCCATGAGTATTAGATTAATGAGACCAACAACAGCTTGCATTCAAATACCATTTATATTGTGGGATAATATCTTCAGGCACTTCACAGAAAGTTAATCAAACACAAGATCTACAATGAACCAAGGGCTCAGGGTGTCTGAAAGGTTAGTCAAATCGGTGGGATTTGAGAAGGAGGGGGCGGTGGAGAGATGGAGATACTGCGAGACAGAATTCCAGAAATTAGGGTCTGGAGAGCTGAGGACACAGCCACCAATTTTGAACTGAAGGAGAGGGGAGAGTTACACAACATTCTTCCGGCTTCCTAACATGCTGTGTCTGTTCTGTGATGTTATACTGTACAAATTAGGTTTGGCGCAGTCTCACTGACTGCGCATCCTAACAGTTACACTACAGACAAGCTCCAGCTTATACGATGCTCTCACGTTCTTAAGTTAGGTAGCCCATTGTTTGGGCATCTGCTCTTAGAACTGAAGAACTATTGAGCAGAGAGTTAGGGCAATGTACTTGGAGTTTGCGCAACTTGTGAAGATGGGGTTTGCCGTGTGAATTATGTAGCTACATTCCAATTCATCCAGTATGTCACACACATATTTGTAACAGATATATTCAGTCAGGTGAATGGGGTTGAAAGGTGTGAAAAATGAGAAGCATGAGCTTGGAACACATGACTGAGGAGGAAAGCGAAATGAACAGATTGTGGAAGATCTCTGACAGTTACTTAAAAAAGGGAGGCAGATAGAAAACAGGGAATCCTAGACTGGTTAGCCTGACAACGGTAGTGAGGAAAATGCGAGAGTCCACCATAAAAGTTTTAATAACAGAGCACTTGACAAACAGTAACAGGACGAGACTGAGTCAGCACGGATTAATGAAAATTAAACTGGAGAGTAGTCAGAAAAGATTTACCAGGATGTTGCCGGGAATGGAGGGTTTGAGATATAAAAACAGACTGGGAAGAATGAGACTTTCTTTTCACTCCAGCATAGGAGATGGAAGGGTGACCTTTTTGAGGCCTATAATGTCGTGAGGGATGTAGATAAAGTGAATGACAAGGGTGTTTTCTCTATGGTGGGGGTGTTCAAAACTAGAGGTCACATTTTAAGGTAAGAGGAGAAAGATTTTAAAAAGGACACGAGGCGCAACTTTTTTTTTTAAACACAGAGAGTGGTTTGTGTGTGGAATGAACTTCCAGGGGAAGTGGTGGATGCAGGTACAATTACAACATTTAAAAGGCATTTGGATAAATACATGAAAAGGAAATGTTTTGGAGGGATATGGGCCAAGCGCAGGCAGGTGGGACTAGTTTAGTTTGGGATTATGGTCGGCATGGACTGGTTGGACCGAGGGGTCTGTTTCCATGCTGTATGACTCTATGAAAATGAAATCATGCTGGACAAATCGACTGGATTTTTTCGAGGATATAATTAGTGGAGTTGATCAGGGAACCAGTGGATGTGGTTTACTTGGACTTTCAGAAGGTTTAATAAGTCGCACATACGAGATTAACATGTAAAATTAAAGTGCATGGGATTGGGGATAGTGTACTGACACGGACAGAAAACTGGATGTCAGGAAACAAACAGTAGAAATAAACAGATAACAAGGTGTGGAGCTGGATGTACACAGCAGGCCAGGCAGCATCAGAGGAGCAGGAAAGCTGACATTTCGGGTCTCGACCCTTCTTCAGAGTAGAAATAAACAGGTCTTTTTCTAAGAGCCAACTAGCTCTTGTGAACCCTAGCTATTCACAATATATATTAAAGATTTAGCTGAGGGAATTAAATGCAATATCTCCAAGTCTGCAGATACCAAGCTGGATGGGAGGGTGAACTGTGAGGAGGATGCAGAGATGCCTCAGTGTGAATTAGACAAATTGAATAAATGGATAAGTACATGGCAGATACAGTATACGGTGGATAAATGTGAGGTCATCCACTTTGGGAGCAAAAACAGGAAGGCAGATTATTATCTGAATGGCAATAGATTGGGAAAAGGTGCAATGAGACATGGGTGCCCTTGTGCCCCAGTTGCTGAAAGTCAACATTGCAGGTACAGCTGGTGGTGAAGAAGGCAAATGGTATGTATTGCCTTCAGAGTAAGAGGATTCAAGTACAAGAGCAGGGGTGTCTTGCAGCAACTATACAGGGCCTTGGTGAGACTGCATCTGGAGTACTGCGTGCAATCTTGAAAACATTTATTTTCATCCACTCACTCAACCTGTCTATCTCCCTCTGGAGACTCTGTGTCACCCTCATCACTTGCCTTCCCAATTATTGTTGTGTCATCTGCAAACTTGACTATAATAGTCACTTCCCTCATTCAAGTTATTAATATGTTGTAAATAATTGTGGCCCCAGCACTAATCCCTGTGGCACTCCTCTAGTCACACTGCCAGCCTGAAAATGCCCCCTTTATCCCAACTCTGTCTTCTATTAGTTAGCTAATCGCCTATCCAGGCTAATATACTATCTCCAACACCATGGGCTCTTATTATATTGACGCGCCTTATTTGGGGTATCTTATCAAATACCTTTTGGAAAACCAATTGTATCATATCAACTGGGTCCCTTTTGTCTATCCTGCTTATTACCTCCTCAAAGGACTCAAATAAATTTGTTAGGCAATGATTTCCCCTTCATGAAGCCATGCTGTTTCTGCTTGAACTTATTATATATTTCTAAATGCTCTACAATTACATTCTTTATAATGGGCATTAACATTATCACAATAACAGATGTTAAGCTAACTGGCCTATAGAATCATAAAATCCCTACAGTGAAGGAGCAGGCTATTCAGCTGATGGAGTCCACACCCAAAAAGCATTCCAACCAGACCCGCCCCCTAACTTATCCCTGTGACCCTGCATTTCCCATGGCTAACCCACCCAGCCTGCACATCCCTGCACACTATGGACAATTTAGCATGGCCAATCCACCTAGCCTGCACATCTTTGGACTGTGGGAGGAAACCGGAGCACCCGGAGGAAACCCACGCAGACACGGGGAGAATGTGCAAACTCCACACAGACAGTCACCTGAGTGATAGTTATTATGTTTATTTCTCCACACCACCCCCCCAATTAGCCTCTGGATTGTTTAGTATTTTTGGAATGTTATTAGTGTCCCCTACCATGAAGACTGCTAGTTTACAGCAGTTTGAATTGAGGTCCTGAACAAATGAGCCCGTTTATCAACCATTTCTCCCCCAACATCTCAGAGTCCATTTGGTCATTTCTCCATGCCCTCTCTCTACCCCGGTCAACTCGAATGCTTGGTCTGTGCCTCGTTCTGCGATGAACTCACTGGCCTTAATTTTGGGAAGCATTCAGACTGCTATCATCGGTCTGAGTGCACCAGAATGCGTAGAATTTTGTTGGGCTGTGATGACTCTGCAGCCCAATAGCCTGCTGCTTTAACCTCTTGGAAGTCTAAATATAAAAGAGGTTGGGGAATCTCGCACTGTTTCTCTGGTTAATGGACCAGAGAGGAAAGGAGGAAGCAAATTCAATAATAACTTTCAGAAGAGAATTGTCTAAACTCACGAAATGGGAAACACTGCAGGCGTATGAGAGTAGAGCAAAGCGAGTGAAATCGATTAAACAAATTCTTTTGGGGAGACTGAATGGCCTGAATCAGTCGTGTGAGATTCTACGATATTAAATAGGATATTAAAAACGGTGTTAAATTATGCAGATAGTAGCCATTGCTTTTCATAATGAAATATTGTAACAGCTAGCCAAAAGGTAAGTGTGCGTGGTTCATGATAACACTGTCTTTTCTAGGTGCAGGGTTTCTGAACACCTTTCATAAAAAAATCATACAGTACAGAAGAAGCCCTTCAGCCCAGCATGTCCATACCGTCAAATTTGTTCGGCATGATTTCTAGTTTAACGTCATTCCCTCACATGAAAGCTGCTAAATTCAGGGAAGAATGGCATCTGGGTTAAAAAAACACACTCCATGTGACAGTTGGAAGATACTCTGTAAAGAGAATCCACCAAATATATCCGTGACGATTTGCAGACACTTTCACTTTGTTTGGTTATTAATGAAATATACAGTCAGCGTTTCCTGGAGAATGGTTCTTATTCACGGCATAAGTTAATAAAAAACTGAAATGTTTACCTTCAATTTCCTCTGCTCCCAGCTCTCTGTCCTATTGACAAAACATTTGGCATTAGATATCTCCCATGTACTTTGGTGTGTGTTAAACATTTACAATCGAAATATGATGCAGGATGCATTCAGTTATCTTCAATGAGAAGGTAATGATGTCACTGACTCAATCCTGATAGTACTGGAGTCTGTGTTGTTTATTTTAGTTGAAATGTTAAAAGAGACACTGGGTTGCACAGTGACATCAAACTATCAAACGTGTCCCCTTTTTAAAAAGACCATAAATGATTGAAACCCAAATAATAAAATGAAGAAGTTTTATGCAATTAAATAATAGTCTTGGTACCATCCATTCTGTACTCCAGTCCCTTCGCCACAAGGCAGTCTTAAAATTACCTCCTCACTGAATTAGTTCATTCTTTAAAAACATGCTTCCATACAACATGCAGAATTCCCGACTACCATCCAATGCTCCAAGCAGGGAGCAGCACTGGCAGGGTGCACAGTTTGGATAACTGCCTGTGTTCCCTGGGATGTGTGCAGGAATGCTACTCCCTCCCTGCAAGAGCTGGACAGTGGGATTCACTGCAGACAAACAACAAGCCATGGCCAACCACAAAGACTGTGAGTAATGAAAGGGTGGAAGCTGCGACCGACTGAAATGTAGGTTCTCAGTATAGAGTGCAGTCGGCAGCAGGGAAGTTGTCAAAAAAAAAAATACAGAGGGCACTGGTAATATTCAGCAAATCAGGCAGCAGCTGAAGGGAATGGAAGAAAATCAACATTTCAGGTCACTTGCTTATGTCTCCCTCCACAGCTAAGTATTATCAGCATTCTCAGTCTGTGACTTTCCACAATGTACCCTGTAAACTGTGACCGGAAATGTCGATTCTTTCTCTCTCTGCAGCTACTGCCTTACCCTGCTGCATATCTCCAGCATTTGCTGCTTTCTGTATTTTGTGATATACTTTATACCTTAGGAGTTACATTTGTATTTGTGGGTGGGGAAATGTGTGGGACTTTTATGAACGCAGCTCACCAGAGGTTTAAGTAGGGTTACCTTATGCAAGTGGAGGTCAAACCTGTGTATACAATGGCCGTGGGTGTGACAGAATGTGATACAAGTGCACCTCTCTAACCCAAAAACACTCGAACAATATACGTTTGAGCCTACAGCAGCTCCTAAGACCTGAAATTGTACGAGACTAAGTCTGCACTGGGGGCCACTATTGTGTTAGGTGCAGATGACTGCTGTAGTAGAAACAACATGCAGGATATTCTGTCAGAATGATGGTAACCCTCAGGTGACAGCAATGAAGCAGCTTTCATAGTTGCTGCTAAGATGTAGTAGCATTACCAATTTGCGCACAGCTAGCTCCCACGCTCAACACTGAGAAAGCAGCCAGATAATCCTGGATTTAGTAATGATAATTGAGGGATAACTAAGTTCAGGGAAAACTTCATTGCTGTTTTTCCAAGTACTGCCAGGGGATCCTAGGCATCCACTGGACAGGGGGCCTTGATACAATGCAGCAGCCAAAAGCTGGCACCTCTTGAGATTGCAGGGCTGCCTTGATACTGCCCTGGCCTGAAGATGCCTAGCACACAAATGTTAAAGCTGCTGAACAAACAAAGAAAACACAGTTGAGGAAACAGCTTTTTTACTGCGTGGCTTTGCTGTAAACATTGTAGGAACAATCTTTTTACTCATTTGTGGGATGAGGCTATCGCTGGCAATGCCAGCATTTACTGCTCTTTCCTAATTGCCCAGGGGGCAGTTAAGAGTTAACTACATTGCTGTGGGTTTGAAGTCACATGTAGGCCAGGTAAGGATGGCTGTTTCCTTCCCTAAAGGACTTTAGTAAACCAGATGGCTTTTTCCCGACAATCGGCAATAGATTCATAGTCATCATTAGACTCTTAATTCCAGATTTTTTAAATTGAATTCAAATTCCACCATCTCCCTTGGCAGGATTCAAACCCAGGTCCCCAGAACATTATCTGGGTCTCAGGATTAACTGTCCAGCGACAATACCACTAGGTCATCGCCTCCCCTCCTGTCTCTTGAAGCAAGATTTCCCGTACTCATTTCAGTTGTGATGTGGAGGTGCCAGTGTTGGGCTGGGATAGACAAGGTCAGAAGTCACACGATACCAGGTTATAATCCAACAAGATTATTTGAAATCACACAAGCTTTCAGACTGCACCTGATGAAGGGGCTGCACTCCAAAAGCTTGCGTGATTTCAAATAAACCTGTTGGACTATAACCCTAGCATGTGGCATTTCAGTTGAGCATGCTGATAACAGAAGGCTGTTAAAACAATTCTGCTGGGGGCTATTTCCTCCTCCAATATCAGCTGCCTATCCAGTAATATTGTCGCTTTCATACATCAATGTTAATCTAAGTACAGAATTAAGTGTTGTCTCTAGGTACACTGCTCTGTTGCTTTCTATTGGCAAAATGTGTCCAGAAAACAGAGAGAATCACACAGTGAGATGGCAAATTCTTCAAAATTTAAAACCGCTGTGATAACTTTCTTTAAATCAAACATAATGCTGAGCCATTGCATTCGGGCTGACCACTGGAAAGGAGGGCCAGCAACACGAGAACAAACAATGGCTGTGTTTTCGAGGATTATTCATAAAGATCTATTAGCCACCAGAGAGCACTGTACTTTCACACTCAGCTCATTCATTAAACTCAACTGACAATCACCAAGCAATGTACCTTAACACTCAGATCATTCATAAAGTTCTACTGACAACTGTTAGGAATGAGTGTTGCACTGGAATGTTGTTGTAAATCATTAAATCAGCATTTTTGTAGTTAATACACGCCTTCAGTCCTCTCCCTTCCTATCTCACAACAGTACTGATTCATAAATATTAACAGCTACATCTGTCTCCTGGGACATAATTTGCCTGGAAATTCTCCTCTTCTCTCTTCAGTTTTTGTAGCTAAGGGACAATTACTGAACCCCAGAGGGTATTGGGGCAATTGACAATGGGTGCATGATTGCTGTTAGGCTAGCTTTTAATTCCACAGTTTTTTTAAAAACGGAATTCAAATTCCACCATCTGGCCAAATGCTCTTGTAGTGCAGTGATAATGTCCTTACCTCTGGGCCAGGAGACCTTTGTTCAAGCCCCACCTGCTCCAGACATCTCTAAACAGGTTGATTAGAATATCTTCACCATCCAGCCGCGCTGGGATTTCGAAACCACGTCCCCTGGGTCTACCTGAGATTACTAGTCCAGTGACATTACCACTGGCTTTGCCAGGGGTGAAGACAGTGCCTCCGAAAGGTGCTGGTCAGTCAGCTGGGTCAGCGCCACAGTGAGAGATGGTAGAGTAATCAGTGGATTAGTAAACCAGGCTTTGAGGACATGGGTTCAAATCCCACCACATTTTAGGTTCAATCATTGAGCCTGGATTTGATCCCAGGAGTGATGTGTTCATTGGTGAGAAAGTTGGGAAAATCACATGAAATAGCCAGCAAGGTGCCTCTCAATATCAAGAATAGAAGTTCCATTCTCCTACCTGGTCAGACAAAATTCTCACTAATGAGCAATGAGAAACCTATTTGCATCAATTAGCTTGTATTAACATCTTATTATTACCTTCTCTCACCTCATTAGTATACAGTATTCCCAGCCTGCAAAGAGACTAGACGGTGACATTTCCCAATGTGGAAGCTGGTACGGTTACTCAGGCATTCCAGCTCATTGCTTGCTCTTCCCGACACCTGTCCTGGGCACCAACACCAATATCTCAGTGCACACATCAAGGACAGTGACTACATACACCCTTATCTATGGACCTTGTCATCCAAAACACTTCTTGGCACATCTCCAATCCAGTATGGTTCTCCATTTCAAAGCTGCACCTTGGGGCACACTGGCACCCCTGTCCATGATACTGCTGCCAAGGTACTCTGTGCGTAGGGAGAGGGCAGCTACCTCATGGTTTGGACCAGGCTGCATCTCAGGACTCCTCACTTACTCTCTTAGAGCTCACTCACTTTGTGTTTATTTTTGATGTTCATAGCCAGAACAAACAGACTCACAATACCTGGGTACTGTGTATTATAAGCCCGGGTCACTAGACCCAAAATATTAATTCTGATTTCTCTCTACAAATGCTGCCAGACCTGCTGAGCTTTTCCAGCAGTTCCTGTTTTTATTTTTGTTCACAAAGCCCTTGCCTTGCCTTTGGCCCACATACAAAGCCAGACAGGTTGTCGTGTTTACCAGAAGTGATGGTACTACATAGCACTGCTCTACATCAATCTCACACCTACAGCATGTGCCAGCAGCTTTATGCAGCAAACACACTGTACGTGCCTCAACCAAAGGGCCAGGTGTCAAATTCTGAGGGGACAAGTACTTAGTCAGGCAAAGGGAAACAGCCTGAGGGGGTTCTGACACAGTATGTCAAGGACACTGCCTGCTATCAGTCCAGGGACTTGGTAACAGTCACTCAGTCGCTTGGGTGGTCAGTTGGGAGGGGTGGGTGGTCTTTACCACTATAGTCCAGGGAGTTGGCCACACTCAGCCCTGTGGGTCCACTGCAGCCGGTCTGAGGAGTCTCTGGAAGGTAGTCAGGGATCCGCACAGAGGCTCTGGACGGTCAGCGTTCGGGAACTGTCTGTTTAAATCAGTCAGGATGGGGGAGGGGATTTTTCAGCTACAGTCAGCCCTGAGGCTCCATCCATTAAAGGTTTGAGGGAGGGGAAGGGGGGTTATCAGGAAAGAGGAGCTGGGGAACTCAGTTGTGGGGTCTGAAGGCAGAATGCTGGGATACAGACAGGATAATGGTGCAACTTACCACAGAACACTGATGGAAAGGGGATAATGCAGGAGAGGGCAGGGGTCACCGATAGGCAGCAACACTCTGGTTTGAGTTGGTCAGCGGTGGAACACGGTGGGCTAATATATCTGCTAATGTTGACTTGTTTTGCCTGGAGCTGGGGAGGTAAAGTGGGGAGGTGAAGATTTCGATAAGGCAGGTTTGGGTGGGAAGGTGGGCAATGGATGGGGTGAATAGCCCAGAACTTTAGGTTAGGGGAGTTCAAAACTAGAGGCCATAGGTTTAAGGTGAGAGGGGAAAGATTTAAAAGGGGCAACTTTTTCATGCAGAGGGTGGTGTGTGTATGGGAATGACCTCCCAGAGGAAGTGGAGGAGGCTGGTACAATTACAATATTTAAAGGCATTTGGATGGGTACATGAATAGGAAGGGTTTAGAGCGACATAGGCCAAATGCTGGCAAATGGGACTTGATTAGTTTAGAATATCTGGTTGGCATGGATGAGTTGGACCGAAGGGTATGTTTCCGCGCTGTACATCTCTATGACTGTAAGTTCAAAGCTGATGGGGTTGATGGGAAGAGCTCCTGAGATGGGGAAGGTGTAGATTTGGGTCTTCACTGAGATTGAGCAGCGTGAGGGGCTGCCTTCACCCCCTGGAGTGGACAGGATACGTGGTTCCCTCAGTCAGGGAGAGGGACTGCACCCTGGAGCGATGTGAGGACCCAGCGATTACTCACACATCCAGACAGTCCAGCCCACTGGCATGCACCACCTTGGAGAACAAATCCAAGCCCCATCTCCTCGTCACATCCTGCAGCAGGGATCGAGGATCTATCCCGGATTGCTCTAATGCAGGAGCAATGCTGTTGTAGTCTTAGTCCTAACAAATTTGAAAATGTGATCAAGTGTGTGGATGAGGGAAGTTCAGTTGATGTAGTTTATATGGATTTCAGCAAAGCTTTTCACAAGGTCCCACGTGGCAGACTGATTGAGAAAGTTAAAGCACATGGAACTGATGGAAACTTGTTGAGATGGATCAGAAACTTACTAATGAGGCACAAAGGGTAGTGGTAGGAGGCTGTCTGAGTGCCTGGAGGCTCGTGTTCGGCAGTGTACCACAAGGATCAGTACTGGGACCCTTGTTATGTACATAAATGATGTAGATGAAAATGTGGGGGCATTGTTAAACAAATTTGCAGATGGCACCAAGATTGGTGGAGTGGTTAATAGCACAGAAGATGGTTGTAGGTTACAGGAAGATCTAGATAGGTTGGTCAGATGGGCAGGCCAGTGGCAGATGGTATTTAACCCTGACAAGTGTGAGGTGGAGCACTTTGGATGAAGATGAGGGAGTACTTAATGAATGGCAGGACACTGGGTAGCTCAGAGGAACAGAGGGATCTTGAGGTAATTATTCACAGATCCCTGAAGTCAGCAGAGCATGTGAATAGAATAGTTAAGAAGACATATGAGACACTTGCTTTCGTCAGTCATGACAGAGTATAAACATAAAGATGTAATGTTGGAGTTGTAAAGATCATTGGTCAGGCCACAGTTGGAGTACTGTGTGCAGTTCTGGTCACCTCACGACAGGAAGAATGTGGTACCACTCGAGGTGGTACAGAGGAGGTTCACCAGGGAGGTTGCCTGGGATGGAGAAACTGAGCCGTAAGGAGAGACTAGATCGGCTTGGATTGTTTTCTTTAGAGTAGAGAAGACTGAGGGAGGACATGAATGAGGTAGGGGTATGAACAGGGTGAACTGAGAGCAGCTGTTCCCCTTGGTTGAGGGGTCAATCACGAGGGGGCACAGTTTTAAGGTAAGGGCAAGGAGATTCAGAGAGGATTTGGGAAAAGAACTTTTTCACTCTGCGTTTTGTGGGAATCTGGAATGCACCGCCTGGGAAGGTGGTGGAGGCTGGAAACCTTACAACTTTTAAAAAAATATTTGGATGAGTACTTCAAATATAACATTCAAGGATATGGGAGAAGTGCAGGAAATCGGGATTAGTGCTAATGGTAATTTCAATAGCAGTTATGTTGGCATAGACTCGATGGGCTGAAGGGCCTTTTCTGCACTTTGTAACCCTATAAGAGGGAAGAGAGACTGGAGCCGCAGAAAATTCTGAAAGAAGGGATAATTCAACAAAATTGGCAATTTCACGGCACACTTGTCACAAAAGCTCACTGTGAAAAGGTTTGAAAAGAGCATACTGCAGGATTTGTAAGGACTGCCAATGCTGGAGTCAGAGATAACACAGCGTGGAGCTGGAGGAACACAGCAGGCCAGGCAGCATCAGGGGAACAGGAAAGTCGACGTTTCGGGTTGGGACCCTTCTTCAGAAATGGGGCTTCGCAGTGGGGTTATAACTCACTTAGATATAGTAAGGGAGAATTTCTGAAGAAGGGTCTCGACCTGAAATGTCAACCTTCCTGCTTCTCTGATGCTGCCTGGCTTGCTGTGTTCCTCCAGCTCCACACTGTGTTATATACCGCAGGGTTTACCTTGACTTGAGTTCATGCCAATTCCTTACTTCTGGTACACTTATACCTGAATAATCTTGAACCACACACATTAAATGCTATAAAATTGCCAACTCACAGCTGTATGGCAGCTCTGTGCCAGGATGTTACAGGGCAATGATGAAAATTTACAGCCACTATAGGAGTGTAATGTAGGAGCATTGTTGACTGTCACTGCTCCTGTTTAGCTGCGATCACACAGTGACCAGGACAAGTCATGTTCTGGGACAAATACCATTTATGTGCAGTCACATGATGAACTTCAAAAGGGGTCACGTTCTGAAAAAAACCTGGCCGCACAAGCAATTAAATTTTAAAGGGAGCAGTGACTGCCCATTAGTGCATAGCAAGGCACAGTGGCTCAGTGGTTAGCATTGCTGCCTCACGGTGCCAGGGACCTGGGTTTGATTCCACCCTCGGGTGACTGTCTGTGTGGCATTTGTACATTCTCCCCGTGTCTGCATGGGTTTCCTCCGGGTGCTCCAGTTTCCTCCCACCGTCCAAAGATGTACAGGCTAGGTAGATTGGCCATGCTAAATTGCCCGTAGTGTTCAGGGGTGTGTAGATTAGGTGGGTTTTAGGGGGATAGGTCTGTGTGGGATGCTCTGAGGGTTGTTGGGCTGAAGGGCCTGTTTCCCCACTGTAGGAATTCTACGCTGATTGATTGAAAACAAGCATTGAGACTCATGACCAGCTAATGTGTTTACTCAATGTTGCTTGAAGGGTAAGTAGAGGCCAAGCCAACAGGGAGAACTTCTCTTCTTTAAATAGTGGCATTGGATCACTGGTGCCTTCCTGAGAGAGCAGTGAGGAGCTCAATTTAACATCTCAACCAGAAGGTGAGACTTCCGACATTGTAGCCCTCCCGCAATGTACACTGGAGAGTCAGCCTGGACTATGCGCTCAGGTCTTGCAGTTCAGATGCAAGAGTACTGTCTACAAAGTCAAAACTGGGAACTGAAATGGCATCAATGAGGGTATAATTATTCCCAATATAATTTCCCAGCACTGTTCCCTACTGTTTTAAACAGACCCCAGCAGAATGCTGAAAGCTGCTTGTGGTAACTGCAAACAAATCGATAAATTAAAATTACAAAGACTGCAGCCTGTGATTCTACAATCCTTCCTCTTGTCTATATAACCGCACCATACGCGTCACAGATCACCAGAGTTAATTCTGTTTACTGCCTGTAATTTAGTGCAACGTTCACAAAGTACACTCTATAACACAGCACCCACATTTGCTTGGTCAGGGACTGACAGTTATGTTCTGTTTAGATGAACTACGTTGCTCAAACAGACAATAAAAATTGAAATGCTATAATTGATATCCAGAAGAGATCAGAAGGGAATAAATTACAGACAGGGGTCAAGACGACTTAATAAGCACAGAGAATAAAACCAGTTGATAGCTATTGTACGAATGACCAGAGGACAGAACAGCCCTGAGGTTTCTGCATTGCATTTTCGTTGTTTTTAACATGAATTTCACAGTGTTTTCTTCCTCAGGCTGCTCTCCATGCCCTTGGGGACTTATGGTAGGATAAAATTACTGGGAGTGTGGAAACCTTTACTCAGTGGTTATTCTTTATCTGTGACCACTGACAACAAGTGTCAACAAGCAGTGGAGCATGACCTGCCCTCAGGACATTGGTCAGGTCACTATTGGGATACTGCATTCAATTTTGGTCTCCCTGCTATAGGAGGGATGTTGTGAAACTTGCAAAGGTTTGGAAAAGATTTTCAAGGATGTTGCCAGGGTTGGAGGGGTTGAGCTATAGGGAGAGGCTGAATAGGCTGGGGCTATTTTTCCAGGAGCTTCAGAGGCTGAGGGGTAAACTTTATAAAATCATGAGGGGCATGGACAGGGTAAATAGACAAGGTTTTTTTTCCCTGGGGTGGGTGAGTCAAAAACTAGAGGGCATAGGTTTAAGGTGAGAGGGGAAAGATTTAAAAGGGATCTAAAGGGCAACTTTTTCACACAGAGGGTGGTGCGTGTATGCAATGAGCTTCCAGAGGAAGGGGTGGAGGCTGGTACAATTACAACATTTAAAAGGCATCAGGATGGGTGTATGAACAGGAAGGGTTTAGAGGGATATGGGCCAAATACTGGCAAATGGGACTAGATTTATACAGGATATCTGGTCAGCATGGATGAGTTGGACCGAAGGATCTGTTTTCATGCTGTATATCTCCATGACTTTGCAACGCAGTTCACCCCTCAGCAATCAGTTCAGGGCACCTGCCCACCCAGATTCAGTTTTCTTTTCCTTGGCACTGATGATAACCAAAACACTAACAATCACAGCTGGGATCAACTCACTCGGCGTAGCACTGACACTGAAAGTCTTCACACTATCCGGTTTTCATAATGGGTTAGGAATTTATTCACTGAACCATCTGAGCAGTGCCCCAAAGAATGTTTTAACTGTTTACGGTCTGTTTTATTCACAAACAAGAGACTCTCGGAGAGGACGCAGTTGATAGTCCAAACGCAGACTAGTGTGGGCTGGCCTCCATAAGGGAGTACAATTCTGATATAGTCACCATAAGATATAGGAACAGAATTAGGCCACTTGGCCTATTGTGTCTGCCCCACCATGGATGACGCGTTTCTCAAACCCATTCTCCTGCTTTCTCCCCATAATCCTTGATCCCCTTACCAATTAAGAGAACCTATCTATCTCTGTCTTAAAGACATTCAGTGACATGGCTTCCATAGCTCTCTGCAGTAATGAGTTCCACAAATTCACCACCCTCTGGCTGAAGAGATTCCTCCTCATCTCAGTTCTAAAGGGTTGTGCCTTCACTCTGAGGCTGTGCCCTTGGTCCTAGTCTCTCCTACTTGGGAAACATCTTCGCCATGTCCACTCTATCCAGGCCTCTCAGTATTCTGCAAGTTTCAATCAGATCCCCCCCATCCTTCTAAACTCCATCAGACCCACAGTACAGACCCAGAGTCCTCAACTACTCCTCATATAACAAGCCCTTCAATGCTGGGATCATTCTTGTAAACTTCCTCTGAAACCCCTCCTTAGATAAAGGGGCCCAAAACTGCTCACAGTATTCCAAATGCGGTCTGACCAGCACCTTATACAGCCTCAGGAGTCCAGCTGTTCTTGTTTTCTAGCCCTTTTGAAATGAATACCAACAGTGCGTTTGCCTTCCTGACTGCCAAATGAACCTGCATGTTAATCTTAACAGAATCCAGAACTAGGACTCCCAAGTCCCTTTGTGCTTCAGATTTCCAAAGTCTTTCCCCATTTAGAAAATAGTCTACACTTCTATTCTTCCTACCAAAGTGCATAACCTCACACTTTCTTGCAGTGTGTTCCATCTGCCATTTCTTTGCCCACTCTCCCACCCTGTCCAAGTCCTTCTGCAGCATCCCCGTTGCTTCAATACTGGCTGCTTCTTCACCTATCTTTGTGTCATCTGCAAACTTGGCAAAGATGGCCTCAATTCCTTCGTGCAGATCGTTAACGTATAATGTGTATAGTTGTGGTCCCAACATGGTCCTGTGCGGAATTCCACTAGTCACCAGCTGCCATCCTGAAAAAGACCCTTTTATCCCCACTCTCTGCCTTCAGTCAGTCAGCCATTCCTCTATCCATGTCAGTACCTTGCCCCTAACACCATGGGCTCTTATCTTATTTAGCATCCTCCTGTACAATACCTAGTCAAAGACCTTCTGGAAACCAAATAGAACACGTCCACTGGCTCTCCTTTGTCTAACTTACTTGTTACTGCCTCCAAAAATTCTAACAGATTTGTCAGGCGTGACCTCCCTTGACAAAGCCGTACTGACTCAGCTCTATTTTACCATGCACTTCCAAGTCCATCCTTAATAACGGAGTCTAAAATCTTACCAACGACTGAGGTCAGGCCAAGCAGCCTACAGTTTCCTGTCTTCTGCCTCCCTCTCTACTTAAACAGGGGTATTACATTAGCCATTTTCCAGTCTTTTTCCCTAACTTTCCATGCAACTGAACTCAACAACCCCTCTCCACCACTATTCAGTTTAAAGCCCTATCCGGAGCCATGGTTATGAGATTTACCAGGACTCTGGTCCCAGCATGATTCAATTGGACTCAGTCCCGATGGAGCAGTTCCCTCCTTCCCCAGTATTGGTGCCAATGTTCCCTGTATTTGAACTTGTTTCTCCCACACCAATGTCTGAGCCATGCATTTACCTCTTTAATCTTGTTGACGCTGTGCCAATTATTTCATGTAGTAATCCAGAGATTATTACCTTTTTGGTTCTGCCCTTTAATTTAGCCCCAAACTGCTCATATTCCCTCAGCAGAGCCTCTCTGCTGTTTCTACCTAAATTGTTGGTACTTACACGGACCACGACAACTGGATCTTTCCCCTCCCTCTCCAAGTTCCTCTGGAGTCCAGATGAGAGATCCTGAACCCAGGCACCAGGCAGGCAACACAGCTTTCAGGAATCTCGATCTTGGACACAGGGAACAGTGTCTACTCCCCAACTATACTAGTCCCGACTGCAACTATATTTCTCTTTTCTCCCCCGTCTCTTGAATGTCTCCCTGTGTCACGGTGCTAATGGCCAGTTTGCTCATCCTCCCTACAGCCCCCACTCTCACTCACACAGGGAGCGGGAATCTCAATCCTGTTAGACAGGCTCAAGGGCTCAGGCTCCTTCAGCACAGCCTCCTGGATCCCTCTACCTTCCTCACTGGTCGTCACACCCTCCTGTCCCCGACCACTGACTGAATCCGAGGTAGTTTATCTAAGGGGTGTGACTGCCTCCTGAAACACAGAGTCCAGGTAACTCCCTCCCTCCCTGATGTGTCGCAGCGTTTGAAGCTCAGACTCCAGCTCATCAACTCTGAGCCGGAGTTCCTTAAGCAACCAGCACCTGCTACAGATGTGGTCATTATGAACCACAAATGGGATCCACCAGCTCCCACATCATGCAGTTACAACACATCGTCTGGACTGGCATCTCTACTTTGATCACATAGTTCTTAATTTGTTTCAAAAATTTCCTACTGATCTTCTAATTTGTATCTTGTAAATATTTCTCCTATTTACCTTCAATCTGAAAGTAAGCAATAACAGATAGTCAAATCAGCAGCTATTGTCAACAAATGAACATACGGTTTTCCTGTGATGACACTTTGTTTTGTGCTGATGCCCAGTGAATTTATCCTGTTCAAAAAAAATCCGGACTACCTGTAACCCAGGAAAGCAAACAAAAGGCATCTGTTCCCCTTCGCCCTGAACTCCCACGCTGTCTCCAAATTCCCTGAGCTATATCCTCACTGGGGCTGTGTCTCACTCCCAGTGTGAGCTCTCCTTCCTGACCATACCGTAACACAATTTATATCCAGTGATATTTTGAGACGTGATTACTGGGAAATGGTATGGTCAGTACATCCGATTCAGGAACAAATCACGTCATATTTGTTGTGACAGGTTCCTGGCCGTGGGTCCCCCATTCATTCGGATTCTTAAAGTGACGACCCCAAATAGTTATGCTCCTGGGTGAGGGGGCAGCGGGTGAACTTCATTCAATCATATCCTCTTTCGGCCGGTCTCAACAAGCTTAATATCAGAAGGATCCCTGGCTTTATGGATACCTTTTCCCAGTCCAAACGTATTTACATTTTTAAAGGAGCTAATCAGGGCATTAGAAATGTAAACTGAGTAAAAAGGTAACAGTTAAAAAATGAGTCTGGGTTCAGTGAAGAGTAGATATTAGAACATTGTGTCCATTAAGTTGGATACCAACGATGCTGACATCAGCAGTGAAGCAGTTAATTGCAAGATTCTTGTCCCTGTAAGTTTATGACAGGTTATTGTCGTGCTCTGCTTCCAATGGTGATTTCCCAGGCTGACCTGTTTTTCAGCAGTGAGTTTGTCAGCATTTTTCTTTACCTGCGGTGCACAGTGGTCTAATGGTTGTCCTCAAACTGTGACTTTCACAGCACATGAGTCCACACTAGCGCATCAATCCTCTAACGCATTGAAACTAGGGCTACAGGATGTTTTAATCCCTGATTCTTGTGTGTTCCTGAGAAAGTAAAGCTCAAACATATCTTTCATTTATATCCATAGTCTGGGATATAACCCACAGAATATGACTTTCTTGTTCAGGGGTAATCAGTTTTTGCATTGCATCTCTTCATTCTAAATCTGTTGAAATTTTCCTGACACTCAACACACGTGACATTCATGGGGTCACATATGAACCTTTCCTCTATTTGGCTGCCTATGTACAGTATCAAGAGCTCCTCTATTCTTATAGAGTCACAGAGCTGTACAGCATGGAACCAGACCCTTTGGTTCGACTCGTCTATGCCGACCAGATATCCTAAATTAATCTAGTCCCATTTGTCAGCATTTGGCACCATATCCCTCTAAACCCTTCCCATTCATATACCCATCCAGTTGCCTTTTAAATGTTGTAATCGTACTAGCCTCCACCACTTCTTCTGGCAGCTTGTTCCATACATGCACCACCCTCTGCGTAAATAAGTTGCCCCTTGGGTCCCTTTTAAATCTTTCCCCTCTCATTTTAAACCTATGTCCTCTAGTTTTGGACTCCCCCACTCCGGGGAAAAGGCCTTAGCTATTCACCGTATACATGCCCCTCATGATTTTATAAACCTCTCTAAGGTCATCCCTCAGCCTCTGACGCTCCAAGGAAAACAACCCCAACCTATTCAGCTTCTCCCTGTAGCTCAAACCCTCCAACCCTGGCAACATCCTCGTAAATCTTTTCTGAACCCTTTCCAGTTTCACAATATCCTTCCTATAGCAGGGGGACCAGAATTGCAAGCAGTATTCCAATAGTGGCCTAACCAATGTCCTGAGATAGTAGGAACTGCAGATGCTGGAGAATCTGAGATAACAAGGTGTAGAGCTGGATGAACACAGCAGGCCAAGCAGCATCAGAGGAGCAGAAAGGCTGACGTTTCGGGCCTAGACCCTTCTTCAGAAATGGGGGAGGGGAAGGGGGTTCTGAAATAAATAGGGAGAGAGGGGGAGGTGGATAGAAGATGGATAGAGGAGAAGATAGGTGGAGAGGAGACAGACAGGTCTTTGGTGGTGGGGTCGGATTGCCACCAAAGACATTTTTCCCTCCCCACCCTTATCTGCTTTCCGGAGGGACCACTCTCTCCGTGACTCCCTTGTCCACTCCACACTCCCCTCTAGCCCCACCACACCCAGCACTTTTCCCTGCAACCGCAGGAAGTGCTACACCTGCCCCTACACCTCCCCCCTCACCCCCATCCCAGGCCCCAGGAAGACTTTCCACATCAAGCAGATGTTCACCTACACATCTGCTAATGTGGTATACTGTATCTGCTGTTCCCGTTGTGGCCTTCTCTACGTCGGGGAAACCAAGCAGAGGCTTAAGGACCGCTTTGCAGAACACCTACGCTCGGTTCGCACTAAACAACTGCACCTCCCAGTCGCGAACCATTTCAACTCCCCCTCCCATTCCTCAGATGACATGTCCATCCTGGGCCTCCTGCAGTGCTACAACGATGCTACCCGAAGGTTGCAGGAACAGCAACTCATATTCCGCTTGGGAACCCTGCAGCCCAATGGTATCAATGTGGACTTCACAAGCTTTAAAATCTCCCCTGCCCCTACCGCATCCCAAAACCAGCCCAGCTCGTCCCCGCCTCCCTAACCTGTCCTTCCTCCCACCTATCCCCTCCTCCCACCTCAAGCCCCACCCCCATTTCCTACCTACTAACCTCATCCCGCCCCCTTGACCTGTCCGTCCTCCCTGGACTGACCTATCTCCTCCCTAACTCCCCACCTACACTCACCTTTACTGGCTCCATCCCCGCCTCTTTGACCTGTCTGTCTCCTCTCCACCTAACCTCTCCTCTATCCATCTTCTATCTGCCTCCCCCTCTCTCCCTATCTATTTCAGAATCCCCTTCCCCTCCCCCATTTCTGAAGAAGGGTCTAGGCCCGAAATGTCAGACTTCCTGCTCCTCTGATGCTGCTTGGCCTGCTGTGTTCATCCAACTCTACACCTCGTTAACCAATGTCCTGTACAGCCGCAGCATGACCTCCCAGCTCCTATACTTAATGCACTGACCAATAAAGGCAAGCATGCCAAATGCCTTCTTCACTACCCTATCTATCTGCAACTCCACTTTTAAGGAACTATGAACCTGCATTCCGAGGTCTCTTTATTCAGCCACACACCCCAGGACTTTACCATTAAGCGTATAAGCCCTGCTCTGATTTGACTTTCCAAAATGCAGCACCTCACATTTATCTAAATTAAACTCCATCTTCCTTAATTCTAATGAAATAGACTATTACATTAACTATACTATCCCTCTGAAATGCCCTAATACTTTCTTTACTCAATATTGCGATGGCCCAACATTTTTTTCCTTTCCTAACTTTCCTAAGAGCCTCGTAACCAGGAATATTAAGCTTCTCCTTTCAACCAAATCTTTGTTGTTGCTATTAGATCATTTTAACATGTGTTGACTTGTCTGCTGCTCGCGCACTTTAGACACCACAAAAGATGCATGAATTTCTATGAAGTGCAAATCCAGAGAAAACTGCCTGACATTTACCACCCATCTTGGCGCTCTTATTTCTGAATTATTCTCTACTTTTGTAATTTGACTGTCCAGTGCTCCATGCGCTTTACTTGTCTTCAGTATGTTTCATCTGGGTGTTCGTACTGCCACTAAATTAGTTGAACACCCCCTCCACTTTACTAGAGCAATAGTTAACCTTCCCTTCCTGCTGATTCAATGCCTACCTGAACATCCAATGAATTAAACAACTCTGGCATTAAACAGGTATAAGATCATAAAGTGTGGAGCTGGAGAGGAACACAGGAGGCCAGGCAGCATCACAGGAGCAGGAAAGTTGACGTTTCGGGTCGGGACCCCCTGAAGCTGCCTGGCCTGCTGTGTTCCTCCAGCTCCATTCTGTGTTATCTCTGACTCCAGCACCTGCAGTTCTTGCAATCTCTAAGATCATAAAGTGTCGTACCAAAGCTGTTCAAATAGGCGCAGGACGGACAGCACAGAATTTCAGAAGGCCTGTATCAGCTGCACCTGTGGCAAAGTACAATACTGCATTACACCTCTCCATGAAGCATGCAGTGCCAATAACCTCAAGGTAAGAGTAAACCTCCCTCAGTCTCGCACAGATGGATCCTCCCTGGAAAAAACTAGTTGAAAAATAACTGATGTAAAGCAGCGGCAGCAGTTTGGACTGCAAACTGAGCTTCATATTGCGTTTGTGTTCACAAGTTTGATTTATACAGTCATACAGTCATTTAGCACGGAAACAGACCCTTCGGTCCAACCAGACCATGAGTCCCACCTGCCTGCTCCTGGACCATATCCCTCCAAACTTTTCCCATTCATCTACTTATCTAAGTGTCTTTTAAATGTTGTAACTGTGCCTGCATCCTCAGGAAGTTCATTCCGCATGCAAACCACCTTCTGTGTAAAAAAAAAATTGCCCCTCATGTCTTTTTTAAATCTCTCTTCTCTCACCTTAAAAATACGTCCCCTAGTCTTGAAATCCCCCAGCCTGGGGTAAAGGCACCTACCATTAACTCTATCTGTACCCATCATTATTTTATAAACCTCTATAAGGTCATCGCTCAAACTCCAATGCTCCAGTGAGAAAAGTCCCAGCCTATCCAGCCTTTCTTTATAACCAGACCTTCCATACCCAGCAACATCCTGGTAAATCTCTTTTGAACCTTCTCTAACATAATAACATCCTTCTTGTAACTGGGCGATCAGAGTTGGTCACAGTACTCCAGAAGAGGCCTCACTAATGTCCTGTACAACCTCAACATGACTTTGCAACTCCAATGTCTGAGCAATGAAGGCAACTTGTTCATTTATTGCTGTGATCCAAGGGGTAGATTTCCCACATTAACAAAATCAAATGCACAATACCCTAGGGAGGCTGCACCCAAACACTGCACCTGATATTCTGACTAATGCTCGCGATGTACAGGTCAGAGGCATTAATTTGATAAATCTTTTCCATGGTGTTCAGGAGCTGTGCTCATTGATCCAGAACATCCATTCATCTGATCAATCAGGTTGAGTTTGCAAAATCTGCATATGCTATTACAGACTCTTGTCCTTGTCCTGAGTCAGCTGTGGTCAGATAACAAAAAAAAAATCTGCAGCTATTGTTGACTTAAATGTACAGTCCAAAAGATATACTCTTGAAAAAAGAAACTTCTATCAATTAAGATTTTAATTCTCTAATAGCCAAACAGTTACACCTCCCACCATAGGGTTAAATAAAAAAGATAATAAAACAACAGTCATGGTACAACAGGGCAGTGTGAGGAATCAGTTCAGGCTGCATTAGAAGCAGATTACAGCTCCAGATAGCTCAGGTATGCAGCAGGCACTAAAGGACAGACTGGTGAATGCTCCGAGCAGCACTGTTTTCAGATTCAGTGCAACACCAATCTGCATTGATAAAGCACCTTTAATGTGGTGAAACATCCCAAAGGCATCCTCAGGGGATTCTTGTCAGACAAAATGTGGCAACAAGCCACATATTTAGATATTAGCAAGGGCGAGCAAAAAGCTTGGTCAAAGAGGTCCATTTTAAGGAGCATCTTAAAGGAACATAGGAGGAGGCCATTCAGCTCCTGAAGCCTGCTCCTTTACTCAATGAGATCAGGGCTTATCTTTTATTTCAATGCCATTTTTCTGCACTATCCCTTGATTGTTACTATCCATCAATCACTCTTGTAAATACTCAATGACAGAGTTTCTACAGCCTTCTGGGTTACAGAATTCCAAAGATTCAGCCTCATCTCAGTCTTAAATCTCTTATTCTGATTGCTGGTTCACAGACACCAGCCTTTCTTCCTCTGCCTAGTCTATCGAGACCACCAAGAGTTTTCTATAGTTGTATGCAGAAGAGGAAGATGGACAGAGAGATTGAGAATGGAATTCCAGAGCTTAACTAGGCAGCTGAAGAACTAACTGCCAAAGATCATGTCCTGGGTTATTTCTATAATAAAGTCTCCTTTTCACATTTCCTTGACTCCCGACCAAGAGGAATGGTTAGATACAATACGGGTTTGGGAAGGGGCAGGCTATCAGAGATAGAGGGTAAGCCAGCTCAGAACACTGCCTCCTTCTGACAACCATACACAGATGGACATTAGTCTAGTCTTCAGGGGGTGCACAGACAGACTTCTGCTCAGTGGGTCACCACTGACTGGGAGCCATTTAGCTCCCATCCTCACTGTCTTGTCAAAATAATGTTGGAAATGTTTTGTCTCCTGCATTGGTAAACTTTAGAAGACAGTATTGCAAATAGCCTTTGTAATAAAAGGCTTGTATGCCTCTTATTCACAATGTCCCTGAATTCAAACCTCAGAAGTGACACAGATAAGAGTTGACAAAATGATTTTGTCCAGACTAGATTCTCATACACCACGGTGACCATGGCAAATAATGTACTAGATTGTTTCAATAAATATTCACATGAAGTATACATGCATGCATACAAACAGACCTATAAAACAACTGCAGTCAAATTAGTATATTTGTTTGAACAAGACTTCTTTATAATCAGGATCAGTTATCATTCCACCAAAGAATGGCCCAAAGTAAAAACTTTGCTCTGAGAGAAGCTATATTAAGCTGCCCATGTGTAACAACATGCTTAGGAAACAATGCGTCTGACAAAATCTGAACATTATTAGATTGATGTTACAAAGCACTGCCACTTGCGGGAAATCTGCAATGAGAATGGAAATTTGATGGAAACACACAGGAAACTCCTCGCTTGACTACTAGTTGCCAGTGCCACACAAATTCTAATGTTATGGACCTGACCAAACCTCCTCAAAATTTACTTAGAAAATAGCCTAGACCCTAACTTTTTCTTATTTTAAAGGTAAGTGTAAGGCATTGCATTCCAGGTGCAATTTGATCGGTCAAACTACTCAAATGTAAGCAAAACACACTTTACTTTTACACTACAGTTAAAATACAGGCACAAATAAAAGAACTGGCTTGACTGCAACTTTACTGAAATGCTTAACAAATTATATATATATTAACTACTACTAATGAACTATTTCAATGTAGTAACATTCCATAAATACACCCTTGGCAAGGGCAAAAATCAGCAAAATAGAGTGTCTCACATACAATTCTAGTAGCAGGAAGAGAACCCCACCTTTTAGCTGTAATAGTGAGAGATTCAGAGCTTGCACATCCAGCTTCAAGACCCAGCAACTGCAGAAAGCTAAAACTAAAAATCCTGGTTTTGTGGGAGCTTCACCCCATCCATTCAGGCTGCTTCTGTTGTTCAAACTTTATAATTAAAACCCAAGGCCTCACAAGCTGTTTACTGGCTGTTTTGCAAACAGCTCTGCACCTCTGTCTCAACCTTTCTGCATAAAAAAAACTAGGGCAGAATAAGCAGCATCAGAGGAGCAGGAAGGGTCTAGAAGGGTCTAGGCCCGAAACGTCAGCCTTCCTGCTCCTCTGATGCCTCTTGGCCTGCTGTGTTCATCCAGCTCTACACCTTGTTATCTCAGATTCTCCAGCATCTGCAGTTCCTACTATCTCTAGGGCAGAATACACCTCTTATAGCCATAGTATTGTCACAATAAGAAGTCTTTCGCTCCCTCAACAAAATGAACCTGGATTTACTTTTAAAGATGCAGAAGATGTAGAGAAGAGCTAAAGCTCTCAAAGGATCAGTGAAGATTAAGCGTGAGCAAGAGTTAGTAAATTAAAGCTCCCTGTGAGTGCTCTAAGCTGGGAGCTGCATCTCAATGAGACAGCAGATTGGGAGGTTTTCTGACTGAAGAGACAAGGAATTTGAGACGGATATAAGTGCCTGCAGACACAGCATTACTGTGCGTGTGTGTGTGTGTATTGGGGGTTGCAGTTCAAGGCTAACAGTTATGACACTGAAGCCATATTGCATTTTTTGCTGAGGCTCTGATGCAAAATACTGAAAATGTTACTTCAGTCTAACTCATTAATACGAATCATATGTTGCTTAACTTTCGAATATTTGGCTACCATAATTATACTTTTGGCTTTAGCCTCCTTAAATTGGAAATAGTCCATCTAAAACAGTACAGGCTGTTTTACAACAGATTACCTGGACAGTGGGTGAGAATGAATATGAATCAAAGGGAAGGAGACTTTAAGTTAAATCTCTAAGACAAGAGACTCCAGCTGCACACTGTGTTATCTCTGACTCCAGCATCTACAGTTCTTGCTATCTCACCTTAATCATGTCAGTGTTTTCTGCTTTTCATTTTTTTACATACATTTGATGTAAAAATGTCTCACTTATACGCACAGTGAGAAAGGCTAGAGTTCCACCTGCAAAATACCCACCGGATGTTTTCACCTAGCTGTTGCAAACAGTCCCAAGGCTGATGAGGAAGGGAGAAGGAGGAATAACTTAGAAGTCGGGGGGGGAACTGAATGAGATGGTGGGGAGACACACCTACCGCTGGATGCACACAGTTTGCAGTCAAGACTTACTTACGGCCTGCCTCTCTGCCAGTCCCTTCCTGAGGAAGATGCAGGCTGGCCCCAGGAGATTGTGCATGAGTACACGGCTCTGAGCGAGAACGACCAAGGCTTCGTGGTTCTCACTCCCTCCAGAGGACGCTGCCGCCGCTCCCACTGCATCCTCGCACGTCCTGACTACTTTGTAGCTGTTTTTCTCTTCCTGTCGAATCTTTTACCCCAATCGCCAGCACATATAAAACAGATTAGAGCCCAACCGGCTTAGATATTCATTTTGTTTTTTTTTTTAAAACAAACTCCGATGTTAAAATTTGCATGCTTTTTATTTAAACTTTGGCTTAAATTTAAGCTAAAAACTTCTCAATTTGCAATTCCTTCCCATCCTCGGTGCATTTCTATTTAACTACCGATGAAATGCAGGTCCTGTACTTAAAATCCGCATCGTTTAATCTTGAAAATGTACACTTTTTTTTAAAATTTGCAGGGGTATTTAGGGAAATTCGACACGTGCATTGCAAATAACCGATGAGTTATCCTGCAAAACAATACTTCATCAGACCCAGTCGCGGCTTTAAAAGTGCATTTGCGCTGCACAAAACGCTCACACTGTTACACGCCAATTCTCCAACTCCAGATAGTTATCTTATGTCTAAGTGCCGACTCCCTCATCTCAATAAACTGGTTTCCAACATGCATGCTAATGATTGTCTTGTGTGCATTAGGATAAACGCACTCGAAACCTTTCGCCCCTTGCACAGCATTTTTGCAAAATAAAAGGGAATTGCTTCAAATTGCACAACTTACCTTTTCAGAGAGGTTTCGAAGCGGTGACTTGACACAGTTGCCCATGTTTACTCACACACAGGTGGTTTACACAAGGCTGGATGCTTTGTACAAATAAACAGTCCTTTCAAATACATTTCTTTCCTAGGAACCGTGCCATCCAGTCCATAGTGGGCTCGCTGTTTGTGCTGTTGGACGTGGATTCAGCTCAGGGTTTATTGCCTCAGTAGGCAGACTCGTGAATTATTGCGGCGATGAAAGGCGGATTTGGAATGGGATTTAGAAACTGGCTCTCCTTTTCTCTCCCTCCCTCTCTCTCTGCTCACACTATGATTATAAGACGTGCGTAAGCCATTCCAAGATATGACTGGGCGTCAGTGACGACGCAGCACTGATGCCAGACGGAGTGTGCTGTTTTACTAATTGAATGTTAAAACTTTCCGGGAGCGCTGTTCCTGGGTTTTGCTCAGCCCTGCCAACCCCCAGCAAAAACCACCCCCTTCCCTCCCTCACTGTTCGCTGTATTACAGCCTGGAAAGGAATTCAAACCTGCAGGACATGCCTGACGCGTTTCGGAGAATTTCCTTCATCACCAGGGATATCTTTTCAGACTTGCACTGAGCAGGAGGCAAAGTCACGCTTTGGCGTTGTAAAGGCACAATCTCCTCTTTTTAATGATTCAAAATTACACCAAGCAGCAACTTGAGTGAATGAATATCATAAGTAACATGCAAGATGAGGATTTAGTGCCAAATGGGAAACGTGAGTTTTGAATTAAGAAGGATAAATCACACAATTCCAAAATCTTTCAGCACTTGCAAAATGCCCATTACCCCGCTTACGCACGACTGAACCATCTCTTTTTAGTTATAGGAAGGATATTATTAAGCTGGAGAGGATTCAGAAGAGATCTACCAGGATGTTGCTGGATATGGAAGGTTTGAATTATAAGGAAAGTCTGGATTTGTTGGGACTATTTTCACTGGAGCATAGGAGGTAGAGAGGCGACCTGATTAAAGTTTATAAAATAATGAGAGGTATAGATAGAGTTAATGTTAGTTGTCTTTTCCCTAGGTTGGGGGATTTTTAAGGTGAGAGGTGAGAGAGATTTAAAAAGACACGAGGGGCAATTATGTTTACACAGAGTGGTTCGCGCGTGGAATGAACTTCCTGAGTTTTGGTGTTGGGAATCCTGCTTCCTCACCACCTACCAGATGTGCAAAGCTTCAGAAACAATGCAGTATCTGTCCCAGATATAGTACAGTAACAAAGTGTAGTTAAATGTATAACAGAATTTGTGCTGATAAACAATAACATTGCAACTTCTCGCAAATCAGATCAGGGGATTATTTTAGTGAATTTGCTCTATTACAGGCAACGGGGCAACCTGGCAGTAAAGGAGACATCTACAGTAGTGACTGAACATTGTTGACATTTTCAGTCATGATTGCAGATTGGTCTGGGTGAACAGAGCAGATCTTCAAACCTCCTAGGATGTAAATGACTGCCATTGGTTACATGTTAACAAACCTCAACTTGCCAAAGACAATTTAATGCAGGTAATCCCAATATTTTGTCAGGGGAGTTGTATGGGTCTTTCCCAGTTAACATTCCTGACACTCCATTTCAAAGAGATGGATTTCGGAACACGCGGATGCCCCAAGGCAGATACTGAAATCACTTCGATGTGTGGTCGCTGTTCCAGTATTTAAATGTGCCGGTCAACAAATCCACAACTAGATCCCACAAACAGCAATGTGAGAAATGGTCATATCATCCCTTTATGAAGCTGTTGTTTTGTGAATAGATATTGGCCAGAGGACTGGGGAGAGGTGCCCAGAACCACACTGAAAAAATGACCACATATCACTTACATCTAGCCAAGTTAGCAGACAGAGCTTTGGTTGACCGATTCATTCAAGAGATGGTATTGCCAACAGCATGGCATACCCTCAGTTGGCATTTCCACAATGCATGTCTAGAATGTCAAGAGACATTTGCTTTCAAAGTAATCTACCTGCAGGTCAAAGAACTTCAATATTCTGAATTTCAGTTAGTTAAGCTGTTATGAACGTGTTACTATTTTGTTATAAATGTGCACATATCTAGAAATTCATCATTGTACATAGATCACAGGTGGTCTACTATTTGAAAATATTTTGCACATAAAGTGTTCCTTAACATATATAGAATCATAGGGTCACACAGCACGGAAACAGGCCCTTCGGCCCAACTTGCCAGTGCCAACCAGGTTTCCTAAACTGAACCAGTCCCATTTGCCTGTGTTTGGTCCATATCCCTTTAAATCTTTCCTATCTATGTACTTAAACAAGTGTCTTTTAAATATTGTAATGTGTACCTGCCTGTACTTCAGTGATCACCCGAGATCCCTGTGACTGCCACATGTTGGTTTCAATGTGATGCTGAAACATATTCTTGTTCCTATGTCTACCCATTTTGCTGGGTATTTGAGAGATATCTTCGCTTTTCTTCCTCCATTTTTAAATACTGTCCTTGGATATGGATCCATGGTTACCCAGCATACATTTTCAAGATGGACTGGGAGAGGTGCAGGGGTCAGGGGCAGGGGTCCAGGAGTGGGAAGAATGATGGACTTAAGGTAACCTCCTGGGTGGAGATATCATGAGCGTTCTTTACTTGGGAATCACATGACAAGACAGATCCGATTACCATAAGCCCATCATTCCTCTTATCTATGTACCTTTCGATAAGATCATGAGTGATCTGATTGTGGACTGAACTCCACTTTTCCTTTGATTCCCTTGTTAATCAAAAGTCTAATACCTCTGCCTTAAAAATATTCAATATTGCTGTTTTCGCTGCTGTCTGGGGAAGGGTCAATTTCCAGCACATCACAGGACTCCCTTTATTCCTTCTTTTACCCTGACTTAACGACAATGACCAAAATATAGCAATCTTATAAAACCTCACATTTTTAACACACTAATTACACTGGGTTGCTGGGAGTGAGTCAGTATTTGCAAGACTTAAAAGGAAACGTGGATTGTGTGTCATTTCAGACTCCTTTTCTGAGATCAGGCAAAATTCTCTTCATAAATTCAAGTCCCAAATTCCAGATGCAAATTCCCTTTTCTAAATTTTCTCTGTCTTCAGAGCTTGCTTCACAACATGAATAGGCATAGCTCACGCGGTTGTGGTATGACTTCAAGAATCAAGACTCAGTCCAAGAATCGGGTCCGGATTTTGTATTCAGTGGCAAAGTGATAGGATTCACAGCCGACTTTGAAGAAAGCTGCCCTGAAATATCTAACAATGATTGGACTGCACCTTTCCCACTGTTACATTTATTCTGGCATCAACAACAGGGATCTCTGACATCAGCAAAAGGGGTGCCAGCGAAAAGGCTAAACAGCCAAATACAATGAAGGGTTCTCACAGACAGAAGCTCCGGAAGTGAAACACACAGTACTGTTTAGGTTTTAACATTTTACAGTTACACTCATGGAAGTATGGTAGAAAGTGAAATATCATAAACTATAATTTTTATTATTTTATAAACCAATGGATATTTTTTCCCATCATGGAGAAATATGATAGTCCACAAATGTAAAATTATGTTTCATGTGCAGAGAAGGTCTTTAGCAGTAACTATGACCTGGTACACTACTAAGAAGCCAGCTGCTTCTCATTCAGCCAAGTAGTTTAGGACCCTTTACAGTGAAGAAAATTGTGTAAATAATGGAAGCTCATGTCAAGTTAAGCAATTCCTAAGATTTCCAAATGCATGTGTGTCAACAGTAAGAGCAGCGTTCAATCAATGACAGCAACCTCTTGCTTCCTAGTCTAACTCTGTATGTGAAATTGCTGTCGGCTTCACAACATATTGACAGTGAACATTGTTAATTTCATGGCCATTACAACTGAAACATTCAGGGCGTAGTGTCACAGGCTGCAGCCGAGTTTCATTGAGTCTGATCTAACATTCAAAGTGTGGCCTCAGCTTTGATTGATTAAAGTCCAAATACATTACTCTAGTATCATAGATAGTAGGAATTGCAGATGCTGGAAAATCTGAGATAACAAGGTGTAGAGCTGGATGAACACAGCAGGCCAAGCAGCATCAGAAAATTGGGTCTAGGCCCGAAATGTCAGCCTTCCTGCTCCTATGATGCTGCTTGGCCTGCTGTGTTCATGCAGCTCTGCACCTTGTTATACTCTAGTATCATAGCTTTTTATTGCAGAACTAATATTTTTTGCTATGGTGCATTGACATTTTTATTATTCAGCTACTGCCTTCAGCTGACTGGTACTTCAAATATGTAGTACCTGTGTTCCATCTCTTCCTAATCACGGAAGCACAAAATGTACCTTAGAACAGACAGCCAAACTGCCAACATATTCTCACCTTCAGCCTGCTAACCAGCACACTACCTACTAACAACACTGTGCCAGCCCATGAATTAAAGGTAGATTATGATTTATTGCAGAACTCACAACAAAGTGTATTTTACAATCAAAGTTTATTTCTTCTGTAAACTGCAAAGCTAACAGAGTCTATTTTGAATAGTCTGCTTCAGCTACAGTCTAGAGCGCCTGCTCAAAAACAGTCTCGACCAACTACAGCAGATAGATCCCATGACCCCCTGAAATGCCAGCAAAATCTTCCAATAAAAGGTGGGTCATTTCCCCAACAAATGCAGTGAATGCAGAATAAAAAAAAATGTAAAATTTATGTGCTTAACTGTTGGTCGTTAAACTGGTCTTTGCTCTCCGAAAAGCCCATATAGAAACATAGAGAGTAGGAGTAGGTCATCTGGCCCTTTCAGCCTGCTTCACTATTGAAGATGACCATGGTTGATCATCCAACTCAGTCCCCTGTTCCCATTTTCTCCCCGTACCCTTTGAACCTGTTAACCCCAAAATTATTCCAAGAGCTGGTGGGACTTTGTACCCATACTTCTACATTGCTGGCCCAGTGATATTATCACGAGGCCAGGACCTCTGCTAGAATATAAAAGATCCCTCAGCACTATTTGAAGAAAAGCAGTCGATTATTGTCGCTAGTATTTCTCCCCTTATTTACAAAAATAGAAATTGCTGGAGAAACTGGTCTGGCAGCATCTGAGAGAAAGCAGAATTAACATTTTGGGTCCAGTGATGCTTCTGCTGATTTGTTATCTCGCTTTGTGAGTCCTTGCTGTGCACAAATGTATCACAACAATAACTCTCTCTGAAAGGTACTTCATTGGGTTTGAAACCTTTTGAAATAAAAGGTGGTTTATAAATTCTAGGTCTTTATTCTTTTACACACACTTAACTGATTAAAATCAAAACATTTTAACAACTGCTTCATTTAAATTGCACCTTCAAAGCAATGAAAACAAAACAAGTGCTTCACTGGAGTATATGAAACAAAGTATGACACACAGCCACATAAAGAGAAATATTAGGACAGATGACCAAAAACATGGCCACAGACACATCGTAAAGGAAGAAAGTGAGGTGGAGAGGTGAAGGGAGCTGGAATTTCAGCTGTAGGCAACTGAAGGCCTGGTCGCCAATAGTGGAGCAACTAAAATTGGGAATGCACAAGGGGCTAGAGTTTGGGAAGTTCCAGATATGTGAAGTGGGGGAATGACAGAGATACATAAGGATTTGAAAACAAGAGATTTTTAAAATCATACTGCTTCCCCGGGCACTAAGCTAGATGAGCGGATCCAGAGCTAATAGGGGAATGGGGCCAGCTGCAAGTTATCCTCATGAAGCAGAATATCAGATGGTCTAATGTTTACATACTGTAGAATGTGGGACATTCCAGCCAGGAGTCCATTAGGATGGTCAAATCTGAAGGGAACAAAAGTATGAGTGAGAGTCTCCTCTACAGATGGACAGAGTCAGAGTTGGGTGAGGATATGGAGGTGGAAATAGGTGATGTTTGTGAGGTCACTACAAGGTCAGAAGCTTGTCTCGGGATTAAATGTGACACCATGGATATGAGCCGTCTGAGTTAACCTCAAGCTGATAGAATGAAAACTAGGGAATGGAGTTTCGAGAACAGACTGAAAACGATGGCTTCACTCTTTCCAATAGGTCGATGGAGGGAACTTCTGCTCATCCAGGACTGAATGTCAGACTGGCTGTTTGATAATTTAGTAACAATGGAGAGGTCGAGAGAGATGCTGGTGAGGCAGAGCTTGGTTTCATTCACATAACCATGAAAACTAATGCTGTGTCCTACGGGGGTGGTATCCCCCAAGGGACAGTATATAGATATGAAATAGAAGGTGATCAAGGAGTGATCTGTGGTGGGGGGGTGGGGACCTCAATGATAACAGTGAGGGAGCCGGAAGAGAAGCCATTGTAAGTGACTCCCTGGTTACAATTAGAAACCAGGGAAGGACCCAGAGGAGAGCAGTTCCACCAGCTAGCCAACAGCTGTGAGGCTATGGAGGGAAGTGATATGGTCACTGTGTCAAAGGCCATGTGGGAAAGCCATAGATTAAAAGGTTAAACCCGAAACGCAGACATTAAACATTCAGAATGTTAATTCCTTTAAGCTTGGCATCCCAGTCTCATGAATTTTACACTCAGAACTTCTGGTTTTACAATGATTTGTTCAGACTTACAGTCAAGAGGCCTCGAAATGCACTTGGTCAACCTTGTTTATAAGGGATTCCTATTGACGTTGCCTTTCCTGCTCCTTGGATGCTGTCTGACCTGCTATGCTTTTCCAGCTCCACATTTATTGAACCCATTGATGTATATTTTTAGTGAACATTAAGAAGCCAATTGCCATGTGATTCCCACCTCACTTCTACTGTAAAATCTTGTATGTTGTTCTGTCTATTGTGAAAACGTACCCTTTTACAAAGTAAGATTGGAAAAATACGATGGCCTTTTCCTGCAAATCCTTTCCTCTTCTGGGAATGGGCTTCCCCAATTGTGTGGATGATTTGCTGCACCCAAATTTCCATAAATTAAAATTCATGAGCCATTGCTTGTACTCTTATGGTAATATGAAGTCCCTTCAAGTGAGAGTTCTTCCCTGTTATTCGCCTATAATTGTTAAAGTCACAGATACAATTGTGTTAAAATGCTTATCACAACTGTGCCCAAAACTTTGGTGTTTGTGGTGAAATCTTGAGTCAATGAATTTATTACTTGATGTCTTCTCCATGCCAAGTCATTTATAAAAACTAGGCAAACTCCTCACAGGCACTCTGTTTCCTCACCACTGACATCCTTTTCCCTCCGCTGTGGCTTTATTTTGCTCTTTCTGCAAAGATAATCCTCCCAGTTAATTTAACATTAATCCCTGAGCCGGATTAATTCCAACAGAAGATGGTACATGAAAAATATTAACCTGCAAATGATCCATTAACCAATTCATAACAGTCACATGATTCCCGGCATGACTGGTTCACTGATGATCTTGTTAGCTGCGTTGTTTAGCCTTCTCTTGCAAATCATCTATAATTGCCTTGGACATCATCAGTCTTTGACCAGAGAAAGCGCTGTTCACTTCTAAACAAATTACCATCACACAGGCTCTTACTTCAGCTCTGTCATTTCCTTTCAAGTTATTCAGTCTGGGCTCGAAGTGATGGCTTGTCCTCTTTGACTTTTTCTTCTAAATCCTTAAGAATATTGGACACATAGCAGGCCATCCAACCCCTGGGGCTTGCTCAGCTATTCAATGGCTGATGATTTGTTCTTCAAGTGTACATCCCTGCTCTTTTCGTGGAATCATAGAATCCCTACAGTGTGGAAACAGGCCATTTGGCCCATTAAGTCTACACTCATCCTCTGAAAAGCATCCCACCCAAACCCACTCCTCCATCCCTGTAACCCTGCATTTCCCACAGTTAATCCACCTTGCCTGCACATCCCTGGACACTACGGGCATTTTAGCGTGGCCAATCCACCTAACCTACACATCTTTGGACTATGGGAGGAAACCCACGCAGACACGGGGAGAATGTGCAAACTCCACGCAGACAGTCGCCCGAGGGTGGAATCGAACCCAGGTCCCCGTTTTCGCAATAGACAGCAGCAGTGCTAACCACTGAGCCACCGTGCTGGCCTTTTGATACTTCTTAGGGGTTTCACAGGTCTCTAAAACCTTTTACCAGATTACCCTTTACCAATATCAATGACCCCACCTAATCACTTTCATCAGCGATCCCATTCTGTACTCATTGAGTTTTTTTTCAGATCACACCAGCTTGCAAGGTGTACTTGCTGAATCACTCCACATTTCTTTCAAGTGAAAAAAAATTCCTTGCGTGCAACAGATAACATGAAATTTGGAGGTGTAGTGGCACAAGTCTTCCTGTCTGTTTTATCAAAGCTGCTCATCATTTTGTACACCCCAATTAAATCACGTCTCAGCCCCCTCTGTTCTAAGGTAAACAACCCCAATGTGTCTCATTGTTCCTTACAGCAGCAACTTTCAATCCAGGCAACATCCTTATAAATCTCCGTAGTGCTCTTTCCAGAGCAATCTGGATTGAGATTAACATACTTCACCTTATCCTTGTAATCTGCCTTTTGCAGATGCATCTGTCCATGACAATATCAGTAGGCGTGACCACCACACTTGTTGTGGAGATTAAATCCCATCGTCACATTGAGATCTATCATGTTCTGTGGGGACTTCGGTGATATTGGCACAATATACAATATTCATCACCACTTATGACTCTTCCTTTACTTCCTTTACAGCCCATTTCTAAATGCAGCAAAACCTAGATGATGTCCCAGTTTGGGCAGATGAGTTGCAAGTAACATTTGCACCACACAAGTGCTAAGCAATGACCATCTCCAACAAGATACAATCTAACCATCACCCCCTGACTTTCAATGGCATTACCATCACTGAATCCCACGATATCATCCTGGAGGTTAGCATTGATCAGAAACTGAACTGGACTTGCCAAATAAATACAGTGGCTACAACAGTAGGTGAGAAGCTAGGAATTTTACAGTGAGGAACTCACCTCCTGACTCCCCAAAGCCTGTCCACCATCTACAAGGCACACATCAGGAGTGTGATGGAATACTCCCCACTTGCCTGGATGGGTGCAGCCCCAACAACACTCAAGAAGCTCAACACCATCCAGGACAAAGCAGCCCACTTGATTGGCACCACATCCACAAGCATCCACCACCAAAACTCTGTAGTAGCCATGTGTGCTATCTACAAGATGCACTGCAGAAATTCATCAAGGGTCCCTAGACAATACCTTCCAAACCCACAACGGCTACCATCTTGAAGAACAGGGGCAGCAGATACATTCCCTTCCAAGCCACTCAGCATCCTGACTTGGAAATATATCACCGTTCCTCCACTGTTGCTGGACTAAGATGCTCAAACCCCCTTGCGAACAGCGTTATCGGTGTACCTACACCAAATAGACAACAGCAGTTCAAGATAGCAGCTCATTATCACCTTCTCAGGATTCATTTCTTAAGACTGAATCAAGAATGGCACTCTCATTGGGCTTGTCATAAGTTGGCAAAATGCTTTCTCTTGAATATGGTTTAAGAATTTCCTGCCTTTTGTATCTTGAGGTTGTAGACTTGCTCGTCGAGCCGGTGGGTTTGGTTGCAAACGTTTCGTCACCCTGCTGGGTAACATCGTCAGTGCGCCTCCGGTGAAGCATCGGTGTTCTGTCCCACTTGTTATTTATATGCCTCGGTTTGCTGGGGTGGTTGGTATTACTTCCGGTTGTGTTTTTCGGTGGTGTTTGTACATCAGGTCCAGTTCAATCTGTTTGTTGATGGAGCTCCGGTTGGAATGCCAAGCGTCCAGGAATTCCCTGGCATGTCTCTGTTTGGCTTGTGCTATTATGGATGTGTTGTCCCAGTTGAATTTGTGTCCTTCTTGGTCCGTGTGTATTGAGACCAATGAGAATTGGTCGCATCTTTCGGTGGCTAGTTGGTGTTCGTGTATCCTTACTATCAGTTTTCTTCCAGTTTGGCCTATATAACATTTCTCACAGTCCTTGCATGGTATTTTGTATATTACATTAGTTTTATTGGTTGTGGGTATGGGATCCTGTACGTTTGTTAGTAGCTGTCGCAGGGTGGTTGTTGGTTTGTGGGCTACCCTGATACCTAGGGGTCTGAGTAGTTTTGTGGTCGTCTCTGATGTACGGTAGGGTGACTAGTGTGTCTGGCCATGTTGTGTCTTCTTGTTGTGGTCTGTTGCGGAGGTAACGGCGGATTGTGCGTTTTGGGTATCTATTCATCTTAAAAACTCCAAATAAGTGCCCCTGTTCTGCTTTGCACAATTCCGGGTTGCTGTAGTGTGTTGTGGCCCATTTGAATAATGTCCTGATGCAGCTCCATTTATGGGTGTTGGGGCAGTTGTAATTAAGTATCTGGTCCATATGTGTGGTCTTTCTGTATACGCTAGTCTGGAGTTCCCTGTTGTTCTTACGTTCTACCATTGTGTCTAGGAAGGGTGGTCAGTTATTGTTCTCTTCCTCTTTTGTGAATTTTATCCCAGCGAGGATATTGGTTATGTGTCGGTGGGTTTCTTCTAGTCATGTGTGTTTGATAATCACGAAGGTATCATCAACATAGCGGACCCAGAGTTTGGGTTGTATAGTGGGGAGCGCTGTCCATTCTAATCTTTGCATTACTGCTTCTGCTATCAGTCTGATATTGAGGATCCCATTTGTGTTGTGTTGATTTGTTTGAATTTACAAGCGTTGAAGGTGAAGTGGGTTGTGAGGCACAGATCCAGTAGTTTCAGGGTGCTGTCCTTGTTGATGCAGTTGGTGTTGTGGGTTACCTGCCTTCCTGATTTGTCCAGCAGTGTGGCAATTGTCTCTTTGGCTAGGTCGATGTTTATGGATGTAAATAGTGCTGTTACATTGAAGGATATCGTTATCGCGTCCTCTTCTATTCTGATGTTCTTGATGATGTTGAGGAATTCTTGGGAGGAGTGGTTGGAGTGGATAATGGGAACTGAGGCAGTTCTGAGGAAGGGTCACCAGACCCAAAACGTTAACTCTGATTTTCTCTTCACAGGTGCTGCCAGACCTGCTGAGCTTTTCCAGTAATCTCTATTTTTGCTTCTGATTACAGCATCTGCAGTTCTTTCGGATTTTATTTAGTATTTAACTCACTGCCACATCTCTTCCAGGCATGCCCACTTTGAAGAAGTTCTGCTCCTCTCTTGGACGGTATTTCCATTCCAATCTTTCTTCTTGCCCACTGACTTTAATTTCACTGTCACTCCTGGTGTTTGACCAGGTATTTGCTAAAACTCATTTCCACAGCCATATCACATTCCTCAGTGACTGCCTCCGGCTCAGACTCACCCCACGTGGATTCCAACTGATGTTTCATCCCTCATGTTTTGAATCCTCCCAGGATCACAGATATCTCCGTGATGTTCAACGTTCCACAGACAGCTGCTCTCGCCGCATCCTGAGATCCACACTCAGTGCCATGCGGCGCCACATGCGCACTCTCAACCTCTCTCTCCAACAGCATCACAACGTGCTGGCTCAGGGCTGCACCACTCCGCAGTTCCACTTCATCCTCCAGCTGATTCGTTGTGCTAACAAGAAACTTTTTCTTTTCCTTTCAGGCATCAAGGCCCACAAGATGCAACAACTCAAAGATGCCCATGGCCCTCCAGAACCTTCCTCTCCTCACCTTCCCCCTGACTCTATCCCTTCCCCCAATTCCCCCACCTCCTGTCGGGTATTCACCATCCCTCCTAACCTTCTGCTCTCCGATGCTGAACGCTCCGTACTCAGCAAAGGCCTCAGCTTTATCCCTCTGCGTCCCCACCTTAATGAATTTTGGGCACGACATGACGCCGAACTCTTCTTCCTCCGTCTTCACCTCCGTGCCCATTTCTTTGGACAAGAGTCCTCTCCCCGTCCCACAGACCCCTTCTCCCAGCTCCACGACTCTCCCTCCACCTGGACCACTCCCGTTGGCCTTTTACTGCACTCGATCTGTTCACTGAGAACTGTCAACATGATATTGTCATCTCAATTTCTCTGTCCCCTGCCTAACCAAATCTAATCTATCCCCTCCCCAACTTACTGCACTCCGTGCGCTCAGATCTAACCCTGACCTTGTTATTAAGCCTGCCAATAAGGGTGGTGCTGTTGTAGTCTGTTATACAGACCTCTACATTGCCGAGGCTGAGCGCCAGCCCTCAGATACCTCCTCCTGTCTTCCCCTGGACCATGACCCCACTATGGCACGTCAGGCCATTGTATCTACCACGGTAACTGATCTCATTTCATCCAGTAACCTCCCCCAGCCTCACACAGCTTGCTTCTACCTCCTTCCGTTTTGAGGAAGGGTCACTGCACCCGAAATGTTAACTGTGATTTTCTCTTCACAGAGGCTGCCAGACCTGCTGAGCTTTTCCAGCAACTTCTGTTTTTGTCAACTAAGTATCTGAGTTTCCATTGTAGACTAATGCAAAGGTTAGAATGGACAGTGCTCCCCACGATCCCACCTATCGTCAGGTGAAGGAGCAGTGCTTTGAAAGCTCGTGATTTCAAATAAACCAATTGAACTATAACCTGGTATCGTGTGACTTCTGATTTTTTCCACCCCACTACAACACCGGCACCTCCACACCACTATTTTGGGGGTCTATAATAATTACCTAGCTATGTGGCTGCTTCATTTTGTTTCTGAACTCAACCCATATGGCCTCATTTGATACTTCATATAATTTACCATCCCTCTGCTATGAACATGTACCACTGCTTCTGTAACAGCATGTTCTTTTGAGATACCAGGAGAACAAATTTTATTTTTAATGCATGACGCTGGTTTTAGCACAAAACAGTCACTCAATTGTTACAAGTTTTACAAACTTCTGGAGTCCAAAACTCTTGACAGTAGCACAGCAGCTGAAAATTTAATATATCTTATTGCCAGTTTTCTTTTTATATCACTGCTTTTGTTTGTAACAATTCCAAACAGTTGTTTTGGCTATGGCACTCTGCATAAAAGGGCCAAAGCCATATTAGCGTTTCTGTAAAACAATGGTACGTTTGCAAAGATGAGGCTGTAGATTTTATTCTACACAAGCTTCATGTGTCACTTTATTACATAGCGTGATGTGACCTATGAGCAGAGGATCATAATAAAATTGGCTACTGAAGTCCCGGATTGAACACAGAGACTAAAATGGGTTCACTGGAACTTCACAACATTTAAACAAACCAGATTTCATGTTTATGGAGCTCAAGCCTTTATTGTGAGAGACAATATGACGCTCAGAGATTTGAAACAATTGCCAAAAGACAATTTATAGGCCATAGGAGAGCATGTGAGATTTAAGATAAGATCAGGAGGTAAGAACGACAGGCCCCTGAATTCTTGAGGAATTAACTCAGCACATAAGACTTGAGGAGGATAGGACCAGTTCAGTTTGTGATTGAGTACAACTAGTCAGTGCGGTTATATCTCACGTTCAGTATGTCATTGTACCTTTAAGAGACATACTCATGATATCATCACTGCATCATAGCATATGACTGAAGGTGTAATAATGTCATACCACATCATAACTTTGATCACTGGAAGCATGACAGGCTATTGATAACACGATGCTCTATTGTAACTTCTTTATTTAATATCAGCTCAGACACTTATGTACTCGTGAATGTATTATTTCCCTATAATAGTTAACCATAATAAACATTGGTTAGATTCTCCAAAATATCCGCATTTAGTTTCTTATTTTATAAGGATAATGTATTAAATGTCACAGCAGATAAAGTATGGAGGCAAAATCAAAACTGCCGATTGTGAGAAACAAATAGAACTAATAACACTTGATCTAGATAGAGAAAAATTAGTGAGAGATGGAGGAGCTATAGAAAGACAGAAGTGAGATGACAAAGCTCAAAATGGAGTATGAGTTCAGATTATGTAAACTGGAGTTAACGAGCAGGAGTGAGACTGATTCAGATAGAACTCCTCATTTTGATTTGGAGGAGTGGTGATATATTTTGAATCCTTTGAGAGGACTGGCATAGATTTGAATAGGCTGAGAGAACAGTGGAATATGCCCCTACAAAATGTTTTGGCAGAGAAGGTTTTAGAGAAATACTCATCTCCTTCAGTACAGTGTTCACACTTTAATGAGGAAGTAAAGACTGCTGTTGGTACCAGAGGGCTACAGACAGAAATTTAGAAACTTGAGAGAGAGCCTGGGCCAAATCCATGAATAATTTTCCAGACTAAAGCAAATAACATTTGATAGATCGTGTGGATCAATGAGGTGGAACAAAACTTCAATAACATCGGTTGGCTTTACTGTACCCTCATAATTCACAGCTTTAGGTTTCTTCTGGTCCACATTTCTTTTGTAATTTTCCTATTAATCTGAAGAAAGCACTTCCACAATGCTTACAATGTCTGATCTATGATTTGTCTACTGAAGAGGCAACACCAGTAAATATAACTAATTAGAAATTTTGAGGTCATCAAAATGAGACCAAGCTAACAAATATGAAATATAAATACATTTCGCAAGCTCGATCACCCAAGCTAGGCTAAAGGTCAATGCTGTGATGGTTTTATAGATCAGATTTGTATGTCATCTAGATTTGGACGAGAATGTATAAGGCACTATTAGTAAATTTGCGGATGACACAAAAGTAGGCGGTATCATAGACAGTGAGGAAGGTTATCAGAAGTTGCAGCAAAATCTTGATCAGATGGGGAAGTGGGCCGAGAAATGGCAAATGGAGTTTAATATAGATAAGGGTGAGGTGTTGCATTTTGGAAGGTCAAATCCAGGCAGGAGTTTCATGGTGAATGGTAGGTCCTTAAGGAGTGTAGTGGAAGAGAGGGACCTTGCAGTTCAGGTACACAGTTCTCTGAAAGTGGAGTCACAGGTAAACAGGGCAGTGAAGAAGGCTTTTGGCACACTGGCCTTCATCAGTCAGGGCAGTGAGTATAGAAGTTGAGAAGTTATATTGCAGTTGTACAGTACATTAGTGAGGCTGCACTTCGAGTATTGTGTTCAGTTTTGGTCACCTTGCTAAAGGAAGAGTGTTATTAAATTGGAAAGAGTGCAGAAGAAATTTACAAGGTTGTTGCCAGGACTCAAGGGACTGGGTTATGGGGAGAGGCTGGACAAATTAGGACTGTTTTCTTTAGAGCTTAGGAGACTGAGGGGGGATCTTATAGAAGTGTACAAGATCATGAGAGGCATGGATAAGGTGAATGCACTCAGAGTTTTTCCCAGGGCTGGAGAATCGAGGACTAGAGGGCATCAGTTTAAGCTAAGAGGGGAAGGAATACATGGGAACGTGAGGGGCAACTTTTTTACACAGAGGGTGGTACGCATATGGAATGAGCTGCCAGCAGAAGTGGTTGAGGCAGGTGCATTAACAATATTTAAAAGGCATTTGGACAAATACATGGAAATAAAAGGTTTAGAAGGATATGGGCCAAGTACAGGGAAATGGGGTTAGCATGGATGGACATTTTAGTCAGCACAGACCAGTTTGGGTCAAAGGGCCTGTCTCTGAGCTGTAGGACTCTATGACTCTATTTACATCTTGTCAGCAGCCCAACCACCTCCCTGCTTCCTCTGAACCCCCTCCCCCCCAAATCCTGGTCCGGTAATCTCCGTGCTACACAACTTTGCAACATTCATGACACCTCCTGTTGAAATACTGCGTCATTCAAATGGATTCAAAATGATTTTCCTGACATCTCTCAGAATTCAAGCCCTCACCCTTCAATTGTGTTGCCACTGGCCAATGAATCCAATGTAATTTCTGCTTTCACTTGGCCTTCAGCTCTCCCAGATATTCAGCGAACCTTTGGAAATGATGTTGCTTTGCAGTGATTCCCCACTGGCCTATAAATAGCACCATCTGCCTCGGAAATATTATTTGTTTGATTCACAATTTGTACCAAGCCACCATGAGCATGAGGAAAACACTCATTTTAAATCCATTAACGTAGATTTACAGCACAGAAATTACGCCAGCAATTCTGCTCCTAATGAGTCACCCCCTACCTAACTTCAGCGGACCACCAAATCTTAGATATTAGACAGGAATAATATTTCACCCAGAGGCGTAGCGAGGTGTCGGGGTTGGTGTCGTTTAGAACAAAGGATCACAGTTTGAGGATTCTGGGTAGGCCCTTTTGGACTGATATGAGGAAAAATTTCTTCACTCAGAGACTGGTGGAATTCTCTTCCACGGAACGCTGTGGAGGCCAAGTCACTGAATATATTTAGGAAATATCGTATATAACAAAATTTATAGGTGCTAAAGGCAATGTAGGCAATGGGAAGAGAGTGACAGTATGGCACAGAGGTAGAGGTTCTGCCATGATTGGTTAGAATACTGGAGTGGGCTCAATGGGCCTACTCCTGCTCCTATTTTCTGCGTTTCTATTACCTCCTTCCTCATGAATCTGGCTTGCCTCCTCCTAGACCGATCTATATGTTTCATCTCTGCTACTCCATGAGGTAGCAAGTTCAATATTGTCAGCACTTTCTGGGTAAAGATTTTCTCCTGCAATCACTATTTCTTTTCAGGTAATTAAAGGGGAGGCCTAGTGGGATTATCACTGGACTGTTATTCCTGAGACCCGGGTGATGTTCTGGGGACCTGGGTTCAAATCCTGCCATGGCAGATGGTGGAAGTTGAATTCAGTAAGAATCTGGAAACAAGAGTTTAATGACGACTGTGAATCTATTGTTGGGAAAATCCCATCTGGTTCACTGATATCCTTTAGGGAAGGAAACTGCCATCCTTACCTGGTCTGGCCTACATGTGACTCCAGACCCACAGCAATGTGGTTGACTCTTAACTGCCCTCTGGGCAATTAGGGATGGGGCAATGAATGCTGGCCTAGCATGAATGAATTGAAAACAAAACAAATTGACATTCATGACCCTGGTTTTGGACAGCTCCATAAATGGAAGTACCTTTGTAACATAGCTCCTATCAAACTCCTTCATTCTTTTAAACTATTCACATTATATAAAAGACAATAGAGGAACCTCCTTTTGAGTCAATAGATGAACTGCTATTGTTACTGAGAAGATATGTGCCCACTCATAGGTGTCCAGCTGCACAAACCATACTGAAAGCTAGGTGAAGCAGAGGGATAAGATACTTCACAAGCCTAACGCTAGTCAGATCTTGCAACCTTGTATTCAGTGAATCAGCAGACATCCTGCCATTGGAGGCCATCAGTACCTGCACTTTCCCAGGTTGTAAGGGTTGATACTGCGAGATTCCAAGGTGGCCTTCAGTGTGACTTTAAAGCATTTCACCAGACTTGCTCTCACCCAGGCTGCAGTTTTCCTCGGGTGCCAGATTTGGGAAGATGGAAGGCATGCCAACGTCACGAGACCTTTCTAAACAAGGCCCCGATTCGACTAATGGTGCAGCACTTGAGAGCATCAATGGCGATGACAGTCCCACAGCTCAGACTCGTGGTACGGATGTGAGAATAACACTTTGGTTGATGTTAGCTTCAGTCGCCAGCTTAACGTCTCACTACTGCCAGAGTCTCTACTCCAGCTTGTTAAAGATATTACTGGTCCTTCCAATCCCTGAGTAACACCATCATGTGGCAATCTGCAACAGAACACTACAAAAGTAGCAGCATTTGTCCCATGACTTTTAGTGATGCATATCTGATGGCAACCACAGAATGACCAGATTTGGGCTGGAATATAACTTCAATCCTTTCAATGTGCATCTCATGACCAATATTCTGTACCATCTGAACAGGCCAATGTGATGGAAAATGACGTGGTTAATGAGCCTCAATGCAGTCATCAGCCAAGAGTGTGTCTTGAGAAGTTGCGACATCACTCAACTCTCTTTCAAAATCCTCCTTAAATCTACCACTTTGGCCAACGTTTGGTCACCCAGGAAAAAATTTACTTGCTAATGCCCCTGTGTTGCAGTTGAAGTAGTATCAAATGTTGATGTGCTATGTAAAGGCAAGTCGTTGTTTTCGCGATACATGATCTGCTGAGTTGCAAAGTGCTTTCCTCCTCCCTGGTTTTATAGATAAATTCACCACCCAGATGAACCCAGCATTTGCTGCAATCACCGCTGAGGCAAACATAGTGGGTGCTGCATCAGGTCACTGTGCCTTTGACTGGGGAAGGCAGAGTTCCTGCTACCCACTGTAATCCAGTGATATGTGGAAAAGTTTGGCTGTGACACTCTTATTGGTTCAACAGTTTACCAACTGCCACTGTCCAAGCCTTGCATGAGGTGCCAGAACTCCAACAAGTGTGTTACCCAGTTAGAGACAAAATAACTGCAGATGCTGAAATCCAAGATAGACAAACAGGAGGCTGGAAGAACACAGCAAGCCAGGCAGCATTTGGAGGAGAGGAGCAGTCAACGTTTCGGGTATTACCCTTCTTCAGGACACTGTCAGGTCTCTCCTAACTGTTCAATAATATCCCCAGTGCAAACATACTGAAGCAAAGGCACCGAAGAACTCAGAGTCAAAACATATACTTACTGAATTTTCTTAATATCCAATAACTCCACGTGATAAAAGTAATGTTTCAGGAATAACTTAAATAGCTACACAATAATTCGTCACGTCGTTGTAAATTATATCCACTATTTGCTCAGACACCAGCAGATAACTAAAGAATCTGAGAAAGGTCACTTTGCTCTGCAGATACAGAGTGAAATTTCAGTCTAAAGTTTTGTTTTGAGAAGGTTTGTAGGTCGGGTTGTGGATGAGGTTGTAGACGTGCTCGCCGAGCCGGTGTGTTTGGTTGCAGACGTTTCGTCTCCCTGCTAGGTAACATCGTCAAAGCTCCTCAAAAATTTTAAACAGGCGCACTGACGATTTCACTTGGCAGAGTGACAAAACGTCTGCAACCAAACACACCAGCAAGAAATTTCAGTCTTTTATATTCATTCTTTCCTGTCTTTTACACAATTTCTTTCTTTTCCTTTCTTCTTATATTCAAAGTATATGTGATATTCTGTGCAATGGGAAAATAATGCAACCAATTGAAACCTGAAGAAGCTATGGTGCAATGGTGGTGACCATGCCTCTGAGCAAGGAGGCCTGGTTTCAACTTCCACCTGCTCCAGGGGTGTGTAATACTATCTCTGAACAGGTTGATTAGAAATTACAGGCAGTCCACAGGTTGCGTTCAGGTTCCATTCTCGAGTCCATTCCCAAGCTGATTTGTACAGAACACAGTGCAGGACAATGTAAGGTAGCTGTTTGTAAGTAAAGGAAATGTTTGTATCTCAGATCTTTAACACTGCACCCCTGTATGGAATGATATTCATAAATGAGTGATCCCCTGTACTGTAACTCAAAAGACATACATGGGACATTGGGAAGTCATTCCTCAATGCAGCCTGCAGAGGGTGCTCTGATAAGCAGTACCCTTTTATCGTTTAGTTTTAATTCTTAGTCTTTCTTTCAATCTTCCTCCCATTCCTAAAGCTGCCCCTCATACCCCTCTCGAGCATAAACTGAAGGTGGCTTTCACAGACAAACAGCTACAGCATAGATTCCCGGTTTGGTGCTGTCATGGAAGGGCTTCATGGAAATGAGTAATGTCTTCACGTGGGGTAATCTTCACCAAGGACAGAACTGAATGCGCTGGAGCCAGGTGTTATCCTCATTCTAAAGGTCTACGATCCACCTTAAGACTTGACTAATCCTTTGTGTTGCTGATGGCCTCCCACAATCTGCCCATCTTAACTTGAGGTCATCCAAGTCTACTATTCACACCAAGTCCTGTTCTGCCATCACCTCTCTGCTCATAACCTACATTAGCTCCAAGTTAAACTATGCCTCAATTGAAACATTTACATATAAAACTTATATTCCTCCATGGCTCTTCTCTCTAACTCTGTAATCACCTTTAGCGAAATGAAGACTGCGCCTTTCCAATTCTGGTGTCTTGTCCACCTTTGAACTTAATCACATCACCTTAGGCTAACTGTACCCCTAAACTCTGGAATTCTTTCGCTAATCCTCTCTGTGTTTCTATCTCTCTACTCCTCCTTCAAAATACTTCCTAAAACCCGCTGCAGTAATTTACGAGGTTAAAGGCGCTGCATGAATGCAAGTTGTTATTGTTGTTGAGGAGGGGATCCCTTTAAAGATTACAGATCCAGTCTGCTTCCAGAGAGTGCACTCCCCCACCCACACCACAACCAGTGCCTCTTAAAGGGATCTCAATTTAAGTTTCAAGTGTGGTGCTTTTCACTTCCCTATGTGTTAGTGGAGTGCAGCTGACAGTGTTTTTGGAGGAGCTCACACAAGCTCTTTCAGTCTCAACAGGGTTGCCTTGCCTATTTTAGGCGGACCCGGGGGTCCAAAATGGCAGGATGGGGACCAAATCAGTTTTAGAATCTAAATTTTAAAAAAAACCGAAAGAACTGTGTATGCTGGAAATCGGAAACAAAACCAGAAGTTGCTGGAAAAGCTCAGCAGGTCTGGCAGCATCTGTGGAGAGAAGTCAGAGTTAACGTTTCAGGTCCAGTGACCCTTCTTCAGAACTGATGGTAGCTGGGAAAATGATGGGGTAGGGGGAGGGTGCAAGGACTCAATAATAGTTGGAGATAAAGTCCAAAGACCGAGATGAACAGTTGAACAGACAAAGGAGTGAATAATGGTCAGCCTGGGAGAATGAATAGCTACTAATGGGGACTATTAGTGGCTAACAATGGGTTGTTGCAATAGCAGACCATGTGATAATAAGGCCTGGTGTGTGGGGCTTGGGATAAGGACATGGGAGAAGGTGCTTCAAGCCTTAAAATTGTTGAACTCAATAGAGTCCAGAAGGTTACAGAGTCCCCAAACAGAAAATGAGGTCTTGATTTTCCAGCTTGCGCTGAGCTTCACTGGAACACTGCAGCAAGCCTGAGACAGAGATGTTGGCCAGGGAACAGGGTGGTGTGTTGAAGTGGCAGGCTACTGGAAGCTTTGGGTCTTTTTTGCGGGCAGAACATAGATGTTCTGTGAAGCGGTCATCCAGTCTACGCTTCATTTCCCCAGTATAGAGGAGACTACATTGTCCTTACCCCAACCCCATACACCAGGCCTTTCCTACCCACTGTAAGTTCTGAGGAAGGGTTACTAGACCTGAAACATTAACTCTGATTTCTCTCCACAGATGCTGCCTGATCTGCTGAGCTTTTCCAGCAACTTCTGTTTTTGTTTCAGCCTTAGAATCTGACAGGCATCACAATCTGGCCACTCTGCCTGTCTCCAGTCAAATTTTTGTGAAGTGGTGTGAAGAGCAGAGGGGGACAGGAGTTGCTAAAGCATATTCAACATAATTTCTACATTTCCAGTCCAACAAAGGTTCATAGCTCCTTGAAAATGGAGTCATAGATAGACAGGGCAGTGAAGAAGGCTTTTGGCATGCTTGCTTTCATTGGTCAGAGTGTTGAGTATAGGAGTTGGGACATCTTGTTGCAGCTGTACAAAATATTGGTAAGGCCACATTTGGAATACTATGTACAGTTCCTACTATAGTCACCTACTATAGAAAGGATATTATTAAACTAGAAAGAGTGTAGAAAAGATTTACTGGGACGCTGCCTGGACTGAAAGGTTTGCGTTACAAGGAAAGGCTGGATAGGCTGGGGCCTTTTTCCCTGCTGCGTAGGAGACTGAGGGGTGACCTTTTAAAAGACTACAAAATCATCAGAGGCATAGATAGGGTAGATAGACAACTGCTTTTCCCCAGGGTGGGGGACTCTAAAACTTAGACGGCACAGGTTTAAAGAGAGAAGAGAGATACAAAATGGTCAAGAGGGGCAATTTTTTCACACAGAGAGTGGTGAGTGTCTGGAATGGGCTGCCAGAGGAAGTGGTGAAGGTGAGTACAATTTTGTAACTTAAGAAACATTTGGACAGATACATGGATGGAATAGGTACGGAGGGATATGGTCTAAAGTCAAATGGGACTAGATTAATTGTGAAAACTGGGCAGAATGTGGAAGGGCCTGTTTCTAAGCTGTAGACATCAATGTCTCTACGGCATTGCTGGGACTGGTTTGTGGGAATGAGATGGGCCAAGTGGATTAAACGTTAGTTGGAAATATTCAGCTAACAGTGATCGTCGTATCGTAAGGTTTTAGTTGGCAATGGAGAAAGACAAGGAGCAATCCAGAGTCAGAACCTTTAACTGGGAGAAAGAAAACTTCAATTGGTTGAGAACTGATCTGACCCAGGAAAAAAATAGAAATCAGAATGAAAGGTTAGCAGCAAAACTGTAACTGAACAATGAGCTGCCCCTGAAGAAGAGATGGTTGTCAAGGTACATTCTTAAGAAGGGGAAAGGTTTCTAGAGCAGCCCAGATGATGAAAGATATAGAGATTAAAGATGAAACAGAAAAAGTGTGCTTACGACAGATGTCAAGTGGATACTGCACTGTAGAACCAGGCTGAATATCAAAGATTCAGAGAGGAACTGAAGAAGGAACTGAAGAAGGGCAAATTAGAGAACCAAAAGAGATTATGAGAAGAAATTGGCAGCTAACATAAAGGAAATCCCAGAAGTCCCCTCTAAAACATATAAATAGGAAAAGGATGTTAAGAGGAGGAGGGAGGCAAATTCAGGACATAAAACAGGATTTACACACAGAATCCCTATAGTGTGGACGCAGGCCATTCAGCCCATGGAGTCCATACCAACCCTTTGATGAGCATCCCATCCAGACCCTCCCCATCCCAGTAACCCTGCATCTCCCATGGCTAACCTACCTAGCCTGCACAGCTCTGGACATTATGGGCAATTTAGCATGGCCAATCCACCCTACGTGCACACTTTTGTGGGAAGGACACCAGAGCATCCAGAAGAAACCCACGCAGACACGGGGAGAATGTGCAAACTCAACACAGATAGTTCCCAGAGTCATAGAGTCATAGAGCTGTACAGCATGGAAACAGATCCTTCAGTCCAACTGGTCCATGCCAATCAGATATCCTAAATTTATCTCATTCCTAATTCCCCCAGTCCCATTCCCCAGCATTTGGCCCATATCCCTCTAAACCCTTCCTATTCATATATCCATCCATATACCCATTTTAAATATTGTAATTGTACCAGCCTCCACCACTTCCTCTGGCAGCTCATTCCATACACGCATCACCCTCTGTGTGAAAAAGTTGCCCCTAAGGTCCCTTTGAAATCATTCCACTCTCATCTTAAACCTATGCCCTACAGTTTTGGACTCCCCCATCCCAGGGAAAAGACCTTGTCTATTTACCCTATCCATGCCCCTCATGATTTTATAAACCTCTATGAGGTTACCTCTCAGTCTCCGATGCTCCAGGTGAAATAGCTGTAGCCTATTAACCCTCTCTCTACAGCTCAAACCTTCCAACCCTGGCAACATACTTGCAAATTTTTTCTGAACCCTTTCAGGTTTTACAACATCCTTCCTATAGGAAGTAGACCAGAATCGAACACCGTATTCCAAAAATGGCCTGACCAATGTCCCGTACAGCCACAACATAACCTCCCAACTCTTATACTCAAAGCACTGTCCAATAAAGGCAAGCACACTAAATACCTTCTTCACTATCCTATCTACCTGCGACTCTACTTTTGAGGAACTATTAACCTTCACCCCGAGGTCTCTTTGTTCAGCAACACTCCCCAGGACCTTACCATTAAGTGTGTAAGTCCTGCCCTGATTTGCCTTTCCAAAATGCAGCACATCACACTTATCTAAATTAAACACCATCTGCCACTCCTCGGCCTACTGGCCCCTCTGAACAAGGTCCCATTGTACCCTGAAGTAACCTTCTTCGCTGTCTACTATGCCTGCAATTTTGATGTTGCCTGCAAGAGGGTGGAATTGAACCCAGGTCCCTGGCACTGTGAAGCAGCAGTGCTAACCACTGAGCCACCGTGCCACCCATAGAGCATGGCTGAAGTAGCAAATGAGTATTTTACCTCTGTCTTTACCAAGGAGGAAGATGTCATCCAGGTCACAGTGAAAGAGGAGATAATTCAAAGGCCTGAAAGGTTTCAAACTGATAAAGAGAAGGTATAAAGATGTCTGTACTGCGAAAAAAAAAGACACAAGGATCGGATGAGATTCTTCCAACATGTTGAATGAAGTAAGAGGGGAAATTGCAGAGACACTGGCCATAATCTTTCTTCTTTAGATTTTTTTTGACAAATGTCCCTCCTTTGATCAAGGGTGTAAAATAAACTTAGCAAACATAGCACAGTTACTGTAAACTCAATGGTGGGGAAGGTTTTAAATATGATCATTTGGCACAAAATAGACAGACCCTCAGCTAATGCAGGTTCATTGAGGAAAGCAGGACAGACTTGTGAAGGATGAACTACATTGAACTAATTTGCTGGAGCACTTTACTGATGTAACAGAAAAAGGAAGTTTGCTGATGTGGTGTACGCAGACCTTCAAAATGGCATTTGAGAAAAAACCGAATAACAAACAGGCTTTAAGAAAGATTAGAGCTCATGGACCGACTGTAGAAACATGGAGACAAAATTGGCAAATAAGGAATAATGGTGAACAGTTGTTTCTCAGACTGGGAGAAGGCTTACAGTGGACTTCCTGAGGGATTGGTGTGAGGATTTCTGCTTTTCCTGATATACATTAGTAGTTTAGACCTTTAAGTACAGGGCTGAATTTCAAACTTTACAAATGATATGTAACTTGAAGTTTGTGGACTGTGAGGATGGACACAGACAGATTGGTTGATTGTGCAGACAAGTATCAGATGAAATTTAATGCAGAGAATTGTGAAGTGATTCAGTTTTGATAGGAAGAACATGAAGGGACAATTCAAAATAAGGGGCACGATTCTAAAGGTGGTTCTAAACGATTCTAAAACAGAGGGACCACTGAACGTTGCTGGCCAGGTTGACAAACTGAATAATAAAGCATATGGCATCCTAGGTTTCATATAGAGGGGAACAGAGTACAAAAGCAAGGGGATATTATGAAATCTGTTTAAAAAATCCCTGGTTTGTCTTCAGCTGGAGTACCGCATCCAGTTCTAGGTGCCACATTTCAAAAAAAAGATATAAAAGCCTTAGAGAGGAAACAGAAAAGAATGACGGATGAGGAAGTTCAGTAATGCAATGGGATTAGAGAAATTGGGACTGTTCTCCTTGGGAGAACAGAAGGTCAAGAGAAGGATCGATAGAGATAATCGAAATCAGGAGACATCCACTCAGAGTACATAGGGAGAAACCATTCCCATTTGTGGGAGGATTAAGAATCATAGGACATAGATTTAAGGCAAGGCAAAAGAAGAAATAGCTATATGAGGAAAAAAATATTTTCACTCAGCGAGTGGTTCGTGTCTGGAGTGCACAGCTTGAGAATGTGGTCACAGCAGGTTCAATCGAAAATTCCAAAAGGGAATTGGATCATTATCTGGAAAAGAAATGTTTGTGGGACCACAGGGAAATGCACTTGGGTGAACTGCTTCTTCGGAGGGCCAGCACAGATACAATGGGCCAAATGGTGTTATTTTGTGTTGTAATGATTTGGTCATTCTATAATATTCATTGGGAGTAAACCCCTTATCATTTCCCCCAACTCTGAGCTGAATCCAATGGCATTGTGGAGCCATGGCGGGACAATTCAAAATAAGGGGCACAATTGCAACAGGCTGCAGAGATACAACACAGGCTGCAGAGATACAACACAGGATCTGTGGGGAATGCTCAGTATTGTAATGGAAAGTGCAATTGTATCCTACCCTGGCAACACATGGACTGAAAGTACAATAGCAGTTTCACAGTAGCGCATTCAGTCAAAATACACCCGAATGGTAAGTTATCTGAACTCTCACAATAGAAAGCTGACAACACACAGCATTCAAAGTCATAAAGACTCTTAAACATTTTGCCAGAGAATGACGAATCATTAATTATAATGGTAAGTCAGAGAGTTACAGACCTGGTAGAACAGGCAGAGGGCAGGATTTTCTCTTCTCCCATTGAGCTGGGTCTTAAGGCAATGGTGACATTACTGTATCAAAGCAGTTAAGGTGCTGAATGTTTCCTTTCCCCACAAGAGGATCGATTTCCCATTAATAATGCACCAAGCCTCTATGCTCCGTCGTTCCTCTAAATTAATTCTGTGCACAGATAGGAAGGAAGCTATCTGCAAGATCTGATGGAAGGTCACCAGCATGAAACATTAACTGTTTTTCTCTGTCTCTGCTGACAGCCCCGATGAGAGTTTTGAGCAATTTCTGCTTTTTGTCAAGATCTGTAAATTAGTATATGAACTAGTCTTCGCACTGTAACTAGTTACACTGGCATTGGTAAACTGGGTCTTTGAAAGATTTCTGATTTTAGGTTACCCAGCAGCCTTGCTAATACACTATGGATTGTGTGCTCTCCGACACTGTGTCATTGCCTATGGTGGTCACTGACAATCACAGTCATTGTTACAGAGAAGAAGGCCATTCAGCCTACAGAGACCATGCCAGCCCTGCCAAATGAAAGGTAAAGTCGCCATAGCTGCACTCTCCCCTTATAGAAAGGTAACTGGTGGTGGTTTAACCTGAGGGTCACCATGCCTCAGACGAGCAGAGAGAGTCCTTCACGGTAACATCAGACAGTGTGGAACACGCGATGTTGGCATCACTGTGCACTGCAAACCAGCCACTCATCCAACTGAGCTCTCTGTTAGAACCCATTCTCAATTGCAACCAGGTCAGAAGCGCCAGTGGTTACCAATGGGGCATAAATCCATCAGGCCCACCAGGTGGTAATCGTGCAGCTTCTGGCCATAGGTGACTCTCACTGAAGACAGGCAGAAAGCCTCACCCTGCACTGCACACTTCCTGGTCTTGGTTCATGTCAACTGGGTGGTCAGAGCTGATTAGAAAGAGAGACGTACGCAACTCAGCTGATTTGAATGAAATTTTTCTTTTCTGGGTTTTTGGTAAAGGTTTCTTTGGGTTCTTGTGGATCCTGGAAAGGTTTGTTTCGAATCTTGGAAAAGCATCTTCCTCCTCCTAGATTGTGTGAACGCTGACTGAGGGTTCTCATGTGAGGGTTCTCAGCCTTTTGAGCCTGCTCCGCCATTCAATAAGATCATGGCTGATCTTTCTCGTGGACTCAGCTCCACTTACCCGCTCACTGTAACCCTCAATTCCTTTACTGTTCAAAAATCTACCTATCTTCACCTTAAAAACATGCAACAACGTGGTCTCAACTGCTTCACTGGGCAGCGAGTTCCATAGATTCACAGCCCTTTAAGACAGGAAGTTACTTCTCAGCTCAGTCCTAAATCTGCTCCCCCTAATTTTGAGGCTATGCCCCCAGTTCTAGTTTTACCTGACAGTGGAAACAACCCCCCTGCTTATATCTACTCCCTTCATAATTTTGTATGTTTCTATAAGATGCCCCCTCATTCTTCCAAATTCCAATGAATATAGTCCCAGTCTACTCAACCTCTCCTCATCAGCCAACCCTCTCAATTCCAGAATCAACCTAGTGAACGTCCTCTGTATCCACACCACTGCCAGTACATACTTTCTCAAGTAAGGAGACCAAAACTGCCGTGTGTGTAGATATTTTCTAGTTGATGGTGTTCAGAGACATTATTAAACCCCTCTGCAGCAGGTAGGATTTGAACCCAGGCCTCCTTGTTCAGAGTTAGAGAAATCATCAATCCATGCCATGAAGAATATTTACCATCTATAGGGACTTGGGTGCTGTGTGTCCCCACCATTTCCTCAGACTCCCTTTCAGTCTCCAAGTTGCACTTTCAGTTAATTTTTGCTTGTACTTCCCCTCTCTTCCTCGAGTTGAAATACCTCTGGAAGTTTGCTAATCTCCCTACAAACATTCCCCCCAACTGCAGCCATTTATTTTCAAGTAACCAAATAGCAGCAGAATCAGAGAGAGAGAGAGTGAGATCTGTTGGTGAGTTATAGGTCTGTCACCATCATAAAACAAATGGCATTGCTCACAGTCATGACTAAGATCTCCTCTGTTTACTGAGTAATTGTCTCCAGTGATGTGAAACTTATCTAATTGAAATGATGCCCTGAAACCTAGCATTGAGCGGTCTCAGTCTTGTCCATTGAAATAACAGGACAGAGACCAAAGCTTTGCAAATGAATATGTCATATTCCCAAATAGTGCAGAATCCCCATATCCATGTCCTGTCAAATGGTTGTGAAGTGCTCTCGATTGTTCACTTACAGAACAACCATCCCTTCTTTGGTGAGCTCAGCATTTCTAATTAAACCAACAATTAAAAACGACTTTTGCTTTTTGCTTGTTTCATTCTGGATTTTGGACTGGAGTGCCCAGTGGTACCAGATGGTCCCGAGCCAGCTCCTGTCATCATGGGGCCAATGGTTATAGCCTCCTGATTGGTCTCCTCCATGTTGGCTGTCCAGTGAAGCACACTGGGAGGGTTCCTGAGACGGAACAGCCCATGCTACAGGACTGACCGCACCCCCACTAGGAGAGGTAGGTGCTGCTCCTTTAGCAGGGCATGGAGCTTCTGGCATTTGGTTTGCCACTCGGAGATGCCAGGCTCCAAGCTCAACTTGCGACAGAGAGAAATTGTACCTGGCAAATGTTTGAGCTTTCAGCTTTATTTCTTTATTTTCTACTTAAAGCTCTGTTCTTTCTTTCTACCTTGTTCTTAAGATTCTGAACCTCGCTACTTATACTGAAGATGGCCTCTGTATTTTTATACTTGAGTTGACGTGACCATAAAATAAAAATACACCCTAGGTGGCGCCTTACTTGGCTCTGCAGTGAAGAGTCATCATCATCATGGAATCCCTACAGTGTGGAAACAGGCCCTTCGGCCCAACAAGTCCACACCGACCCTCAGTGCATCCCACCCAGACCCAGAGTGACTTTGTTCCTAGTGTGCCCTTGGGAAATTCCCCGGAGGCAGGAATGTGGGGAGGATCCACCCCTGATACGACTTCCTCCTATTTTCCCCAAACCCCATCCCCGTGCCATTCTCCAATTCCACATCCACGGGGCCAGAAAATTCCACCCATTGTCCCCAGACAAAAGCAAACAGATTAGGTGAATGTAGAAGTCAGAGTGTGTGATGTTTGGTTTCAACTAAAGACTCAGGCAGTCAGGGAACCTGAAGCCTCTTCAAAGCCCAAATCCTTTCTCACTGAGCCTTCAACCCAGCCTTGTAGAGAAAGGGAATCAACAACTCAAAGCCTTTAAGCCATACCTTAAAATATCCTGGAGATTCTGGGAGTTCTATAGCTGTGCTGGCCACATCTACATTCTGCATTTCATGAATATTTGTAATTTTACGATGATATTTGAGAGATTTAATTGGAGAAATATCCCCCATTGAAAATGTCCTCTTGGGAATTTACGTTATAGGACTGATTATATTGTCTTGGCCACTGTAAAACTGACCCATTCCCTTGCATGTTCACAGCTGCCTGTCACCACAGGGAAACTTAGTCTCAAATATAAACTTAACTTCCATTCATTAGCAATGGAGAATCAGTTTACATTGAAGATATTCCTGCTATTCCACTCAATGTTTTCATGCCAGTCAATAAAAACCGAAAGAACTGCGGATGCTGTAAATCAGGAACAAAAACAAAGTTGCTGGAAAAGCTCAGCAGGTCTGGCAGCATCTGTGAAGGAAAATGCACAGAATTTTCCTTCATTTATGCCAGTCTCAGTATGGCCTCGGAGTCAACAACTTTATAGGTTTCACTCTTACTACTATTGGAACACACAATGTGGGTGAGATTCTATTGCATCACTGAGGGAGTGCTGCATTGTTGGAGGATTCATCCTAAAAGAGAGGTTTAAACAGCATCTCACTCAGACAGGTAAACAATCCTAGGGCACCATCTGAAGACACGGAGCCTTCCCGCTCTCCTGCCAAATATTTCTCAGTCGATATCGCCTCAACTGGCCACTCCTGTCATGGCTACCTGTAAACATTCTGTGGTATCCAAAATGGCGGCTCATGTGTGCTGAATATGATCCAAATAATTTGCTGCGTGAGGCTGTTTTGAGAAACGAGATAAGGTGACATATAAACACAAATGTTACTTTATTTGTGCGTATAGCAGTGATCCAAAATGCTGTCTCAAAGCCAAAATGAATCTATGGCTTAATTTTGCATTCAGCTGTGGGATGTGGGCATCATTGGGAGGGCCAGCTTTTATTGTCTATCACTAATTACCCTCAGGATGGTGGTTCTGAGCTGCCTTTCTGAGCTACTGCAGCCGACAGAGTGCGTGGGTACACTCACTGTGCTGTTAGAGAGGGGTCTCCAGGATTTTGACCCAGTTGCAATGAAGGTAAAAGTGATAAAGGTTCAGGTTAGAACAGTGTACGACTTCATAGAATCCCTACAGCGTGGAAGCAGGCCATTCAGCCCATCAGGTCCACCCTGCCCCTCCAAAGAGCATCCCCCCTACCGTAACCCTGCATTCACATGGCTAATCCACCTAACCTACACACCCCTGAATGAGCAATTTAGCATGGCCAACCCACCTAAACTGCATATCTTTGGATTGTAGGAGGAAACTAGAGCACCTGGAGGAAACCCAGACAGAATTCGCAAACTCCATAAATACAGTTACCAGAGGGTGGAATCAAACCCAGGTCCCTGGTGCTGTGAGGCAGCAGTGCTAACCACTGACCCACCGTGCTGCCCGAGAGGGGCTTGTAGGAACTCTGTTCCTATGTATATGGCCCTTGATCTTCTAAGTGGTACAGGTTTGGAAGATGCAGTGGAAAGTTACTGTTGTCCATCTTGTCGAGGTGGTAGCACAAAGCTGTCGCCAGTGGGGAAGTGAGTAAATATGTAAGTATTGAATGAGGTATTGATGAAGAGAGCTGCTTTACCCTGCATGGTGTCGAGGTTCTGGGGTGTGGTTGGAGCTGTTCTTATCCAGGCAAGAGGAAAGTATTCCTCACACTCCTGCCCTGTGCCTTGAAAATGCTGGATTCGATTTGGTTGCCAGGAGGTGAGTTACTGAAGAACACCCAAGTTTCTGACGCAGTTGGAGCCACAGTATTTATGCAGCAGGTCCAGCATAACTTTCTGATCAATGATGACCTTCAGGGTATTGGTGTTGATGGATTCAGTGATGGCAACGGTGCTGAATGTCAAGGGGATGTAATGAGATTCTGTCTTGCAGGAGATGATCGTTCTGTGATGAAATATTATTTCATACATATCAGCCGAGGTGTGAACGTTCCCAGCTCCAAAGCTGTGCATCCCTTCACTAATTGCTGGAACCTTCTCGTAAGCAACCTCACAGTACGTTCATTACAATTCAGTTTCTGAAAGGATGCCTCACAAAATCAGCATTTACTGCCAACCCCTAATGGCCTAGGAAAGGCAGAGTTAGACCTCTTCCTTGACTGTAGCATTTTCTGTATGGTACATCTTTGAACACTGTACTGTCAGAGGCAATCTCACAGCACTATTTCTTTCCCTAATAACCGATACAAACAGATGAGTCAGTTGTTATCACAACGCACTTTGTGACACATGCTGTGTGCAAATTAACTTCCCTGTTTCCCACATTACAATAGCAACTGCACCCTTAAAGTATGTCATTGGCTCTGGAAATTTTGAGTTTTCAAAAGCAAAACGCAATGTATAAACGCAATCCCTCTTTCCTGTTATAAACTTGCTTAACACCAAGCAAACTAGTTTTAGTTAAAGGGCTGTTACAGTTTGTAGAGCAATTTTCACGTTGAATTTAAACCTCGGTACCAGAAATGAAAGGTCATCTCGCAGGTCTCACTGTATCAATTATAACAGCTGGTTATTACCCAACAACTTAGTTAACCAATAATTTTGCTCATCCGGGAAAGAAACAGCTCAATTTGTTAATTAGATTACGTTATGAGTAACTTGTTGGTATCAGATTGTGCCAATGTTAACAACAGCAATAACTGATAGATCTCTTGTGGTGCAGTGGTAGTGTCCCTACCTTTGAGCCAGAAGGCCTGGGTTCAAATCTTACCTGCTCTAGAGGTGTATCATAACATGTCTGAAATAACTCCACAGAGTCCTTGACACTGATCCAGCTCCCTCAAAGGCAGCTCTCAGAGTGAACAGAACCTCTGACTCTCCTGTTCTTTCCTTCAGCCAGGGCTCTCTGATTGGAGCAGATCAACAGTCCCAATCAGGGAACTCATATTCTATAAGGTCCATGCGGCTGACCTCGTTACAATCATGACGATGTCCAACAAGTAATGTCTAAAAATATCTATTCTATCAATGTCAACAACTGACAGGTCTCTTACTATCCAACAAATAGCAGTGTCCCCATATCTGGGTTCAAATCCCACCTATTCCAGTGGCATGCCACACAGTCTGAGGAGCTTGATGTAAGATAGCTAGCCATCATTCTGGAGATGGTGCAAATCATCATTAAAGGTCAAGTCGAAGGGGAGTTAGCTGCTTTATTTTCTTTTGGCAATGTCACTTTTTAAAGCATTTCATTCACTACCTTTCTCATGCGGAATTCAACCAGTTTATTTTGACAATCCTATTAAAGGATTACACAAGAAATTTTAAGGAATCCACAACTGGAGGAAATTACACCACATTCCAAAGTCTGCATGACCCAAAGGTACAATAAGGGATCCAAGGCTACACTAACAGTCAGACCAACATGAGCACCAGAGACATCAAACATTGCAGTCAGTGATGGATACCACTGACATTTCGCTTCATAACAAAGACTGTCACACACCATGTAGGTATTGTCATTCCTTTCAGCTCAATAATGTAGCAATTATGGTACTGGTCACCATAGAGCTAATGGTTTACTCTTAAATCCCAATGGAAGTGACCTTACAGTTGTGAAGACAATTGCTGCATAAGGAGAAGGGAGTTAGCCTTTTGGCTAACTGGTTGCATTTCTCCATCCCAGTTAAAGCACGGAGGTTTTGAGTCTACTATCAAACAGCCCTGGATACTACTGGTTAGACCATGGGTACTAAGCATTGAATGGATATTACACAGGGTATTAGGGTTCAGACAGAGTGACCACTGACTCAGTGATGGTATTTCTGCCTCTGATTCTGAAAGGTTAGCTGGAAAACCCAGTCAGACAGCAGAAACTGGTACAATGCCTCTGAACACTGGACTGTCATCCAGCAGAGGTCCTTGTTCGCAATGGGTGTGAACAGGCTCTTTCGCTTTGGTTGGTACCATTTAGGGAAAGGTGCGTTAAAGATACAAACCATGAGGGAAGGCAATGGGAAACCATGTCAATGATTCAAACCTTGATAAGTAACTCCAGAATCACGCATGTGAGATTAAATTAGGACCTGTCCTAACACAGAGCATGCAGGCAGACTCAAGAAGAGCCCAATACTTTCTTAAGGCAACTAGGGAAGGGAAATATTTGTACACATGCCAGCTTTGTTCACAACCTGAAGATTAAGTTGACTCAAAAAGTCTGTTGGCAGCAATCACCTTCAATGTGCAATGTTGCTGGTTTCTGAGTTTGTAGCAAAATTATTCAGTGGTGATGATAGCATGCGAATAAACTGTTTATAATATTCGAACAATATGTTTATAATATCCAAACCAGCTGTTTATAATGTTCAAAGCAGCTGTTTATAATATTTAACTTGTGTTTGTTATATTTAAATAAAGTGTTTGTAATATTCAAATCAATTGTTTGTAATATTCAAAGTAGTCATTTACCCAGAACATCCAAGTCAGTTATAAAGTTTTATGGATTTATGAAGCTGGTAAATCTGCTTCACAATAAAACAGATTGTCGTAAACTCGTAATAATGCTGATAATCCACAATGATTGTGTAATCATGCAATATGATAACTTGGAGTCAAGATAAATGACAATAGTGAGATTAACAAAAGCCAATACTAATTCACTGGAAATATGTTGTTGCTTGATATCTGAAAGCTTATGATCACTGATATGTCACAACAAGTTACTTGTAAGTTATGGGTTAGGAAATCACACTGTGACACTTCCAGCAACCAGCAAACATCACAAAACTAGACTGACACTGACAACGGGAATAAAGACAATGCCAACTGCTTGGATAAAACAGCAGCTGTGTGTTTAGAAAAAAAAAATTGCAACTTTTCACCAAATACTGGTGGTCTTGTTCTGACTTTTGCTCTGTGAATACATTTGTATGCATTAAATTGGAATGTCTCTCTACATGATTGCTTGTTGCCAAACACCGAACAGGTCCCTGAGCTAAACTCAATCGGAGTTGGTGGAATGGTACCTTGGATCAAGGGATCTGTTGGATGGTGACGATGAAAGGATTGAAATATAACTAACCACAACTTGGTGGGGTGGGGTGGGGTGGGATTGGGGGTGGTGTTGGAGCTCTCATAGAGTCATATAGCACAGAAGCAGACCCTTCGGTCCATCTAGTCCACATTGACCATGCTTCCAAACTAAACTAGTCCCACTGGTCTGCGCTTGGCCCATATCCCTCCAAATTTTTCCTATTCATGAACTTATCCAAATGTCTTTTAAACATTGTAACAGAACCCGCATCAATCACTTTCTCTGGCAGTTCATTCCACACAACAACCACTCTCTGTGTAAAAAAAGTTGCCCCTCATGTCCTTTTAAAATCTTTCTCCTCTCACCTTAAAAATATGGTCCCTAGTTTTGAACTCCCCACCCAAGAGAAAAGACCCTTGTCATTCATCTTATCCATGCCGCACACGATATAAACCTCAACAAGATCACCCTGCAACCTCCTGCACTCCAGTGAAAAATGTCCCAGTCTGTTTTTATATCTCAAACCTTCCATTCCCGGCAACAACCTGGTAAATATTTTCTGAACCCTCTTCAGTTTAATAATATCCTTCCTACAACAGGGCAACCAGAACTGCGCATAGTACTCCTGAAGAGGCCTCACTAACATGCTCTACAACACCAACAAGATTTCAGTGGCCCTGCCTACACTGTGTCCCTGTGAACACTGTAACTCACACATACTTCAGCCATACTCTCCTCGAAAGAATGAAACAATTTTATCTCATAAATCCCCCAACATTCTTCAATGTTTTTTCTCATCTTTTACTTATTTCCTGTAAGCTGTATTATTGGACGCTACCTAATAAGGGAAAGCAACAGCAGAATACAGAGCCTAGGGAGAAGAAGAGGCTAGAAATCAAGGCAAATTGTTGTGAGAGAGTGACAGAGTAGGAGACCAAGATTCTTCAAGGTAGCTTTCCTCTATGATCTTCATCATAATCATGAGGATGACCTGGAACTTGCAGTGGATCGGAGGTTTGTGGGTATTGCAGAGTAACTTAATGGGAACGAGACACCACCCTCTAATGTGTGAAGTATAACTGTCACATTAAGTGGGCCAACTCACCCAATGGATAAAGCAGAATCAAAGCCTATTTTTCAATAAACATCCGAAAATACAACAGCTGAGTAGGATCATCAAGAAATTTATTTATCTTGGCTTGGAAAGGAAGAATGTCTAATGTAATCTGTCAGGGTATATGTTTCAGTAAACAATGAAAATGCAGGCAGTGATATTGACAATGTAGAGATGCTGCAGATTCTGTTTTGATACTGATGATGAAATATTAACAAACATTGAGGAAATAGGTGTCGATTTAGGTTTTGATCCTGAGGAATTTGAGACTGACACTAAACATATAGAGAATGTTAACACAGTGTTTCCAAATGTTTTCCTGCTGTGACCCAATTTTACTGCCTCAGACTTTGTGTTACTCCAGAGTAAAGGTTGGAAGGGAGAGTTGGTGAGTAGATTCGTTGGGTGTGAAGAGTTATTGAACTGCCTGATTTGCCCTGAGGGAAAAAAAGAACATATTTGTGCTCTTGTTGTGCTGCTAAATATTAGTTCTATCCTTCTGAGATAAGGAAAACATTAACTTGATTTCAGGAACATCCTATTATGGCTTCATCTTACCACGAGTCTGCCAGGAGAGGGCAATGTCATCTGATATTGCATCACTTCCTGCAATGATATCTACAGTCTCATTAGCATGTCACATTGTCACACTCTACCCCCTGTTGTGCAGCAAAGACCCACTCTTTTTACTCACTGTGGCTATAGCAGCATTCAGAAAACAGTTGATGAAGCTACACAAGCTGACAGAAAAAGACAGATATTTAAAGGGGACACACAGCTGTCAATGTTTAAGCCACACGGCCAATACTGATAGCTTGCAACCCCAAAACCTTCATCCCATGACTCCACTGGGAACCACAAACAGTTTGGGAACACCTAGATTAATAGATATTAATAGATGTATCAAGATTATAAACCTAATTAAACAAGAGTCAAGCTCAGTAAACCAGAGCAGATTCAAGTAAATTTATTGTTTAATTTATTTTGTTAAATAATGTTTTTGAGTGACTTATATATTTGTAAATCTGCATGGGATTAAATATTGCTAATTAAACTGCATGAGAAAAGGTAACTATTGGATGAAATTTGTTGGATACAAGAAATGCATCAAATAAATTACTTCAGAAGCAGATTGGATATCTGCTTTTCATCTTTAATACCCATTTTTGTTGAGTTTATGTGTCCATGGTTATGAATACCTCAGCTTATTAAGTCATCACAAAACTGTTACAACACAGAAGGAAACCATTCCATTATGTCTGTGCTGGCTCTCCATAGGAGCAAGGGTTTTTAGTCTAATTCATCCATCTTCTACTCATGTCACTGCACATTCTGCTTTTTCAGCTGATAATCCAGTTCCATGTTGAATACCTTGCTTGACCCTGCCTCCACCACACTCTCAGACTGTGCATTCCAGAATCTAACCATCCCACCCAGGAGAATGTTTCCATTGCAATGATGTCACATTCTGGACTTCCTTCCAACCGTGGGAACAGTTTCTCCCGATCTCCTCTGTCCACACCCGTCATGGTTTCGAATATCTACCTGGATCTGCTCTTAATTTTCTCTTTCTCATGGTAAACAGCCCCAGTTGTTCCCTGGGATAGCAAGGTGCAAAGCTGGATGAACACAGCAGGCAAAGCAGCATCAGAGGAGCAGAAAGGCTGATGTTTCGGGCCTAGACCCTTCTTCAGAAATGGGGAAGGAGAACCCTCTTTCCCTCCCCCATTTCTGAAGAAGGGTCTCGACCCAAAACGTCAGCTTTCCTGCTCCTCTGATGCTGCTTGGTCTGCTGTGTTCATCCAGCTCTACACCGTGTTATCTCAGATTCTCCAGCATCGACAGTTCCTACTATCTCTGACCAATACATTGGTTTCCAAATGTTATAGATTTCTGATGAACAGTCATACTGTACTTGAAATGTTAATTCTATTTTTTTCCACAGCTGGTGCCAGGCCTGCTGAGTTTCTGGGTTTGTTACTATTTTCTTCCTGTTTTGTTTTCTCTCTGGGAGGTGAAAAGCAGGTGAGTAGTCATCAGGGAGGTTATGGAGGCCTTTCAAGGCGAGGGAGACACTTTCCTTCACAGTTCTGAGCACCTCTAGACTTGGCAAAGGAAGCTGTTACCTTCCCTGCCCTGGATTCCCCATCTCCTCTCTCATTCCTCGCTGCAGGACGTTCCCAAGAACCCCGACCTGTTTATTGGGGAGTTTTCCTTTGATGCTACCCTTTGTGCTCCAAACTTTTTGTTTGCCTGCATCAGATCGGCAGCTGAGCAATGGCATGCAGACGAGACCCAGACTCAAACTGAGACCGTTTTGCACTTTCCTCAACATTTCAGGTAAAAGTCAACGTTGTTTACTCTCTCTCAAGTTTTTTTGTTTTATTCGCAATATTGCCAATGACTTTCCCCAAAGTGAAATGTAGTGTTGGAAAACACAAATTTGTGCGCTATTTCTCTGCTGTTGCGATTTAAGAGAAATTGTCATCCTGGCAATGAAAAACTTCAAATAACGTCTACCCAAGTGTGGAGATGGTGCCTTGGTTTATCATCTTATTTGGAACTGACACCACCAACGGTGTTCTGAATTTCCAGCTTAGGTTCTACATGGAAGAGTCTGGAGATGGATTTGAAGCTGCAACCTACTGACCTGGGTGTAAGAATTACCACTGAGCCCTGAAAGGCATGGTAATAGTGACCACACAGTTAACGGGTGTTATGATTCTGGTGATGATAGTGGGATGACAAGGCAGAGCAATTGTTAGATAAGACAGGTTTTAGATATGGAGATCTCACAGCTGCTCCCTTGTCTGAAATTCCATAATTCTACACTCGTAAACTTCCCTCCTTATCCTTTCTTGCTGGAGAAGGGAGACTGTTGATGTAATTAGGCATTTTGACTCTGTGGGAAGTTAAACTCAGAAGTGATAGTATGATGGACAGCTGAATCAATCTTGTTTGTTTTACCAAAGTCACACTTACTCCCGTTATACAGAGAGTGCACAATAAATAGAGAATTCTTAAATCAGTCATTTTCTTCATTAGAGTACACTTAGTTAAAGTGCTTCATTAGTTAAAATGCTTCAAGATGTTCTGAAGGTTGTGGAAGGAGCTCATTTAAATCTGTGTTTGTTACTGATTTCCAGTGATAAAGGCCAGATTTTCTGCATGCTGATTAAAAAATAAAGGGCATTTAGCTCAAGTTGTGAACCACCAACTGTTTTCTTGCCAAAAGAACTGAATCTAGAAACGTGCACACATCACGTCTGTAATATAATCCTTAGCAATGGCCACAACAGTATCATGTTTTAAAAGATACCCAAAGTATTCTATAACGCATCAGGCATACTCAAAAATCAAACTTTAGCATCAACTATTTTGACGTGAGTTATAATATAAAAGAAATTGTGCTTCAGCCATGGTGATGTGTTGCTTCCAGCTGCAATTTTAACAGTCAAACTTGTGCAGCACTCACCTCAATCTATATGCTGTTAAAATAATCTGACAAGTAATTTATGGTTGTTGAAACATGACTGCTTCTACAATCACCATTGAGACTTATAAAGGTGTCTGTGAATTGTGCAAATAATCTTAGTTATCATGTGGCGTAACTGTGCCTCGTTTGCCTTTTGCTTGTTCCCCCAAGATTTGGTGTGGAGTTCTGCGGTGCTCTCTGTAATTTCTTCTGTGATTTTCTTCCGTATTTCTTCAGGCTATAAATAAATAAAAACTGTACATCAACCCACCACTCCTCCCCCACTTAAAAATGGCTTAGGGCAGCACGGTGGCTCAGTGGTCAGCACTGCTGCCTCACAGCGCCAGGGACCTGGGTTCGATTCCACCCCTGTCTGTGTGGAGTTTGTATGTTCTCCCAGTGTCCGTGAGGGTTTCTGCTGGTTTCTTCCCACAGTCCAAAGATGTGCAGGCTAGGTGGATTGACCATGCTAAATTACCTATAGTGTTCAGGGATGTGTAGGTTAGGTGTATTAGCCATGGGAAATCCAGGGGTAGTGGGATGAGTCTGGGTGGGATGCTCTTTGGAGGGTCAGTGTGGACTCTTTGGGCCAAATGGCCTGTTTCCACACTGTAGGGATTCTATGACTCTAATTAAGCAAAAAAAACTGACTTGACTGAGGTACCTTAAAAACACATCTATGTACACTGCAGAATTAAGAATAATCATGTAAAGCTGTACAAATATCAATGTTCTTCATTCTCCAGTTAGGAAGGAAAGCTTACCAATTAGAGAAATTCAGGTAAGTGAGCAGATTTGAGATTTCAGTGTCCAAAAAAAAAACATTTTTATCTGACAATTGCTCAGCCCCTGTTGAATACCACTCTATTCTTGCCTTCGTTTCCAATTCCAGGTAACTCGAGAAGTCCTGAAGACAGTTAAATTCAGAATCAGAGGTTAAACAAGCAGCCAATGAGCAGTTTTTATAATTAAGTAGCCGGCCTAACTGCCTGATGTGATTTTCCTGTGCCCCAAATCACACGATCTGGCATATGTTGGCAGCTTCAGCTATTTTGACTCAGTCTGCCTGCTCAGAAACCCACCAGTTGGGTTAAAATTCCCTAACCCTTAATGCTAACCCAATCGCATGTTCCAACTCCTTAAACCATATCTCCTGATTTTACAAGCAAGTTCCCCTGAACCAGGGCTGTGCCAGGAGATTACATTACACCAAACAGCTATCAGAAATCCAGCTTCCGGTCTGTTCCCATGTTAAGTTTCAACAGTGTTTTAACAAGGTTAATCAAGGTTAGTCACAACCGACTGTGACAGAAATTAATATGGTGACCCATTGAAATAGTGGCCTACATCCAGTGCCACATTTATTTGTCTGGCCCCAGGGATCAGACAATGTAAACGCAAGATAAGAGAGAGCATTTTATAGGGTCAATTCAGGAAGCATAGAATAGGAATAGAAGCAGGTCATTATATAAATATCATCTAATAAGTTAGAAGCACTTCATTTCTCCTTGGTGTGCACTGTGACGTTTGCAAAGGATGAGGTATGTCAATTGAACTTGGGAGAAAGGGGGCATGCATTTAAGGTGAGCAGGGGGGAAGTTCAAAAAAGATGAGGGGTAAGTTTTTTTACACAGAAAGAGTGGTAGGAGTCTGGAACGCACTGCTGGGGTAGTGATATAGGCAGATACAATAGGGGCATTTAAGGGACTTTTAGATAAGCACATTAATACGCAAGGAATGGAGGGATAATGGACCAAGGGCAGGCAGAAGGGATTAGTTGAATTTGGCGTCATGTTCAGCACAACATCGTGGGCCGAAGGGCCCATTCCTGTGTTGTACTGTTCTAAAGATATTCTATTTGATACATCTCAATGATTTACCTGTGTGTTGGCAAACCTTCCTTTTGTTCACTGAAGGCTGGGATTTAGTGCAGACAGTTTGTTAGGTACGAGCTGTATCATGTCCACTGGACCACGACTCTCCTTGCCTGTTCTCCTCATGGTCCCCTCCTCTTCCTTTGCTGTGGATACACCAGGAGCTTTCTCTTTGTCCCATTGGGTGAAGTAGCCTCCTGTTTGAATTGCAAATTGTGGACAGTTGGGGGCCTGAGGTATGGAGCTGTTGTCTTTTCCATCCAGTCAACTCCAACAGTCAGCTGATACCAACTTCCACAGAGGGCCTGAAAAAAGTTGAAGACCGCTTTCCCATGAAGAAAGGGTTACTAAGGACAGTTGGGTGCAATTTTGAGGGGAACCAGTGTCCCCATTAGGGCCTGTGAACCTGTATATCAGCTCACAAGTCCCTCCTCTAATTCACAGACTCATTAATTCACAGATTCAATGTGCAGGAGGCCATTCAGCCTGTCACATCTATGCTAGCTGCCTAAAAGAGAGAGCTAGTTCTTTTTACCGCAGCCCCTCAAATTTGTTCAGTTGAATGATCCTATTATCTTTTGAAAGCCACGAATGAATCTGTCTCCACCACACTCAGGCAGTACTTTCCAGATCCTAACTACTCACCGCATGAGAAGATTTTTCCTCCCGATTCCTTGATTCTTTGGTTATTCAAGACCTCCGATAGTCAACTCTTACATCAATGGGAATATTTTTCATCCTGACCTCTCATGGTTTTGAACACTTCTGTAAGTAAGCTTTCTTCTCAATCTTCCTTCTCCAAGCAAACGGACTTTTCCAGTCTGTTTGCATAACTGAAGTCTCTCATCTCGAGAGACTCTCTTGCAAATCTTAATGTCCTTTCTGATGCCTCCAACTCTTTCTAAATTATGGTGGCCAGAATTGATGCTGAAGCAGTGTTTTTTCTACAGGTTCCCTCGAACTTCCTTGCCTCTGTACTGTATGTTTCTATTCATAAAGTCCATATCCTTATATTTTATTCCCCTCCACTCTCAAGTCTACCCTGTCACCTTCAGTAACTTATTCACAAATACACTGAGATGCCTTTACTCCTAAACCCCTTTTAGAATTATGCCTTTATTTTGTATCAACCTTCCTCGCCAAATCTATCACTTGAAAGTTTCCCTACATTAAATTTCATCTGCCACACACCCATTCACTTTACCAGCCCATTAATCATCCTCGTTAAGTTATTTTGAAATTCTTACAAGGAATGTAGGTGTTGTTCACAAGATTGGTGTTTATTTCCCATTCCTAATTTCCTTTGAGCTGATTGGCTCTTTAGGCTACTTAAGAGGACAGTTAAGAGTCAACCACATTACTGTGAGTCTAGAGTCACATGTAGGCCAGACCAGGTAAGCACAGCAGATTTCCATCCCTGAAGGATATCAGCTAGCATTTTACTGGTTCATAGTTCACAACTGTTCCAGATTTTCAAAATTGTGCCCTCTACAGTATAAGTTCGCGAGTGTCTCAGTGGTCCTAATACAAAACCCTGGAGAACCATACTTTATACCTTCCTCCAGATCAAAAATACAATTGCTTATCATTACCATCTGCTTCCTGTCACATATCCAACTATATATCAGTGCTGCCACTTGTATCTTTTATTCAGAGATAGTAGGAACTGCAGATGCTGGGGAATCTGAGCTAACAAGGTGTAGAGCTGGATGAACACAGCAGGCCAAGCAGCATCAGAGGAGCAGGAAAGCTGACGTTTCGGGCCTAGACCCTTCTTCAGAAAAG